>NC_059147.1:3466328-4190078 GCF_020740605.2 Lemur catta | reverse complement strand
AAAAACTGAGCAATCCACTCAGAAACTCGAGATTTCATCACAGGCATGAGGAACCCTGGGCTCCGTCTGGCTCCAGCCTGCAGGCATAAGGAGGAGGAGGATGGCAGAGGGGACGGGCTGCCCAAGGCAGGGTCTGGGTCCTGGAGAAAGTGCAGCCCAGCCAGGAAAACTCAGCCGAGCCAGGAGAGAGGACTGACCTTTAGCCGCAAAAGGAGGAACCGCAATTCAGTGTGGTACGGTCATGGCAGTCCCACGAGCTGTTGACTTTGTTAATTCATTAGTGGATTGGCTGTTGACCAGAATATAACATCTCCCTTCCTTATGGTTCCTAATTTATCTAAGAGCCTCTCTGGCTCTCTGGGATTTTTGTTGACATGTTTAAGCTTCTCAGTGGTAACTTCCAAGTGTCACAGTTCTTCCTGCCATCCCCCACAGGCTGAGACCCAATGCTGACTCTGTGTCTCTGAATCAGCGAGTGCTTGATGAACCCGTGCGTGGGCCAGACGCAGTGCTAGGAGCGGAGAAGGTCGGTAGGATGCACCTTGGCCTCGAGGGGTGAGAGTCTAGCAGGGAAACAGACACGCGCCAGGCTAACGGCCCCTGGGGGGTGCAGAGCAAGCCCGGCTGGCA
This sequence comes from Lemur catta, assembly GCF_020740605.2. Taxonomy (NCBI): domain Eukaryota; kingdom Metazoa; phylum Chordata; class Mammalia; order Primates; family Lemuridae; genus Lemur; species Lemur catta. The sequence continues at coordinate 4,189,448 of NC_059147.1, read as the reverse complement.
TCAGGCGTCAGGGTGGTCGAGCCAGGCTGAGTCGGTGCTCACCCTGGAGGCCTGGGACAGGGGAGGGCCAGAAGGGAGAAAAAAGCTTTTTCCTAAGGACAGCAAGGATCGGTACCACGGAAGCCAACTTCTGCCCTCAAGTCCAAAGAGGAAGAAGTTCAGGGCCCAAAATGGGAGACTATTGAAAATTAGAAGTTCAGAAAAGACTGGAGTCAGGTGCACAGTGAGGGACAAGGACGCACAGAGAGAAGACCCAGGGCGGTTTGCCATGGGCGGGGCTGGGGGCCCGGAGCCCACTTCCGTGTGTTGTCAGCGGGACCTTTCCCGGGTGGGGCGATTGCCCGGCTCAGGGTCTGGACGTACACCTGCGGAGGATTTAAACCATGACCCCACCACCCACCTGTAAGGTGAACTTTTGGTTAAGAGTCCAGCCCAGCAGTCAAGAGTGATTTCAAAGCAAGCACCCATCCGTGACGTTCATCTTTCCAACTCCAAGGAGGACGCATGCAGACCCAGCCATTCTTACACATGCTGCTCTTCTCTCTTAGCTGTCTGGTCCGTGTGCGAGAGCCCCGCACTCCCTGTTCTCCCTCGCCCGCCCTGGACTGCCTTTGCCAGGCCGCACTCCCCAGGCCTCTGTCTCTCTCTGCCTCCTCCTTTCTCCAGACTCTGGGCGGGAAGGGGTCTGGGCCGGCCACGTAGGGCCCTTCTCGGCGGGTGGGCCGGGCCCGGCCGGGATGCCCGTAGTGGGCAGGGCATCGGGAAAGACTGAGAACGTTCATCTTTTAAACATTTTGCCCGCTCGCACACGGAACAGGCTGCCAAATGACGCAGGTGGAGCCGGTGCCCAGCGGAGGCCCGGGCAGGTGTGCGCAGGCCCGATGGGGCTCCCTGATGGGCCCGGAGCACCAGAGCCATCTCCGGGACAGCCCGGGGGCCCCGGATAGAACATCCCACGTCCTCCCAGGGCCAAGGAGAAGTCTCCCAGCCCATGCCGGCATCGAGACGGTGGCTCCCGCGTCTGTGACGACCCACACCCCAAATGTACGTGTGGCCCCGTGTTTCAAGGCTGAAACCATGAAACTGCTTCATGCTTCACGTCCTCAGCCAGCTGTGCTTGATGGTTGGGCCCACGGTAGATGCCCCAGCTGCTAAACGATCCTGTTTTATAACACTGCGGGCACCGTGTCGCTTGAATACTTCTCCGTCCTGGAATCGATCCCAGTCGGGCCGAGTTGTTGAGAAAATGTCCCCAACCATTTCCACTTGCCTCAAATGTTGAATTTCCTGACAAAATTGCCCAATCCTGGGTGTCTCTGCCTCTCAGTCTTGCGGCTCGAGGAGACTGGTACGACTTCCTTACGGGCGGAGACAGGGCGGGAGGGTTAATTCTCTCACAGGCAGCGAAAATATAACTGTTTTGTGACGTGTGAATCTGCTAGGAATTAGCCTGATCCACACGTCGCACTTGGGGAGCTGGGGCTCAAACCCGGCCCCCGACGGCAGGTGACCCGTTAGACGTGGGCAGCAGCTGCTTCCCTGCGGCCTGCGTTTCTGAGAGGACTGTCACCAGGGAGTCCTCATGCCCAGTGCTCCACTCTAGGGGCCAGACGTTCCCACGCAACATCTTTCTTGCCTCCCGGCCTGATCAGCCACCCTGCCCTTGCCTCCTTCCCTCTCAAGGTCTCTGCGACGGGCCTGCATCCTGCCCAGGCGTCCGTGTTGCCCAGAGAGCGTTCTCTGGGACAGAGCACGAGTCCCTCAGGATGCACTGAGGAAAGGGTTCCCTGGTCCAGTGAATTTGGGAAAGGCCTCAGCCTGTAGCCTGTGCTTGGAGGTCTGCAGCGCGTCGGCCGTGTCCTGGTTTGGGTTCCCCAAGAGCATTTACTGAGACAAAGAGTCCTGATTCCCGGCAGGTATGGGGAGGGGACAAGGACGTGCTGGAGAGCCGGTTACCGCGGTGCCCTGAAGCTTACTCCTGCTGGGGAGCTTTGGCCGCCCATTAGGACAGGGGCCATGGCGTCACCCCGCCTGCAGGGTGGGGCAGGAGAGCCGGGGTGGTTGCGCACCGACTCCTGGCCCCCTTTGCTGGAGGGCTGCTCCCAGGGAGTGTGAACTCCTGGCCACTCTTGCTTTCCTTGGGTGGGCAAAGAGGTCGCCAAGTGTGGGCCAAGCCCCCGGGGAAGCAGTGCAGGTGCTGCCGGTGCAAGCCGGGCCGGCCGCACTGGGGGCAGAGCCAGCGGCGGGGGGGGGGGGGGGGGGGGGGGGGGCCTGACTGCCGGCACCAAGGCTTACTGACCCAGCGTCTCCTAAACCTATGTGACCCCAGAACTTTCTTGTTTCTTTTTCAAAGAATGTCAATTCATACACTGTGACAGATTTTGGATAAACCTGGTTGAGATACTTAGCAGGCAGACATCTAAAACCAGAAGCTGAAAATGTGGTGCTTGTGTTAAAAGAAGAGCTCGGGAATTTTAGCCAGGAGAAAAGAGGGTGAGGAAGGACTTGGGAGACGGGGGGGATGTCCATGAAGCCCCGGCAGGCAGGGGCTCAGGCCAAGCCCTTCTCTCCCCGGGGCCAGTGCGCGATGGGGCTCAGCCGCAGGAAGAGTCTGGAATGGCCGGGCTGGCGGCGGACGTGCTCCGGCGGTGTCGGGGACTGTGTGTGTGTGGGGGTGTGCGTGCGTGTGCGTGTGTGTGTGTGCGCGCGTGCGTGTGTGTGTGCACGTGTGCGTGTGCGTGCGTGCGTGCACGCGCGTGTGTGTGCGTGCGCACGTGTGTGTGCACGTGTGTGTATGCGTGTGTGTGCACGCACGTGTGTGTGCGTGCGCACGTGTGCGTGTGTGTGTGCGCACGTGCCTGTGTGTGTGTGTGCGTGCGCGTGCGTGTGTGTGTGGATGCGCCTGCATGTGTGTGTGTGTGCACGTGTGTGTGTGCGTGTGTGCGTGCGCGTGTGTGTGCGTGCGCATGCGTGTGTGTGGATGCGCCTGCGTGTGTGTGTGCGCGCGCGTGTGTGTGCGTGTGTGCGTGCGCGTGTGTGTGCATGCGTGTGCGTGTGCATGTGGATGCGTGCATGTGTGTGTGCATGCACGTGTGTGTGTGTGTGTGTGCACGCACGTGTGTGTATGTGTGCATGTGTGTGGATGCGTGTGTGTGTGTGTATGTGTGTGCATGTGTGTGTGTGGATGCGCGCGTGTGTGTGTGCACGCGCATGTGTGTATGTCTGTGCGTGTGTGTGTGGATGCATGTGTGTGTGTATGCGTGTGCGTGTGTGTGTGTGTGGATGCACGCGTGTGTGTGTGTGTGGGTGCGCACAGGGATTGAGGGGGTGCCTTTGCTAGAAGGAGAGACAATCTGCCTCTGGGACTGTGTGGTTTCAAAGTCTTCATTTTGCTTCTTCCAGATGTGGAGGGCAGGAAGGGGGAGCCAGAACACTCTCCCTCCGTCTCCGCACTCACCGGCATGGCCAACGCAGGCTGTGCCTCTCAGCTCCCGGTGAAGCCCCGGCGGGACGGAGTTTCTGCGAGAAGGCCGCGGCTCCTGAGCTTGGTTCCAGCGATGGAAGATCGGCCTCTGCTCCCAACCTAACCGTTTCATGTGCTCACCAGCAGGACCGGCCCAGCCGCGTCTGCTGGCTCGCAGGGTGGGCTGCGGAGGGTGCAAGGCAGAGTGCAGGCCCAGGGTCCTGGAGTCTGCGCCTGGCCTGGCCAAGGCCATTTTCTTCCTCCTCCTTTGCCACTGTGTGAAAACTCCTGCGAGAAACTCAGCTGTGCCAAGGTCCCCCGCCGTCTTAAGCCTCAGATTGCCAAGGAGGCGGCAGCTCCTCAGGCTTTTAACTCAGAATGCTGTGCTTTTCTGTTGATAAGAAATAATAGTTGTCTTTTGTTCGAAGAGTCAGAAAAATGAATTAGTCCCTTGAGAACCTACAGATTTGTTTTAAATTAATCTTCCAAAGAAAGATGTGTAGAGAACATGAAAAAAAATCCCAGATTAATAATAAAAAGAACTGAAACACTTGCCAGATAAAAAAAGCATTGAAGAAAACCAGCAAATCCCGTTGCCCCAGTGCCAGCAGGTCTCCCTTCTGTCCGGCACTCCCCTCCCCTCCCCTCCCCTCCCGGCAGCTCAGCCCGGCCGTCACCGTGGCCCCGGGACCCCCTGACTCAGCCCACCCAGCGCCTTCGGACACTGCCCAGACGAGAAACACCCTTCTGAATTTTGATTTGCCCAGAGACACAGCTCTGCGCGGCGAGGGGGGGTGAGGGCATTGGGAAGCGGGGAAGGAGCGACTCGAGACTGCCTGTGTTCCCGCCGACGGTGCCCTGCACTCTGTCCCCCTCGTGTCAGAGGAAGCTGCATTTCCTGGACTACCTTGCTGCTCAGGTAGAACGAGAGCAGGGAACCCAGGGTGTCTCTTCCCACTTCTCTCTGTTCGCCAGGGTGCCCTGTCCTGGCTGTGTCCTCCCCAGGGCTCAGTCGTTCCCGTGCTCCGTCGCCCCGGTTCCTCCCAGCAGCCCTGCGGTGGGCTGAGCTCCTGCCCGGAGGCCTGGCTTCTGGACCTCACGGCGCCATCTTTCCCTGCTGTCCTTCCAGCCCTCAGGTGACAATCACTTCCTGCACCTGCTAATTTCCGGCCCACCTCACCGCTCTTGCGCTACCAGGGCCGCCAGTCCCCCTACTAACCTGCTTCAGTTTGGAAGACCTGCAGTACTTTCTGCTTGTGTGACTGGATCCTGAGTAATACGGTGGTCTGCCCTACGGATTGGGGCCAAAAAGATCCCTATTACCCTCCCTTGGCCAGTGAAATGAAAAGCTGGTTCCCCTAGACGTGTGTGCTAAACAGAAGCCAGTCCGCAGGCAGCAAAAATCTGGGTCAACATCATGACCCACAACAGCCACAGGGACCCTCGATGGTACAGTTCCCTCAAACCCAATCTCAAACCCAACTGGATTCTTACTGTTACTTATTACTATCATATACCTTTACAAATATGGAAACTGAAGCCCAGAGAGGTGAGGTCAACGGGCAAAGGTCAGTTTGGACTCAGCAGTCTAACTCCGGAACTTGTGCTCCTGACACTGCGCTACTCTGATCCCTTGGCATGTTCTCCGCGTGGGCCCCAAATTAAGTACTCCCCAAGGCCCTGTGTTTCTGATCCATCCAGATGTGTCCTGGTTTCTTCTGGCTTTAAATGGAAGTTGGCCTAAAAAAGAAGAAAAAACCAGGCTGAATTTTTACATCTATTTGACTTCTAACCAAGACGAAACCTAAATCAGATCTGGTATAAAACCGTAGATATTGCCCCAGGTCCTAGGTGCTTGGGCTCTCCCTGCGGGGACCCCTTGGTGGGTAAAGATGCTCCCCGCAGTCCTCCCCCCTTGCTGGCTGTAGGAATGCCCCGAGGGCATTCGCAGGTGCTGAGTGTGGTCGGGTGGGCCCCACTCAGAGCGGAGCAAAGCCCCACAGCTCTGCCTTGCTAGCAAATGTCTCTGAAGAACAGGAGACAACCATGAACGCAAACGTCTTATCTTCCAAGAAGGTTTTAGGAGAGATTAAAAGGCTGTGTCCCTACCCATTCCCTGGGAGCCAGGCCTCATTAAGAAAGAACTTAGTTGTGTCCAAAAGTTCTTCACAATGACAAATTAACTAAGCTTTTTATAAACTGCGGCCTTCGGGGTGAGGAGGAACTGGGTTATTCCCAGCGCGCCTGCTCCACTGATGCGGGAAGCCTGTTGTCTTGCGGAGAGTCCCGCACAGAGCGGCTGGAAAGACGCCAGAGGCATCTATTAGTGAAGAAAAGAATCCGCAAACATCAAACTGGGGCTGACCCGATTTCTTACTGGGGGACTCTGGCCTGGTGCTGAGACAAGGGGTGCTGGGGAAATTTGTTTCAGGTTTCTACCATCATCACCATCATCATCATCGTCCGCAGCAGTACCACCCTCAGCCCCAAACAACACACCAGGTCTACTGGGTTAGCCGCCTTGTTCATGAGCAGAATACGTTTAGGTTAATTATGAAATTTGGGCCCACATCTGTCAATCAATCAAGCATCCATCAACCATTTTCTGGGTATCTGCGGGGTGCTAAACCACTTGTTCTCAAGGCTGGCTACATGTTAGAACCATCTGGAAAGATTTAAAATATGACAGTGCCTGGGCCTCACATCAGAATGGCTAAATGCAAATACCTGGTCATGGCACATGGCGTCTGTAGCTCAGAAGCTCTGCTGGAGGCTCCTGAGCAGCCCGTGCTGGGCAGAGCTGTGACAAGACGCGTGCTAAGAACCATGGAGGGCCTGGAAAGAGAGCCCTGTCCCCTGACCTAGGGGCACTTGCTGCCTGGGAGGGCAGTCAGATGCAGTTAAACGACAATGCTCTGCATGCCTTAAACAACGAAATCAGACAACAATTCAAGACACCAACAATTCAAATAAGACAACAATGTTTCAAAGTGGCGCATAACTGAGAGAAGAAATCGCCAGATGAGTGGGAGGCACAGAATAGCTCAGGAGGCGAGGCGAGAGTATTAAGGAGTGCTCCATGGAAGAACCAGAAATTGGGAAGGGACCTAAAGTGCAATCAGATGGCAGTTGGATCATTCCGAGCAGAAATGGTTTCAGTAGTTCTAGAAGAGCAGATTAAACCCATTATTTTCTGGAAGTAGTAGATAAATCAAGAATGTACTAAATGGTGCATCAGTAAGAGAGAAGATAGAAGAGGTAGGTTGTGGATGGGTTAATTTTCTTCACTGCAGTCACCATTTTACTATGTGTACATATATCAAAACACCACATTGTACCCCTTAAATATAGACAATGAAAAGGTAGGTTGTGGGCTAGATTGAAAATGACCTTGATTGCCAGCTAAGGTGTTTGGCTTCTGTCCTGTCGGAGGAGCTGCTCATTTCTGTGCGGGGGAGGGACAAGGTGCAAACACCTTTTTCTTGTTCACTGGGGGTTTGGATTTGCAGTCAGCCCTCGGCACCCTCGGGGGCTGGGCTCCAGGACCCGCCTTGTACATCAAAATCCTCGCACACTCAAGGCCTGCAGTTCAGCCTGCACAGAACGTGGCCCCTCTGAGCGGCCGGTGCACATCCTTCCTCTGCTCTGTTTTGGATCTGCATTTGGTTGAAGAAAGGTTTGCGTGTCGGTGGACCAGCACGGTTCACGCCCGTGACGTTCATGGGTCAGCGTGTAACGTAAGGAAACGAAGCATGAACTGGAGTGGAAGGAAGGGCCTGGGGGGGAGGGCGTTTAGAAGGCTGTTGTGTCACCCCAGGAGCAAGAACTTTACATGAAACAGTGGCTGTGAAGCGAGAGGAAGATGGAAGAGATGCTCGGGCGATGAGGCCCTGGTTTGGGGGACGTGTGGGTAGTGGCGCTGTCAGCAAACGGCGTGGCAGAGGAGAGCGGCAGGGCTTTGGGACAAATGAAGCCAGTCACTTGCTAATAAGATGAGCTTAGACTCTGGGATTCAGTTTCCTCACCTGTACAATGGGACTTAATATCTGTCTTGCATGTTAATTGGGAAGATTAGAAATAATATTAGAAATAACATGATGCCTACATGGAGTAGGAGCCTTACATGAGCAATAGTTGGTACTGTTTTTACTATTATTGTGAAACACAGGAGATGTCTGGGGGGATGGAGGTTAGGAAATGTGTTGAGTTTTAAAAGGCAAAAGATTTGTACAATCTGGAGAGAAACCAGAGTCTGAGTTGGATTTCTAATATGCTGCTGGATACCTTGGTGAAACGTGTAGAGGCAACAGGAAAGATGGGCCCACTGTGATGTCCCGGCCTGGAAGGAAGACGTCAGGGCTGCAGAAACTCAGGAGGTGGATGGGGTTGCCTGGGGAAAGGGCGTAGCGTAAGGGTGGGTTTGGGTTTTGCACCAGTCAGGACTCTGGTTACAAGTGACAGAAAGAACCCTAACTCAACTGGCTTAAGCAAAAAAAATAGTGGAGCAGGGAGGAATGTTTACTGACCCAAAATAACCAAAGGCACAGGAGAGGAGGTACACGCAGTTTCACACGTGGCTCCCTGGCCGAATCCAGGTGCCGCAAACGTGTGATGAGTGCCAGGAGGACTCTTCACTGTGCCTTCCTCTGGGCCGGCTGCATCTCAGTTCTCCCTGTGCGGTGGCACAGATTGCCCCCAAGCTTCACTCTGTCAGCTCAGAACTTCCAGCAGAAAGAGGGCATGTCTTTCCCAACAGGCCTAAGCCCTCCTTCCTACAACCTGTTTTTTGTAACTGAGATTTTATTGGAACACAGCCGTGCCCATTTGTTTATGTATTGTCTGCGGCTGCTTTTGGCCTATAGCCACAGAGCTGTCGTTTCTGTGGAGACCATGCGGCCTGCAAAGCCTAAAACATTTACTGTCTGGTCCTTCGCAGAAATCTGCCAGCCCTGGCACCGGAACCCAAGTCCGCAGGGGCAGAGACTTTTGTCTGTCACGTTCACGGCTGTACCCCCTGCGCTGGAAGGACGCCTGGCAGAGGAGGCAGGTGCTCCGTGAACAGATGAAGGGGACAGCACACCGGTCAGGTATACGGACCAGCCGTCTGGCACCGAACCGCAAAGGGCCTCAAAACTTAAAGCGCATTGGCCTGAGGGACTTGAGGGAGAACAGAGGAAAGGAGACTCGAGAAGGAGCCGTGTCCCAGCAGCTCGAGGGGACAGTGGCTCGGAAAGGCAGTGGCTGCAGGACGGCCCGAGAAGAGGCTCGCGCACATCTGGATGTCGGGAGTCGCTGGCGAACTTCCCAAGGCCCTTTCGGTGGGTGCAGCTGCTGCAGGGCCAGGAGGCGCGAACAGCTGGCGTATGAGCTGGGCAAGGAAGGTCCGGCCCAACAGGGCAGTGTTTGTCACACTCGGAGTTTTAGGGAGCGTGAGGGCAGCCGTGACTGGAGGAGCCTCCGCTCTTCACATGCCTGCGTCCCTGGGGATCTTGGCTTGGACGTTACCCCGTCGAGTGCCCAGCCTGACAGCGTCCTCCGAACGGCGAGAGGCACGACGCCACGTGAAGTCCAGGAGCACACGCGTCTCTTTGCTGACTAACTCACGTTTCCCTCCAAGAGCCAGAGCTCCGGGCTTTTCCCAGTGGGTTTAACATCTTCAGAGTCTATAACCAGCCCTGGGGGAATTGGCCTGCAGGCTCTATCATAATGTAAAGCAGAAAGTATGAGGGCTGAGTTTTTTTTTTCCTTGCGCTTAACTCAAAATCCCTTTCTGCTAACTTCATTGGAGTATATTCATCGATGTCAAAATCACCCAACTCAGTTTCAGTTGTATTTGAATCAATTAAAACATTTGCAGAATCAACTAACGGCAGGACCAGGAGTTGCAGTTCCACTCTTAGGTGTCAGTTCCCTCCCAGAGGGGCTCTGTACACTCTGGGTTTCCCCGGGGGAGTCTGGAGTGAGCCCTGCAGAGTCTCAGCGCTCGGAAGGCGTTAGCAAGTCCGTTCGCCCCTCGCCCCCAGCCCTTCCGCAACCGGTCTGTGCCGAGACTGCTGCCTCGCGGCCTTGGACTCTAGAAGGGGACCCGTGTCTGGGCTTGACTGCGGCTCCCCCTGAGGGAAGGCAGGGCTAGCGCAAACCCATGGCCTGGGCGTAGGTGGCCAAGGACTCCTGTGGGGTGTTGTTTTGAGTAAGCTTTTGCATTTAGGTTTTCTTTAAGAAAAGTTGCTTCAGCTGTTGTCCAAAAGCAGCATTTGACGTTTTGTTAAGTCATTGCCCGGAAAGAGAGAACACATTCCGCTGCTTAATAAAGGGCTGTCTCTCCGGGGTGTGGTCACGTTGTCACATTTCTTTCTCACCCTGGCTGGTGGCAGCTCCTTGTGGGGGTGTGGAGTAGAAGCAGAGACGTGGCCCTCGGGTGAGGCGGCCCACCTCTCACTATCCGACAGCCGATGCTTCCAGACAAAAGTCGAGTCAGAGCTGGGCCCCAGTGTCCCGAGCACACCGCTGAGCCCCTCGCTCTCCTCACTGGTGTCCTCTGCACCCCCCCACTGTGCGGGGTGCAGAGGACAATGTCTCACCTCACCCCACACGACGTCAGTGTGAGCACGTGTGTGTGTTGAACAGTCAAAGGCTGCTAACCTCAGCCGCTAAGAGATCAAAATGAGGTCTAAGAAGGCCAGCGGGCAGAGTGGAGGCGGATGTTCCGGGCCCCTGCTAAGGCCTGGAGACGTCCGTGGGACAATCCGCGTGGCCGCCTGCCGCCACCAGGGCCGCTGTGGCTGGGCAGCAGTCCCAGGAGCGGCGCTGTTCACAGAGAGGGGAAACACAAAGCAATGATTATTTCGGTTCATGAATAATTTGGGATTTCAGAGGTTTTGGGTAGCGTGCTTGGTTCCTGCTCTCATTTTGCAAGGGTGCGACTCCTTTCTTACACCCAGGCCCTGCCAGGACGACCCCATCAGAAGGTCCCCTCTGTGATCCACAGGCTCTGTGTTGGCCGGTGCAGACGGACACTGTGGGGCTGGGCCTCGGGCTTCACCCCCAGCACAGCACTTAGGGAGGAGGAGCCCTTCCCTCTGGAGAGCTCTTCCGAGGGTGCTGACCGAAGCCGCGTTCTCAGTTACAAGACTTGCTTGGGTAGCAAATGTGGAGAAGAAACTAGACTGGGGACGCAAGTTGTGATCAGCACAGTTCCCCGATTCTGTAATTCTCCACCAGGCTAAGACCAAGACGAGGAACTGGCAGTGCTTCAATTTAATCCAACTTGGCCTTTTTTGAGCACCTGGTATGTGCAAGATACCTTACTCTAGGTCAACCAACAGTCTCCAAGGTCTCTTTGGAAAAGTTGGGTTAGGGATTTGAAGGGAGGGGTACAGCATGAGCTGAGAGATTTTTTAAAACAGGGCTCACAGGAGCTAGGAAAGGAAGAAAAGCCTGTAAATTGCATCCATTTAATTTACCAGGAAATAGAAACTGAATGGGGGAGACAGTGAATAAAAGGGTAGGGTGCAATGCTTTATTTCCTGTGGTTAAAAATCATAAAAGCTGGAAAATAAATCCCTGCTGAAGAGTGATTTCCTCCATGTTGCTAAAAGGTCACAGTGGCATTGTTATTATTTTTGTCATTCTTATCTTAGACATTTTTTGCTGGTGTGAGCAATTGACCAAAAAGGACATGCATCATTGCTTATCAGTTTAGACCTTTTCAATCTGAAAAGAAGGAAAACAAAAAACCATTCCCCCCAGACTGGAAATGGACCTGAAATCTGCAGCATTACTAGTGGAGTCTCAGGCCGCAGCATTTTGACGTGGACTCCGGAAGCTCATGGTCTGGCCCTTCAGGTTCCAGGAGAGGATCTGCACTTTCGGGGGCAGGATCCAGGCAGGACTTCCGCACTTGCTGTCTGCAGCCCCCTCTGGGAGCAGACTGAGCTGGAGGGAAAAACAGCTCGGAACCGTCATCACTAGATTGTCCTTATGCAGCCAGGCAGCCTCCTTGGGGCGAGCTCTGGTGTCTGTCTGTCCCCACCCCCCCAGTAGAGGATTTCAGGACACTGAGTCAATACTGCGACCTCTGTGTAGGGACATAGGGCAGCAGTCTGGGAAAAGTAAGCATGTGTACTGACGCCCATGCATGCCAGGACATTTCTTCTCTCTTTACAGTCCATCGCTCTGTCATGGTGGTGCCATGAGCATGAGCGAAAACGTGTAGAATGAGCCTGGTTCATTACCTGGCACACAGTAGGTGCTCAACAAATTTGATTCCTTCCTCCTCTTCTCCCTTCCTTGTTGGTTTCCACCCCCCTAACTAGAAGCTGGCAATTTAGCGAGCTGTGGTGAGGAAGGGCTGCTGTTGTATCTTGGGACGGTGGCCCCTGGCTCGCAGGAAAGGCCAGCGCAGCCAGCTGGGGGGCTGGAGGGCAATTCCTGGAGCTCTCCACGGCCAGGCGGGGGAGCGGCATGAGGGTGAATGTGGAAATCTGGATAAAAAGCTGATAACCAGAGAAATAAATTTAATGGAGAGGCCGTGGGGGTACGAAAGACCTCATTTTGCCGAGAGTAACAGCAAGGGGCTTTGAGGGTCTTGTGGGTTCTGCATGAGTTACGTATTTTCTGCTTGTAAAGCATTTGACAGGTTTTAAGTGCATCAGCCTGAGCAGATTTGTTGTGAAATGCAGCACAGATATGCTGAGTACTTGAGTAGAATCATGGCCAGCAGGAAGGCTTTCCGTCTGCTGTGACAATGCAGAGAGAAATACCCCCACTTCCTTTAATCGCATCCCAGCACAGAGATCTCTGGATTTGCATAAGTATGAAGATGAATTTGGGTGTCTGTGGAGGAGTTCAGGAAATGCCACCCCAAAATATGAAGCTGTGGCAGGCTGACTCCTCTGAACCGAGGGCAGCTGGGGAACAGGAGATTCGGGCAGAGGCTTCCTCTGAGCTCTCCCACTTGCCTAAAGATGATCCTCTGAAAGGAACGCGGTTGTCATGAATCTGCTCCCTGGAAATCTTGTCAACCAGGGAAGATTAACCTGGACCATGGGAGGGAGCGTGGAGGTTGACGCTGCACACAAGCAGACCGTCAGTATTTTTCTGAGGGCTGCTCTGAGACACCTTTTATTACCTGAGAGAACTCTTATCTGCCCCAAAAGACAACGTTTATTCATGGTACCCTTCCTTCCCTCACTCTTGTGTCACTGTGTCACCACCAGCCCTGGGCACCCCAAGCCCCTGTTCCTCTCCATCGCTCAGGATGCTGTATAAGCTCCAATCGTCTGGGCCGTCTTTGAGTCTCTCAGTTCACAGACAGAGAAATGGTTCTCCTCCTGCTAGTCCGCCTTGTGTCAACTTGATTTGCAGCCAGCCAAGGGCTGCAGAAGGGTGAAGGGAAGCCATTTCTCACTCCCCTACGTCCGGAAATCACACCCTACCAGATTTCTCAACTTTGTCTTTTTTATGGAAGGCTCAGCACACAGGGACTCTCAGAGATGGAAGTGACCCCACCTGCTAAGGGCCGGTCCGGGAAAGGCAGCAGTGGCCCTGCCTGGAAGCCTCTTGGCGATGCAGAATCTCGGCTCCACCCCAGACCTAAGGAATCAGAGCCTGCCTTCTCAGCAGCTCTCCAGAGGATTCGGGAGCACGTTAGCAATGAAAAGTGCTCTTCTCCTGCAGCTCAGACAGCTGCCTCCCGCCTCCCCACACACAGCCGGCTCTTCCAAACTTCCCCACCCGGCGGCCGCCGCTGGGCTTCCTGACACAGGGTGTGGCGCCGGGCCTCTTCCCCAAGCATGGCATTAGACCCGCTCACTCCACAAATACGTATGCTGTGCCCACTCCGTGCTGTGTGTGTGTGGGGGGCTGACATGTAAACGTACTTGCACTGTGGCCCTCTGCTCACCCGTCCCCAGATGTCCCACGTATTCAGCTAGTTCCTGAAATGACACGGCTTCCAGACCCCTTTGTCATTCTCTTTCAGCTCATATGAGCTATCAAAGTAATTCTTCCAACATTATTTCATTCAAAAACTATATATTGAGTCCCTCTTAAAATCTGGCACCTAAGCAAGACTCTATTTCTAATGTCCCCTGAAAGGTTAATAATTGGGCTGGGGGAATTCTACTTCTGTGGTCTAGACAGAGTGGTCTGGGAGCCTCAGGTTTGAGTCCCGTGTTGATCGCTAAGTAGCTGGGTGCCACGGTGAGGGGGCAGGGGCATCTCCACTGTGAAATGAGGCCCCGGAGCGCATCGCCAACACCCCCCCATGTTCCACATTTTATTCCAGATGCTAGAAAAGGAAGGAGAGACGCTGCCACGCTGCACCATTTGGCCTGTCCCTCTTCCCTTTCCACCACGGTTATGAGCTCCCCCGTGTCAGGGACATCCCCAGGCTCTGGAGACGCAGCAGTGACAAGAGCACACGCAGTCTCTGGCCCCACGGAGCTTGCATTCCCAGAAGGAAAGATGGAACACAGAGGGCGCCATAAGCCAGCGTCTTGCCGCAGCCTCTGGCCCACTCCGGGAGCGCGGCTGGGAAGGGCAGAAACAGAGGCCGGGCGGGAGGGAAGGATTTGCGCCTGTTGCTGTGGCCCTAGTCCATCACCCTGTTCTCATCTCTGTTTTGCAAGAGCCTTCTGAAGGGGGGAACGAATAAAGTAAAGTAAAAGCTTTTTGGGTTTTGCCAGACTCTCATCTGACGCCACTCTGCTCCTTGTCTTGTGCTGCCAGAGGAGGAAAGGTAGGGGAGAGGCACACAGTGCGCGGCACCGGGAGGCAGGGCCCCGCACCCCGCGCTGGGGGGAGCAGCCATGCTCTGCCCCGCCCAGAGCCTCAGCCTGACTCACGGACGTGTCCTGGGCAGGCCCCTTCAAGCATCTCTTTGCCACAAACAGCAGTGAGAATTAGAGGGCAGCCTTGCTACATGACTCCTGCCACTCCGCAGGTACCGGGAACTTTTGCAGAAGGAAATGACATCTTGAACAAGCTGTGTGACAAGGAAGCGTCTCAGGAATATTCCTATAGGAAGCCTGTCTTCCCTCTCAGGCAGCCCGGCTTAATGCAGCCTTTAGATCTGTATTCCCCTTGGGGCAGGAACTCCTCCGCTTGGCCGCTGTCTTAGTCTGTTTCTGTTGCTGTAACAAAATACCATAGGTTGGGTAATTTATAAATAATAGACATTTATTTCTCACAGTTCTGAAGGTGGGGAAGCCCAAGATCAAGGTGCCAGTGGGTTCAGGTTTGGTGAAGACTCCCTCTCTGCTTCCGAGACTGTGCCTTGTTGCTGCATCCTCCAGAGAAGATGAACTCTGTGTCCTCGTATGCCGGAAGGGGTGGAGGGGCCGGGCAGCTCTCTGAAGCCTCTCTATTAAGGGCATTAATCCCGTCCGTGAGGGTGGGGCCTCACTGCCTAATCACCCCCCAAAGGCTCTACCTCTCGTTACCATCACCTTGGGGTTTAAGTTCCAGCGTGAATTTTGGAAGGACACATACATTCAAATTATAGCAGCCACCAATCCACCGTCCTGGAGGCTCCAAGAGCTTCTCACAGTGACTCAACAATGACCGCTGAACATCTGCATATTCAGGATCCCTCGCCTGCGTCTGCATGGCACAAGGAAGACTTACTCCTCTCTGCTCCCTTTCCAATTCCCTGGCTGTCTACTCAGGGGCTTGGTGACTAAGTATGGGGCTGAAGCTTCGAAAAGGTTTTAAGTCTATCAACGCTTTGCATCAGTTAGTGTTCTGGGCTGCACGCAACAAAAAGCAACTTTGGCCTCTTAATACAAATAGAGATTTATGGGAAAGATATAACAGAGGTTCTATCCCAAGTGTGAATATAATGGCCATGACCACCTCCCCCATTACCATGATGAATGGCCTCCGACCATTTGTACTTTTGCTTTGAGCACTTTCTCAAGATTCAAAGTCTGGGGAGAGAGCACTGCTCCAGCTTTCCTGGGATGGGTTTGGCTCCCTTCATCTCTGCAGTGAAAAGTAATCATCTGAAATGACTCTGCACCAAGACCACCCCCAGTGAGGAGGGGCAGGAGTAGGAATGTGCCAGGCTATCGGGCAAGGGATGGATGCCAGGTGGCCAGAGATGGTGGGTGTCCGCTGCACAGCTGGCCCCAGCCTGCACCTTGCAGCAAGCCACCGGAAGAAACACACAACGGAAGGCATCTAAACCCTCCTAGCTCTATCCTGTTCGTCTTTCTATCCTGTCTTTTGGATATAATAGGAGCAGTATCACATAGAACAATCCCCCCAGATTAGCAGGTAGCAGCAGCCCTGCCATCGTCCAGCTCGGTGCCCTCTTCTGGGAAGTGGGGCTCGTCCTGCTGACCTGGCAGGGTGGCTGTGAGGATGGAATGAGGACACAGGTGGCCGTTCCTGAAGAGCGGAGCGCGCCCGGCACCTGAGGCAGCGGGCGTGCTCTGCACGGACAGCCGCGCCTGGTCAGCTTCTCATTTCCGCCGCCCTCGCTGCCCCTTCTCACGTGCTTTTGCTCTGATTTATTTAGTTAGTTCGTGTCACTCCGCTTTATTCCTCAGGGGGGTTTGGCTTGCAGGTGGGAGAACTTCCTCCTCAGTCCCCTGGCAGGGTGGCTTTGCTCACGTCCTGGCCTCTGTGATTTCATGGGGGCTTCTGTCCCCCTCCTTTGGATTCCATGTGCAGCTGATCCAAGAGGGACAAGCGTGGGGCGGCCCGCTGACCGGCAGCCTCTGCTCGGCACAAAGGGGACCTTTTCTTCCTGCAGCATCACCCCCACCCTCACACGTTTCCCTCCTCCCCTCCTCCTCTCCCTCCTCTCCACCCTCTGCTAAGTGTGGTCGCCTTTGGACCCCTGTGAGCCCACAGGCTGGGTGAGATGCTGCCCGCTCCTCTGTGCTCGGCTCTCAGGGCCATAACACACCTTCCTAATCGGTCATGCTCCAACGAGCTGTCATTCAGATGTGACAGTAAGGGAGACTCAAAAGGCACGATCTATGGGAAAACAAATCGGGGCCCTTTTCAAAAGAATACCCAACAATAAAACACAACCAATTACGACAGGAGTGAAGACAAAGCACTTAGGGGTGGAGAAACCATGGCACAAAGGCAGGTTCTGAGCACTGCAGTCACTCACATATAAACCAGGACTAAATAAATCAGAAATAGCTACAAAATAGCTTACAAATTTCGTAAACCTTGAAAATTAAAAAAGAAACTAACAAAAATGTGGAGAGGGCAATGCTAATTTCCATAGCTTCCATAAAATACAGATAAATATTATTTAAAATTGATGCACATAGCTAAAAAAATTACTTCTATCTTTTCAAGTTTTCATTATAGTTATTATTTTAATCTAAGAGAGCTCTTTTAGGAAATAATACCTCTGGCAGTACAGAAAATGTTCCTTGAAATTCATAAACTTTTTTCAGTTTAATGTCAATCTTTCCTACTAAATTCAAGTAAAATTAAATTTGCTTTTAAAAATAGCTTGTATTATCTACTTCACAGAAATGTATTTTACTTGCTTCATCTGGCCTCCTGTTTGTTATGTGCAAAAGAAAAAGAGGTGTTCGGAATGATATTCTTGTAACTTTTTAAATATTCAAATAATTTTAATGATAGCTATTTCTGGGGTTTAGATTTAGGGTAATTCTTTTAATTCCTTCTTTATAGATTTGGCATTGCTTAAATTCTTTATAATAAACACAAACTATTAAAAAATACAATCATTACTCTCAAGAAAATCATTTTAAAGACGATGACTCTGGGTTAATTGGAAAATCTGCTGTAGGGATGAATAATTTAACATGGATTCTTAGGGTAGCACAGATGATTATTCATGTTTACATGGGTTACGTGAATGTATCTATAAATCCTGCTGATTTATAACTAAGACACATTTTTTAAGCTTAAATGTGTGACTTTCAATTTGGAAATTTTTCCCTATGTTAATATATAGCTGAGTCATTGCTAAGGTCTGACATCCAGGCTTTCTTAATCCTTGTGGGGTGTGGAGCTGGTGATAAAGTTGGGGCAGAGGGAAGAGAATGAATTCTCTATTAAAAGCAAATGAATTTATTATGATCAGTACTACCAGAGCAAAGCAAAAAGAGAATAGACAATGAATAAATGACATGAAAGAATAGCTAAGAGACTCCTGTCCGAGTGACAGCAAGCATAACAGTGTGTCTTAGGGCCCTGATTTTATGCCTTGACCACCTCCAGTTTGGGCTTTATATAGTAACAGCCCCATGCTTTAAGACTCTCTCTTGTTCAGGTTATTTTTCCCTGGGTGGCAATTCTCCTGCTCTCAATTCAGGGAGAGCGAGCTAAGAGCACGCGGTTGTTGGGGAAAGGCTCAGCCTGTGGCAGTCAGGGCGGGATATGCTGCTCTTCCTAATCCCGGGTCCCTGCTAGGGAAGAAGGCTGGGGAGATTTGCTAACGTGGTGCACTCTGTAGAAGCAGGTGGCTTTAAATTTTAATTGATCTGGGCAAATTACATTTCTCCAAATTTATGCCATCGTTCTGTCCCAAGCCCAGACATTGCTGCCACTAAAGCGCTTATGTTTAACCAGGGACTTTAAATTTATGTCAAAAAGCAAGGAACAAAGGACCTATGTGCCCTGTCTATTTCTGCTGAAACCGTGGTAAATCTTTGAAATTGCTTGCCATAAAAATATCAGGGAATATACACATATCTATTTACCCATGGAGAAATACGTGGCATTATTTTGCATGTATTTTAATATAAACTGTATCATACTGTATATATGTGTATAAATACATGTAAAAATGTCGGAAAATCTCACCTCATAACAATGGCCACCTGAGGGAGAAGGGAGGGGACTGACAGGCACAGGGAGCAAAGGGAAATTTGCAAGGGGACATCTGTAACATTCTCACCTCTCTCTCTATCCTTTCTTTTCTTTCTTTTGTGCATTTTTAAGAAATATGGTTATACTTTATACTCCACAACTAAAAATTACTTTTAAAGATTTAGAAATAATATTCTTCAGAAAAATCTGATTGAGCCCAGGCATACACTTAATGATTGCAGAGTCAAGTTGCTCCTTTGGTTGTTTTAAAAACTGATTTCTGCAGAGTAGCTGTGTTTTGTGATGCAGCTGATTCCATATGTCACTGGGACGAATGAAAATGTCAAAAAGATGTTTTTTTTTTTTTGATCAGATGTTTTTACCTGAATAAATTATTACTTGTGGCTGGGAAGTGCAAGAAATCTGTTTGTGAGTGGCATATAGTAGTTACTCAACAAAATGTTGACTAAATGAAATGGATGGATAGATGGATGGTGGGTAGATGAATGGTGGATGGATGGATGAATCTGGTGTGAGATAATCATTTGTTAAGGATGACCTCGAGCACAGGTTACATAGACTAATAAAAAAATGAATGTTAAAACCCATTCTTGGCCGGGCGCGGTGGCTCACACCTGTAATCCTAGCACTCTGGGAGGCAGAGGTGGGAGGATGGCTTGAGGTCAGGAGTTGGAGACCCTGTCTCTACTAAAAATAGAAAGAAATTATATGGACAACTAAAAATATATATAGAAAAATTAGCTGGGTATGGTGGCGCATGCCTGTAGTCCCAGCGACTCGGGAGGCTGAGGCAGTAGGATTGCTTAAGCCGAGGAGTTTGAGGTTGCTGTGAGCGAGGCTGACACCACGGCACTCTTGCCTGGGCAAGAGAGCGAGACTGTGTTTCAAAAAACAAAAAACAAAACAAACAAAAAAAAACCCATTCTCACTCTTGGCCAACAGTTGGATGTAATAACAGTATTTCTTTTGCCTTAAAAACATCAGCAAAATGAAGGGTTGGACAGATGATCTTGTCTAAACCTAAGCTGAAGCTGAGATTTTGTAGGGATGCAACCAAAGAGCGACAAACTGTTCTCTCTGAAACAAAATGAGGGGAAAACACAGAAATAAACACCCAAATCACTTAGAATTATAGCGGGATGACTGCCCAGTCACAGGGCGAACAAAGGTGCCCAGAGCAGCGGGGAAGACCAGCTCCGCGGCGGGAGTTTGGGCTGTTAGTCGAGAGGGCCGCGGACGACACAGACGGTCGCCAGGTTTGCTCCAGCCCAGTGCGGCAATGGAACCAGTAACCCGGGAAAGAGGAGCAAGAGGCTCATGCTCTCGGGGCGCTCAGAGCAACGGAACCGAGAGAGCCGCCCCGCTCGGCGCCGGCCGGACCCCTCTGCTCGCGGGTCGCCCCTCCCGCGCCTTCCGCTTCCGCTTCCGGCTGGGGTCGCTGCCCTCCCCTCCCGCGGTGGCTTTTTATACGTTGGAGGCTTCGGATTGGGGGAAAACGAAGACGGAATGTGAAGCGCAAAACCTTCGTCCTGTGTTTGCACTGCCAGCCCACCGTGTCCAGGCCCAGGGGGAGAGTTCTAGAAGGCGATCAGCAGGCTTCTCATCTTGCTGGAAAACATCCCCAGGTTCCCGCGGCGAAGACTCCCCGGGGCCACAGGTGGACACGGCGGTGCCGCGTGATGCCTGAGGCCGTGGCTCCCCGGGCTGCTGGGCAGTGTCGCGAAGGGAATGGCTAGAGATTGGCGGGAACAAGAGGGAAACGGGCTTGCCTGCCTCACACAACCGTCTAAAGAGGGCCCGCGGCTCCGGGTGGAAGGAAGGACGGAGGAGCCACGACGTCCCCCTCCCGCCCCGCTCCCGCCCCACACGGAGGCGGCGGTGATTGACTTTGCAGGTGTCACGCACACAGCTCCGCTTAAAACACATGCTGTCAAACTTGTTTCTCGGTGCCTGAAAAATTCTGTCAAATGCCATAAACCATCCTGTCAAGAAAACTCTGTATTTAGTGGCTGGATCCTCTGCCTGGCTCTTTTGTCTCCGAAGCATTAACCTTCTTCCTCGGCGGCGAGCCAAACATGATGGAAGAAACCGATGCTCCGGTTGGTCATCCCAGCGATTGAATGTGCTGTTTGGAGACGCACTAAACCGCAGGCCTCAAACTCGCTGACTGCAGGGGCCAGGCAGGAGCGCAAATGAGCAGGGCAGCCTGTCCTCCTCCCACCTGACGGAGGAAGCCCCAGCTGACGGCTGGCCTGCAGTTCCGGTGTTGCCAAATCGTGGACCTGTTTGTCTGCTGCAGAAATACAAGGGGCAATAATTATACTGGGCAATAATTATTGCCCCTTATATTTCTTTGAGGTTGCTGTTCAGCTTGCAGTAATTACTCCAGTGGCAAAGCTATCCCCCCCGTCTTTTAGTGAATTGTTTTGTTTTTCTTATTTCATGACTCTAAAATGTGATTTACCAGAGGCTACTTTATCTCCCCTTCCCCAATAACTTATTCAAGGATGGGCATTTAACCCAGGCTGAACCAATCCTGGCACCTCATCCTCCTGGGATAAGGACCACAGTTACTGAGCCAGTCCCTGGACATGTGACTCAAGTTGGCCAATCAGTATCCTTTCTTGTTTCTTTTCTTTTTTTCTTTTCTTTTCTTTTTTCTTTTTTTCCCTTTAATTGGGGCTTGGGAGCAAGAGTCTTCTTTTCATTGTGAAGCTGAGAGGGCACCAGCTAAGGAATAATCAGTGGCCCTGACATCAGCCACATGGAAGAAGTCAGCCCATGGGAAGTGTGGAAATACCCAGAGATCAGAGAAGAAGAGTCCCAAGGGCACTCAAGTTCCCAGCCTCAGTTGTCTCAGAGGGCCTTCCGGTTCTTTCCAAGGATTTGTTCTATAAGGAAACAAACTCCTCCTTTTTGCCTAGCTATTTTGAGTTGAGCCTCTGTTACTCATAACCCCAAAAATGCTGGCAGATATGTGGACTCTGGAGCCTGGCTGCCTGGGTCCAATCTGCATCTGACACTTGCTAACTGTGTGATCTTGAGAAAGTTCATTAACCTCTGTGTCTCAGTTTCCTCATCTGTAAAATGGTAACAATAACAGAACCTACCCCATAGGGATATTGTGAAGATTAAATCATTCGATACATAGAAAGCCACAGAACATCAGTGTTGTCATCAAATGTGAGCAAGTGGCAAAAAAATGATTAAACACCCCAGAAGAATACAATCTGTCTGCCATTAAAGAATCACTTCTGCTCAAAGACAGTTGAAAACCTAAAAGGTGATTCCTCATCCATCATTTTCTCACCCTTCAGGGAAGAATGGTTACTCTGTGAAAGAAAGATTTTTTTTCCTTTCCCAAACAGAAAGAAAAAATAAATTTATAAAATCAAATTTGTGTTACATCAAGAAATTAGAAGGCAAACTGGATGGGAAACTCTAGAACAAGGTGGAATTCATTAATATTCTGCGAGAGATAGAAAATTGAAGAGATAGTAGAGTCATTATAAGACATTTGAACACCCACTACAAAGAGAAGTTACTAATGCGTGCGTGTAGGTATAATTTAATGCTTGAATTTTTGAGAAAACCCAAAAATGACAGGTCTGTAATTTTGACTTCAGTGGAGGAGGTAATGGAAATGCCATTCAGGTTTGGAGCAGCGGAGTGCTGTGAAAGCCATTATTTAATTAGGGACTGTGAGCACAGATTCCAATGAGGGAAGAACTCTCATTTTGCTTGCAGTAGGTTCACTGGCACCCCCCCCCCCCAAAACTGAAGAGGCAGCAGAGAAGTGAGCCACCCACTTCTCCAAGAGGACCTAGCTGAAACCCATCTCAGGGTGACAATCTGGGGCCCTGAGTCCAAGGAAACCTTCCCTGCAAACTGCCTTTATCATCTTGCGCCGTTGGTGCCGGCCTCGGCAGAAACGGTGATGTCTTCAAGCACAGGCAGGAGAAGAACAAAGCAGAGCAGTGGTTCCCGTGTTTTAGGAATGAAACTGAAAAAGGAAGGGATTAAATGAGTGTCGAAGGGATGGTAGTTTTGTTAGGAGAATCAGAGTCTAATGTTAAAACATAGAGTGAGGCTTTGGGGTCAGGGCATGCTGTGTCCCCTCCTGGAGGTGTTCAGGAAGGGAGGTGATGGCAGAAGACAGTGCCACAGGTGTGAAGGAGACAGGTCACAGAGGGCTGATTTTACGGCGATTTGCCCACTCACACTCCTGCCACTGCACAGCGCGTCCCTGGGAGCTGTGCCGTCACTGCCAGGCTGCCGTGGACAGTTTCGGAGCTAAACCCCTTTGCAGAGAAAAGAGGATTTTATGCAAGATCCACGATGCCTGGGAAGCCCTCACCATTAAGACGGTGGGGAAACAGGTTAGAAGACTAGGAAGGTCATGGCTGTTTGGACATCACTGGTTTTCCAAGATAAACCTTTTTAAAAGCCTTAGAAAATGGTTATGTCCAAGTCAGACATTTCCCCTCAGAGGATCAGAAAGAGGGTGGCTTGCCAGCCCTCAAATTGATTTCATTCACTCTTATTTGAAAATGTTGGAAAGAGAAAGTTAACCAAAGACTGACTTGGAGAGTCTGCGGAGAATGCATTGTACCGGGCAGCTAAGCGCCTCTGTGACAGCCCGGTCTGGCCGCAAACCCCGGGTCCCCATGGCCAAAAGTGTGTCTAGGCTGCCCCCAAGGACACCAACCTTAATTCAAGAGCGCTTGTGTCTGGTTTTGGTGTCGGAATGCTCATAGTTTTGCATAGTTGTCCACTTAGTCTTCAGGTCACACCCACAGGATGTGCTCTGGTGCACAGAAGCAGGACTATCTGAACCAGATGACACGGATTCTTGTCCCAAATCTGGCTGCTTCTGGTGACCTTAGGCAAGTCATTCTTCCTCTCTAAGCCAGTTTCCTTTTCTGTAAACTTAAAGAAAATGAAGGGTGGTTGGACTGTAATGTCTTTTTCAGCATTAAAGTTCCATATGCTAATTCCTTTTTATGGTAGAAGGAGAAGCTGTAATGTGAATTATCTGGAAATGTGTTTGGGGAAAAGGAAATTTAATAGTGAATGAAATGTGGACGGAGAAGGCCAGGCAGAGAGACCAGCACCAGGATTGCTGCAGACCAGGCGGAAGGAGAGACAGTGGTCTGGGGAGCTTGGAGGAGGAAGTGGGGAGCCTCGAAGAGCAATGTGGCAGAAAAGGGGCCCAGAGCAGGTGCAGAGAGTATGTGGGTTCTGCACCAAGCTGGGTCCTGAGGTTTGGTTTGCAAAGCCAACTTTTAGGTTTACCTCCTTGAATTTTTTCCAGACCAGCCCCACCTGTAGCCTATGGCATCCTGGACAGGTCAAGCTTTTTAAGAGACCCTCCGTGGCTCCTCGTGGCCTGGGGAGTAAGGTCCAAACTCCACATCCAGTTTCCAGAATGTGTCTACTACCGTTCTCTCTAGACCTCTCTCCAACCTGCCTCTGGCGAGGGCTGAATTCTTTGTCCTTCCCCGACTGCTCCTGAACCTTCTCCCACTCTTTCCTCTTTCTGGAAAGCCCTTCGGCTCCCCTCTGCTGGGGAAATACGCTCCTTTATCAAGACCTACGTCACCGCTCCAACTCCAGCAGGACTTCACCCTCCAGGCCCCATGGGGTTTCAGGAGCCCCTGGCAACGTTGGAGACCTGCAGGGAAGGAGGTAGGAATAATCAACTCCAAAATATGAAAAGCACAAAATCAAAATAATTACATTTTAAAAACATAAGAATATTTTTGACAACAAAGTATTATATTTAATATGGGGACTGGATGCATTTTAATATGACTACTGTGTCTTGGGGTGGGGTCTTCAAAGGAGAAAGTACCTGGACCCCATAGAAATTTCACATGAGAAGACCTTCGCTGAGACCTACACGGCTGCAAAGCTCCCTCCCTCCTTCTTACTTCTCCGCTCTGGGGATGTGTCTGCCGCACCACTAATCTCACTGTGTTCTGTCGCAAAGTGGTCCGTGTCCACTGTTGCCTCCCCTGCTAGACTATTAGCTTCCTGAGGGCCGGAATCCTGTCTTCTACAGGGACCCATAGGCCAATAGACAGGTTCTTCAAATCAAAAATGTCACCAAATGCCCAGGTTTCTGGCTTCTTTTAAACGTTCAGATGATCTGGGTACGCCATTCACACCACGTCACAGGTGGCTGGGCCTGTGTGGGCGGGGCATGCGGCCCCCTGTTTGCCAAGCCTCCCTGTGTCCACCTTGGTCATTTTGCCAGCATCCTGGCCTGAGCGCCTCCTGCCTTACACCTGTGGTGTAACTCCTCCTCCTCCTCTTTGTACCTAGCACAGTGTCTTACATAGTGCAGGGGTTTGACATGTATTTGTTGAGTAAATAAATGATTACAGGGTTTGGATCTTAATGTCCTCAGAAGTCATTATCAGAATCAGACTTTGAGCTGCACAAAGCAAACTTTAGCTATTTACTAATAAAATGACGCCATGTTCCCTTTTCCAGCTGGCTGAGGGAGGGAACCCAGTAACCAGCTATGCAGAGTATAATTGGGTCATTTTACTGAAAACGATCCCAGCAGTAGCAAATTAAATCTGTGTGATGGATCTCCAGCTTTACTGAATTCTTTGTCAAATTTGCAGGCTAATTATTATCTTAGCTCCAAAATGATATCTACAAAGATTTGTTAACGTGAGATCGTCAGATGCAATGAAAGTTCATAATGAAACATGAACAGAAGGAAAGATGAATATGTACCAACTAGTGCCTCCATTTTTCTTTTATCAAACAAAATTAGTTTTCTCCCATAAATTGATAAAATTATTCTTCATGATATGGGAAATTCAGCTGAAAGGAATGCCAGAGAAGCCTAAGCATTGTTGATCAGAGATTGAAAAGCCATCATTTCAGAAAATGGACATTTCAAATTTGCTCCTGAGATCCAAGCTACGGAGGTCAAGTTTGAGAAACATCTTCAAAAATATGCTATTCCACAACCTCAGCTGTGGAATTTAAGGTGATATTTTCAGGGAAATGGCTAGTCTATGTCAGTAGGGGTGAGTATCTCAACTTTCCAACCAGGTTCTAAGCAACTTGCAGGTAGAAGCTGTCTCTCAGCCCACAGTCTGTTTTCACTGTCCTGCCACAGTGCCTTGTGCATAACTGGTGACTGAATATTTATAACTTCTTGGTTGTTAAACACACCCAACTCATTTGCCCTTACATGCAGCCAACTTTCATGCAGTCCTCTTAGAAAAGTAGCAAGCTTTAAAATCTGGGAAGGCCACAGAAAAGGGAGTCGAATGAGTAGCATTCTAAGGACAGCCTTTGTCATTAATAATTCATGCAGGGAAAAAACTGCAATTGAAGAAAATATGCTGGCGCTGCTATGGGTCAGGTTCTGTAGCAATGCAGTGGGAACAGCACCAGCTGGATCACCAGAAATGGGATTTATAGATGGGCTGATTGCACCACGTCCAACGTAGCTGTTCAGTTTCAGAGATAAGGTTTGACCTGTGGAATACTCACATCAAGGGAATAATGAACTGGAATGTAATAGGTATCTGCTATATCATTATTTCACAAATAAACAGCATATCCAGGACTATCTTTTAAGCGTGATGTGCTTTTCTATTTCTTGACTGAATAGTCATTGAAACCAATAGTCATTGAGGCCCAGATTGGTGATGGAACATGACAGATTAGATTAGTCTCAAAAAATATTTCCTCCCACCTACTTCATTCAGTTTCCACGGGAGGAGTGAACTTCCCCATCCCTTGACTGTGGGCGGCGACGTGTGACTTGTTTTGGCCAATGACGTCTCAGTAGATGGGCCTGCAAGCGGAGTCTATGGCTGGACGATTGGTGTTACGCGCTTGTGCTTCTGCCATCAACGTGAGAAGAACATGCCCGGGTGGCCAGTGCCCCTTCAGTCTGGGGCCTAGGCAACAACTGCGTGGTACAGGTGCAATACCTGCCCAAGGTCAAAGAGCTAGTGGGTGGAGCTTTGACGTGTGTGTGCCGGGTGGCTTGGAGACTCACAGCATCCCCACCTTACAGGGGGAGGAGTCGTGCGTGGAACCGGGAAGTGCTGGCCTTGGGGATTCGGAGAAGCCAGTGGTTGCACCGAGAGAGAGGCAGCTATGGGTGCTGGGACTCTAGAATCCTACAGCTAGATTCCTGTCACATAGCTGTGCTCTGAAAAAGAGCCCGCCGACACTGATTTGAAAAATTCTATCGTTAAGGAACTACATGAACAGACTGATTACACACCCCAAAACTCTACTCCTCTCTCTGCCTCTCTCTCCGTCTCTCCCCTCTGCCTTTCTCTCTCCCTCTCTTTCGCTTTAGGGCTGAGGGCCGTGTGGTCTGACTGACAGTGCAGTGGAGAACGTGTCAAGAACACTCTGCCACCATGTCGCCGAGACTTTGCTAAGTTCCTTCCCCTCTCTGAGCTTCATTTTTCTGTCAGTGAAGCAGAGGTGGTGCTAACCCTGAGGCGCGGAGGGCTTGTGAAGTAACAAACAGTCCTGAAGAGCCCCGGGCGGGACGCCGGCTCGGGCTGCCTCTGGGGAGAGGCAGGTACTTCTGCCTTTCACAGCCTCCTGTAGCAGAAAAAGTTGCATATTTTCCATATTTTTCCCCCTTGTCAGGTAAAAATGTGCAGAGCCAGCAGCTCCTAGCATCCTCCTGTCGAGGAAATTGGCACGTAGCAACCTCCCTGGCTGAGCCAAACGGACCGCCAGGTCCTGCCCGTCTTCCGTAAGCGTCCTGTGCTCTGCTGAGGGCTCCCGAGGGGCTGTGCTTACTAGGAAGGTGCCCACGCTTATTCTGCAATCCGGTCTGGGGACGTTACTTCCTGCTTCCCATGTCAGCCCCCCTGCCCTGCCAGGTTTCATTCCTGGAGCCTCAGTCAGGTCTCAACCGCCCGGTCACCTTCGTTCAGCGGAAACGCACCCCGTGCGGCTCCGGCTCTGTGCCCAGCCTGTGCGGGGGACCGACGGGGCCCTGCTCTGTCCTCCAGGAAGACGTGGCCTCCCTGGGAAAAGACCGCAAGTGGGAAACATTCCTTCATCGACACGTACTTGCTGAGCATCTGCTAAACGCTCAGCACCGGCTGTGGCGTGAAATGAGATGAGTGCTCGTGGAGACGTTCCCTGGAGAGCAGAGCTGTCCGATGGAAACAGGATATGGGCCACACATATAATTTTAGGTTTCCTAGTAGCTATCTTAAAAAGTAAAAGCAAACGAGTGAAATTAATTTCAATGTCTTTTACTGACCCCAGTAAATCCAAAATGTTATCATTTCAGCACATAATCAAGATTTTACATTCTTTTTTCCCCACTGACTCTGTGAAGTCCGCTGTGTGGTTCGCACTCACAGCTCATCTCAGTCTGCACTGGCCACAGTTCAAGTGCTCAGCAG
This sequence comes from Lemur catta, assembly GCF_020740605.2. Lineage (NCBI taxonomy): Eukaryota > Metazoa > Chordata > Mammalia > Primates > Lemuridae > Lemur > Lemur catta. The sequence goes on along the minus strand of NC_059147.1, from coordinate 4,161,734 downwards.
CCACACGCGGCCAGCGGCTGCCACGTGGGACAGCCAGGGCCTGAGAAATCTGAGAGCCGTGGGCAGCAGTGTGACCTGCCTGTGAGGCAGGACAACGGGGGAAGATGTGCTGATGCCCGAGGGGAGGGCCGGGCGGGGGCTGGGAGCTTGGGACGATGGCAGAAGCAGCTGCGCTCCCACGTGGCGCATGGTGGTGCAAGGAGGCAGCTAGGCCAGGCTGATGAGGGATGGGAGGGGAAGTGCCAGAGGGCTCGGAGGTCTGGCCCGAGGCTGGTGGGAGGAACACCGACTTGGGAACGGCTCACGTCATCCCAGCCCCAGGAGGCGTTCTCAAGGCAAAGAAACCTACTCTGGGTTCTGTGAGCTCTACACAGGGTTTGGCCTCTGAACACTGACTCATTTATTTATTCATGTGCAAATATTTATTGAACAGCCCCTATGTGCCAGGGACTATGAATATAGTGGCAGGTAAGAGATGGCCTAGGCCCCGTCAGCATGTAAACCACATTGTGCTGGAGGGAGCAGGCGATGAACGGGCACTAAATGCACGAGACCACTGCAGGCGTGACAAATGTATGAAGGGCAGGACAGGGCGACATGACAGGCTCAGGGAGGGTGGGCACAGTTTAAGGTGGGTGATGAGCCCTTTTTCCTCGGGGACCTGCTCTCTGTCCCTCTCCACCCTGCCCTGTATCCTGGGAGGCCGACCTCTGTGGTGTGCAGATTAGAGAAGATTGAGAAGACACGACGGCTCCGTGCCGGGTGGTGTCCTGCATTGGATCCTAAGACAGGAAAAGGAGATCCGGGTAAAGTCTGCAGGTTAACAGCATCGCATCAGCGCCAGTTTCTTAGTTTTGATCGCTGCACTGCAGTCATGTGAGACGTTCATGTTAGGGATGCTGGATGAAAGATAGGTGGAAATGCTGTTGTCTTTGCAAAAGGGTCTAAAATCATTTCAAAATAAAAAGTTAAAAAATGCATGGCCCATGCTTAAGATATATGTAACAGCAAGAAATTTGCTTTTAGTCATGTCCACAAGAGAATACACTAAATCAAGGAGAAATTTTAATGGCATCATTTTTACACTACACAGTATGATGTTTAGAACTCACCTGTTCTAGCAAGGTTGCTTTGATGCAGAAACCAAATTAAGTACATCCTTAGAGCTCTCCTTTCCACAGACATGCCCTTCAACACAGGGGCAGAGGGCGAATCTGTCCACGTGCACTTTCCCACTTTATATCCCCAGGGAGTTGCAGGAGGTCAGGTTTGTCCTCTCTGGGCCTCAGTGGTCCCATCTTTAGAGTGGGAGATTGGGCTGTGGAACCTCCAAGGCCGTCTAGGTCTGCGATGCCCAACTCAGAGTGTAGATTTACCGGGTGATAATCATATCACAAAGCCACTGGGGCCCAGTGGAAATAGCCAAAAAGTTTGTTCTATTTCTTGCCTTGTAGGATCTAACATCAACTATTAGAAAAACTAACACTTACTGAACTCTTGCTGTGTGCTGGGCACTATTCTAAGCCCTTTCCATGTATTAACTTACTAAATCCTCACCACAACTATCGTCATCATTCCCATTTTATAGATGAGAAAGCTGAGGCACAGAGAGGTGAAGGCAGTTGCCTGGGGCTCTGCAGCTCATGGGCGGCACAGCTAGCCTCTGTCACACAGGGCCACGGCCGTCCTGCGTCTGGAAGGAGCAAGGCTGGGGATGGAGCAAGATGGTGCCATCGGTGAGGGTTTCTGTCTCCTGCACAGGGGCGCTCAGAGGCGGGAAGACCTCGGCAACTCACTCCCGCCCGGAGCAGCGCCCTTCCGGCTGCCTGCCCTGGGCCGTGGGGACATCTCTCTCCCACGGGATCTCTGTCCTGGCCCTGCCTGTCTTCTCCCAGCCCGGCTCTTTGTGGATATGTGTGCTCATGTGTGTGTGCAGTTTGTTTATTTTGTTTCCTCTACTGGTTTTATGAAAATTACAAGGTGGTAAATATTCATTGCAGAAATAATTCAAATAGCACAGAAATGTATAATGGAAGGAGTAAAAACGCCACCCTCATCCTTCCTTTGTGCCTCTGTGCCCTTCCTTAAATCCCTGTCCCTGGGGGTGGTCGCTGCAAGTGTTTTCTAAGAATGTGGCACCTAAATTTTTTACACCATATATAGCCCCATGAGAACAGAGACCGTGCCTGCCTTGCTGGCTGTCCTGTTCCCAGGAGAGGACCTGACATGCAGTTGGTGGCCAATCACATTTGTTGAATGTTGAATGAATAAATGAGTAATTTGTTTTGAAATTTATCCTTTTCTTTCATAGAACAAAATAGACATATCAGGGATACCACTCCATATCAGAGCTTAGACTGCTTTACTTTGAAACGTTCCATAATCCAGATATACCTTAATGTATTTATTAACTATCTCCTTCCTAATAATGCTTGGGTGTTTTGTGGTGTTTCTATCACAAACATGGCATGATGACCCTCTTTCTACATGTATCTCGGTGCATACGAATGAGGCAGAGTCTCTGCAGTGGGGCTGCGGAGTCAGAGGGAACGTACAGTCTCAACTTTGTCCCAGAGATGTTCAAGGCCCTCGCAGGAGCTGGGCAGCGGGCATGGGGTGGCTGCGGGGTTTTCGAGGCCACAGCGTCTTCCTGGCGGGTTAAATCAGCGTCCCTCTGCTCAGGCTGGGGTTGGGGCTTATAAGGAGAGAGTTTCTCCTTCAGAGATGTAGCTAAGGAAAGCCACCCTGACCTCTTGCAGGGGGCTGAGGGGCGGACCAGAGTCTCTCTACGTAGGTGTTTCGGATTCTTTTTTTGTAACTTTGTATTCTAAGTGCCCGCATTTTCAAAGTACTTTCACTTGCAGTAGCTTCTCTGGCTCTCACAATCCCCATGACGCGGGCTGGACAAGCAACACCATCCTATTTTACAGAAGAGGTCAATGGCAGTCCAAGGTCATGCATTGTCACTCTCGTCAGCAGGGGGAAAAGCAACTATGTGCAGGGACTAGTAGGAAGATCATCAGAATGGGACCTAGGGTGACTTTTTAAGGGTGAAAATGTACTTAGGGTATTAAACACGTGCCTTGTCTTAGGAAGAAAAGAAAGCAAAACCTACCTGGTGTCAAACCTGCAGTAAGTTCTGCTGGCCCTCATATGAGGATCTCCGAACAACTGACAATGCCACACGGTTGGAGAAGAGACATCAGAAAGTGGGAACAAGGCTGCAGAGATACCAATAAGAAATGAATGGCCTTTGGGTCTTCTTAGCCTGGAAACAGTGAAAGTATTGCCTCAAATAAAGAGACCACTGATCATTTGACAATTATTTAATTTTGTTAGGGCTGGTTCTTAATTCAGTTAAATCAATTCATTTAATTGTCCTAGTTGAAGGGTTTGACAACAAACAGCAACAACAACAAAAGCACCTCCTGAGATGGACACCATTTTTGGTGTTTCTTTGGGGAACTTTTCCTGCTCGTCACTCAAGGGGACTCATCAGAGTCAACCCTAGCTTTTTGAAGGAGCGATTGGCAAAGAGGCCCATCCCTCCTGCTCAGGGCTGGTGAGCTATTAGCTGGTAAGTCTGGCGCTGCTGGCAGCTCTCTGGCCACCGCGTGGGGTTAAGCTCCCTGAGAATGAAGACAGTGTGGGGGAAAGCAGGCTGAGAGATGGAGAGAGACAGAGCCCCTGGATCCAGCTGTTCCTGAAGCCAAACTATCCCTGGACTTTACAGCTAAGAGAGTCAATAAATCCCTCTTTATGTTTAATCTAGTTTGTTCTCCATCACTGAAGAATTATTCATTAAGAAATGGGATATTTTATAACAAGAGGAGGAATCTTGTAACAAATTGGGGACACTTTTAAGAAAGAATGAGCTGCGCGCAGAGGCTCACGCCTGTAATCCCAGCACTCTGGGAGGTTGAGGCAAGAGGATCATTTGAGGCCAGGAGTTCGAGACCAGCCTGGACAACATAATAAGACTTCGCCTCTACAAAAAATAAAAACATTATGTGGGTGTGGTGGTGCATGCCAGTAGTCCCAGCTACTCGGGAAGATGAGACAGAAGGATCATGTGAGCCCAGGAGTTCAAGGCCGCAGTGAGCTGGGCACTCCGGCCTAGGGCCTAGGTGACAGAGTGAGACGCTATCTCTAAAAAAAAAAGGAAAAAGAATGAATGAACCCATTTATTCACTTGTCAAATAGGAACCTTGGCCTGATGGCACTTTGGAGTGAATTTCACTTGCTTCAGAGTAATATGGACGGTGTCAGGACATGCTCTCCAATCTCTGATTGGTAACGAAACAGAGAACCTACCCCCAGGCTACTGTAGGCGGCCTCTGTGCGCGTATTGTGGAAGAGGCTCCTGCTGCGACGTCGTGGGCCGGCCTGGGCTGCGGGGCACCTCTGGGCCCCTTACTCCTGGCTGCCCCTCTTGTCTGTGCGTCCCTGTCATGTGTGCGTGACATTCACTCGCCCCCCATTCGCTCATGCATGCTCGTTCACCCACACGTCTGTGTGTACAGACACGCTCCAGGCGCTGTATTAGGCCCCGGGTCTCCGTTTTGGGATCTGGGAGTCCAGTGTAGGGAGTCTGAGAATTCGAGCTGTGCTCCGTGCTAGTTATGTGAGCGTGAGTTTGACTGGATAGGTGCGGGGACGTGATCAGAGGAGGGCTTTGGTGGCCACGTGGGAAGCCAGGCAAACACTCTGTCCAGGCCTTCGCTGCCTTCTCCCTGGACTCTTAGGAACCCCAGCTCTTCCCTCTGCAGTCAGCCCTCAGCGCTCTGACATGACTTTTCTGAAACACACCTCCGAGCATTCTTTATCCACATGCCTTGCAAGGTGCCACACTGCCTCCAGGACAACACAGGCTGCTGGTTTGTCCCTTCCGCTTCCCTGCTCTCTGAGCACACTGTGTGCTACGGTTTCAATGTGTCCCCTCCCGAACTCGGGTGTTGAAGCTTAATGGCCAGTGTGCTATTAAGAGGTGGGGCCTTTAGAAGGTGTTTCAGTCCTTCTTTCTCTGTTTTTGCTCTTCTTGTGCCAGGTGGAAATGTCATCTCCTATTCCGCTCTGCAGGGGTCGCCTTGGCCCAGCCTCCCCCTTGGCGAGCTTTGAGGGGAAAGGGCAGAGCAGGAGGGAGCTGCCACTGCCCGGCGCGCTGCCTCTTCCTGCGCTGAGCGATGACCGCGAGCGCAGCCTGACCCATAAATACAGCCTCGTGTCTGGGCCTGTCTGCGGAAAGACAGATCATCCACAGCTATAAAAAAGGGTAAAGTGAAGTTAAAAACAGAAGACAACTGCCACCCAGATAACCCAAATTAAACAAAAGCCTTTTCCGTCTAAGGTGACACCTGATTCAAAATGGAATTTTCTTGACAGGCGTGAAGCTCTTCGTCGTGACTTACAGATAAGTCCCAGGGCTGTGCCAACTGCGTGCCCAGCTGAGCCGATCACAGCCCATCCGCAGCAGCCACGGGTCACTGGGTGACTGGCGAGTCTCAGGAGTGGGGGCCACCGCAGCTGTTCAGAAAGCGTCCTCTTCAGAAGCGCAAGAGCCCCGCTCCTGGGCTTCCAGGCTCCGACCCCTCTCCAGACCTTCAGCCTAAGCCCCTCGAGATGAGGGCCAGGAAGAGACGTTGGGGTTCTCTGGGAAGGGGGTGGGGTGGGTAGGGGAGCAGGCAGCTGTGGGCTAATGGAATTGAGAGGGTAACAGGGTAGGACTGCTGATAGAGCCTTTCCTGGCTGTGCCATCTTGGGCAAGTTGCTTAACCTCTCTGTGCCATAGTTTCCTCATCTCTAAAATGGGGAGAGTAATATCTTATCTGGTTATTGTGATGAGTAACTGAATACATACATATAACATACATAGTGCAGTTTCTGGTGGATAGTAAGTATTTAATCTGTGTTGATTATATTGATATGACATTCATTGTTGTCACTGGGACTGTGGGAGGAACATTCTAGACTGGGAGTCTGTCAACGTAGATTCGCATTTTGGTTCTGCCACTAACTTGCTATATGGCCTTGAGCAAGCTACTTCCGCTTTCTGGGTCTCAACTTTTCCCTATCTGCAAAGCCAAAGGACCATTCCAGTGCAGATGTTTTACGCTCTGCACTTCTTGGAAGGGCAGCATTGAGCGAAGCTTTCCTGCTCTCTTCCCCACCTGCTATTCATTCCTGGCACCTGGACCTGCCTGAATACGTCAGCAACCTCCCTGCATCCCAAGATGGAAAATCCGGGGCAGCTTCAAGCCCAGTTCAGACAACCACCTTCTCCCAGACGGAAAATGCATGTGTTGGCTGCTTCCCTGAAGATGATGCTTTAGGTCAAAGTGTCCAAATCCTTGCTGGGCCTCTGGCCAGGTGCTCGACCTCGGGCTGGTTGCTTCACCTCTCTGAGCCCCAGCGTCCTCCTCTAACAGTGAGGGTAATAGCAACAGCTGTCTCACACAGTTGCTGTGACGGGTCAGTGTGATTTTGAGAGTGAAGAGTCTAGCACCATGCCTGGCTCAAAGTAAATACTCAACAAAGATTAGTCATTTTTATATCACTGTGATGAGGATCATCATCACGATTATTATTTCTTCTGTTCCACTCCTGGATCTCAGGGAGGAGCAGCAACTAGAATAGCCTCCTCCTTCCCTGCTCCTGGGAGCCACTGTTTTTGCTGCCCTGCACACGGGCACGTGCACACTCACGCGTGTGTTCCCACACGCACGCCCTCTCGCCTGCCTGGCTCCCAGGAGCACCTGGACTGCCTGTCCTGTGGGCGAGGGCAGAGGGCAGGGGCCTGGCCTGAGCACAGCGATTTGCAGGCCAAGCCGGGCTGTTTCTGCAGGCTCACCTACAATTCGGCTGCTCAATAAACACAGCCCGTGAGTCAGAAGTGGGGTAGACTGTGCACTGACACCCATATCTAAGATCATCCTTGGACAGGAATTGGCAGTCAGAAAACCAGGTGTATAATTTTCCATTAGTGCATCCCAAGCTTCCAGGTTTGCCTAGGCCACAGCAGTCTCTTCTGGAATTTGTTCTGCAACTAGCTCTGATCTAACAACAAATGAGCCCTGGATTTTTGAAGAAAGGGAAAACGGTTTGTATGTGAGGAGTTCTGAGACCAGTATAGTCTCCTCCACCTCTCCGCCCTCCCTCCCTCCTCGATCGCCTCCCGCGCTCCGCCTCGCTCCTCCCTCCCTCACTCTCTCCCTCCCTCTCTCCCTCCCTCCACTCTCTCTCTCCTCTCCCTCCCTCTCTCTCTCCCTCCCTCTCTCTCCCTCCCTCTCTCTCTCCCTCCCTCTCTCCCTCCCTCCCCTCCCTCCCTCTCTCTCCCTCCCTCCCTCCCTCCCTCTCTCTCCCTCCCTCCCTCTCCCTCCCCTCCCTCTCCCTCCCTCCCTCTCTCTCCCTCCCTCTCCCTCTCCCTCCCTCCCTCTCCCTCTCTCCCTCTCCCTCCCTCCCTCTCTCTCCCTCCCTCCCTCTCTCTCCCTCCCTCCCTCTCTCTCCCTCCCTCTCTCTCTCTCCCTCTCCCTCCCTCCCTCTCTCTCCCTCCCTCCCTCTCTCTCCCTCCCTCTCTCTCCCTCTCTCTCTCTCTCTCTCTCTCCCTCTCTCTCTCACACACACAGCCTTGCTGTGGGAATAACGCCCCCCTTCCATGCATCCACGCTGGGAGTCCTCATCTGTCTCTGTCTAGAGCACGCTCCTCCTCCTGGCTCTTTCCTCGGGCAAAGATGCTTCCTCTTTCTTTGGGCCTGGATTTATTTCCACCCCTGCTCTATCCAGTCTTAAACTCCCAAATGACCACAGTTTGGTGCACACGCTACCTTCTGTATTCTTTAAAGGCAAAGCAACATCATAGCGACAGTAATAATGAGGATAACTGCAGCGCAGTGATCTGCTCTCTGCATGTCAAGCATGTGCCAAGTGCTTCGTAAACATCATTTCACTTAATGTTCCAAACAGTCCTTGGGGGCCCAAGTACCCAGACATTACTCCCACCTTGCTACTAAGGAGCGAGGGTGAGAGACGTGAAGTGACTTGGCAGCTTGGACCACAGCCCGGACTCCGGAATCCAGATTCTTAACTCGTGTGCTTCTCTGTCTTAAAGAGTAACGTGGTCTTTGACAGTATTTGTCACACCTTGTCTTGTGACCCACGGGATCATGCTAGCGCATCATGAGCGCTCTTAGAAACAGCCCCCACGAGACTCCACCAGGGAACATCAAAGGGCACCGTCCGTGTGAAGGACAAGCGTTGTTTCTGTACCTGTTTACAGTGTAAAATGTATCCCCACGTTCAGTCACAACCAAGAAGTGTGACAGTCTCCGGTCTGTGGTGTCCCTCCGGGGGACGCGCGGGCCGCCCCGCCCCGCCTGCCTTTCCTGATCATAATCATATTAACCTAACGGCGACGGTGCCGGCGACAGCGCCTCCCGGCTGTGGTGGATGTGAAATCGCTTAGCAAACCATGAAACGCTGCCCAGAAGCAAGTTCCAGGTAGATTTGACTTTTGCTGAAAGGTCTCGTTGGCTGTCTGCGGGGTGGGCTGGAGGGTGAGCTGCCCTGGGACCGCCCTGTCATCGCAGCTCCAGCGGGGTCCCCGCCTCACTGCCCCGGCGGCTGCGGCCCTCGGGGTGCCAGTTCTTCCAGGAGGTGAGCTGCTTGGGTGACAGGGACGGAGGTGCTTCCAGTCCTCTGGGGAGTGTTCCTGGGGGGGGGGCTTGGCCCTGTCAGCCTCTCCCTAGACACCCGGGGGTGGCCGGGGCCTGAACTCCCCTCCCGACGCTGGCTCTCGGCGTCCCGGGAGAGCAGGGCGGGAGCGGCTCTGCCCCTGAGATCCATCTTGCCTGTCCTCTCAAGGCCAAAGAAGGGCTTTGACACTTGACTGCCAAGACAAGCTAGGACAGCACCATCGGGCCAGGAACAACCACCACCCTCTGGGATGGCGCAGGGCCTGTCTTCTAACGAGTTCAAAGTGACTTCTTGGATGTTGGGCTCGTTTCTTCCAAGGTCATTGTAGAAGGTGTGGTTTCCCCTGCCGGTTCTTGATACTGGGGTGGGATGAAAGGACGACAGTTTGCAAGTTCTGTCCTTGATTCCCGCAGAGGGTGAGGGCTGGCGTTGAATCTGCCTGCAATTTGGTTTCCCAAACCTTCCCATCTGATTTCTGATTTCTCAGTCCTGTTTCCCATCTCACCTCTCTAAGGAGGCTTTTCAGACATTTTTTCCCCAATTGCCTTCTGTGCTCCCCAGCCCATGCAGTGTTAATACGCAGATGCGCTGTGTGTCTGCTTCTATGCTACCCGTGTCTCTGCGCTTCACACACGGAAAGAGGAGTACTTTTTGCACATCCCTGCAGGAGCCAATATCTGCTCCCTGGGGGTGATCTCCCCAGCTCCTCCTCTGTGACGAGTTCGGGACGGCAATGGCACCTCCTCATGTGGCTACTGTGAGGACTGAAGACCACACTGCAAGTCAGCCCTGGGCACAAGGCTTGGCCCAAACCAGCTACTCATAAGTGCCCATTATTATTAGTGATAATCACAATGGGTAACATGTATTGGGGGTTACTGTATCATGTGTTTAGAGCTTTTCATAAAACCAATGACTTAGTTCTCACAATAACCCTGCGAGGCAGGGACTATTCTTATAATATTGTCATCATTTTACAGAGGAGAAAATTGAGGCACACACAAGTCGACTTATCCAAGGTGACACAGCTAGTAAGTGGCGAAGCCAGAATTTGCACCCAGGGAGTCAGGTTCCTGGGCTTATACTCCTAACCGTGATGCCATGTGTATTAGTCCTCTAAGCACAATGTTGGTATAAACATCAGTATTAATACTTTAACCTCTTCAACAATGACAGGTGGCCTTGCTGGTACTATGGCTTCAAACGGGTTCTGGCCTATGTGGTCATCTTAGGACTTTGAAATGAACTTTCTGATTCTTCCATCCCAGGCAGAGCTGCTGGAATTGCTGAGGAGGGTCAAGTTATCGTGTCCCCTCTTCCTAGCCTGGGGAAACTATTCAGCTATCCCCCAAACCACACCCCCTCTTTGGAAACAGGATGGCATGGAGTGTGGGATGCTGCTGCGGAGATGTGTGTTGCCATGGCAGCAGCTCATGCCTCCTTCCTACCCTCTCGGAGGTGCTGTGACATAGGCCGTGGTTTCTATGGTAACAGGCTGAGTGGAAGGTCCATGAAGAAAGGACCCGTGTGTGTTCTGACGTGGGGGGGAATTGAAATGAATCCTGGGCCTCTGGAGGGCTACTCTGCCGTATATCAAAGAGAAACGGTTTCATCATTGCAGGAAAGTCCCAGTAAGTAGAGTACTAGAAATGTCAGTTTCTTAGCTTGTTCTCCCACAAAGTTCACCTTTTGTCTTTTTCTATAAGGACAATTTAAGACTTCAGAAAATAAGATGAAGAGGTGGAAACCATGGTGAGAGTGAATTCTCAGGGGTGCATAAGTCAATTACTATGCAGGCAATAGACCCATGAGTAACTTTCAAACATGACTCCAGGTCTCGCAGAGAAGTTTCCAAGGATGCAGGGACCCAGGTTCTGTCCTGTTTGAAGCTGCTCATGCCCAGCCGCAGAAAGCCCTTCCCCTGACCGACAGCTCCACCATGCAGTCTGCCTGCCCCTGCCCGCAGAGCCCGGCGTTTCCTGCTGCCAGAAAGGCCGGGCCGATCCCCTCCCCTCTCCGAGGCCACGGCTGGCTGCAGCCCGAGGTCTGAGTCCACATAGCAACACTCACTCACTTTGCCCTCTGCACACTTTCAAGGTAACAGGAGGTGCGGGAGGAAAGCCAAGTTTGTGTCAGCCTCCCACGCTAGGAGCAGGCCTGGCAGGAGAGAGCATTTGGCATCAGCAGCTGTTTGGCATCTCCTCCTGGTCGGCACACAGGATGAGAGGGGGGACAAGCTAGACAAGGCTCACTGAGAGCTCACTGTGTGGGAGACACATTTCTGAGCAATTGACATTGATTGACTCATTTAATTTTCCCCACAACCTGATGAGATGAACACTGTTACCCTCATTTTACAGATGAGGAAACAGGCTTAGAGAGTTTGAGTCATTTATTCAGTCTTGCACTTAGTAAATTGCAGAGCTGGGATCTAAACCACACATTAGGACCCTGGATTTGGGCTGTTGCCATGAGGAAAAGCTAAGCTAGTATATGCAAAGAAAGCTGGGCAGAAAGTGAGCTTGTCACCAGAAGAGGTGGGGACCACAGTAGGGTCCTTTCAGTGACAGAAGTCCAGTTCAGGCAGACTTAAGGAACAAATGGAATTTGGGGGCTCGTAGTACAGAGATGCCCAAGGATACATCTAGCCTTGAGCACCAAATCCAGGTACTCAACCCCTCAGCTCAGCTGGGCCCAGGTTCCTCCTGTGACTTCATTCTCACACTCTTCCCAGGCAGTGGCCCCTTCAGACTGACATCCTACTTAGCTTATCCCCAAGAGAAAAGGGGAACTATTCCCCCCATCATTCCAGCCGCGTCTTGGAGTTGATAATGTTGCCGTGATTGTTCCGTTTGGGGTCAGATGCCAACTCCCAATCCCACCATTTGTTGATCCTGTATTCTCATCCACCAAACCTGCGCCACATGTCCAACTTTGGAGTCATGGCGGGAGGAAGCTAAGCATTAATAAGGGGAGCCCCCACATGGAAATCAGGGTGCTGTGAGCAGAAGAGGAAGGATGGATGCCAGGTAGGCAAAACACAGCAGCTCTCCTTAACCCTTGCTGTCTGGTATATACACAGAAACGGGGAAGACCGGACACTCGTTACCAAAGCCTGCACCTATTGCTTCTGCCCACTGTAGGTCCCGCGGCTTCATGAGGCCCAGACATGGGCCAACCTCTCCCTCTCCAGGGAGGGAGCAGCCAGCCAGCGGGAGCTGTGCCGAGCTGGTCTCTGCCAGGCTCCCCCCCGCTCTGCACTTCCCGGGGTGCCTCCTGTTTTGAAACCTGCCTCTCCCCCACCTGCACCAGCTGCCTCATTACCCTCACTTCATCTCTCCTCCGCCTCTTTTCACATTCCCCTACCCGGCTCTTTCATTAGAGCTACTGCAAACCTTTCATCTTCCTCTTTCCACCAACCCTTCCCTGGCATTTTCCTGCTGTCATTAGAAACCAAAGCCCCGGCTGCCCTGTGCCTTTTGAGCTTTCCTGTGGCCTGATATGGGCCCATCGAAGCCCAGAAGCTTTTCTTGATGGGTTTTTGGGCATTTTCAAGCATGTGCTTTAAGGAACTGAGATTCGGGGAGATTAAGCATCTCTTCTGTGGTTTCATTGCTGGGGGAGTGTGGTGGCTGCGTGGTCTAAACACCAAGTGTGTCTCTTTCCTCTCCTACTCCAAACACTTCCTACTGGCTCAGCAAGCCATCCCTCAGTGTAGATTTACTTCATCCCTGGTTGGCCTTTTGTTTCTTTGACATTCCAGACAATCTCATGGTTACTTTGGCTCCTGGGACCTATCTGCCCCGTGACTCCGAGGGTTCTAAGGTAAAGGAAATTTCGGTACAGTATTTTGGGCTGGCAGAATCATTGGAGATTTTACTGTCTGCCTTTTCTTTCACTTAAGGGGCGTTAAGGAGTGTTCAGGAATAAAGCTGGCTCTGAAAGGTCACATGGCAGGAGGGGAGTGCTACAGACTGAACATTCGTGTCCCCTCCCAGGTCATATGTTGAAGCAGTAACCCCCAATGTGATGGTGTTTGGAGGTGGGGCCCCTGGGAGGCCATCAGGCTTCGATGAGGCCCTGAGGCTGGTGCCCTCACGGTGGGACTAGCTCCTCTCACCAGAAGAGAAGCACGTGAGAGCTTTCTCGCCCCGCAGACGCACACTGGAGAAGGCCACGTGAGCACACGGTGAGGAAGCTGCCACCCACAGCCAGGAAGCAGGCCGTCCCCAAACGGGAGTGTGCTGGCACCTTGACCTGGCACCGCCCGGCCTCCAGAACTGTGAGAAATAAATTTCTTTTGTTGGAGCCACCCAGTCTATGCTGTTTTGTTACAGTAGCCCTAACCGACCAAGACAGGCACCATCAGCTGAAACTGACCGTTCTCCTTTGTTCGGAGAGCTCAGACAGGCCGTGACCAAATCTCTTGGAGCTTGATGCCAAACTCAAAAACCTTAAATTCTTGATTTCGTGTACATGCTAGGGCAGACGTGCACATTCCTTCCTTTCCTGGATGAGCTGGTCCTCAGCATCCCAGAAACGAAGGGGGGTTGGCGAAACGCGACACTTCTCCCTCTCCACGCTCACGGGAAGCACTATTCGGATACAGACGCAACATGACCGGGCTGTCCTGTCTCAGTGGCAGTTAAGTGGCCCAGCCCCTCCCGTCATCCCCGCCGAAAGGCCGCCCTGCCCTCCAGCGCGCCCGCATCTGCTTCAGGGGCGGCCGCTGGTCTCCCACCTGGCCCGTGGCCTGGTTTGCGCTGAGTGGGGTGTGCGGCTCCTGAACCAGAAGCCCCTTGAGCACAGGACTGAATCTTTATAGCCACATGTTCAGGGCTCCCTCAGACCCCGTCCTGCAGAGAGTCTGGGAGATGCTCGCCGAGGGAATGAGGGAAGGAACTGTCCTCTGTCGTCCGCCATCAGTTCCCCTGCGCCAGTCGGCTCACCCCAGCGACATGGGAGTTGGGTGGCTGAAGGACAGTACTTCGTTTGCTCCTCTTGTCTTCCTCGTGTCACACATGTAATAAATGCTCAGTGAATATTGACCGATTTCCTTTTTGTCGTCAGTGCCCCGCATATTTTGCCTTTCTCACTGCATGCAGGGCACAGGGGCCTGCAGCTTGCTGGTAACTCCACGGGTGAGTCTCAGGGCTTCTTAGAGGAAAAATTACGTTGAGGGTGAGGGTGACCACATACGGATAATATGGTGACCTTATTTCTGAAATTTCTAAATCCCACGTTACAATACTCTATCTGAATAAAGATTTTTGTGTCATGCTCAGGTGCACAAGGTCATTTTGGAGTTGAAGTTCAGATGCCTAATAAACATCAGCCAAACGCGTAACCAAATGAATGGCGGAAACTAAGATGAGCTTTGAAATTAAAATTTTCTGTCTAATAAGCAAATGGCATCAAGAAAATCAATTATGCCTGGAATAGAATCTCTCCATTTTCTAAAACTCTTTTGGAACATCAAAATACTCTTCAAATCAAAAACAAACTGATTCCCTCCCTTGGTTTGAGATCTTGCTGTGAAGCCCTTAGAAATTCTCATGAGATGCCAGAAAGACCCCGGTCACTTCTGTCATGATGTTACAGTCAAACACACGGTGAAGACTTGTGGCCACAGGAGGCTCCCTTGTCTGGCATAATCCCTGCTGTCACTGAGCCAGGGTGGGCAGGGCGGGGGCAGGAACACGTATGTAGATACTGGTCACAAAGCTTGATGTTCTGTCAGAGAAGGGTGCAAGGTACAGTGGACCCCAAGGAGGAAATGGTTACCTGCCTGGTACCATCCAGGATGGCTTTGAAAGGGCTGCCTAAGCTGAGCCTTGAATGACAAACTGGAGAGGACATTCCAGATAGTCAAGACATGATTGCAAAATCAGAGGAGCATGGAACAGCATGGCACCTTTTGGGGCACAGCCGGTGACTCAGCATTGCTGGGGAACAGGGCACTTCCAAGCTGCCTTCAATCTGCTTTCCATCGGTTTTTATAGTCTTCCCAGCATACAGCACCAAGCACACATATGCACATTTGCGCACACAAACACACTGATGGTATTCACCTTTGTGTGCTTCCAGTGGTCCATGGAGTCATTTCAAAGGCTTAGGACTTACCGTACAATTCACACACACACAAGCCCCACATGTGACTCTCTCATTGCCTAAGCTGGCACGTCCATTCTGCCTGTATAAACAAAAGAAGTACATCTGGGGCTCAGCTGAGAGAAATACTGGGAAAGTATTTTTTTTATTTGTGTGTTTTTTTTTTTTTTTTTAGACAGCATCTTGCTCTGTTGCCCTGGATAGAGTTGCAGCAAGATCATGATAGCTCACTGCAGCCTCAAACTCCTGAGCTCAAGTGATCTTCCTGCCTCAGCCTCCAGAGTAGCTGGGACTACAGGAACATGTCATGATGCCTACCTAATTTTTCTATTTTTAGTAGAGACAGGGTCTCTCTCTTGTTCAGGCTGGTCTCGAACTCCTGACCTCAAACAATCTCCTGCTTCAGCCTCCCAGAGTGCTAGGATTACAGGCATGAGCCACCGCGGTACTGTCAGTGGGCTGCCACTAGCTTTAAATCTTGGGATTAGACTAACTTCCTGTTTTTTAGAACATAACTGACACACTGTTCTTGCTCATGTGTTTGCTGAATACATGAGTAACCACCAGGTCATCATTGCCTTTAACCAAAATGGTAGCACTGCCCCAGGAGCGCCATGCCCATCGACTGCCACGGCTCCCGGCCTGTGGGGGTCTCACTGCCATCGTCCACTTCACACCTCCCATGTTGCTGGTGTGGTTCAGGTGTGGCAGAGCTAGCCTGCCAGAACAGAGCTGAGGAAAAGGAACTGTCATTCTGATGCTGAAGTGACATACAGATCTGTATCACTAACCCTGGCCATTCTAATCTTTATGACAAACCAAAAAGCTGTCATTCAAAATGACCCCTGACCATTTGTTCACTGGCCAGGTTAAGTGTGTGTAACTGGGAAAGTATCTTAACAAATATTGTAGATATGTAATTCCATGAATGATCCTTTGGATTTTTTGTTTGTTTGTTAAATTTAACAACCTGCTCTCCTCTGCATTTCTCTGTACCACGCACTGCGGCGATGGCAGCTTAGCCAGTCCTACACCTTCCCGGCTACCTGACAGCCAAACAAGAGCTGACTGCGTCAGTCCCTTCCTGGAACTAGTGATTGCAAGACCCTTCACTACACACACTTAACCTGGCCAGTGAACGAATGGTCAGGGGTCATTTTGAATGACAGCTTTTTGGTTTGTCATAAAGATTAGAATGGCCAGGGTTAGTGATACAGATCTGTATGTCACTTCAGCATCAAAATGACAGTTCCTTTTCCTCAGCTCTGTTCTGGCAGGCTAGCTCTGCCACACCTGAACCACACCAGCAACATGGGAGGTGTGAAGTGGACGATGGCAGTGAGACCCCCCACAGGCCGGGAGCCGTGGCAGTCGATGGGCATGGCGCTCCTGGGGCAGTGCTACCATTTTGGTTAAAGGCAATAATGACCTGGTGGTTACTCATGTATTCAGCAAACGCATGAGCAAGAACAGCGCGCCAGTTATGTTCTAGAAAACAGGAAGTTAGTCTAATCCCAAGATTTAAAGCTAGTGGCAGCCCACTGACAGTGCCACGACACCCAGCTGCCTCCCAGCTTCCCTCTCTCATTGGACTCCGGCTGTGTTTTAAATACCTACCAACATGACCAACTGGACTGCCAGGACTTTCTAAAAATGTGTTTTCTTTTTTTCCTTTTTTCTAATTTTTTAATTTGTATATATCCATGGGATACAAGTGCGATTTTGCCATGCTGATACATTGCCCTGCGTAGCCAGGCCCGCAGTGCTTCCTCCACGGAAGCATAGTGCCCACCAAGCAGCCTCCCACCAGCCTCATCCCCAGCCCTCTGAGTCGCCACTGGCCGCCGTTCCACACTCCGCTCCACACGCACCTCACTTAGCCCACCTGTGAGTGAGGACATACGGCATTTGTCTTCTGCATCTGAGCCATTTAACATAATGGCTTCTAGTTCCATCCATGTTGCCACAAAAGAAAAATGTATGTTTTAACTAAATTATGGGTTTCTTCTCTTGTAATGTAGCCACGTAGGGCTCATTATCTGGTGACTAAACATGGTTGGCTGGTCCTCCCGGGGAAGGAGAGGCTCTGCAGGTGGAATGCAGCCGGGGGAGGCCGCAGGGTGAGGCAGGAGGGCGATGCCCGTGGGACTTGGCCGGGACGTGCCTTGTCTATTTCATAATTTTGTCTAAGCCCGTTTCTAAAGAATTTGTAAAGGGCAGAATATATATTTCTGTCAATTTTTCTGAGCCTTAAGCAACTTCTAGAACTATTGGCCATCTTGAAAAGGCCAATGGCATTTTCCCAGAGGTAGTTACAGATGAACTCCAGCACACGTACGTGTCTTCGAAGCAGAAGAAAAACATACAACAGGCAAGAGCAGGGAAGGGGCTCCCCCCGCCCCGCCGGGGCCGGGCAAGACCGACCCGAGCAGGACGGCGGGCTCCGGCAGAGGGAGCCGTTGACTGGCGACAGCATCCCCGACGGGATGTTCGGAAGGGAACCGCTGTCATTTCTCTTCACGCCGCACAGTTCCGTGAATCTCGCCTTCCCTCAGAGTCCGGCAGCCAGCATTCTCACGATGGAGATTTATTTCAATTCTGTTTTTATTAATAGCTTCTCAGATTTGGTAAAATCAAATCATTTTGCTGCTGCCCAGAATGTTAATGTGAGGCACAGGCAGAGGAGCCGGCCTGCCGGGCGTACACACACACACACACACACACACACACACACACAGGCACATGCACACATGCACACGTGCACATGCACACACACACTCACACATGCTACACGCACATGCGCACACACCCACGCACGCACGCATGTGTGCACACACACATGCACACGTGCACACGTGCACATGCATGCACACACGCACACACATGCACACACACTCACACATGCTACACACACATGCACACACACATGCATGCACACACACGTGCACACATGTATATGCACATGCACGCACGCACACGTGCATGCACACACATGCACACACATGTATTTAAAGCCAAAGGACTTTATAAAATTTATACTTTGCACTTTAAAACGCCTCCTGCGTCGAGCTCGGAAAGATAAACGCTCTGCTGCCCCCTCCTCCGTGCTTCCTCCTTGGCTTGTAAACTCCAGCTCAGCTTCTCCACAATATTTTACAGACATCTTTTTCTATTCCTCTCTCTTGGGGGATTTTCACCTCTACAAGTCAATTCCCTTTAAATGAGTTTTGAAGATTTATATATATTTTAATAGCATATTTGGAAAAGAAAGGATTTGTCAGTGTGTGGGTAAGAATGTTATACACACAAATGCAAACTATTTTGCGGTCTGGAGGACAGAGCTACGCATTAGTTTTGCTAGGTCTTTCCAACACAGGTCAGCTCTCCAGTTTTCCTCACTGAAATCCTCTTTGTCCGTGGCTTTGCCTCCGGTGCGGCCCTTGGTGAAAGTGCCCCAAAGCAGGAAGAGAGGCTGTCCCGGCTTGTCCGCGGTGGCCGGCGTGGGCAGGGGGCTGTGGCTGGCGGAGCGCGCTGCGCCCATCGAGGGACCAGACTGTGTCCATGAGAAGCCGCGCCCCCCATTCAGCCACACAAAAGGATTTCCAAATGGAGCTCTGACCAAAGCCTCTTTCTCTCGCTCTTTGTGGGACTCGCGTCCAGACTCTGGGCCTCCCCGCGGTGCCAGTGCCTGTGCCGGCAGGCGGCGTGGCTGCGGACCCCGCGTCGCTTATGCGCGGCTGTGAAAGGAACTGAACGCGTTTGGTTCTGCTGGAGCCAATTTATTTTCTGGGTGACTTGTGACAGCCTGGCCTAATAGACTCCACATTATTAAAATGAGGTCACACAAGGCAGGGGCAAGCAAGGAGGAGAGGGAGAAGGGCAGGGGAGTCAGCTGGAGTTGGACACGGAGCTGACGTCGGGCTCGGACATGAAGCCCACGAGAAAACAGTTGGCAGGGAAACTACAGCAAAGGTGACTCTTGATCCAGAGATTTGGGGGAGCTATGTTTTTGTTTTGTTCTTCTCAGGACCATTTTTTAAAAACTGGGGTGAAATACACATAACAAAATTCACCTTCTTGACCATTTTGGCATCTGCAGTTCCGTGGGGTCAAGCGCAGTCGCGGCGCTGAGCCCTCGGCCCTCCGCGTCCTTCCTGCTGCGCCCGTGGGGCGGCGATTCCCTTCCCGCCCCGCCCGGCGACCGCCCGCTGCGGCCCGTCTTCTAGCGCCGTGCTAAGCGCCGTGCTGTGAGGCTGTGCCCGTGACAAGGAGCAGAAGCCCTGGAAACTGCTGCCCAATGAAGGCCCAAGAGAATCCCCGCCGAGAGCGTCCTCGCTGCTGGGCAGCTGTGACCAAGGCGTTCACTGTCACCCCCTGCACTTCTTCATCCGCCAACTGTCCCTGATTTTAAAGCCACTTACGCACGGACTTGCCCCCACGCCCTCGCCGTGACCGGCTCCCCGGGGGGCCCGCCGTGTCCGGGTCTGCCCTCCCCACGGCCCGGGCAGCGAGAGGGGCTCGCCCGCGGGGCGCCCGGCAGTCGGGCCGCGGGACAGGGCCTGGCCGAGCTGCCTTCCTGCACTCTCCCCGCTCTCTCTCCAACAAAAGATGACCTGTTAGTGTCTCAAAATGTGATTTTCCCCCCAGTGGGATTTTTTTACCTTACAAAAGAGACTGAAGACCGAAACCTCTCGCAGGCCCCTCGCCCGCAGTTCTCATCTGGTGGCGGAATCAGCGGCGTCTGGTCGCTCGTCCCCTCCCCAGCCCCTGGCGGCCTGCCCAGCTGCAACAGCCTCGTTATTATCCTAATTCCCTCGCTGTGTGACACGGAACCAGTGTTAGAGCCGGTTCCCCTCGGCCCCGGGAACAGAAAGACAGTCACTGAGGCTGCAAAAAGGCAAAGGAGTTTTATTGACTAGCTCGAGCTAGGGTCCAAGCCCCGAGCACCAACGCAGTGGTCTCTTTCCATGGGCAGGGACCCCGCGCAGCCGGGGCGCATGTCTTTTATATCTTTTTTTAGCAGAGTACGTTCAGGGGGCGATGGATCCCCCCTCCCTCCCTTAATTCATTTGCTCTTTTAAAAGTGGCTGATTGTCTCGGCTCCTGATTGGTTGGTTTATTTTTTAAGTTGCGGGACAGGCTTCTGATTATGCCTTGCCCTTCTTATCTGGTTAATTGGCTGGAGGGCCCCTGGACTCTCCAGCCCGTTATCAGCAAGGCCTGTTAAGGCCGTCTGGGCTCCACTTAAGCTAGGTCAGCAAACCATATTTACAGAAGCAATCAGCATCCGTTAGAATCAAAGAGAGCACACTTTTAAAAAAAAAAAAAAAAAATTCCCGTTCTTCACGAGGCGGGCTCACCCTGGGCTCCACCTGCGTTTTCATGCCAGTCAGAGTCTCCTTGCCCTTAAGGAACTGTCTCGGCCCTGGGCTGAGCGGATTTGCGGGCAAACGCCTCATCTCCGCGGCGGCACCCGGCTGCGCCCCAGAGGCCTCCGCCCGGGCTGGCCGGGCCATAAACCCGCGGGGACCCCGAAGCCCAGCACTGCCGCCTCCGAGCAGGCGGGACCCGTGTGTCGTCCGCGTGAGGCCCCATTTAAAGTCACCACTGGGCCCTGTCCGTCCCTCCTGTGCCTGCAAGGCCGTTAGCTCCAACTGAGTTTCCAAAGACACTTTCGAGGTCTGCTGCTCAGTCTGAGGCTGTTGAAATGCCGCTTGCAACTTTGAGCAAAGTCAGAGAAAGGTTTTTAAAAATGTTTATGTTTCTGGCCACAAGTATCGCCCCACGCTTTCTTGCCTAAAAAGCAAGGTGAAATCATAGCGTCTGGAGTCGAGGAGTTTTGAACAGGAGCCAGCCGCCACAGTGACCAGGGCAAAGGAAAAATCATTTTTTGAGCGCCTACTGCATGCTCACAATGCCTAAGGTTGTGCTCGGAAAAGCTGAGAGGAGATCTCCACCCTCCGGAGGTTCGGAGTCCGCCTGGAGAACCGTTAGGTGACTGCTCTGTGCATCTGCCCAAGGCCCATTTTCCTTGGTGCTACTCAAAGACAGCTGGTTTCCTCTGGGGAATTATTCCTATTGTACTCTCAAATTATGTGGCTTTATGACGCTGCCCCTTCCCAAATTCCACAGATGATCCCATGACACAGAGCCAGCCAATCAGACTGCCCCATCCCTCTGATAGGTCCATCACTGGGCATATGACCCAAAGCTGGCAAATGAGACTCATTTCTGGGACTTTTACTAGAACTATTGGGAAACAGCCTTGCGCCTTCTGACTGTTCTTCAGCTGGTAAGACGGCAGTCTGGAATGTCTTGTGGTTATATGCTTCCTGTTTTGCAGATTAGGGAACTAAAGCACAGAGAAGTTAAGTAACTTGTCCAAGGTTGCAGAGTCAGATGGAGGAAGAGCTGGGATTCGAATCCAAACAGCCTGGTTCCGGAACCCATGCTCTACCAGGGTGCACTGAACACACAGCCCACACGCCTGCCATTGCCAGCCAGCAGGGAGCTCTTTACGGTCCTCGTGGCTTGCTCTTCCAGAAAGTCTCTCATGTCTGCCAGAAGTCATGATCTCTAGCTTTGGTGCATGCGTGGGTCAGCAGGCTGATCGCTGAGTGAAGAACCCAAGGGCCACAAAGGAAAAAAAAAAGGCAAACAGTCCACTGGAGTGCCTGAAAGAATGACTCTTAGTCTGCCTTGGGTCTCTGGCCCCTCCGAGAATTTGCTGAACGCTATGGAACCACTTCCTCAAATGTTTGCATTTGCTCGCAGGGCTGCGTGAGGCAAGGTTCTTACGACTGCAGGTGACAGAGACCCAATTCAAGTCAGCTTGTTCAAAAGGGGAGAAAGTATTAGTTCACATCACTGTGGTAAGAACAGGGATGCAGCCAGGCCTAAGAAAGATAACTGGAACCAGGGACAAGGCCTTGTTTTTATTTTTATTTTTATTTTTTCTGCCTCTTTTTACATGTGGATTTCATTCTCTCAGATCCATGGTAAGCAACATGGCTGAATTGAGTCTCATTTCACATTTTTTAAAATTTTTATTTTTTTTAATTTCAGCATATTATGGGGGTACGAGTGTTTGGGTTACGTATACTGCCCTTGCCCCACCCGAGTCAGAGGTTCAAGCGTGTCCATCCACCAGACGGTGCGCACCACGCGCATTAGGTGTGAATATACCGGTCTCCTCCTCCCCCCTCCCACCTCCCCAACACCAGATGAATGTTATTACTATATGTGCACTTAAGTGTTGGTCAGTCAAAACCAATTTGATGGTGAGTACATGTGGTGCTTGCTTTTCCTTTCTTGTGATACTTCATTTAGTCGAATGGGCTCCAGCTCTATCCAGGATAATACAAGAGGTGCTAGATCACCATTATTTTTTGTGGCTGAGTAGAACTCCCTGGTATACATATACCACATTTTATTAATCCACTCATGTATAGGTGGGCTCTTGGGTCATTTCACATTAAGAAATTACACCTTTGCCCCAGCTCCAGCTCAAAAGTACCCTAGAGAGGCACTCTCATTGGTGTGGGTTTGGGGCCCACACCTGTGGCCACAGAAGCAGAGAACTGAGATTAGCAACAGTTACCACCCCAGGAAGAAGGTGATATCCTCAGAAGAAGACAGGGTATGGGCAGACAAAACAAAGATCACCTTAATGAAAAACCCAGGTAGGACCCTGGGCCTAGACCCTCAAACTGTGTCTAAAATATAAAGTAGAAAACTGAGGATATTATCTCAATTATCTGATTAGTTCAAGGAAAAAATTTTGACCAAGATTATCCAAATTTTTTTCCTCTTTGGCTAAGAATTAGTAGCACAGTCCGTATTCCTATGCCCTACCAAAGGAAAAATTAGTTTAGGAAATAAAAAGAACATATGGATTTCCTGCTGGGAAATATAGTCCTCTGTGAGCATGAAGTTTCTTCTGGTTCCAAGCTTTAAAAAAGAAATAAAACACATGAGGTCAGATTGGTCTTGTCCGGGCTCTTGTATCCAGCATTAATTGGATAAAATAGTTAGGAAATGCTCAAGGGGCTTTTATAAAAGGATCTCTAACTCCAGTTTAAGCCCCTTATAGTCTGTTCTCTCTACAGATGCCAGGCTATTTTGCCCAAAAGACTACTTCATTATGATTCTCCACAAATTCCTCATGTTCAAAGCCACATGCAATGGGGACCCACCTTCCAAAACCAATCTCATCTTTAACTGCTCTGCCCGGGGTTGCTCCTCAATCCCCCAAAGCTTCACGCTTATCTTCATCTCTGGCATCCTTGTCTCCCCCTTTAACTCACCCCAAACCCCTCCATTGTTTGCAGCTCAGTTCGACTTTTGCCTTTGCAGAGGACGTCGTAAAATGTGCTGGTCACTTACCCTTTGCTCACCAATTCATGACCACCTTTCCCCTGCTCTGCAAACATCACTTCCCAGGCTTTCTTGTTAACTGGCTCCCAGGTAGGTTCTTCCTACAGGAGGTGAGAAGCCAGAAGACATCTCTGAGGAGTGGTATCTCTGGGGGTGACTGGTCTCAGTCAGGGCTGGTTCTAGCTTCTGGGCTCTGGTATAACCCTCCCTATTTCTGATCTCTGGGCTGCCTCACTAACCCTGTTTGGCTTCCCCGGTCTTCCAGTACCTCCATACCTTTGTAATGAGTACTCTATAATAAATTCTCTTTATTTGGCCACCTGGTATGGATCTCTTTTTCCTGACCGGACCCCATCTGAAACAGGACCACCGCTCTAATTGCTGTCTTCTCTGACCTCCCATAATAGACTTTGTATATATTCACTTGTTTCAATAATGTTTCTTAACTTCAAAAAGAAGTATAGTTTGTACTATTTCAAATAGTACAGAATAATGAACAGTGAAAAGAAATTTTCCTTTTCATTCTAGATACCTCGTCTTCTAGAGTAAGCCAGAGTTAATAATCTCTTGTCTACCCTTCCAGAGATTTTATATATGTGTCTGTTTGTACATGTTTTTCATAATAGGAACATACTACACACATAGTTCTGTAACTTTCTATTATCATTTAAGAATATACTTTGGAGGCTTTTCTTAATTGTGTGTGTGTGTGTGTGTACATACATACATATATATATACTTTTCTTAAAAAAAAATATATGTATAGGTAGATCTACTTCAGCCTTTTTAATGGCTGACTGGAATTTCCTTGTATGGAATACCATAGTTTATTTCTTGTTTTGTATATTTTGTCATTATAAACCATCCATGTACATAAGGTTTTGTATCCATTAACAAGTTCAGTAAGTTTCTAGAAGAATTGATAAGGCAAAATGCAAATAAATTATTTGCCAGACATGGCCAAAGTGTCTTCCAAATAAGTTGTATAGTACTGTTTTACCTTCCCATCAAGACTATTTCCAAGCACTGTTTACTCACAGCCTTGACAAAAGTGGGTATTGTCAAAAGTTTTTATATTTGCCAGTCTGGTAGCTGAAAAATGCTACCTCATCTCTAACCACTCAACTGGTATTATCTCCTCAGTCCTCCAAAGCTTTATGCTTCTTTTAACATGTGTTTTTCTCACTATCTACGATTGTTATCATTACTAACAAGAGCTACCATTTTGCAGGCTATCTATATATCAGACCCTGTGCTAAGAGTTTATATACTTTTTCTCCAAATTCAACACCCTATAAGGAAGATATTTTCCTTATTTTGCAGAGGGAGAAAAGAGAGGCTTAGAGAGGCAAAAATGCAGAAATTTGCTCAAGGCCTCATGGCTGGGAAGTGAAGGAATGAGAAATTCTATCACAGAAGAGTTTATCCCCTAAGGTTATGATCTTCCTATGACACGGTGTAGTCTATCGAATTACCGTGAGAACGTTAACCTCTGACTTTCAGTATGGCTATCAACTTCTTCTGTGTCTTAGAGGAGGCGACACTGATACTGTTTGGTAAACTCGTAAAGTACCAAATACACAGTTAGAATCTGTTAATCAGATAGAATACTTGTCCTAAAATACTACTCACCCACAACAGTGTTTTGCACATTGTGAAATGCTTGTGCCAGCAACCACTGCAG
This sequence comes from Lemur catta, assembly GCF_020740605.2. NCBI lineage: Eukaryota > Metazoa > Chordata > Mammalia > Primates > Lemuridae > Lemur > Lemur catta. The sequence continues at coordinate 4,136,875 of NC_059147.1, read as the reverse complement.
TGCTTGGTCCAAGGCAGGACCTTGAAAAGCGTTTGCTGAATGAGTAAATGAGTGACTTTTGGCCTGTGTTTAGAGCAGCTTTCCTGCTCTAAAGATGGCCGAAGAACTAGAAGATTGAAAGATGCTCAGAACCTATGAAGTCCCAAATATCTCATCCTAAATTCCCCAAAGCCATCATTTTTGGAAGCTCTTTGATGTCTCCCAATAATCAGGTAGAACTCACATGCAGAGTGTACGCTCAGCTCCTACTAGGAGTCAGGAGAGGTGAATGGCTGGAGGAAGTACTCACGTCATGCAGATGAGAACCATGGTCCCTACACACCAGAGCTCCGCTTCTGATGGGGCATCTATGGAGAGCCTGGGGAAGTATACACCTCTGCCACAATGGGAGGGTGAGCCCCACAAGAACCCTCCAACCCAATACAAGTTAGCAAGAAGCTCTTCATCCATAGATTTACCTAAGTTAAAAAAAATATTGTCAGCTTCAGCACTCAAGATCAAGAATGTCATAATGTTACCAAAAGCTTGGTACTTGTCCCCACAGCTGAATGAAGAACAAGGCTAAGTGGTTTGAGGAGAAGGAAAGAGAAGTCTATTAATTTGCCAGCAAATGAGGAGGATGGCAGACTCTTGTCTTAAAGTACCAACATGCTAACTATAAACAGAAATACAAAGTTTTTAAAGGGGGGATGAGGGATGGTTTTAGCTCTAGGCTATTGTTGTTTTATTGTAGTTGATGGTCCCGATTGACCCCATCTCTGGTGAAGACAAACTCCTGATCTCTGCCCGGACAATTGCATTGAGCCATCTCCTCTGATGCTAAGAACAAAGGACACTCCCCCTGCTCCTCTGATTGCTGGCCATGGGCAGGAAAGCAGGCTTTAATTCCCAAAAAGAGTGGGTGGGGGGGTTAAAGAGACAACTTGTAATACATTCTTGCCCTTTTCTAGGCACTCACCACCTGTGTATTAATTGACTACTAGTCTTTATTGACTCTTCAAACATTTTTTTGTGGGGGAAGGCACTTATCTTTTTCTTCTGGTTTCTTAAGTTGAATACTGAGAAATTTATTTCTAAAGTTTCTTAATTATGAAAACACTTAAAATTTTGAATTTGTCTATGAATTATTAATTTTATCCCATGGGCCAATCAGCCAATGCTTAACAATTAAGCATCTATTATTTATCTTTAAAATACAGTTGTAGGAAAGGCAGACAAACTTCTTACCCTGAAAGAGCTTCCATTCCAGAGGGAATGAGGAGGCAATGAACAGGTCTGATAAGTGCTGCTAAGGAAATAGAACAGGGTAATGGAATTGAGAGGGACCTGGGAACCTGCTTTAGGTAGGTGATCAAATAAAGCTTTTTTAAGGAGGCAGCATTTGTGTTGAAATAGGAATGAATGAACTATGAATGAAAGGAAGGAGCCAGGCAAAGGTTTAGAGCTGTGCTGTCTGAAGTGGTAGCCACTAGATAATTAAATTAAATGTTATACATTAATATGTTAAATAAGATTCGGTTCCTCAGTTGCCCTAGGCACACTTCAAGTGCTCCATAGCCTCCTGTGGCCAGTGGCTGCTGATGGAGCGCACAGGCGTAGAACATTTCCAACACACAGAAAGTGCTGCTGGCCAGCAGTATTAGTCCAACAGGTCTGTGGGCTCTGTTGGTCTGAAGAAGCGATGTTCAGGCAGAAGAAAAGGTGAAAGCAAAGGCTGAGGTGGGAGTTACCTTGACACTCTGTTGGATGAAAAGAAAGGCCATGTGGCTAAAGGGGACAGGGTGGGTGGGGGGAGGGCTAAGTGAAGACGCTGGGGAGTCCGGCAGGAACACGCCATGGGGGCCCCTGACGACCACAAATCTTCATGCTGGTGGCTATGGAAACCCACTGGGGTGTTTTAAGGAGGGGGTACCTATTCTGATTCTACTTCAGAAAGATTGTTCTGAAGGTTTTGAGATAAAGAATTTACATATCATTAATTCCAAATAAGTTTTGATTTCAGTTGTCGTTTTTTCTTTGAACACACACAAATTATTTTAAAGATAGTATTTTTATTTTTAAATTTCAAAGTCGGATTTTTTAGGGGGGAGGGGGAATATTGCAATTTCATTAATTTATCTTCCTACGGCATTGTGGTCTGAACACGTGTCCTAAAAAGTTTATGGTTTGGCGAATTAATGAAGGCTATTTTTTTGTTGTTGTTTGTAACCAACTGAAGGGCAAATTTTTATAAACAGTGTGCACTAAAATAAAATCTTCAGCCCCCACAGCCAACTGAACCAACATCCTATTGACCAAGGGGACCCCAAGAAAACCTTAAAGCTGGGTTGTCAGCCATGAGGAGAAGGGGGATCAGAAACACTTCAACACGCTCCCTCTTTTTCGGAGTTATTCTTTATAATAAGATTTAGTAAGACAAGACAAAGGTTAAACCACACCTGCAGACCATCAATTTACTTAACAGATCTCTTGAGTTTTGGTCTCTAATTAGCAGACATCCTTATCTTAACTTAAAAGAGGTTAAGTTTCAAGTCTTTAGACAAAGCTTTATTTCTTTAGCCAATTACAGATCAAAGAATCTTTAAGCCACCTGTGATCTTTAAGCTCCCAGCTTCAAGATGTTCCATCTTTTCAGGCCAACCAATGTCTACCTTCCACATGGAAGTGTTGGGACTTACGATCTTACGTGTAATTCCTGTCTCCAAGAATATATAAAGCCAAACTGTAACCCAGCTACCACGGGCACATTTTCTCAAAACCTCTTGAAAACATGTCTCTGGGCCATCAGTCACACACACTTGACTCAGAATAAACCTCTTTAAATTACTTCACAGAGTTTGAGTTTTTTTCTGTTAACAATGGTTTGTGGGCATAAGCAGAAAAAAAAAAAACCCAGGAATGTGTATTCTCTATTTATAGGACACAAAATGTATTTCAAGGTTGTTAATTGTGTTATTCTTATTATGTATATCCTTTTTCTATTTTGTTTTCTTGATCTGTCAAATTTCAAAGAAGCTGTATCAAAGTCTCCCAAAACTAATATGGTTCTGTCAGATTCATCATATATTTCTCAGCATTTCTGTTATACACATTTTCTTGCTTAGTTGTTTGTTACATGGAGGTTAGTATCTATTATATTCTTCTTTTTTTATATTTTCTGTTAGCAAAAGAATTCTTCTGTTCCTTAAAGAAAACTGTGCCTCTACTCACACTTCTGACACCAAGCGATCCTTTAACTCTCAGCAGACACCAGGTGGGTATCCTACAGTTTAATTCAGTTCTAACATTAACCACCTGGAATTAGTGTAGACCCCACAGAGTGAGCGCTCAGTCCCACAAAACTGCCCCCATTCAGATGCCAGTCACAAGTCTGGGGCTCCAGCCCTTCTGATCAATCAGCTATAAATTGGGAGTTACCACAACTCCCCTCCTTGGGTTCCATAATTTGCTAGAATGGCTCACAGAACTCAAGAAGTCACTTTGCTTATGTTTACCTGTTTGTTTTAAAGGAGGCAACTCAGGAACAGCCAAATGGAGGAGACACATAGGGCAACGTGCCGGGCTAAGGTGCCGTGGAGCTTTCATGCCGTGCTGGGGCACGTCACCTTCCCAGCTCCTCTGTGTGCTGTCCCCACCCTGGAAGCTCGTCACACCTAGTTGTTCAAGAGTTTTCATGGAGCTTAATCTCCAGAACCCCCTCCTCTTCTTGGAGATTGGGGGGCTCATCTCGATGCTGTCTAGAGGCCCCAACTTAAGTCATTCGTTAGCATAACCTCAAGTGTGATCCAAAGGGGCTCCTTATGAATAACAAAAGACACTGTTATCACTCAGGAAATTCCAAGGGTTTTAGGAGTTCTGTGCCAGGAACTGAGGACAAAACCAAATATACTTCTTACACTACAGTTCCTTTTAATGCTTTTGGCCTATTGGAGTTTCTCTGATGACTGCACATTCATAGCCTGGACTATTATATGTGGTTACCTTTTCCTCTATACACAAATATTTGCATTGTTTCCAATTTTTGCTATCTTCAATAGTGCTGTTTATTTTAAACCTCTTTAGAGATATTACTTTTAATTCTGTTCTGTTGATGATGAAAAAGAGAAACTATAAACCAATGTGTTTTAGGACATTATGAGATGTTTTTATTAGTCAGGACCCTGAAGGATATGTGGATGTTTTTTAAATCAGACTTTATCCCTTGTTGATCTTTTCCTATAGTTCTTGACACTTGGGAATCAGTTTTACTGCCATGCCATCAAAACTGGAGGCAACAAAACAAATTGTGTTGAACAGCCTCCTTTAAGTTAGAAATTTAATACTAGTGATAAATGTACAAATGAGTCACCAGACAACTGAGTGCAAAGTGAGAGTATTCAAAATAGAAGGAATCTTGCAGATGGTACAAAGACAACTTTGACATTTAATCCAACAGCATAAAACCGAATGAGATCAGAGGTACTTTGAAATTATAGTTCCATATGGCTGCTATTACAGAAAATCACCAGGGACTGTTATCGGGTTTGTTGAACACCACTTATAATAAAAAATTATTACCATCTAAGGAAGGAGGAAAAATTATTGATTACAGAGGTAGACACTCCATTTGTTGTCAAAACCACAAGAGGGTTTCGGTCTAGGTCTAGTTGCCCATCGCACAAAAATCCAGTTATTGAGACAACGGGATTGCCAAGGAAGAAAGGAGTTTTTAGTGTCACAGACATCTTGTCAGGAGAACGGGAGAAGCTGCCTCAAATCAGTCCCCCCAACTCAGGGAGATCAGGGGCTTTTAAAGGAGGGGTCACATGCCTTGGGGCAGGCGGTAGTGTACCTCGCAAGGGACTACAGGTATAGGGGGCAGGTTGTGGGGGATGGTGAATCTTGGCATCAGGAAGCTGGCCCTGGGGCCTTCAGAATCCCAATTCCTCTGTCTTGTAGAAAACCCATCATTTTAAGCCTGGTGTGGTGGCTCACGTCTGTAGTATCAGCACTTTGAGAGGCAGAGGCAGGAGGACCTCTTGAGGCCGGGAGTTTGAGTCCATCATTTCTGGGAAATAACTGAAAGGGTTGAGCAGTAGTTTAGGGAGAGGGTTATGAAAACCACAGAGGGGTTCATGGAACCAGCTACACGTGCTGCAGTTCCAGTGGAATCACTGGCAGCTCTGCCCCACTGCAGAGAACATTGTTGCCAGCCTCTCCCCATCGAATTATTAATGGGGGATTGGAGATTATTTGAGAAAAGGCTGACAGGGAACTACTTGGAACAAAACAAGTGTCAGTGACACTCAGAGAAGCAGGTGTTGATGAATAAAACATCATGGTGGTGGAGCACAGCGAGGTGTGGGGACGATCTGGACATGCAGCGTGTGTGCACAGATTTGAGTGACACAGCCCATTCTGGGTGAAGAAAAATTACACAACCATAGGCTTCAAAGAGGATATTTCCTGCCAGAGAATCTATAAATAAGATTTTTAAAAAATATATATGACTTTTTTACTGGTGCTTTGGCTTTTGAGATGCAACTGAGGTCAATAAAGATTCCAAATGAGAATAGAAATGATTCTGAAGAAAGTTGTCTTCCATCTTGTACTCTGGGATAAAATTCAATTAGACACTTCCCTTGGATCAGAAATCTCCAGGGGTCTCCATGCTGAAGGCCTGCCATGCCTGCAGCACGCCTGTGGAAAAACACACACTAAAACTCACCTGCCAAGGAATTGTTCCATGTTCGGTGCCTTTGGTGGGAAGGTTTTTGTGAGCTAGTGAAATCCATGCCATGTCCTCCTTAGTGGATATAAATTGCCTCTCTTCTTGCACAGTTGGATTAGCAGTCATATTGGCAGGGCCTATGTGGGTGTGAGATGCCTTTAGACTGCGGACTGCCACAGTGCATGTGCCAAGGCTAAGGCGGTCCCATCATCTTCCCAGGCTCCAGCTCCCACGTGTAAAGGACCGGGGAGCTAGATAGACGCTGAAGGCTCTTACAGCTTTTACACTCAACAATAATAGGAGACTGCACATTTTATAAACATTGATTTCCTCCTAAATGCTGAACATGAGTAACAGGGTCTTTTTACTCTGTCTACTCTCAATATTGAAAACTCTCGAGCTACTTTGGTTGCAAGGCCGCAGGCTGAGTACCAAGTGTGCAGTTAACTCATTCTTTTCAGCAATGTTAACACCATCACATTTCCAAATAGAAATAATGAAAACAGCGTGAACAGGAGTTGACCACTCACTTTCCCATGTACATTCTCCCATGTGATCTTTATAAAACTCCTTTTGCCCGTGTTTTATAGATGAAGAAACCAAGGTTCTAAGAGGTAAGTCTTAAATAATTTGTCCAAGATCACACAACCAAGTGGAGAAGCCAGTGTGAACCCACATTAGACTCCAAAGCCTGGTATTTCCATAACACCTCACTACTTATAAAGGGAGGTGGATTGTTGTAAAATTACTGATGACTAACTTTTAAAAAATAGACAAATAACTGTTGTATACATTTATGGGGTACAATGTGATGTTTTGATATATATACAATGTGATATTATTAAATCAAGCAAATTAACATGTTCATCACCCCACTGACCTATCATTTTTTTATGGTGAGAAATTTGAAATTTACTCTTTTAGTTATTTTGAAATGCATAATACATTATTGTTGACTATAGTCACCCTGGTATGCAATAAATCTCAAAATCTGTTCCTCCTGTCTCTCTGAAACTTCGTACTCCTAGATCAGTAACTCCCCATTCTCTCCCTCCTCTCCCCTCCCCCAGCCTCTGGTAACCATCATTCCACCCACGACTTCTGTGAGTTCAGCCTTATTGGGTTCCAGACATGAGTGAGACCACAAGGTGCTGGTCTTTCCGTATCCGGCCTATTTCATTCAGCAAAATACCTTCCAGATTCATCCATGTTGTCACAAATGACAGGATTGCCCCCACCCCCTTTTAAGGCTGAACATTATTCTGTTGTGTACACACACCACATTTTCTTTATCTATTGATCCACTGATGGACATCCAGATTCTTTCTGGATCTTGGCCATTGTGAGTAGTGCTGCAATGCACATGGGAGTGCAGGTGTCCCTGGAACACGTTGATGTCAGTTCCCATGCATATATACCCAAAAGTGAGATTACTGGGTCTTACAGTGGTTCTATTTTTGGTTTCTTGAGGAACCTCCACACTGTTTTCCATAATGGCTGTACTAATTTACATTTCCACCAGCTATAAGAGTTCCCTGTCTCTGCATCCTCTCCAACGCTTATCTTTCATCTTTTAGATAAAAGTAATTCTAACAGGTGTAGGTGATATCTCATTATGGTTTTAATTTGCATTTCCCTAATGATTAGTGATGCTAAATATTTTTTCATGACCATGTTGGCCATTTGTATGTTTTCTTTTGAGAAATATTTGTTCAAGTCCCTTGCTCATTTTTTAATCGGTTTGTTTGTTTTCTTGCTATATTGAGTTGTATGAGTTCCTTTTTTATTTTGAATATTAACCCCTTGTCAGATGTATGGATGGCAAATATTTCTCCCATTCTGTGCATTTCCTCTTATCTTTGATAATTGTTTCCTTTGTAGAAGTTTTTAGTTTGGTGCCATCCTGTTTGTTTATATTTGCTTTAGTTGCCTGTGCTTTGGGGATCATATCCAAAAAATCATTGCCCAGACCAATGTCATGGAGCTTTTCCCTAATGTCTTCTTTTAGTAGTTTTACAGTTTCAGGTTTTATATTTAATTCTTTAATCCATTTTGAGTTGATTTTTCTATGTGGTGTAAGATAAGGGTCTATTTTCACTCTGCTGTATGTGAATATCCATTTTTCCCAACACCGTTTATTGAAGAGACTGTCCTTTCTCAATTGTGTGTTCTTGGTACCTTTTCAAAAATCAGTTGACTGTAAATGCACAAGTTTATTTCCAAGTTTTCTGTTCTGTTCCATTGGTCAATGTGTCTGTTTCTATGCCAATACCATGCTGCTTTGATTACAGTCAGTTCATATAATAACATGTTTTGAAATTAGGGAGTGTGATTTGTTCACAGCTTTGTTCTTTTTGCTCAGAGTTGTTTTGGCTATTTGGGGTCTTCAGTGGTTCCATACTAATTTAAGGATTTCTTTTCCATTCCTATGAAAAATAATGCTGAAGCTTTGATAGAGAATCTACAAATTGCTTTGGGTAATATGGACATTTTCATAATATTAATTCTTTCAGTCCATGAACATGGATATCTTTCTGTTTATTTGTGAGTTTTCTTCAATTTCTTTCACCACTGTTTTATAGTTTTCAGTATATAAACCTTTTACCTCTTTGATTAAATTTACACCTAATTCCATGCAAGAGATTAGGATGTAAAAATATTAAAAATAAAATAAAAAAACAAAATTTACACCTAAGTACTTAATTTTTTGTTGTTGCTATTATAAATGAGATTGTTTTTTAAATTTCTTTTTCGGATAGTTCATTATTAGTCACCTAGAAACTCTACTGATTTTTGTATGTTGAGTTTGTATACTGCAAATTTATTGACTTTAGTTATCAGTTCTAACAGTTTTTTGGTGGAATCTCTAGGGTTTTCTACATATAAGACCATGTCATCAGAAAATAGGGATAATTTCACTTCTTCCTTTCCTATTGGGATGCCTTTTGTTTCTTAATCTTGTAATGACTTTTATTGAGGAGTTTCTATGTACCTGAAAGTCCAGTCACTAAACCACTGAGCCAAATGTATCCTTCCCAGGGGGAAGAGAAGGAAGGTAGTGTTAACCTGCTCTTCAACGTGCCAGAAGGCTTAGCATTTTACATCAAATTATCCCACAAAGAAAGCTGGTTTTGCTCTCTCTGACAGTTTCCTAAAGCAATGCCACTTTGGCACTGATCTTGAGAACATGGCTCAACACAACCTTGAGAACACAGGGTCTCTGAGCCCGAGAACACAAGGTTGAAAGGCCCACACTGAAACACAGCTCTGTGACTCTTCCTTCTGACCACAACACCCAGCTGAGTTCACCATAACTCCAGGAGGAAAAAACCATGATGGAATTCGAGCAGTTCTAGAGAACAGTAGAAATGGAAACACAAATGATTACAGCTTCTTCAAGAAGCCTGGTATGTAAGAGACCTACCCAGTCTGGAACAGGGAAGGCCACACAGAGGCACGACTGTGTCCGATGGCGAAAGTTGCCTTGGTGACCAAATCCTGCTACGGGATTTGGGGGCCCCCAAAGCCTTGAAAAGAAGTCTTCTACAGTCTTGCCATTTTGGGGCATATGCCCTCTAGCTGCAACACCTTCCCACCCCTTCTCCCCTCCACCCCTCCCTCTATTTCTCAGTCATTTCCAGCTTCATTGATTGATGACTCTGGTATTTGATGACTCTTTCCCATGGTCCAGTCCATCCCATCTGTGATTCAAAGAACTCTCTATCTGCCCTTGAAATTCCACCTTTTCAGCTGTTTCACTCAACAACCACCCCCTCACACACACACCTATTCTCCACCCTCATGAAGACCTCCAGCCATTAACTCTTGTCATTTTTCTCCCTCTTCAGCATTCTCCTCTTCTCACCTCTGTCTCTGTGCCACCTGGACCCAAAGGGCCATCACTAATGCCTAAACTACCCTTCCCATCTGTCCTTTCAAAGCACCTACCCTGATACCAACCCTGGGTGAATCTGACTACCCACATCCTCCCTGGCTGTGTCAGGACTGCTAAACACCCTTGGAGAAAATTATGCAAGTGGGCTCATGGTGCCATTAGAAACTCCTGGTCATCAGCAGTAACTACGTGGGAAGCCCACTACGTTTTCCCAGTCAGTCCACATTTCTATTATTTTCAAACTTTTCTCATCTTCTTAAATCTTAGATTCCCTTTCCTCCTCACTTATTGTTTATTCTTGAAACCAAATATGCAAATATTCCTGCACTAACACTATGGCATCTGCAGTTTGGGCCCTGCCCAGGTCTCCTTTCCAGGCAGGGGCACCCTTTCCCAGCTGCTGTAGGTGTTGGCACCCTTCTCTGAAGGATTGTCCTTGGATTATAGAAGCTGCCTCACCCAGACATTCCTGGGAGGTGATGCTTCTGCACCCCACCCAACTTCCATGAAGGCAGCCAGTGGCCAACAACGACTGATACAGATATCAGATACCAGATATCTGTATCAGATACAGAAATCCAGCCCCTTACTGCAAGGACAAACTCAGCGGAAGGAATTCACACTCCAGAACTCCCTGAGGGATCAGGCTGAAGCTAGCTTTCTGAAACTACAACTTCGCTTCACTTTTACCCTGCCGCGGCCTGCTTCCCCACACTCTCTGACACTTTTTTTCTTGAGAATACGCCTCAATAAATCACTTGCACAAAAATCTCCATATCAGGCTCTGCTTAGGGAACTTGACCTAAGATAGCCACTGCTTTTTTCTTCCTTTCCTCCTGTGGACACTGAGTGATTCTATTCAAGGCCAAGGCCTCCTCCTGTGCTCTGGGCCCCATGCTGTTCTATCTTCCTGGGAACCTTGCACAGTCAATAATCCTTTTTCGTTATCTTGGCTCCTTCTCATCTGGATTAAAATATGCTCAAGCCTCTCCCATCTTAAAAAACAAACATTCCCCCAATCCCATCTCCTTTTCAGCTATTGCCTTTTCTCTCTTCTCTTCCACAGGCAAACTTCAGCATCAAGTTGTTGAAGGTTTTAAACAGTTTTGCCATGTTTACATTCTTCCTCCCATACAGAATATAAAAGGACCACACTGTGGAAAGATTAGTGATTTTGGAAAGACTCAGGATATGGCCAGAAGGGAGCCCTTTAAGGGTGCACCTGCCATTCTTGTTGTTATTTTGAGCTTTTCTGGCATATGAGCGCTGAATGCTGCCTGGTGGTGGTGCTGTTTACATGCATCTCCCCATTTTCTCACCTCCTACTCGTCTCAACCCACTGCAATCTGGTCTCCTCCCCTGCCACGTGACCTTTGACCTCCATGTTGCTAAATCTACTGGACATCTTTCAGTTCCCATCCCACTTGATTTCTCTCCTCCAGTCTTTGGTACATTGTCTTTTCTTGGCTTCTCTGTCTTTGTATCTCCCCCTACCAGCCTAGCTGCCCCTTTTTGGCTCTATTTTCAGAAGCTTTAAACACCCACTCAATGTTGTTCCTACCTTTAAACACCCACTCAGTGCTGGTATCTCTCAGAGCTCTGCATGGAGCCCAAGTCCTTCACTCTGCACATGCCCCCAGGCAACCTTATGCAATTCCGAGGCTTTCATTGCCATATCTGTGGATTCCCAGACACCCCGCCTAGGCCCTTCCTTTGAGCTCCACACTCATATATTCAACAGCCTTTGCCACATGCAGATACTTCAAATATACCTTCGATAGAACATGTCTAGAATTAAATGCATAATTTTCCTACTAAAACTGCTCCAACTTCAATCTTGATAGCCTTAAGACATTGCACCACCACCCACACAATTTCTCAAGTCAATAATTTATGAGTCAGTTGTTATTTCTTCCCAACCTTACATTCAATCAATCATCAAGTCCTATTAATTCAATCTCTCAAATATCTCTGAAACACATCCCCTTCCATTCACTCCCAGTGACAGTATGCTCGCTTAGGCCATCATTATTTCTTGTCTGAAGTATTCCAAAATTTCTATATCTGTTGGGAGTTAGTTGTAGGAAATAGAAGTCACTTTCTCTTTTAAGTGTGAAGGGATTTAATGTGAGAAATAAGGAGCTTGCACAATCCTGGAGAACTGAGAGGCCCCGGGCTATGCTTTCTGGAATAGCATCCAAAACAACAGCGCAGAATGGGCCCAGCAGGGGAATGCTAGTCTACCAGAACAAGGCTCTTAAAAACACAGGACAGATCACGAAATCCTCCTTCTAACCCACTGGTGGTTTCCCATTGCCTCTAAAATACAATGCAAATTCCTTGTTACAGCCTACAAACATTATATATGGTATGCTTACTACATGCCTGGCATTGTGCTAAGTGATTTTTGTGGATTATCTCATTCAATCCTCAAAATAAGCCTATTAGTCAGGTACATTATCCTAGTTTTACAGGTAAGCCAGCTATGGTTTAGGGGGGTTAAGTAACTGGCCCAAGGTCACCCACGTGGGAGGCCAGGCAGTCAGACGTCCCGACTCCACTGCCTGCACACTCAGCACTATGCCGTGCTACTGGCTCCGCCAACACAGAGCCTGGGAATGTCTCGCCCCTCCTGCCCCGCTCCCTGTGCTCTGCCCAGGGTGGCCATCCTCAGTCCTAGACGTGCTCTTTCTTGCCTCTGAATTTTTTCATTTATTGGTCTATTTTCTAGAATGTTCTTCTTTCTCTTTTTTCCTAGCTTGTGTTTCTCATCCTTCGGGATGACTCATCCAAATACCCCTTCCTCTGGGAAGCCTCTCCTGACACCTGGGAGGATGCTGAGTCTCCTAATTACGTCATCTAGGGGTACCCCCACACATCTACTCTCCCGCAGCTCTTCACTCACAGGTGTGTACCCACGGAATCACCTAGTAGCTGCTCACTGTGTGCCTTCCCCACAACGCTGTGTCATGTTCATCACTCCCTCGCAGGCGCCCAGAATTTTGCCTGCTACAAAATGGACAAATACCTATCAACTGACTCCCTATAGGGGAAAGATTTTAAAAACCCATTATCTGAAACAAAGGTGACAATAACAAAAACATCTCAACAAAAAATGTGTGGGCAAACTCCCCTAAAAGAAGAAAGAAGAGTGATTATGGAGAGCAAGGAATGTTTGTGGGGCCTTATCGAGTTCCTGGCTTCGTGCAGGTGCAGAACACAGGGGGACAGAGCTGCAGCTTCAGTGCGGCCAAGTCCCCGCGGGCAGCCCTGGTCCTCACCGCGTGCCCTCCTCGAAGCAGCGCTCAGCTGTCCCATAGGCTCAAGAGTTAGATCCGAATCCATAATGCTATATTTCCAGCCCGTCAGAAGTCTATATTTCATACCCTGGGGCCAAATTTCACAAATAAACTCTCTGAACATTACTGTTGTGTCCCCAGAGTGCTCTTCTGGTGTCAGCCAGATAATCTCCTCTTCCTCCTCTGGAGTGTCTCTTCCACAGCCTCCCCAGCCATGACGGACCGGCCTCCGTCCTACCAGAGGCCACCCGTACTCTGTGAGTCCCCGTCTTTCTTTAGGTAGGTGGTGTAGGGGCGAAGGGAGAAACTTCCCCACCACCCTCCGAAGGCTTGCTGAAACTCAGCTCCCACAAGGCAGGTTAGCTGGAGAGAAGGCGTACAAATGTATTCGACCCTAGCCTGCAGAATGAAGACCCACCCCTCCATGAGGTTCGGAAGTTTATATACCATCTTGCGGTTAAGAAAGAATGGGGGCTTGCATTCTGGCAACACCGATTACAGGATCGGGGAGAAGAAGAGTTCTCTTGAGGGGTAATAAATGATGACTAGGGAGAGTTCAATGGGCTTGAAGAACACACGGTGTGACTTTTGTGACAAAAGTCCATCCAGGTTAGTTGACACACAGGCTTCCTTTCTGAGATATGGGTTCAGTCAATGAACACTCAGGGAAGGGACTAGAGGCAGTTGTTTTCTTTGGTGGGTCTGAACTTAGACAGGGTAGGGAACTTCGGAGAACACCGGTACCCTGTGCTTTGGGCGAGAAGGGGGGAGCCCAGAGAGAACGTGAGGGTTTTCAGCTCAGCACGCACAGTGCTGTGTTTGGGTGTCGGTTCCTGAGCCTAAACACCAGTGCGGTTCACTCTCGGCTTCTCTAGGGAGCACCCGCACACTCAGTCCCTGCTTGAAAATAAAGCTTCCTCCTTGGGTCCCCTCCCTTAGCAGGCACGGTAGATTTCAAATATAGCGGAGATACTGGGGGACATGAAGCCAGTGTAACTTTCGTCCTTGATAATCCTTCGTTGCTAGTCATTGTGGACTCCCACCGCAAGAACCATGCCCGAGAGTCTCAGGTCACAGAGTTTCTTCTACGATGTGGACAGAATGCCCCACCCCCTTCTGCTCTTGAAGCTGAGCTGTAAGACTCAGTGCCCTGGGAAATAGGCGAGGTGCCTTCCGAGGAGAAAGCATGAGACGAAACACCCTCTGCAGCAGGGACGTGCGGGAAGAAGCCAGGTGAAGATGTCAGACACCTGTCCCCATTTCTCCCTCATCTGGTGGAAACTTTGCTGAGGTTGGTAGAAATCTCCTGATAGGAACAGGAGAGCCGAGATCATTGTGGGGCTGGAGTTGAGGGGCGTCCCGTGCAGTGGGCATAGGCTGGGGGAGACTACACGGCCACACCCAGTGTGGCACTGGGCAGTGAGGCAGCATCTCAGACTGAAAGGCTGGGCAGGACCCTCTGGTGGCATTCCTGGCTCTGTCAGGCCTGTATGTGGACTTCAGGGGGCCCCGAAGTTCCTACATGTTCCCGTAAAGAAGACACAGGTGCAGAGAGGACTATGGGTGTAGCAGAGGCCTGAGTCATAAAGAGGTACCATCAGGGTGGGACCTTGATGACCACAGGCAATGGCTGTGGTACCTAAGCGTACGCCAGTGCAGCCATCAGACCAGCTCAGCCACCCGGCGGGAGAGACTGGAGCGGAGGACAGCCGGCCAGGCGCCAGGCCCTCCAGACAGGACCCCAAACTTTCCCCGTGTTCAAGAGTAAGGCAGGAGGAGGAGAAAAGAATGATGGCTGTGAACTGACCAAGTATTTACCCAGTAGAGACTGTTCTAAACTAAAAGCGATTCTTCCAATGACTAGGGTGAAGAAACTACTATTTGGCCAGTTTAAATTGTGTTAACTGGCTCCTTCCGCCTCCCTGCCATCTAGCCCGTCCCTGGCAGAGAAGGTTGGAGCAGCCCCAGAGCAGCTGGGGATTCTGCGAGACCAGTCCTTCCAGACCCAGGCGTAAGTCACTGGGCCAAGTCCCAGCACCCACGTGCGCCCAGCACGGATCCGGGTGCGGCCGGCTGGAGCACAGGGCCTGACTTGGCCTCAGTGGTCTGGTTGTTAATTCAGCATCGCGCCCTTCAGACCTCCCAAGACAGTGGCTGCCCATAGCTGGAGGCTGTTACCGAAAAGCCCGGTGAGGTTCTGAATCCACACGGCTGCTTCTAGCCGGGAGCCTCCCACCCCAGGAGGTGAGGGAGGAAGCCGTCGGCTGCTGTTTCACACGGAGAACGCAGCAGCCAAAGACACCCGCGGGACGTGACAAGGTTTTCAGAAGGCCAGCAGGTCGTAGTGCGTCTGCACACAATTTAGAAGATGACACTGAGTGGAGATGAATAAAGCCAGGGTGAGGAACGCAGATGTGGGCTTGGTTTTAACGCTATTGCCAGGATCCCCTGCTGTGGTCTCCAAAAGCCCGTGGGGGGGGCCCAGGGAGGGAGTACAGTCAGGAAGGGCTGCGCTGTTTAAATGCCGTGGCTGGTTGTACAAAACGATTGTTATCTGGAGGCCTAAATGCTGCTGATTCAATTGCTCTTATTTGAATTTTCAAATTATTCCTGACAAGATAATAAGTCTCTTTCAAAACATTCAATCGGATAAATCTCCCGGCTGGAGGTCTCTTGTTCGATTTAATTTTCTGCAGATATTCTAAGGATCTAATGAGAAATCAAAATGAAAGGGCTTAATTGGAATTCTGCTAATTCCCCAACACGAGGTCCCGTGTTAAAGAACGTGGACGTGCACATGCAGCCTACTGTTTCCTTTCTCTCTCTCCCTCTCTGGGTGTAGCCGGGTAAGTCCCACTCCTGACCTCTAGACCGTCTTGTTAAACCTCACAGTCTATAAAAGGCTGAGCATTAATTATAGAGCTTGATTTTTGCTTGTTTCTGTGGCCAATTTTAATACACTCTCCAGCTTTCTTTAGGTCTATTCAAGGCTGCATGTTGTCTTCAGCTGAGCTGCGTGGACATAGCAAATCAGATGTGAGTTTTCAGAACTGCTATTCTGCAGAACTTGGAGGGCTAACGAGGGAGCTTGTACAGTCCCCCGGAGCTTGCAAAGTCCCCTGGTGTGCCCAAACTTACCCATTCTGTTCTCAGGAGCTTTACCAAGGAAGTGCCTTGAGTGTCGTCACCATCCGTACTAGGGAATGACCACTACCCTTTAGTGAGCACTTATTATGTGCCAGGCACTTTGTTAAACCTTTTACACGTCTGTCTCATTTAATCCAGCTCCACACGATATTCCGGCAAGGTAGATGCTGCAATTACCCCAGTTGTAGAGATTAGCAAGTAGGCTCACAGAGGAGATGTCATTTGAGGCCACACACTTAGTGAGCAGTGTGTGTGCTGCAGGAGGCAGGGATTGGACTGTAGATCTGTCTGCCTCCTAAACTCTCACTCTCAGTACCCTAAGAATGGACCGTCTAGGTTAGCAGAAAAATCACTTCTAATGAGGTTCCAGGAATATGACATGCCTTTGTCATACAGCCACTAACACATCCATCCACAGGAACTAGCTCGTAATTGCTTTTAGGGCTTTTGCAGAGACGACCCATGAGGCAGGAGGGGGACGGAGGCTGTTGTTTCCCCACCAGAGAAGCTGCTGTCACCCAGATTGGGAGAGAAATTGATGGGAGCTTCCTGTCCCCAGTATTGCAAGAGAAGACAGAAGAGTCATGTTAGCTATTCTTGGCAAAGATCCCACCTCATTAACGATACTATTGGTCACTTTGATGGTCCTGGGACAGATATGGAGAGAGCACCCACGAGAGAACCAAGTCAACAGACACAAGGACACCTGTCCACAGGCTTTATCCGCACCCCCGTCCCCGCCTGCGACCTGCGCTGACAGCTGCACCTCCCAGGGGAGAGATGCTCCCATCTCCTGATAGGAATGGTCACCCAGATTAGTGGAACCAAGAGTGTAAGGCCCCGGCGGCAGCGGCTCTGAAGGGGGATTTTAAGTGTGGAGTTTGCTCTTGCACCAACTCTTCTCAACTTCTTCCCTGGCCTTCATGACGCTGCAAAAAAAGGATGCTATGACCTCTTCCCGACTGGGTCTGCTCACAGAACTTACTGGAAATATAAGCTGGCCTGTGCCCTTTGCTTTTAGATCCACAGGGAAGGAGTACCGTGAGGAAGGGTGGAGGAAGCTTACTTTGGCTTAATCAGCACAAAAACTTTCAAAATGGGAAAATGTCAGGGAACTTCAACTAGGGGACAGTGGCTTCCTTATAAAATGGGCAGCTGAGACGTCAGAGGGCTCAGCCCAGATATCTGGAGCTGTCAGAGTGGAGCTCTCCCCAGTACGTCCCACCTGTCTGCAGCTCTGTCCCTGTCCTTGCTGCTCCAAGCCCAGCCTTCCTTCTCCACGAGCACCAAGGCATCTGACATGCAAATAAACTAAGGGAAATCCATTTTGAAAAGCTTGATGGGAGGGCCTGAAATTTAAGCTCTGCAGTGGAGGAAATAGTTTCCCCCAGTTTCCCATAACTATCCAAGGTGCAGTCGGAGAAAAACAGTTCGAATAGTAGCATTACGGCAAGCAGGGAGGAAGCGCAGAGGGAGGGCGCTGTCGTTCACGCGTGTGCTGTGATGCTCTGGGCTGGGGCGTGACGTCTCTGGTGTCCAGATCGAGCCTGAGTCAAACCCCTTACTCTTTCCAAAAGACTTGAATGTCTTACACCAAAAACCAAACATACATTAAGCCCCCAAAAACAAGACTCAAATGAAAAGAAATAGGCCTCATAGGGGGCAAAACAGAAAATATTATTATGGAAACCTTGACTACAAATAAGTATAAATTTTCCTTTGAGTTTCCTGACATCCAAGGCAAAAACGGAGCCGTGCTCGAGTGCCTGTTTTTCAGCATGTGATTTTAAAGCACACCAAAGCTGTCAGGGTGCGGGGGCTGCTTAGTACTCTGTTCCACGGCCCACCATACGCCAGACAAATGAGACGTTGGGAGGTTGCTTAAGTAAAACCTGCCTTAAACAAAACTTGATGTAGCCACAACAATACTCTTTCTCAAACAATGACATCCTCTGGTCATTTCTCTTACGGGGAACACAGAATATTTGTTCATTTCTTGATAAACTTTCAGTGGGACTCTGAATTGAAATTAATTTCATTAAAATATTCCTGCAGGGGCAGAGAAACTGTTGTCTGGTAGCAGTAGCTGCAGTTCACCTCTGCTGAGCCCCGGGAAAGGGGCAAGATGTCAGTCCCTCTTTCCGAAGGTCTGGCCATGCTGGGGCATGGTGTATCCCAGAGAACATGAGGTGGGAGTCACAGTCCCTGGGTTCTTGTTCAGCTGAACAACCAGTGTAACTGTGTGGCACTGGGCAGGTCCCTTCTCCTCTCTGGGCTGCTCTTCCCCCACCCCCCACCCCACCCCACCCCACGACAGGGCTGAAATAGACCAGTGCTCCCAACTCTGCCTGTGCGCTGCGGTCAGCTGGGGGGGCTTGAAACACACCATGCACGGCCCTGCCACAGACAGACTGATATGTAACCTCCTGGGGGCAGAGATCTTCAAGTGCACCGACACTGGGACCCCCGGATGGGGTAATCGCCAAGAGACTTTTCCAGATCCATGCTTCCATGCAGATATTCCTATTTTGAGGAATACCTCAAATAATTAATAAATGACAATAAAACCTCAATTAATGATTCTCCTGGGCATGCAGCTCTTTCTCACGGAGTCAGCTGGGTTAAAAAGAGCACGCCAGAACGGTCCTTATAAATCATGCACAATGAGCTGCCTGCTTATGCAGCTGCACGACAAAAATATTTCAGTGCACAACATCTATTTTCTCTGCTTGTTGACGACGCACAGCACCCCTCTAATGCAGAGCACGAGCTCCGGCTACAACGACCTCAGTCTACCTTTCTGGCTGCCTCCTCTACCCACGTGGGCCCTTTGACCTCACTTCACACTCCAGATCCTTCCCCAGCAGATGCTGAGAAGGAGCCGATGCATCTTGAGCTAAACCTCAAGGACTGGCTGACAGCACGTGGATAAAACACGAATCCTTCAGCTTTCATAATGAGTAAACCTTACCTCGCACCTGCATGGCAGAGGCTAGGTCAGGCTTACTGCCTCATTTTAAATATTTTATGGGTATTTGTAGAAAAAGGGGGGATATCCCCCTCCCCACTGACCACCAACATTAAAAGAACAACAAGTATCAGCCAAAGGCAGGTTTAGGAGGAGCTAGACCCAGTACCGCAGGGACCCCCTCAGCTGGCCTTGCAGGGCGGCTGCTTCCGAGGGACTTGGGGAACAGGTCGAGGATGGAGTCTACAGAACGGCCCTCCCCGGGAACTCTGGCGGCCACTGGCTTCTCTCAGAACCCGGGGCCCAGCTTGCCACACTGTGGCTGACCTGCAGGCCCGTGCTCCAGCCCCTCACCCACATTCCTAAATAACTCCAGCCCAGCCTCTCGCCCAAGATTTCTGTGTTAATATTTTGCATTCCCTGGACCATTTGAAAATAAGATAGTTGATATCTGTGTCTTGACACTCGCCTGCTACACTTGCCCTCTCCCCGCAAAGAAACTGTTTTCCTAGAAAACAGAACAAGTGCTACGAAAAAGCTTCTGACAAGAATTCGCTGACATAGAATGAACACTAAATTATTGAGAGGTTTGCAGTTCCAGTACAGGATATAAAGATATAACACCTTGGTAAACTGAAAATAACATAACCAACAAAAAGAGAGAGGTGAGCAGAGGAAGGAGACGAAAACCTAAGCAGGATAATAGACTTGTCCCCCACAGTAAGAGTCAAGATTTACTTCTAAAACTGAAGTAGAATTAACAGTGGAGTCAACGCAAAAGCTTGTCTCATATTTTCTTGACCATTGAGGAATGTTTTTGGGAATTAATGCTTGCAATAAAAAAGCATTTGATAGAATTTTGGAAATTTCTTTAATTTTGGATCAGTTCTTTCCCATCTGTTGAATCCATATAAAATTAAACGTAAATATTTTTATTTTTATAAAAGCATATAGAGTGTAATGTCATCCTTACAAGAGTATCTCTCTCATAAGGATGAATATACAGAGACGTCTGTAAACATGTTTACCAAGCAGTAATATTGGTTGTGTCTT
The DNA here is from genome assembly GCF_020740605.2 of Lemur catta. Classification (NCBI taxonomy): domain Eukaryota; kingdom Metazoa; phylum Chordata; class Mammalia; order Primates; family Lemuridae; genus Lemur; species Lemur catta. Next base: position 4,116,803 of record NC_059147.1, on the reverse strand, counting down.
GACAGTGGGAGTTTAATTTGCCGTTTCAATATTTGTGTTTTTCAGTCTTGTTTGCATTTTTACCATGAGCATGTACTATATTTATATAAAAAAAATAAAGTCGTGACTTGGAAAACTTCAGTGGTTAGGGGTCTATGGACAGCTTTATGATGAACTCTGAAATCATACACAATATTTTATGCATAACATATCTGTGTGCATTTTTTTCTAGAAGGTGTGTCATATTTTCTTCAGGTTCTCAGAAGTGTTTATGACTCCAAAACGTAGTCCTGTGTCTTCCATGTTGCTCATACCTTCAGATTTTAGGTTCCTGTCTAATAATATAGCTGCTCTCGACTGTCAGCTAAGTGCCAGACCCTGTGCCAGGAACGTTCCATGTGTCCCTTTTCATCTTCACACACCCTTGTGAGGTAGGCATTATCTACCTGTGCTACGAAGGAGAACTGAAGGCCAGGGCACTGCCCAAGGTCACACGGCAATCAGAGGCAGAGCTTGTATCTGAACCCAGCTCTGCTCGGGTCCGAAGTCCACGCGTGTCCTGCGATATTCCGCGTCCTCGTCAGACGAGGCACTGGAAGCCACTCCCCTGCCATTATGTGAGGACCTACAGTGTGCTGGCAATGGCCCAGGTCCTAGCAACAAGTCGGCGAACACCAGACAAAAACCCCCGCTCTCCTGGAGCTGATATTTTAGAAACAGGCTTAACATAGTTTCAAACTTTGTTTATATTATTTTACTTGATCCTTATAACAATCTTTTGAGGCAGGCAGGTATTGCTACCTCTGCTTTATAGATAAGCCACCTAAAATTGAGAGAAGTTAAAGATTTACCTAAGTTATGTAGCTATTGGTTATGGAGTCGGAATATCAAACCTGACGGGACTCTAAGTCTCACCCTTAAGTTTCAAATATGGATATATTTTATATCAGATTCTATCCTAATAGCAAATCATGGTAGTGATAGAATATAAAAATTAAGGGTAGGTTTTGTCCTCCATTGCCCCAGTGCCACTTTATAGAGGCTGTTGGACATCCCGAAACAGGTTGAGTGTTTTCTGACCTCATTCCTATTGTCTATTTCAGGGTCCTTCTCCCCAGTCCTCGTCACCCTAATTTGTCACCCATGGTTCTCCACTTGCCCTCCATTATTTAAACACACCGTCTGCATGTCGGCCCCTCTTCCACCGCCCTAGAGGTCGGGCGTCGGTGATCCCTGGCGCACCCTCTCCATGCGGTCACCAGCTGCAGCCACCCTGGGGGTGCTGCGCGCAGGGGGGCCTGGGGGCGTTTGGAAAGAACGAGATGCCAAGACAAGCTCTCTCGCGCCAGGCGCCTGCGTTTATTTGCACCTCACGTTGGGATTTGTTGAGCATAAAAAGAGGCTAAGACCTAAAAAATGCATCTCAAGTAGTGGGTCTTCAGGTACTTTAAAAGGTTTATCCCACTGGATCACTTATAAATGATCTGGGAGCTCACTGCAAATGCACCTTCCCAGGCCCCACACTCAGATACCCTCAGTTCTGAGGTGATGGGCCGGAATCCAAACACTCAGCAAGCTTCAAAAGTCCACATATATTTTTTGTTTGTTTTGGGGTGTTTTTTTTAATTGTTTGTTTTTCAGGGTTTTTCTTCACTTTTTTGTGAATGCACATGTTTTGAAAAGCACTGGTATATCGGGAGAGAGTGCACTGAGCACCCACTCTGGAATGGCTGCGTCCCAGCTGCACGTGTGACACTCCTGTCAAAGCGTATCACATGCTACTGCAGCTGTCTGTGTCCAGCACTGGGCGGCGGAGCCCGTTCCGGTTACTCTTTGTGTCTGTGTCCCTGGCAAACAGGACCGTACCCAGAGATACTAGGTCGTTTACCAAACATGTGAAGATGGGCCCAGCTGCACGTCAGTCACACCCATCACCAGCAGCAGCAGCGCCCACTGTATTAGCATAGAAAAAGCCGGGCCTAGCTCTGCCCGCTGCGTGGTGCCCGGGATGAGTACCTGCTTTTGCAGTGAGCTAAGAAGGAAGGCTTCAGAAAGCTGCAGTTGACTTGACAGCTAGAGAAAAGTACAAAGGCACACTGCAAGAAGAGGATTAAACTCTTGATGCATTTCCATGCTTATCTAGTAAATAAAGGCAGGAAATTTGTAACAATAAAATTTAGTGTTTTGGTGAAGATCAGAGAGCATGGTGCTCAGATTTAGGACTAGAACTATAAATATTTTTTATTCTCCATCAACCCCTTATTGCTCTGATCCATTCTAAGAAATCAAAACATCTTTGATCTTATATGACTATCAGTAAAAATATAATAGCAAAAACCTAATTTATCATATTGCATATACAATAAACAGAATTAGAATTTCTAGTTCTGCATAGCAATGGATCATCTTGCAATCACTCCATTTTGGGAACCCCTGGGTCGTATCAGTGCTCATCATTGAAACAGGAAAGTCTAATTTGGGAGCCAAAGTGAAGGAAGTTCAGCATGATGTGCAGAAATAAAAATGGAAAGATATACAAAAGAGAGATGGGGGAGGAGAAAGCCAGGAGGGAGGGAGAGAGATAATTGAAGGGAAAGAAGAAAGAAATAGGAAAGAAGAAAGGAAGAAAGGGAGGAAAAGGGAATCCAGGAAAGGAGAGCATTCCAAAGTCATGAATAGATGTTTATTTGGAACTAACTGCATTATATGTACAGTGGATCATTTTATAATATTATTCTAACTCACAAGCAACAAGCGTGGCTTAGTCAAGGAGGCATCAAGATCAGACTGCTATTTCCCACGCTCTCCTCATTCCAATGTACAATTTAGTGACGTTAGTAGGACTGAGAGTAACAACGCCCCTCTTTCATGGCCTCCCTGGTGCTTTGTGGGAGCCCAGGCTGCGTTTACCCCCAACGTCGCTCTGTTCGGGCTGGCAGCCTCGCAGCGCTGCTTGTTTCCACCGTTCTGTTTCGGTCGCTTGACTGAGACCCCAGTACAGTGCAGCCCTGATACCAGAAGACATAAGGTACTTATTATGTCTAAACTGAAACAATCCATTTCTGAACACACCAGAATTAGTCTTAATAGAACCAAATAAAGTCAATGCCAGTGCGAATCCAGAGGATCTCTGCAAGTGCTGAAACTGCTTAAAATACATCGCTCTGTATTTCATATTGTTCAATCTCCAACCTGTGAATTAAGTACTAAAATACAAAGTCACTTTATCTTTTAGGGGGGCCCAGATTTCTTCATCTGTAGAGTAAGAGGCCTGGACAGGGTTTATTCCAGTTCCAACTTCTCATAAGCCAACAAGAATGTCTAGAAACGCTAAGTAGTCACAGAACCTCTGGTACATAGTCTATCATTTTGAGTAAGGAATGAGAACTATGGCTCTTTTCTTTGATTCAGATATCAACTTACAAACTCTAACTTTAACTTGAAGTGTTTAATGGGAATCTGGTTTAGTCTAGAACATATGCCTAGATACATCTAGAAGTAGGAACACTTCCATTTCTTTCAGGATGATAAAAGGTTAATTATAGGCATTGATGAATGACCTTTTATTTCCATGATTTTATCTCACCTCTGACCAATGTGCAACTTCAATGGAAATGTCAAAAGGGTAGTAAAGTTTCCAAAGTGCAAAAAAAAGGGTGGAGGCAAGATTTCTCAGACTTCCACAAATGCTAATTACTCATAATGACAAGTCATTACCCAAATCCATTTCTGGCAAGTCACAGGACTTGACAGGTCAAAGAAGAAATGTCATTTCAGGCTCCAGCAAGATACTCTGTCACATTAACCCTCAGCACACTCATCCACCATCTTTTTTCAAGGAGGGGAAACTCAAATACAAAGGAAGTTTCAGCACCTTGGAGAGAGGAAATCGGTTCAGGTGGGAAGGTGAGGGCAGCCATTGGGCTCCAGGAGCTAAGGCTTATACCTGCAGCACGACGTACAAACACGGTGTAATTGTGGTCTTAGGGACAGGACTTGTACAACAGATAGAAAGGCAGCTGTCTAAAATTTGGAGGTAGGGACGTGTAAACATCAGGGCTCTTTGGGACAGGAAGAGGCTAAGATGGCAATGGATCTTGTAAACAACTGCTGGTTCCACACAGACTCTTACAGTAAATTTATTCATTATTTAATTTATGCGCTTAAGCATCTATTCAGTTAACGAATATTTTCTGAGTATCTACTTTTTGCCAGTCACGGTTCTATCGGGGGTTCCAGGGATACAGAAGTGAATGAGATGGGTAGCGCTTGCCTTCACTAAATATCAAAGAGGAAAACAGAACAGTAAATAAATAATCGTGCAAGTAAGAGCATATAATTAAATTACATGTTTTACTGAATACATTGAAGAACATAACCATTTGAACAGGCCACTTGACCCAGTCAGGAGAGAGGATGTGGATATGAAAGCAGGGTCTCCCGGCAAATAGCAGATAACAGTACCAAGACGGAGGAAGAGCAGCATTCCGGGTGGAGGGTGCGTTTTGTGCAAAGGCTCGGAGCTGGGAACATGACAGGGACTGGGACGCGAGGGCAGTACGGTTGGAACACAGAGCAAGTGTGAGGAGTGAGGAGTGCAGAGCCCCGAGATGAGGGCGGGAGCCTACGAGTTACTGAGGCCGCGTAGGGAACAGGAGAGAGGGGGTGGGAGAAGGTGGGAGGCAGCATGTTTCAAAACTCACAGGCAGCAATCCGCTAAGCCTGGCGTGGAGAGGCAGATCCCCAGAACAAAGGAGGACTTTAAATACCTGAATGCATCATGGAGAGCCTTGCAAGCGGAGTTTGGGATTAACCCAAATTCAATGGGCAGCCACTGAAGAATTTCAGTTTGAGAGTGATATGATCTGATTAGTTTTTAAAGATCATACTGGGTATAAGGCATAGAAATGAAAGAGCATCTTAGAAAGATGATGAATTTTAAAAGCAACCCCAGAAGTCTACATGCTGTAAGATACCATCTTCACAAAGCTCAAAAACAAGCAAACTAAGCAGCACATTTTTTGCGGATACAGATGGGATGAAAGAATATTTTTTAAAGGGAATGATAAACATGACACTCAGGACAGTGATAACCTCCAGGAAGAGAAAAGAGGGGTAGGAGTAGGGGACACACAGGGACACATACCAGGTCTTCGTCCGTAAGTTGGACAGTGGGTTTTGAATGTCCATTTGATTACACTTCATTATAAATTCAGTGTGAGGCCACTGAAGAGTTTCAGTTGGAGAGTGATATAATCGGATTATTTTTTAAAAATCACACTGGGTATAAGTGGTAGAGATGAAAAATAAGACAAGAAAGATATAATGCACTCAATGTTATATTCAAGAGGAAACGCGTCATTCTGGCCGCTGTATGGAGAACTGACCTGCGGGCAGCACACGTGCAGCGAGCAACTCGCGTTAGGGGCTGTTCCGTCCCCCAGCGGGAGACGACGAGCCGTCCACTGCACACGCTCCGGGAGGCCGGCAGGGCCCGCAGCCCACCAGCCACACCTGCCCCGCACCTGGCCCCATCCCATGTACAGAATCGAGGATCAGTAAATTTTTTTAATAAAATCATGAATTTTCCAATAGAAGGAGAGGCCAGACTCTAGACACAGGCTCATAATGGTTATTGAACTATCCACGCTATGGCAATTGCACGTTTACAAATCACTTTCTCATTCATTGTCTGTTTTTCTCCAACTATAGGAAACGGATAGCACAGGAGGTACAGTGACTAGTCCAAGTTCACACAGCAAGGTGAGGGTTGAGCTAGAACTGGAACTCTCCAAGTTGGCCTATTAATACTGCTATATTTTTTTGATACCTCTCAAACACCAAACATAAGTAATTACCTGGAATGCTACTCCACCACACTCCCAAACCGCTCTGTTCTAGCTCTTGTTGTATTTTAGCAATTATCTTTCAAACTCCATAGCCTTTATAGCTTATTGCACATATGCATTTGCATACATATATATAAATGCATGTGTTAATTTAATTTTATTTATTTTGCATACATATTCTTTACATGATTATTTACTTCTATTTGCCCATTCCCAACAATTTTTCATCAGTTCATTGAGAGTGATACTTAAGCTTTCTCCGTTTTTTGCAACACATAAAGTGCTGGGGAGGTGAGCACATTGAGGCACTGTCACCTGTCACCCCCTGAATCAATAAAATTAATCCACTTACTCTAGTGACTAGGCGTGTCCCCCTTCTCACTGCTCTGGGCTGCACACTCCATTAAAGACAAAGATTTTCTCACGGATGAGGGGACTGTTATTCAGACAAGACAAAGCTATGCAAGATTAGTTCATACTCTTGCTAGAGCTCTCTAAATTATAATCCCTGACACCAGACACTTAGTAGTTGAATAATAAATTTTCCTCTGCGTTCTGGGGCAGCAATTCCCAATTCACCTGATGCTGGGACTCTGATTTCTTACTGGAAAGGTCCTAGCTTCCTTCCATAATCTTGTTAATTATAATTCTGGATATAGGCAACCATCAAGAATATCAGAAATTTCTTGCTGACAACTAGGATTCCAGATCTAGTCCTGGGTCTAGAAGCAGAACTACAGAGATCAGGGTGTAGAATGCTGAGGGGGTGGATGCAAGGATGAAGTAAGGCCAACAATTCGAGCCAGTGGAGTCTCAATGACCAAATCCAAGTGGGAGCCTAAGAGAGAAGCAGTACGAAGTGCGGGAAATACCATGTTCCAAAGTTCACACGCTGAAACAGGCTAAGAAAGAGGCTGACCCCTAAGGCATAGTCTTTCTGAAGACCTTAAACACCTAGTGGTTTTGTTTTTTCAAGAATAAAAATTGTTAACGTCTACTAAGCATTATCTTCCAGGTAACACTATAAACTCTTCACATGCACAGTTTCATTTAATCTGCACAGAAAATATGGTTTACCACAATTTTTCCCATTTTCCAGATGGGAAAACTGAGACTTAAGAAAATGAAGTGACTTACACAAGGTTACACAGCCACTGGAGAGACGGAGGAGAGACAGAGACAGAGAGAAGTTGAGCTGGATTTGAATGCAGGCATTCTCCCTGCAAGCCGGCACCCTGGCCAATAATGGCTACTACTCTTGGTGAACTGTTGCCTTCAATTCTCTCTAAGATTTCCTGGCATTATACATACATATCATAAAATTTTAAAACCAGTACATATTCATTTGGCTGCACCACTGGATATTTTTCATGTTCTCGGCGATGACTGGAGAGAGCTCAGGCCTGAGGGTTACTGCTCTGGGCTGAGAAAGCCTCCACAGATGGGGCTGCAGGATGCTTCACCATCAGTCCCCCAGAGGGTTCCGTGTCTCTTTCATAACTCTGCCTGTCCCTCCAGCTGCTGCGGACGACCCTCGTGCCCTGGAGCGTTAAGGGAGGAGAATGGGGGCAGAATTAAATGATACAAGAGGACAAGTCGAAGCATTATAACTCTGATAAAAAAAATCAAGAGACCATAAAAATTCTATTTCTGAAGATTTATATGCCACTTAATGCCATGAGGACCTGAGGTGGCTAAAAAAAATCTACTTGTAAAGCAAATAGGATTATTGGATTGTGAAATTGAGAGCCATAAAATTTAAAACAATTTTATATGAAACTTCAACTTTTTGGTATTTCAAAGTAAAAGAGCCAGACAGTATCAAGTAGATCTGAATCTCAAATGAGGAAGAGAGAAGCAGAAGTTTCCCTTGCTGAGCAACTGAAAACTCACAGTCGGTGGGAGCTGACTTGGGTTAAACACCGGCTCTGAGGCTGACGCCTGGACTTGCCCCTGGTTCTGCCGTACAAGGCTGGAGACTAAACTAGGCGTCTCCCATCTCCTGGATCTCCCTCAGGGTCTGCAGAAGCCTCCTCTTTTCTTTCTTCCTATGGAAAGTCTGCTATAATTTCTGTGCCTACTTTAGCTTCTTGGGGAACACGGCATCTCAATGTCACACTTCATGATTTTCTCCTTTTGTGTTAATTTTCTTTTTCCAGTTGAAGAATAAGCTCTTTTGGTGCAAGGACACTCTCTGATGCTTCTCTTGCTTTCCCTAGTCTCAAGTGAGCAGTAGCTTAGTGCAGTGATTACTATTTGAGTTTGAATTCTGAATCTGTGATACTGAATAGATTACTTATCCTTTTCCTCTGCAAAATAGGGATTAAATGGGCATAAAGTACTTAACCTACTACCTAGCATATATTCATTACTCAGTGAGCCTTATTTGTCATTATCCTTTATCGACTGGAAGAAGTGGCTTCAGGGTCTGACACGCAGTTGAGGCACTCTCATAGATGATAGCCTTGTTCCCGCCTCTCTGAGTTCTTAGACACCGTTCCTCCCTCTTCAAGATTTGAAGCTGAACCCTCCTTGCACTACCCCTTCCATGCCTCACTCCCACCACTGCAGCGCCACTGCATCTGATTTGAGCGTCTATTACCATCTCATTGAGATGCCACTTAGACCAGGCCTTCAAATGTGGAGCTGCGGAAGCGGCTGGGTGTGGGCTGGAATAGAGTACTGCCCCGTTAACATTCAATCCATAATGGAGACCATTATCTTGGCAGCAAAATACCCGCACAGTAGTGATGTGAAGAAATGGGGGTGCGTTACCAAAGCAACAGAGAAACTTGAGCTGCACTGTTTCCATGGCAACAGAGAGCAGACACCAGCATTCTCCTGGTTGGAAGGACGATTACTTAGACTCTGCCAACAGTATTGGTGACTCATCAGCTGGGTTTCATTGCAAATGGTGAATTAGTAAAGGGTATCTCTTAGAATTTGGGCAAGAATGAAGCCCACAGTGGAGATCCTAACTCTTCAAGCTAGAGCTCGCACTCCTCTGTTAGGAATCGGCGTTCTCTCTTTGGCTACTGACCAATTAATTACCTCCCCAATATCATCAATTCTTATTTATAACCTGCACTCTCCACAAATGTCCTGCTTGAACAAAATCCATTTACGGAAATGTAACTTATAAGGTACATAAATTAAGTAGTAGAGAATTGCCCAAGCAATTTTTTCCCTTTTCCTCAATTTTAATTTTATCAGAGCAATGCACTCACATCATTAAAAAGTCAATTAGTGCTTAAAAGCTTACAACAAGAAACATCAGTCCCAACACACACAGTGCCCCTCCCTCTTCCTGGTTCCTAGAGGCAACCACTTGTAGTAACTTCACCTGTCTATCCTCTGTTTGTCTCCATATTTTCAAATATTTCCATACGGAACACAATTTCCTATCACAGTGGGTAGATAAAGCTCTTCACACCCTATCTCTCTTAAACTCAATCTGCTGGGATGATTACAGTCAGGTGACACTTAACAATGGCGATACATTCTGGGAAACGCATTGTTAGGCGATTTTGTTGTGCGAAGGTCAGAGAACGCACTTACACAAACCAGGCAGCACGGCCCCTGCACACGCAGGCTGGGTGGCGTGGCCTGTCGCTCCCGGGGACACACCTGTGTAGCGCGTGCCCGTGCTGAACACCGTGGGCAACTGCAGCACAGCAGCACTTGTGTGTCTAACCGTAGAAAAGGTGCAGTAAAAATACGGCATAAAAGATAAGAAACGGTGCACCTGTACGGAGCACTTGCCGTGAAGGGAGGCTGCAGGCGGGACGCTGCCCCGGTGGGTCAGGGGCTGGCGAGTGGGCGTGGGGGCCGAGGACGCACTGTGCGCTTAGCCGACACTGAATTTATTAAAATTTCTTTCTTCAATAATGAATTAACTTTAGCTTAACTACAACTTTTTTACTTTATGAATTTTTTAATTTTTTTTAAAACTTTTTGACTCTTGCAATAACACTTAGCTTAAAACACAAACACATTGTACAGCTGTGTAAAACTAGTTTTTCTTAATACCCTTATTCTGTAAGTTTTTTCTATTTAAAAAAAACTTTTTTTTAACTTTTGTTAAAACCTAAGACACAAACAAACCCATTAGCCTAGACCTGCACAGGGCCAGCGTCACCAAGATGTCACTAGGTGATAAGAACTTTTCAGCTCCATTATAATCTTATGGGACCACTGTCACATATGTGGTCTGTCATTGATTAAAACATCATTATGTAGTACATGACTGTATATCACAATTTTTGAATAAATCCTTATTTATGGGTTATAATGTCTTCAGCATTGAGGATACACAAATATTGGCTGAGCCAGTTAGGGACACTCAATGACATGATTTAACCTGGGCAGGGTGCCAGATGCCTCCCCGTGGAAGACGCAGACTTTTGTCCAACCTGCTGGCTCTGAGCTGGTACGCGCTGCCCTCCTCTGGGCCTGGAGTCCTGGTGTGTGGGGCTCTCCGTTCAGTTTCTCTGGAGAATCGCCTCCCACTTCTTGGCGATAGGACGAGACCAGGGACTCTGCCTGTTCCTTACAGGAACTGCCTTGTTTGCCGCCTGCTGCTTCCCGCTCAACTTCAGCAGTAGCTGCTGCCTCAGTTTCCCAAGCCGTTCTTCAGGCACTTGGGCTTGACATTCCTCCCACTGCCCTGCACTTGGACAGCGGGGTTCTGAGTTACAGATGCCTTCCCGTGTCCAAAATGGAGCTCTGGTTCTTAGTCCCTTGTTGTTTGGGCATTGTTTCAATAGAAGGAGGCTGAAACATCTTTTGCCTTCATAAATCTGGAAGTTTTCTTGAAGAGCTTGGCTGCCTAGAAGGTAGCCTCCACTGGAGTGATTTTGCAATGGGGCTACATTACATAAAATATCTTCATAACTTTTTAATTACAGTACCATTATTTTAAATGTATGACTATCTAAATCTATTCAGAGAATGATTTGGTTTGAAAAATAATTGACAAAATTTGTTTTTTTAAAAACCAGATTTTTTTCTAGCACATTATAATCAAAGATAAGTGATTTTTACCTTTTGATTGAGGAAGCTCACTTCTGAGACCCTATCCTAAGGACTAATATCCAGAATCTACAAAGAACTCAAACAAATCATCAAGAAAAAAAAAACAAATAGCCTCATTAAAAAGTGGGCAAAAGGCATGAACATTTTTCAAAAGAAGAGATACAAAAGGCCAACAAACATATGAAAAAATGCTCAACATCACTAATTATCAGAGAAATGCAAATTAAAACAACAATGAGATATACCTTACCCCAGTCAGAATGGTCATTATTAAAAAGTCAAAAACCAATAGATGTTGGCATGGATGCGGTGAAAAGGGAACACTAACACATTGTTGGTGGGAATATAAATTATTACAACCTCTATGGAAAACAGTATGGAAATTTCTCAAAGAACTAAAAGTAGAACTACCATTTGATCCAGCAATCCCACTAGTGGATACCTATCCAAAGGAAAATAAATCATTATATCAAAGAGATACTTGCACTCATATGTTTATCACAGCATAATTCACAATTGCAAAGATTCAGAAACAACCTAAGTGCCCATCCACCAAGGAATGGATAAAAAAATGTGGTATGTGTATACTGTGGAATACTACTCAGCCATAAAAAGAATGAAATAATGTCTTTTGCAGCAACTTGGATGGAACTGGAGGCCATTATTCTAAGTGAAGTAATGCAGGAATGGAAAACCGAGTACCGAATGTTCTCACTTGTAAGTGGGAGCTAAGCTACATATGCAAGGGCATACAGAGGGGTAGAAGGGATTCTGGAGCCTCGGAAGTGGGGAGGATGGGGGAGGGTAAGGTAAGAAAAATTATCTGGTGCGATGTACACTATGGGTGATGGGTACACTGAAAACCCAGACACCACCACTACACAATCCATCTGTGTAATCACAAATCACTTGTACCCCTAAATCTATCGAAATAAAAAATTGTCAATTGTCAACATTTCAAAAAAGGGACTCTATCCTAAGAAAAATAATTCAAGACAATCACTAAATTAAATTGATCCTTGCTACGTTAAGTATATTTGTGAAAAATGGAAATGATCTAAATGTCTAATGAGAAGAAAACTGATACGTGAATACAATAGAACAGTCCGTTCAACATGGAAAACAAGCCTTTGTACTAGGTGAAAGAAGCAGAATACAAAGTTGACTTTCTGCTCTTGTTACAAGTGAATAAAAATCCATTGTTGCAAAGTCCCCATCTGTAAAATGGGAGAGTAAAGTAACTACTTCATAGAGTTGTCATGAAGATTACAGGAAAAGAATGACCCTAAAGTTTCAGCATGTGCCTGCCACGTGGTAAGGGTGCGATAAACATCAGCTGCCACTGCTGCTGCTGTTGGTCTACCCTGCAGTGGCATATGTGTAAAGGTTGTGGGATTCTGTGTGTTCCATTCTCATTTTTGTTTTTCTAGTTTACTTGTTCAACAAATAAAAATCAAGGCATACAAAAAATTACCTCCACAATAATAAAGAAATATTTATATTATAATGGACTGTTTGCAAGCATTGAAGCTCTCTGGCTCAGTAGTTGGTTTAGAGCAGTGGTTCCCAGTGTGGGATCCCAGGAACAGCAGAAACAGCATCACCTGCAAAATTGCGAGAAATGCAAATTCTCAGGACCTACCCAGACCTTCTGGATTGGGCACGCTAGCAATCGGTGTTCCGACAGGCCCTCCGCAGGATTCTGATGCATGCTAAATGGCTCTCAACCTTGGCTGCACATCGGAATCATTTTTAGGAGCTTAAAAAAAAATGATGCCTGTCCCCACACAGAGCAATTAACTCAGACTGGCCAGGAATGGTGCGCAGGAATTGGTCATTATAAAAAGCAAGACTAAGAACACTGATACAGAGAGATCACCACGTGGAGAGGCCAAGTTGGATGGGAGGAGCAGATGGCCTCACAGGCAAACCTTTAACCTTACTTCACCAATTCTTGGTTCCCCGGGCTTCCCTTGTTCCTATTCTTAATGATTCTAAGTCCAGGAGAGAAGAGGGGTGATTAATAAGGCTCTCACAAGCCTCCTAGACACGTGCTGATAGATCCTGGCGATGAGGTAGAAATAGAAATGAGGGAGGTTTGACGTGCTAATACAAGCCAGTAGGACATGATCTCTCTACAGCTGAGAAAAACACCTCTTTTAAAGCGAGGTTCATTGGTCCCAAGGAAAACCTGGTATTTTCTTAGCAGCCAGACCAGAGACAGTTCCAGACTCCCTAAGTTTTCCACTCTGCCTCCCTTTCCCTTTGAGGTTCAAGCTATGTCCTGTCAAAGAGTTCAAGGAACACCCTACAGCAGCCTTATCAACCTATGGTGAGTTGTATCATTATTTCATTATATATCACAATGGAATAATAATAGAAATAAAGTGCACAATAAATGTAATGCACTTGAATCATCCCGAAACCATCCCCTATCCCCACCCCCGGTCCATGGAAAAATTGTCTTCCATGAAAATGGTCCCTAGTGCCAAAAAGGTTGGGGACCTCTGCCCAACAGGAATAAGTTTCAGTTCTGGCAAACCTTTTGGATTTCATCTTGGTGATTTGCTGACCAACTTCTGTCAAGAAATAACAAAGAAATAAACACCTCTGGCTTTATTTTATTTTCCCTTCACTCCAATTTTCTCCCTTGTTTGCTTTTATCCTGTTGAGTTTTACATATTTTTATAATCCTCTGCAAATCCTGTTTTAGAATTCAGTGGGGTAAAATGAATAAGAAGCTATAAAAGCCAATCAGTCATATTCTACACTTGCGTTTTTATTGAATCCTCCATTTATTCAATCAGTGAGCATTTATTCAGTTCCTGTTAAGACGTTTCTGTTGAGAACTTGTAGGTGCACCGCGAAAGCTGCAGAAGAGTCCAAGCTCCAGCACCTCGCCTTTCTCTGAGAAATTTCTTTCCCATCATTAGTAGATAAAAGAGAAACATGTGAAACAAATGAAGAACAGTCTGTGATAAATTACTGAGCTAAATACAATCAGCTGGGAGAGGGAGCCACATGCATGTGTACAGGCCACACGCCAGGAAGTGGCCTCACCGTGTCCCGCGTGTTTCAGGAGCAGCACTGTGGGGTGACAGGGAGGTCACAGGTCAGAGCCTGGGGTTTGGGTTCCGCCTGGGCAATCGACCCAACCTCTCTGTGCCTCGAGAGTAAAATCCTGTCTCAGTGGGTTGTGGTGTGAAGCACGTAGCACAGTGTTCATTTACCTTAATTACTTAACATACTTCACTGCCTGGCACATAGCAGCTTTTTATCATTGTTAGATGACATTTTAATTCCATTTTAAAGGTGAGAAAACTGAGGCTGAGAGAGATCCTTATGCTATCATGCGACAGCGACCCGCAAAAACCCAAGTGTTTTTTTCTCTTTGCTCGTGCAATCGAGTGCTGAAGTACGTAGCAGAGATCCCAGCCACTCACTACTTTGTCTGCACTATACAAATACTCAACAAACCCAGGGCTCAACTCCACAAGGTCCGTTTTATTTACCTCTTGATTTTTCATAAACAGATATGTTGTAAGAAATAAGTTCCTCCTCTGCTAACAAACCACCCCCAGGCTCACATGTGGCATGAAATCTAAGCCTCTGCAGGTGTCCTCACTGGGCCTGAGGTTATTCTGCCCCCACCCAAGGCAGCTCCCTCCCGGCCTCCCTGCCTTTTTCTCACTGAAACCTGCCTTTCTCCTCTTCCTCCTGTCCTTCCTCCCTGCACCTTCCCGCATCCCAAGGGCCACCCCAGCCCTTCCCCCGCAGCTCCTTCTCCTCCTTTCCTCCTTCTCAGAGCCCAGGCAGCCACGCTCAGAGCTCGGATAACAGCAAGTTTTGTTCATTCTGCCTAGAAGCCCCCCTGTATTAACTCACTGAATCCTCAAAACCATCTTGATTTTATAATTCTCACTTTACAGATGAGGAAACTTAGGCTCAGAGGGGTTAAGAAATGTGTTAGAGGTCCCATGTCTAGAAACTGGAAGAGCTTGGCCCTCCCACTAGACTGCAAGTTTCCTGGATTCAGTGAGCACAGGAATGGGACGGCGTAGAACTAAACATTTAGCAACTAACAGAACAGCCCTTCATAAAGAGCTGTATGCTCCGGGAGATCTTTCCTCCCCCTTACAAACCCAGGTTGTACCACTGAAGGAAGCACACTGGGCCTAGACAGATATTGTGGATACTGCAAAGACATTTATGACAGGGAGCAGAGACCACAGTGTCACCATCTCCAAACCAGACTTTCTAAGTTGTCCCCTTTCTAGTTCTTCCACAATCTGAGGTCTCACGGAGCCTTACCTGGTTCAATTCTCAAATGTCATGAGTTTCTTCTGAACTTCCAGAGCTTAAGTAATCATTTAAAAATCTGTCTTGAGCACCTACCATGGGGTGTGGCCACTGTGCTTGGTGCTGCAACGTAGTGATGGGCAAGAACAGGCGCATCCCTGGTCTCAGGGAATAGAGCCAAGTCATCAAAGGATCCCACGTGCCCGTAGGGTAAGTGCTGTGACCAAGGGGCATGTGATGCTCTGAGAGCACTCATGGGAGGACTCAGCCTGTCGAGGAGGTAACGGAAAGCCTTCCTTAAGGAAGTGATAATTGAGCAGAGATATTTTTTTTTACTTTTTTATTTCAGCATATTATGGTGGTACAAATGTTTAGGTTATATGTTGCCCTTGCCCAACCCAAGTCAGAGCTTCAAGCGTGCCCACCCCCCAGATGGTGTGCACCACACCCATTAGGTGTGAATATGCCCATCCCCTCCTTCCCCCTCCCACCTGCCCAACACCCGATGAATGTTGCTACTATATGTGCACTTAAGTGTTGATCAGTTAACACCAATTTGATGGTGAGTACATGTGGTGCTTATTTTTCCATTCTTGGGATACTTCACTTAGTAGAATGGGCCCCAGCTCTATCCAGCATAATACAAGAGGCACTATATAACCATTGTTTTTTGTGGCCAAGTAGTACTCCATGGTATACATATACTACCTTTTATTAATCCATTCATGTATTGATGGGCACCTGTGTTGTTTCCACATCTTTGCAATTGTGAATTGTGCTGCTGGAAATGCAAATCATAACCACAGTGAGATATCACTTATCCCCAGTGAGAATGGCCTTGATCAAAAAGTCTCAAAACAATAAATATTGGCGTGGATGTGGAGAGACAGGAACACTCATACACTGCTGGTGGGACTGCAAACTAGTACAACCTCCATGGCAAGCAATACGGAGATACCTCGAAGAGATACAAGTAGATCTACCATTTGATCCAGCAATCCCATTATTGGGCATCTACTCAAAGGAACAAAAGACATTCTACAAAAAAGACATCTGCACTCGAAAGTTTGAACAGAGATCTTAGCAACAGTTAACATTATCTGAAACAAGGCAGAGGGGGAGTGGGCAGAGCACACAGCGTGTGCAGAAGCCTTTCCATGAGGGTCAGGTGAACAGGCAAAGGGAAGGTGAGGTGGGAGGTGCGGCTGGAGGCAGGAGGGTGGGTCTATGAATGGCCTTGGGAAGGAATTGGGTCCTTATCTTAAAATCAGTTAGAAAACCCTGAAGGCTTTTAGGCAGAGGGTAACATAATAAGGTTTACACTGTAGAAAGCTTACATCATGGGAAGTAGATTGGGGCCACGAACAAAGCAAACCAGCAGTCTCAGCCAGGAGGCTGATGTGGGCCAGAGACCTGGTGGTAGAGCTCCAGCAACGGGAGCAGCGTGAGACGTTCAAGAGATAAAATTGCAGTGACCAGTGATGGAGTGGATGGGAGAGGGTGAGAGAAAACACGTTAAGGAAGACGCTGTCATGTTTGAAGGTTGGGGTGTGGGGCCAACAGGCAGGGAGATGGGGGTCCTGGAAGAGGACAGGTTCTGAGGGGAAATCTCAGATTTTAACAGGCTGAGTTTGAGGAGACTGCCACACGTCACAGGGAGATGTCAGGAAGGCAGCCGGGCATATGGGTTTGAGATTCAGAGGACATGTCTGGGCTTTTCTAACTTGAGGCTGTGAATCATCTGCCCATAGGAGGTAACTGAAGTCATGGACACAGACGAAATTCCCAAGAGAGTGAAGAGTGGGACTAGAATAGAGACTAGGACCAAGTCTTGAGCTTCCTCAATATTTAACAGCCAAGAAGAACCTGTAAAAGAACAGACATAATGGTCAGAGTGGTAGGAGGAAAATCAGGGCAAGGAAGAGAGCATCTTAAGGATGACTTTACAACAGGGAGGTCATTGGGGCCCTAACCAGAGCTTTGCAGTGGAGTGATGCTAAGAGCAATAAAAATGGAATTTGTTGCCATCAGTGAGTTTCATGGACATGAACACCAGGAACCCCACGTTGCAGCTTCCACCAAACACTAATAACCTTGGTCTTGGTATTTGAGTTCAAGCCAAGCTGTTTGAAAAAAAAAAAAAAAGAAAGCTGGTCATTGATCCAACCTATTCTAGTATTCCAACCTGGCACAAGAGAAAAAGATAGAAGAATTTGAATTTGTTGATAATCTTTGATCTATGGGTCAAGACAAGAAAGGGATTTATTATTTGCAGCTGAAATCAAATCTCAACCAAAGGTGGTGAATTCTCAGGTGGGTGCAATGACACCTAATGAAGAGTCCATCTGTTACAAGATGAATTGTGGCAAAGCTCTGAGAGCATCGCAGCAGCCTATGACAAGACCACTTTGTCCTTTCAAGCATGTTATAAAGACTTGGGAAAAGCTTCATTTTGCACCTGACATTAAAGCAGCATTAAAGGATTCTGAATACACTCTCAAAGCCAGGCAATTCTGAGGATGGCAGGAGTCATGAACTCATCCCATTACTCTTAGAGGGACAGAAAACATTAAAAAAAAAAAGAAAGAAAGAAAAAGAACAAAGGTCTGTTTCAAGAACAGAAAGGCCCAGGAATGAAAGAGGAAGAATATAACTGCATGTGGAATCTCAGCTTAAAATAGCACATAGTGTGCCGGCATCCTGTGAACCAGCAAAAGCTATGAGAGCGTCTGTGCTCAGATATGTCATCATGCGGATGTGAGGCTTAACCCCTTCCTTGCACAACTCTGGGTGCAGGCGATTACTGCCGTGCTGGGGGGGTAGGAGACCCTCTGTCAGCCATATTCCCTCCCCAGCACGTTCTGAGGCTCTGCAGTTTACACCCAGCTCACACAGTGATCGGGCCTCACAGCGCCTCTTGCCTTTGGATGACTCGTAAGCTCATCCGTCACCACAGCGGAAGGATGAGTCCCACGGTGGTGGTGGGGAGGGCGGGGAGGGGCCGGTGTGCTGCTGCCCCATGGTGAAGAAAATGCAACAGCTGCCATTTGTTAAGGGTCTACTGTGGGCCAAAGAGTGTGCAGAGCACTTTATACAGTTTCATCCTCACAAGAACACAGAAAATTAGGCAATTACCTTCATTTTGCACATAAGAAAACTGAGTCCAGGAAAGATTATGATTGTTCACAGGTCACCCAACCAGTAAGTGAGCCAGCCAGGGGTGTCTGGTCCCAAAGCCCATTCTCCTCGCATTGTACCCTGGATTTAGTATCTGCTCACCCATTGTCTATTGTCCCTTTGAGGATATTAAACCGAGCTGGGACAGAAATCTAGGTGCCTGCCCTCCCACTGTGGAAGCTCCTTCTGTCAGATCTTTCCTCTGCTCCCCACAGACAGGGCTTTGGCTTCTGACCCAAGCTCAGCCAAGCTGGGTCTCTCTTCTGGGATATTGACTCCTGAGCAGAGGAACGAGCACAGAATAGGCCATGGAGTTCACTTGTCCTGCAGCAGAGCCCAGGAGAGACTGCCAAGCTCGTCCTGCCCGCTCCTAGCCCGACTGCTCAACCACTTCTCATCTGGGAAGTTCTCGACTGCTGGCAACCAGTTCTGTTGCTTGGAGTTGAAAACCCCAACTGGAAAAAAAAGCTCCAGTATATAAAAGAGTTCTGATATTTTATAGAAACAGGAGGAGAAAGAATTGGAGAAAACATTTTAAAGACCATATTAAGGGAGTAGGGGCCTATTAAACCTTGGTGGGAGGGTGGAGCCAGAGACTGCTGTGACCAACAGAGCCGGGCAGAAGTGACACTGGATAAGTTCTGGAAATTGCCCTTAACTGGCCTGGAATCTTCCATTTTTTTGCCTTTTGGAACACTTATTCATGAGACACTTCCTCTTGGAACCCAGCCACCATGCTATGAAAGCCCAAGTCACATGGAGAAACCATGGGAAGGTAGTCCAGTCAGCAGGCTCCACTGCGCCCTCAGCCACCAGCCAGAAACAACTGCTGGCCATGGGAGTGCGCCATCTTGGATGCCCAGCCCAGCCAAGCCTTCATCTGACTGTGACTGCATGAGACCCTAAGTGAGACTGTCCTGGTCTACCTCCAGAAGTGTGAGCAATAATAAAAAATTGTTGTTTTAAGCCACTAAGTTTTGAGGTGGTTTGTTAAGTTTTGAGGTGGTTTGTTATGCAGTCATAGATAATCAGAAGAGACTGCCTAGAATCAGGATTGCAGGGTGGAAGGAAAGGTGCTCTTACAATTTTGATAGATACTGTCAAATTCTCTTTCCTGAAGGCTACGCCAATTCACATATCCACCAAGAGCAGATGACAATAAAGATGGGATTTTTTAGCCAACCTCCTTATATTTTTCATAGCTATAAGAAATCAAGGGCACTCACATATCACCTGCTCACATTCATGATTTCAAAACTCTCGTCAAGAAAAAAGAATAGAATAAAAAGTATTTGAAAAGAAGGCCAGGCTGTTCAGATTTCCTTTTAACACCTTACAATAGATCTTTGGCTTGTCACTCAATTTATTGCGGGTTCTGGTGCTAAATCATGCTAACATTTGTGACAAAGGTAACTGAACAGTGGCTCCTAATTAAATCTCATTTGCACAGCAAATACTTCCTGTGACGCTGCTCTGTGCAGAGTGCGGAGGGCTGTGGGGATGGCGGAGGCAGGGATGCAGCGAAGTCCACGGTTCTCATAAACTAGGTGGGCCTGTTCCCCTCTGCTCACAGCTGGAAAAGCCCAGCTTTGCTTCAGCACGTTGCTCTTGGGATGTTGCTGTGTGTAAGTTTCTTCATGTGCAAGCCTGTCTGTCTGGGGAGACCGCCCCCTTCAATCCTTAGCTCCTTTACAATGTGAAATCACAGGAAGTGGAGTTTTTAAACCTTCCTTCTTTACATCTCAGTGCACTTCCAGATGGTTCCATCATCATATTGTGTGCGCGCATGTGTTACTTCCAGATGCTGAGACTCCTAGGTCTCCAAAAGCAAACTGGAAGTTGAAGTAGTTGGGAGGAGGAAGAGGGTGAAGTCGAAGGAGACAAAGTGGCGGGGAGAGAAGGGAGGTGCCTCCATGTCGGGGAGCCGACAGCCCCTCCACTCCAGGCCTGTGGCAGTTCAGGAGAGACATCTTTTCTGCACACAACAATCAGACAACGTTGCAGAACCTGCACTATGACAAAGACTCTCCTTGACCAAACTTCAGGCCCTCTTTTCAACCAGGCCTCAGTCTTGGCCCCTGTCTCATCTTTTGCCTGTCCATCCCAGTCTTAGCAAAGAATCCTGCCAAGCCCCCCCCACCTCCCCTTAACATCTCACCACCCTAGATATCTGATCAAGTTCTTCACCCCTCACCTTTGACATCCAGGTCCTTGGCCTGCCTTTACCAAGAATCCTACTAGGCCAGTGTTATAGACTGAATAATTGCGCCCTCAAATCCATATGTTGAAGCCCTAACCCCCAGTGTGATGGTATTTGGAGCTGGAGCTTTGGGAGGTGATCAAGGTTAGATAAGGTCATGAGGATGTGGCTCTTGTGATGGGATTGGTGGCCTTATAAGAAGAAGAAGAAGAGACACGAGATGTGTGTGTCCGTCTCTCTCTCTCTCTCTTTCTCTCTCTCTCTCTCTCTCTCTCTCTCTCTCTCTCTCTCTCCATGCACACACCAAGAAAAGGCCAAAGCAAGAAAGCAGCCAGCCAGGAGGAGGGCCCTCTCCAGAACGTGACTGTGCCGGCACCCTGATCCCAGACTCCCAGCCTCCAGCACTGTGAGAAAATGGATCTCTGCTGTTTAAACTGCCCAGGCTGTGGCATCTTGCCACGGCAGCCTGACCTAAGGCAGTCAGTTTAGCTAGAATCCCCCATGCTTGATGTATTCTCTTGGTAACTTTCCATCTGCTCACCCCCTTGCCCTGCCCCTTGCCTATAAATCCCACGTGTCCTTGCTGTCTTCCGAGCTGAGCTCAACCTACTCCCCTACTGCAACACCCCTACTGCAATGGTCTTTAATCAAGTCTTCCTTACCATTTTAACAACAGTCTGCGAAATTTTTTCTTTTACAAGTATTAAAAGTGTAGAAGGCCCTTACTCCCCTTGCGCCTGGCAAAATTTCATGCTAAGGAGGCCAGCTAGACCAAAGTAGAGGTTTTGTGTTGAAAAGAATTGGGGATGGGCTTGGGTTGCTGCGGTTGGCCGGGTGAAGGGTCACACACAGGATCTTTCAGGCACCAGAGCCTGTGCTGTAGAAACACGTCAGTGTTGGCTCCAGGTCCCTGGGGGCACATCCTGCACCCCTCTTAGAAATGCCTTTCGAGGATGAGGACCAGAAAGAGCAAGCTCAAAGCAATCCAGGGCTCGGCCGCAGCTCGGTTTCCTACGCCAAGAAATGCTGCTGTGAGCAGTTTAATGACCTGTCTCTTTGCGGAGGCCACAGTGCCGCCCACCCAGAGGCGCAGAGGCCGTGGCGTCTCGCGACCGCAGCGGCAGGAGCACCTGCAGAGTCCTGGGGCTCCGGATGGGGCTGCACCGACCGGCCCTAACTGCCCTTTCGAGAAGTGCAACAGACCTGCCTCACCTGAGGGGACTGCGCCGGGAGAGGCAGCGTCTGCAGCACCCCGGCCGCCTCTCCTGGTGCCGGAGCCTGACACGGCGCCCGGGAGGGGCACGGGGCGCCGGGGGGAGCCGGCCAGGGCCAGTGTTCAGCCGCCACGCCCGCCGTGGAGGACCTTTGTGTAGGTTACGAGTCTTCTGCTTGTGACTGGCAGACCCTCTCTGGAGTTGGCACTGGCAGAAAGGCAAGGACTGAAGTCCCGTAGGGAGCTCAGGGGCCCTCTCTCTGCGCCTCGTCTGTGAGTCTCAGCACGCCCACCGCATTCCTTTTTCACCCAACAGAGCGGCCAGCTCCACCCCCCTGTCCACAGGGAGCGTGGTGTCCGCCACCAGCGCCCGGCTCAACTGGCCTCCCTTCAACAGAGCAGCCTGGCTGGGCCTGCCCCCTCTTAGTGCCCGTCTGTGTTTAACAGGAAGAGACTAACTGGCCCAGCTGGCACTCGACACCGTGGACCAGCCACCAGCCGGGCCATGCCCGTCCCTCAGAGTGAACCAGGCTCCGAGAGAACAGAGGGACGGCTGCACAGCATGGTGCTTAAAGTGTTGGGAGTCGGCAGAGCCAGGTCTAAATGCCAGTTCTGCCGTTCATTGGCTGGGTGACCTCGGGAATATGGCTCAACTTCTCTGTGCTTCTGTTCCTTCAACTGCAAAAATAACGACAATACTACCTACTCCCAAAAGGATTTGTGAGGATGAAATGAAAGGGAGCTGGACCTCCTCAGCCTTTCATCCCCCTTTGTTCTGTGCCGGCAGTATCACCACGGCAGTCACCTGCCATTAGCCACCATGGCTGTGACATTCTTGTATCTCCCTTGACAAGAGCCGCTATTTCAGGGACGCGCCAAGCTGAGGCGGCTGCTGGAGAGGGACTCCGTGGGAAAACAGGCTCGACCGTCAGCTTCATGAGTTCTGACAGTGATGTGTCTAGCAAGGAAAACAGTCATCATTTCCACAGCAAGAAAGGAAGGGGAAAAAGCATCTCCCAAACCTTCGTAAATGAGAAATAATTCATGCATGAAGAAAGTCATTCCAGGGAGATATTATTATAATTCTGCCCTTTCTTCCTATTAGAAGAACAAAATAGGTAGAAAGAACTGGGGGAGGAGGAGGAGGACTCTACAGCTTCGGAATAAATGTGAAATGGCTCCTCTCAATTTTGACCCTATGTCCCTTCTCATTCAGGGGCAGCTAAGAAGAGAAAGAGGTGGGAGGCTCTGATCCCCTCGTGGAGACCCATTTTTTTTCCTTATTTATAAAGCCACAGAGGAGCGGCAGAGAAAGGCTGGGAGACCGCCCTTCTGCTGAGATGCACAGCTGGCCCTGACAGCGTTGGCTTGGGTGGAAGGAGGAGGGGAGGAAACTCCACTAGGGAGCAGAGGGGAGCCGGATGGGAGCTCCTTTAAAGAACTTGGGATTAGGACCCCATGTTTGAACCCGGACAGCAAACATGAATGCCAACTGGGCTAGGCAAGTAATTTAAATGAGTGAAAAACACAAATTTGGAGAATTCAAGCTCCATCTAGGAGGGGCAGCTGCCACTCAGCGGAGGCAAGTCTCCATATTGGAAAACTGGCCCAGAATTGCCAGATCTTCCAATCTGTCCAGAAGAGGCAAAAATGTGGATTTTTATCTCCAACGTCTCTTTAGTTCATAATTTAAATATTTTTTAAACATTCAGCCAGTCCAGAAAAACACACCTGTGGGCCACATTTGACCCAGCAGAAACCGATCTATAACCTCTGATTTAACCTTTTTGTCCTTAGTCTACTGTTCATTCATTGGGACGGTTCATGCCACAGTGTGTCTTGTGACCAACATGCATGACACTGAAGGACACCTGCCCCCGTGTCATTAATGGAAGGAAAATCTACATCCGCACCTGCCTACTAACCCTCCAGAACATTTTTTCCTCAAAACCACTCCATTTTTCGAGGAGGAAAATGTCTCAGTCTCAGATGTGTTTTCAGCTGGCTTGTTCTGACACCAGCATAATCTGCTGTGACATCGCCTGTTTGCTTCACAAACAATGAGACAGGGACTTGACCACTGGGCCAGGCTCCCGCTGCAGGCCTGGCACACCACTACCCACAGGACCCTCCGGGCCACAGGAGCCCCGGCCACCTCTCCCGCCCTCGCTGCTCGCCCGACACGCAGCCCCCCCAGGATGCAGCCTCTCGGCTTTTTGCTGTAAACCCAAGAGCTGTATTTCACTGTTTCAGACACTTAAACATTCAGTCTTGAGATGGCCCCAGTGTCCCTGGAGGGTGATGTGTTTTGACGTCCACATTTAGGGCTGACATTAGAAAGCTGCT
Organism: Lemur catta; assembly: GCF_020740605.2. Classification (NCBI taxonomy): domain Eukaryota; kingdom Metazoa; phylum Chordata; class Mammalia; order Primates; family Lemuridae; genus Lemur; species Lemur catta. The sequence goes on along the minus strand of NC_059147.1, from coordinate 4,092,706 downwards.
GGAGATATAAGCTCTGACGCGAAATCCCTTCTGAGGGGACAGCACGAAGTGCACAAACTGCTTGCGGGCTCTGCTATTTTTTTAATTGACAAAAATTGTATATATTTATGGCATACAACGTGATGTTTTAATATATATACACACATTGCAGAATGGCTAAAGCAAGCTCATTAGCATAGGCATTACCTCACATACTTAATTTTTTTCATAGTGAGAACATTTAAATCTACTCTCTTAGAAATTTTCAATCATGTAATATATCGTTATTAACTACGGTCACCATGTCGCACAACAGATCCCTGAACTTACCTGTCCTTTCTAACTGAAATTTTGGCTTAGCTTTTTATGAAGGTGATTCCATTGCATGTGAGACTCGGCAGTTTATAGGATAGAACCTATTCAAAGGACAAAACTGCCTCAGTGGCTGGACGTGGTGGCTCACGCCTATAATCCTAGCACTTTGGGAGGCTGAGGTGGGAGGATCACTTGAGTTCAGGAGTTCAAGACCAGCCTGAGCAATTGCAAGACCATGTCTCTACTAAAAATAGAAAAATTAGCCAGGCGTTGTGATGCGTACCTGTAGTCCCTGCTACTTGGGAGGCTGAGGCAGGAGGATCGCTTGAGCCCAAGAGTTTGAGGTTGCAGTGAGCTAGGCTGACGCCACAGCACTCTAGCCAGGGAGACAGAGCAGGACTCTGCCTTTTAAAAAAAAAAGCCTCAGTAAACCTAACTGTAAAATGGGGATAATTGCATTCTTGGGGTCCTTCCTGGGATTAACTGAGAATACACACACACACACACACACACACACACACACACACATAAATAACACGTAGCTTTACAAGAGGAGATCAAACATTGGCTCCACTTTGTATATTATCTAGAAAATTTTATCACTAAATCAAGAGACCAGTGGGGAGGGAAGAATCATATTTACTACTCTTTAAACTTTATGACTAGACTAGACTGTGCTGGCCTGGCACTCCTCACCCCTTCCCGAGTCCAGTATCTTTTCCTCCAATTAGAATACCTTGGATTCATCTAACACCTTTCTTCATTAGGATCCCAAAGTTTTCAGATTATTTCCTTCATCCTCACGTCGTAACGACTAAGTATATACTCTCGGGTGTGTCATTTATCATCTCTTGCAGGTTTTAGTTTGCTCATCTGTGAAATGGGGTGATCGAGGGCTCTGTCTAATGCACAGGATCAGCGTGGGAGGAGAAGCATGATAAGCTGGGAGAAGCACTTCAAACAACGTACAGACTTAAGATGTGAGTCAGTTGGATGCCCCCAGCTCATTTGAGAGTCCCAGGAGTCTCCCGTCCTGGAGTGACGTGGGGGCTCTGCTCCTCAGCAGCTCAGGTGATGAAGCTCTAAGAGGCTGACCCCTCCTCAGTAACAAAGCAGGCACTGCGCTCAGGGTGGAAAGATGGGCCTCAGGACAATGCTGCATCCTCGGGTCCCCTCCTTCTCTCACGTCCCCGCCCAGGTTGTCACAAAGCCTGTCAGCTTCCCCTTCAAAATGGACCCCACCTTAATGCCCCTCACCCCTCCCTCATCCAAGACTCCAGTATCTTTCGCAGCAGCCTCTTCACTGGTCCTGCTGCCCCCTCCCCCTGTGGTCCCTTCTCCATGAAACAGCCACAGTCATCTTGCCCAATGGCCCATAAGTGCCTCCTCCCGGCCCATAAGTGCCCAGTGGCCCTCCACTGCCCCGGGGATGAAAGCCGATCCTGCTGCAGGCCTCAAGGACTTGCCGGACCCAACCCGGCCTCTCCCCAACTTCACTCACCCCAGCCACGCTGACCTCAGGCACTTCACATTCAACCCTCACAGCAGGCTAGGAGGAGTGGCTCTGCTATCATTTCACAGACAGGAAACACGGCCTGGAGACATGGAATAACTTCTCTGAAGTCACCCAATTAGGAAGTGATGGAGTCAGGATTTGAATTCAAGCATCCTTTTACACTCATCTTATTTATTTGTGTCCTGCTGTTTGTGTTTTATAAGCTACTCCAAATCTGCTTTGGAATAAGTGGGGAAGAAAGGAAGGGAGGGAAGGAGGAGGGAAGGGGGCAGGCACACTTTGCAGCCCAGGACCAGCCTTGTCTCTAGACCGAGATTCTTGGGAGGCCCCACAAATGATTAAGTCGGTAAAAATCAGTCTAAAGTGTTGTAAGCTGGGTTTGTCTCATGCTTGAGGAATTTGCAGATACAAAGGAAGAAGGTAATTTCCACCAGCAGAGAAACCCTGACTAACCAGACTAGCATTTGAGTTAACAGCACAGAAAATGTAGTTGAGCCATCAGAAAATTGTTTCAATGACCAGAGTTTCTGCTATTGTGCTGCCATTAACATGATGCTAATGAAATGTAATAAACTGTGGCTGGAAAAGGAAACGCATCTACTCTGAAACTTCAATTAATATGATTAAGATATAGCTTTTACACAGTAAACGTGCATCTGATGCACATTCTGCGCTTTATGGATTATTATAGCAGTGCTAATGGCGTCAAATAAAGTTAAGTTGTGCCCAATTAACATTTGCAGCCAGCCGTGCGGCCCAGAGCTCTGCTGAGAAAGAGGGAGCGGAAAGGCTGGGGACCGGACCCCCTCCCCGAGGGGCACAGCACCTCTGCTCTCCGCTCCTCGGCACAGACAGCCGCTCATCCTCCTCCTCACACATCCTCTCCGTCTCCCGCTTGCCTCCATTCCACGGCGCCCAGCGTGGGCCAGGCAGAGACGGCGGCCGAGACAAGGCCTTGTGCAAGAAGACGCGCAGCCCTGGGGCCGAGGGCGTGTGCTCCGTGCTGACAAGAAGGAGCAGGAAGCGGCTGGCAGGCTGCGCTCCGCTTCCTCCTCTCAGTGTTCCAGCATCGGATGCGACAATGCGCCGGGCATGCAGTGGCTGCAAGTCACGGGGAGAGGAAAGCACACAAAGAGAAAAAAGCCAGCGCTGACCTCGGGAAGCAGGAACAGCCTTCGGGAGCAAAAATGGGCCAGAATAAAAGTGTAAAATGGGCCTTCTGCTCTGGGAACAAAGCTCCACCTCTCGGTCCCCAAATCCCAGCAGAGTTCAGCAGGGCGTCGCCAGGCAGCCAGTGGAGGAAGTGGGGGCGCAGCGCGAGTCTTTCCTTCCTTTCAGTGCTACAAACACGTTCCCCCCAAACCCGGAAGACCGCGAGGGACTTCCGGCACAGGCACTTCCGCCCCCGCGCAGAGGCGGGGAGGGCCCGCACCCTGGCCCCGCCCCTTCGCGGGCATGGCCAATCAGGGCAGGACCTACCTCTGACCTCGGTGATAGGCGGAGGGACGTGCACATGATCAAGTGAGACCAGTCAGAATCAGGCCTGGGACTTGTTCTGGAAACTTGGAAAGGAAGTGCCCTCCTTCCTTCCTGACTGCTGAGCGGGGAGCCGCCGGGCCGCTGGCCTCCCCGGGTGCTGCTGAGGACGAAGCCGACAGAGGAAAGTGCGCCAAGCCCTGGGAGAAAGACAGGGAGTTCTTCCCTTCCCTTCCCTTCCCTTCCCTTCCCTCTTCCCTTCCCTCTTCCCTTCCCTCTTCCCTTCCCTCTTCCCTTCTTCCGTTCCCTTTTCTTTTTTTTCCCCTTCTTTTTCATTTTTCACACATGGATCAGGAACAAAGACAGGGAGTTCTGAAGACACGGTTTGAGCATCTAGGTCCAGTTGTGCCTGTAGGCAGTTTATCTCCTGACTGCCCACTTACCAGGCTTAGGAATTCATCTTTTCAGAGCTAGTTTTAGTTGGCCCCTTGCAGCTAAAGAAGCTCAGGTTGGTACCCAGCAAAGACTATGGAAGTACCAGAATTCGCAGGGCCCTGGTGCTGCTAGAGGGGCTTCCACAGGCCCCCGAGATGTTGCGGAACTGAGTGGGAGCCTCTCGGTGGCCGGTTGAGTCTCCCTGGCAGTGGGATCTGAGTGGATCCTGCGACCTCACATAGCCCGCCCTCCACTCGCTCTCTCCCGCACCCCCTTCCTGGCCTCGCCACTCTCGCATGGGCACTTCCCAGCAACCTGCAAAACTGTTACCCGGACCTTGCTCCCTCCGGTTCACACTTCGCGTTCCCATCTTGGCCTGTACTCCCTCAGCCGAGTCACACTGTCGGGAGGCTCGCAGCCTGAGAGCCCCAAAGCCACGCTGGCTGCCTTCCTTGGCTGCGTTTTGCCCCGGCTCATGCATGGCTTAGCATTCAGGAGCTATTTCATGGCAGGAGGACACGGCAAACACAGTTCTACGTGACATACCAAGGGCATTACTGTCAGAGTTAGTAGAGGGGGTACCCCACTCGTAGGACCTCACCTGAGGGCTGTTTCGGATTTCTAGTCCTTATTTAGTTAGCCTTTGATTTAATTCCAAACCCACACTGATAGCCCTCAAAGCTGAGTTGAGTGAAGATAGAGAAATGAGAAAGGAGGAGAGTTAATAAAGATTTCTAATATTGGGTAGACCTGGAAACAAAGCTTGATTCTGTCTTTCAGCAGCATGGCCTTGGCAAGTTACCTAACTTCCCCATGCCTCAGTTTCCACTTCTGTCAAATGGTAAAACCATTCTTATAGGTTCGTTGGGAGGATTCTGTGAGCTAAGGTTATATACTGTTTATATCAGGGTCCAACATATACTAAGCTTTCCGTAAACTCAGTTTTCATGTTCCAGGCACCAAGTTAGGAGGGTGGCATGCTTGCTCATTTAGCCAACACAAAATCCCTGTTAGGAAGATATTATTATTCTTGTCTTACAGGCAGGGGCTGTGTCAATCAGACTCTTGGTTGTGAAAAACAGAAATAAATTGACTCTCTTAAGCAAAAAGGGGATGTAAGGAAAGGAATTAAGGTTCAGAGAATCAGTGGGAGGCCAGAGGACCCACTGGCTTGAGTTGTGCAGCAGGACCTCTCTGGCCTATCCTCCCTACCAACACGGGCAAGGATCCAGGCTCCAGATGGTCTCTCCAGCTTTTACCAACCATCAAGGTCACAGAAGAGAGTAGTTGATTGACTGAATTATATCACATTCCTGTCCCCTGGCTAAGGTGGGGGATGGAGGGAATGTGGAGGAAGGATTTGGTACCCTCAGCTTCCATGGTAAGAGGTGGGCTCAGGAGCTGTTCATCTTCAGAAGTGTACAGTGGGGTATTGCCCAAATGGAAATTAAGCTGTTACTAGGATAAAGGGTATTTGTTTCAGGACAGCCTAGAAGTCCAGAGGATCACTCAGAGGAAATAGACTCAGAGATGCTCAATCACTTGCTCATTAGACACCTTCCTCCTACACACACACAGACACACACACTCATAGCACACAATGACAACTTGAACCTGCATCTTTTGACTTCTCATCCTCTTTTTTTTCACTCTTCTAGGACAGAGTCCTGCAAAGTGAGAGGAGATATGATGGACAGAGGCACAAACAGGGAAGTAGATATTGAGTAGAGTGCCCAGAGGAGCCTGACAATTATACCAAGGGAAACCTAAGGCTGGTCAAAGCAATCCAGCTGACAGGAGGGAGGGAGGTTATCTGAGACTGGCTCGGAGGGGAGGGCATCTCCTCCAAACAGAGGAGGAAAAAGGAGAGAAATGCTGGAAGTGAAGTGGCATGGGGCAAGAAGCAGAGTGCCCCTGGGGTTCTGGATCTGGACTAGACAGTGACTGCACAGACAAGCGTTCCCCAGGAGGGGCTGGAATGTTCAGACAGGCTGCTCTGGGGGTGCTGAGTCAGTGTAGCCTGGAGCAGCCACTCCTCCAAACACAGGAGCTCATAAATCACAGCTGATGCGGTGGGGGCTCTCTGCTGTGCACACCTTTTGTTTCAGGGCCAGATGGCCACCGGAATATGCATGCAGGCAGACTCTGTGTGACCAGGGAACTGCATGTGGATGGTAGAGTGGTTATTAAGCCAGAGAGCTGAAGTAAGCAAAGAAAGAGATTGTTTCTGCCCCAACACCCCTTAGACCACTGCAGTGTTTCCCAAACTTCAGCTATTAGAATACCAATTGTGCTATTATTTATTAAAGTCATCCTTTTATTTAGACTCACTGTTTAATCCAAGTAAGTATATATTTTTAAAGATATTTTAGACTTTCCATCTGTTATGTGAGGAGCTTGGAAGTTTTCACTCTGTCTCAACAAGTAAAGAGCTGAACACACTTAAAAAATAAACAACTCTTCTGAGATCCATAAGAGAACTATGGCCACAGGCAAACTGCTGCCCTTAAAATTGGAGAGACAGAGAGTTGGATACGGAGAATCAAAACTCACAGAGCAGAAACCCATGAGCTGAAACCTCCACAGGAGCCAGTACTTGGGTAGGAAAACCTGAGCTACAGCTGACAAATTGCTAGAATCTCATTGTGGACAAGTATGAAAGTTAAAGCTACAGGAGGAGCCAGTCATAAGAGGACCCCCACACTTTTGAGTTTTATCTCCAGCAGCTCCACAGGGTTCTCACGGTGAACTGGAGAAAAATCCCCTGTGATTCCAACAGGGGGAAGGGGAAAAGGAACCATTCTGAAATATGCCAGAGCATTGTATTCTTAACAAGGCCTGCTCTCAGAGAAGCTATTTTGCCAGAGCCTAAACTTTTGGAGTTTTATCAGAGTCTAACTAAGCTAGGGAAGGAAAATACCCAACCCCAGCCCACTCTAACTATTCTGTCCCCACTAAGGGTGGGGTAAAGGGAGGTTGAGGAACACTTGTGAAGTCTGCAGTCAAGGGGTATAGGTCCACCAAAAGACCTAGACCTAATCATAGGACTTTAGAACGCTGCCTGTCCCCAACACTTTACCATCCTGTTACCTAAGGCCTATGTACCACAATTCCTTTTACCAAGTACATTATGTCTGGCTATAAAGAAAAAATTATATGGCATACTGAAAGGCAAAAAACACAGTTTGAAGAGATAGCAAGCTCAGAACCAGACTCAGATATGGCAGGGACGCTGGAATTAACAGACTGGGTATTTAAAACAGCTATGATGAATACACTAAAGGCTGTAATGGATGAAGTAGACAGCATGCAAGAACAGATGGGTAATGTAAGCAGAGAGATGGTGATTCTAAGAAAGAATGAGAAAGTAATGCCAGAGATGAAAAACACTGTAACAGAAATGAAGAATGCCTTTGATGGGCTCATTAGAAGACTGGACATGGTGGAGGAAAGAATCTCTGAGCTGGAGGATATCCCAAATAGAAACTTCCAAAACTGAAAGGCAAAGAGAAGAGAAAAGACTGAAAAAATAGAACAGAATATCCAAGAATGGTGGGACAACTGCAAAAGGTATAATGTGTGCATAATGGGAATATCAGAAGGAGAAGAAAAAGGAAAAGAAACAGAAGAAATATTCAAAATAATACTTACTGAGAATTTTCCCTAAACCACAGATCAGGAAGTTCAGAAGACACCAACAAGGATAAATTTTAAAAACACACACACAAAAACTGCACCTATGCATAACATACTTAAAATGCAGAAATTAGAAGGTAAAGAAAAAAAATCTTGAAAGAAACTAGAAAGAAAACAAATCCATCTTACCTATAGAGGAGCAAATATAAGAGCCTCATGTAAATTCTCCTTAGAAACCATGCAAGCAAGAAGAGGGTGAAGTGAAATATTTAAAGTGTTAAGAGAAAATACCAACCTAGAACTCTGAACCCTGCAAAATTATCCTTCAAAAAATTGAAAGAGAAATAAAGACTCTCAAAAAAATTAAGGAAATTTATTGCAATAGACCTGCCTCACAAGAAATGTTGACATAAGTTCTTCAGAGAGAAGGAAACTTAGATCTACATAAAGAAAATGATAGAAGAAATGAATGGCAAGATGGTAGACTAGAAGCAGCCCATGCATGTGGCTCTCAAGGAGAGGATTGAAAGTTGAAGCCTACCTATAGATGGGCCATCTTGAAAAGAGTTTTGTGAATCATTGGAGAAGAAATGGGAGATTCAGAATGAAGGAGAGGGAAGACACGGTGGTCCACTCAACAAGATCAAAAGGTACCTGGGGGAGGCATCTATGTGTGGGGAAGGACAGGAGGAAAGAACCCAGGGGCTCCATGCCCCCTCCACTACGGACACCGTGGCCTGAGCTGTGAGGGGTCCCCCACCACTCCACAGACCTCCAGACTGATCAGGATGCTTCTTAGAGTCTGTGAAGCATCATTGTACCAGAAAGTGGGCACAGGAAGGACCTAGTGGCTTTTGTTCCTAGGTTGCTGCAACTGATCACATTCTGAACTCTCAGGTCCAATGTACCAGGTCTACACAGGGAAGTTTTGCTGCAGCCACCTCCACATTATCCCAGCCAGACAAGGGAGGGAGCAGAGAAAGGGAATACTTTCACACACCCTGTGACTGGAAGCCAAGCACTCCTACCCCCCACGAGGCATTTGAGCTGAATGGGCATGACAGAGTCAACCTGAGAAGCCCTACAGCAACTGCCTTCATGAAACCTGGGCAGGGGGAATGTCCCAGCCGCCCAGCAGCCCAGCCCCACAGTCCCACTCCCGAAACCCACACACTGCCTGCAGCCCCTGCGGCTCTGCCCCTGAGGCTTCTGCACTGCCACTGAAACCCATGGCCTTGCCCCTGTAGTTCCTATCCATTTTCTGGCAGGAACTGCCTCTCCATGACCCAACACTCCACCAGGGACCCACTAGCCTTGAGCCATCATTGGACCTGGACCTGGTTGGAGTGAACACTCATAGCCCTGACCACTATCACTGCCTAGATAGCCTTCCCCAGCTGCCACTGTCACAACTGTGGGGAGAATCAGGCAGATCAATCTCCTGCAACACCAGCCTCCATGGAGACAGACTCACCAAGCCCCCAATCTGAGCTTCCACTAGCAGCCTGGGGAATGACCCACAACTCTGCGTGAAGATCATCTAGCACCACCTTGGACTATGGCAATCACAGGAGAATGGGCTTATAGTGCACCTACCCCTCCCCTGCTGGGTCAGTCTTCCAGAGTAGATCACAAAAGCATCATCTAGCGACCCCCTCCTTCTTCTCACTAAGTAGGAGAGTTCCCAGCAAAGCATAACTGGTGAGCCGCAAACCTAGCTGCCCTGAAATGACAGAAGATGTTTCAGATGAGAATAAGTCAGCAAAAGAACTCTGGAAACATGAAAAAGAATCTAGTTCAACACCCCAAGGGATCACAATGGATACACAGCAATGGACAGCAACCAAAGGAAATTGGTCGTAACGTCAGAGATGGAATTCAGAATGTGGATGGCAAATAGGGTAAATGGGACTGAAGAGAAAGTTGAAAACCAACACGAAGCAAAAAGAAAAAAAAATTCAGGACATCAATGAAAAAAAGAAAAAGTCATAAAGAGCTAGGCAACATGATAAAGGATATAACAGAACTTAAATGAAAAAGTCATTTAGGGATTTTCAAAATACAACAGAAAGCTTCAACAACAGGCTAGACCAAGCAGAAGAAAGATCTCAGAGCTTGATGACAAGGCTCTCAAAGTAACCCAGTCAGTCAAAGATGTAGAAAAAAGAATAAAGACTAATGAACAATCACTCAGGGAAATATGGGACTATGTGAAGCAAACAAATATACAAATTATAGGTATCCCTGAGAGAGAAGAAGAAAAAACAATAATCATGGAAAACCCATTCAAGGGTCCTGTTGAGGAAAACTTCCCTGGGATAGCCAAAAAATCGGATAGCCAGATATAAGAAGGTAATTGAACACTAAGAAGATTTGTAGCAAACAGGGTATCTCCAAGACACATGGTCATCAACCTGGTCAAAGTAAAAATTAAGGAGAAAATTCTACAAGCTGCAAGACAAAAGGAACAACTAGTCTACAAAACCCATCAGGCTAACAGCAGACTTCTCACCAGAGACCTTTCAAGCCATAAGGGACTGGGGCCCCATTTTAAGTCTTCTTAAAAGAAAAACTGCTAGCCAAGAATTTTATATTGTGCAAAAGGAGGATTCATAGATGATGGAGAAATAAGGACTTCTCCAGATAAGCAAACACTAAGAGAATTTGTCACTAAGAGACCTGCCGTACAGTAAATATTCAGAACTGCATTATACATGGAACAGCACATTAGATGCCTACCAGTGTAAAAACATCCAAAAGTTAAAACTCATAGCTTTTATAAAACTATAGCACAAGAGGGAAAACAAAACAGCAAGTTATCATCCAACATGATGAACAGAACAGTATCCCACATATCAATACTATCATTGAACATGAATGGTCTTAATGCCACACTTAAAAGATATAAACTGGCTGAATGGATTAAAAAAAAAACAAGTATATGCTGTTTCAAAGAAACACATTTAACTCAGAAGGACTCACATAGACTCAAGATAAAGGGGTGGAAAAAAATATTTCATGCAAATGGAAACCAAAAGAAATCAGGTATAGCCATTCCCATATCAGATAAAATAGGCTTTAAATCAACAATGGTATAAAAAGACAAAGCCATTATATAATGGTAAAGGGAGCAGTTCAACAAGAAGACATACAAATCCTAACTGTATATGAACCTGACACAGGAGCTCCCAGATTCATAAAGCAAATTCAACGAGATCTAAGTTAGGAAATAAACAGTAGCATCATAATTGTGGGGAACTTCAACACCCCCCTGACAGAGCTGGACAGATCATCAAAGCAGAAAATCAATAAAGAAACACTGGATTTAAATGGGATTCTAAAACCTAACAGACATTTATAGAACATTCTACCCAAAAACTACTGAATATACATTCTTCTCAATGCATGGGTTTTTTCCCAAGATTAATCATATTTTAGGCCACAAAACACATCTCAGTAAATTCAAAACAAAAAAAAAATCAAAATCATACCATGTACCTTCTCAGACCACAGTGGAATAAAACTAAAAATCAATTCCAAGAGAAACACTCAAATATACACAAAGTCATGGAAATTAAACAACTACTGCTGAATCATCCTTGCATCAATGATGAAATTAAGATAGAAATAAAAAGATTTCTTGAACTGAATGACAAAAGGGACACAAGCTATCAAAATTTATGGAATACAATAAAACAGTCCTAAGGGTTAAAGTTCGTAGCCTTAAATGCCTACATCAAAAAGAAAGAAAGATCAAAAATTAACAACCTAATGGCACATTTTAAGGAACTAGAACAAGAGGAGCAAACCAAACTCAAAGCCAGCAGAAGAAAAGAAATAAAAAAGCTCAGAGCAGAACTAAATGAAATGGAAAAAAAATACAAAGGACCAATGAAACAAAAAGTTGGTTCTTTGAAAAGATAAACAAAATCGATAGACCACTAGCCAGATTAACCAGAAATAGAAGAGAAAGGACTAAAATAACCTCATTCCAAAAACAAAAAGGAGACATTACAACTGATAACACAGATATAAAAAAAAAATCATCTGTTAATACTACAAAAACCTGTACACACACAAAACCTGGAAAACCTAGAGAAAATTGATAAATTTTTAGAAACACATAACCTATCAAACCTGAATCAGGAAGAAATAGAAACTCTGAATAGGCCAATAACAAGCAGTGAGAATGAAGCTGTAATAAAAATTCTTCCAACAAAATAAATCCCTAGACCAGATATATTCACAGCCAAATTCTACCAGACCTACAAAGAACTGGTACCTATCCTACAGAAACTATTCCATGAGATTGAGGAGGAGGGAATCCTCCCTAACTCATTCTATGAAGCCAGTATCACCTTGACACCAAAGTCAGGAAAGGACACAACAAAAAAAGAAAATTACACACCAATATCTTTTATAAGCATAAATACAAAAATCCTCAAGAAAATGCTAGCAAACTGAATTCAACAGCACATCCAAAAGATAATCTAACATGATCAAGTGGGTTTCATTCCAAGGATATAAGGATGGTTTGACATATGCAGATCAATAAACATGATTCACCACATGAACAGAAATAAAACAAAGACCACAAGACTGTCTCAATAGGTGCAGAAAAAGCATTTAATAAAATCTAGCACCCTTTCATAATAAAAAGCCCTCAATAAACTAGGCATAGAAGGAACATACCTTAAAATTATAAAGGCCATACATGATAAACCCATACGAAATGGGGAAAAGTTGAAAGCATTCCCCCTAAGAACTGGAACAAGACAAGCATGCCCACTGTTAGCACTTCTATTCAACATAGCATTGGAGGTCCTACTTGGAGCAATCAGGAAAAAGAAAGAAATAAAGGGCATTCAAATTGGGAAAGAGAAGGTCAAACTATTCATGTTTCCTGACAATATGATCTTGTACCTAGAAAGCCCTAAAGATTTCACCAAAAGACTCTTAAAATTGATAAATAAATTCAGCAAAGTCTCAGGTTACAAAATCAATGTACACAATTCAGTACCATTTCTCTATACTAATAACAGTCAAGCTGAGAGTTAAATCAGAGACTCAATACCATTCAAAATAGCTACAAAGAAAATAAAATACCTAGGAATATACTTAACCAAGGAGGTTAAAGACCTCTACAAGGAGAACTACTAAACACTGATAAAAGAAATTGTGGATGATATAAACAAATGGAGAAACATACCATGCTCATGGATGGATAGAATCAACATCATTAAAATGTCCATACTGCCCAAGGTGATTTACACATTCAATGAAATCCCCATCAAAATACCAGCATCGTATTTCACAGATCCAGAAAAAATAATCCCAAGCTAAATTTGGAACCAGAAAAAGAGCCTGAAAAGCCAAAGCAATCTTAAGTAAAAAGAACAAATCTGGAGGCATCACATTACCTGATTTCAAATTATACTACAAGGCTATAGTAAACAAAACAGCATGGTACTGATATAAAAATGAAGACATAGACCAATGGAACAGAATAGAGAACCCAGAAAAAAACCATCTACCTACAACCAACTGATCTTCAACAAAGGAAATAACAACATACACTGGGGAAAGGAAGCTCTATTCCATAAATGGTGCTGGGAAAATTAGACAGCCACATGCAAACGAATGAAACAGGATCACTGTCTCTCACCGTATACCAAAATTAAGTCAAGATGGATTAAAGACTTAAATGTAAGGCATGAAACCATAAAAATTCCAGAAGAAAATGTAGGAAAAATTCTTTTAGGCATTATCCTAGGCAAAGGATTTGTGACTCAGACCCCAAAGACAAATACAGCAACAACAAAAACAAATGAATAAGTGAATTATTAATAATTAAATTAAAAGGCTTCTGTACAGCAAAGGAAATAATCAACAGAGTGAATAGACAACCTACAGAATAGGAGAAAAATATTCACAAACTATTCATCTAACAAACGACTAATATCCAGAATCTAGAAGAACTCAAGCAAATCAGCAAGCGAATAAAAGACCCAGCCCCATCAAAAAGTGGGTAAAAGACATGAACAGAAGTTTTTCAAAAGACAATAGACAAAAGGCCAAAAACATAAAAAATGCTCGTCACTAATCATCAAGGAAATGCAAATTAAAACAACAATGAGATACCACTATACCCCTATCAGAATGGCCATTATTAAAAAGTCAAAGAAAAACAATAGATGCTGGCATGAATGCAGAAAGTGATGCTTATACACTGTCAGTGGGACTGCAAATTAGTACAACTCTATGAAAAACAGTATAGAGCTTCCTCAAAGAAATAATGAGATATATATATATATATTACACACACACACACACACACACACACACACACACACCCATGGAGTACAACTCAGCCATAGAAAAGAAATGAAATAATGTCATTTGCAGCAACATGGAAAGAACTAGAGACCATTATCCTAAGTGAAGTGTTTTAGGAATGGAAAACCAAACACCATATGTTCTCACTAATAAGTGGGAGCTGATATATGGGTACACATGGGCACAAAGTGATATAAAGGACATGAGAATCCATGAATGGAGGAGGGTGGGAGCATGGCTATTGGATAAAAACTCACCTATTGGGTAAAACGAACACTATTCTGGTGATGGGCACACCAAAAGCCCTGACTTAAGCATTATACAGGATATCCGTCTAACTAAAACACTTGTACCCCCTTAATTAATATTTTGAAATAAAAAATAATCACTTTAAATATCAATAGTCTAAAAATATCAATTGAAATAGACTGTCAGAATAGACATAAAAACAAGACCCAACTATTTTGTCTATAAGAAACCCATATTAAATACAAAGACACATAGATTAAAAATAAAGTGATGAAGAAAGATATACCATACTAACACTAATCAAAAAAAAAGTGAGAGTAGCTATAAGAATTTCAGACAGAGAAGACTTCAGAGCAAAAAGAGTTATCAAAGATAAAAAGAGGCACCACATAATGACTAAAGGGTCAATTCTCTAAGAGGATGTAATAATCCTTAATGTGTACGTGCATAACAACAGAGATCAAAATATGTGAGGCAAAAACTGATAAGAATGCAAAGAATAATAGATAAATCCACCATTATGTTTGGAAACTTCAACATCTCTCTATCAGAAATGGATACATCCAGCAGGCAGAAAATCAGTAAGGACATAGTTGAAGTCAACAATCAACTAATTGACATTGATAGACTACTTCATTCGACAACCACAGAATATATGTTCTTCTCAAGTTCACATGGAAAATTCACCAAGATACACCACATTCTGAACCATAAAACACACTTTTATACATTTGTAAGAATAGAAATCATACAGTATCTGCTCTCAGACCACAATGTAGTTAAATTAGAAATCAACAGAAAGATAGCCGGAAAATCTGAACTTGCATATTAAACAACACACTTCTAAATAACACATCTGTCAAGGAAAAAATCTCAAGAGAAATTTTAAAATATTTTGAACTAAATAAAAATAAAAATACAGCTCATTAAAATTTGTGGAATGCAGCAAAAGCAGTGCTTTGAAGTAAGCATTAAATGTACATGTCAGAAAAGAAGAAAGATCTAAAATCAATAATCCAAGCTTGCACCTTAGGAAATTAGAAAAAGAAAAGCTAATTAAATCCAAAGTAAGCAGAAGAAAGGAAATAATAAAAATTACAGCAGAAATCAAAGAATTTAAAAAGAGGAACTCAATAGAGAAAGTCAACAAAACCAAAAGCTGGGTCTCTGAAAAGATTATTACAGTCCCTAGGCCTCTAGAAAGGCTAAGTGAGAACAAAAAATTAGAGAAGACACAAATGACTAATATCAGAAATGAAAGAGGAGACATCACTACAGATTCCATGGACATTAAAAGGATAATAAAGAAATATTATGAACAACTCTGCGCCCACAAATTTGTTATCTTGGATGAAATGGACCAATTTCTTGAAAGGTATAATTTTCAAAACTCCCACAAGAAGAAATAGACAACCTGAATAGGCCTATATCTACTAAAGGAATTAAGTCAGTTATTAATAATCTTCCAACACAGAAAGTACCAGGCCCAGATGATTTCACTAGTGAAGTCTACCAAACATTTAAGGAAGAAATTATACAGTTCTCTGCAATCTCTTGTCAAAACGTTGAAGCAACCAAGATGTCCCTCAATAGGTGAATGGATAAATAAACTGTGGTACAGTCAGACAATGGATTATTATTCATTTCTAAAAAAAATGAGCTATCAAGTTATGAAAAGACATGGGGAAAATTTAAATGTATGTTACTAAGTAAAATAAGTCAATTTAAAAAGACTACATGCTGTGTGATTCTAACTATATGACATTCTGGAAAAGTAAAAACTATATACATAGTTCAAGGATAGGTTACTGTGGGTTAGGGGAGGGAGGGATGAAGAGGTGGAGCACAGACGACTCTAAGGGCAGTAAAACTACCCGTATGACACTGTAATGGTGCGTACCTGTCTTTGCACATGTCTCCAAACCCACAGAATGCACATCACCAAGAGTGAACCCTAACATAAACTATGGACTTTGGGTGATAATGATGTGTCCATGTAGGTTCACCAGTTGTAACAAACATACCATGCTGGTGTAGGACATCGTTAATGAGGAAGACTCTGCATGTGTGGGGGTGGGGGTGTATTATATATCGGATATCTCCGTGTCTTCTTCTCAATTTTGCTGTGAACCTAAAAATGCTCTAAAAATATTCTATTTTTTAAGAAAGAAATTTTATTCTGTATTTTCTATAAATGGAAAATAAATGTTAGCTATAAGTAAAAAATAACTCCACCTACCTACCTTCCCTTCCTTCCTTCCTTCCTTCCTTCCTTCCTTCCTTCCTTCCTTCCTTCCTTCCTTCCTTCCCTCCTTCCTTCCTTCCCTCCCTCCCTTCCCTCCTTTCCTTCCTTCCCTCCCTCCCTCTCTCCCTCCTTTCCCTCCTTTCCTTCCCTCCCTTCCCTCCTTTGCTTCCCTCCCTCCCTCCCTTCCCTCCCTTCCTTCTTTCCTTCCTTCCTTCCCTTCCTCCCTTCCTCCCCTTCCTTCCCTTCATTCCCTTCCCTTCCCTTCCCTTTCCTTCCTTCCTTCCTTCTTTCCTGAAAAATTCAATCCAAAAGCCATTAGGTGGGCCAAGCAAGGTAGGTCTGTGTGGGTTGTGAGGTGGCCCAGTGTGAGGTGCCACAAGTGAGGGAAGGAGGACATACCTACAGCATGGAGTGCAATGTCAGAGTCAGTGTGTGGGGATGTGGCAGTGGTGATGATGGCACAATGCAAGGTGTTGAAGCTTGAGAAGCATGAAACACATCCATGCATGTGGGAGGGACAGACAGGGACCTTGGGACCCAAGAGGGTAACTGTGTAACCCAGGGTGCAGTTTTGGAGTCTCATCTGGGTAAAGAGAGCATCCATGGAAAGCGGTGGCAGCAGCCAGCACAAGGTGCCAGGTCCAAGCAAGTAGGGCAACTGTGTGTTTTGAGGGGTGACTACAGCAGCAGCTGAGGGGGGACATTGGAGCCTGAGCAGAATGAGAACTAAACCACAATGGGGTGAAGGGAAGATGACCCAGTGCAAAGTGTCAGAGCCCAAGTAGGAGGAGAAGGGTGTCTGTGATGGAGGGATTAGAGCCTGGCTGTGTGTGGGGCGGCTCCAAGCAGTAAATACCTTCGTGCTAATGGAAGCCAGGTTTCTCATGGTTGGCGAAGGAAGTTAAGAATATGCAAAGGGAGAAAACTAGAATGAAACCTGTGGTTCTGGGTTGGAATTAGTATGAACTCATGATAGGTAGACAGATAGCTAGGGTTAAAAATAAATATAGAAATTTATATTTACATGTATTTATATTGATAAATTGTGTATTGTGTGTGTGTGTTTAGAGAGAGAGAGAGACAGAGACAGAGACAGAGAGAGGGCCTGGGAACAATGACACCCAAGAGCAATGAGCACATTTAACATCCAGATCTTGGTTTCCAAATACCATTCTCCACTAAAGGCAACCAGGATTCCTTGGGGAAATGGCGGGAGCTGAAAAGTCTGGAGAACCTTGTGCCAGACAGCAAGGAATTGCTCAGAGAATGATGAGGACGTGTCAAAAGGAGAGAGTACAGACAAGAAAGCCTCTCACTGGTCAAATCTGGGGCAATTTGAACATCAAAATAAATGATGATAGTAAGAGATTATAACCAATTGAATAAAATAGGAATCTATGAGTCCAAACAGATATGAATAAATAAATTGGGAAAAGACAAAGCTTTTTCTCAGCAGAAGGAATAGTAGAATGATAGAATCAGAAATTCACTGTTTGGCAGCAATCAAAGTAATGATTAATTCATCCAAGAAACATCAATGGATGCTAAAACTAGTACTTAAAATTTGACAAGGAACAGAATATTTACATAGTATCAAAATACCTCCCTGTAAAATGCTCATAAATTACAGAGGATAAAAGAGTAGGTTTTTACAGTGGAAAAACATGGTAGACACCGTCTTAAGTAATCAGAGTTAACATTATCTGTAATGGGACAAACCAGCACTGTGTTCCATTTGATGGGATACAGTGAGAGGAATACAGCATCACTTCTGTGATATTTTGCCAAAGATGCATAATCTGGGTCTAATCATGAAGAAATGTCCGAAAAATGCAAATTGTGGGACATTCTACAAAATAACTGACGTGTGATTGATCTCTACAAGTGTCAAGGTCATGAAAGTCAAGGAAACGCTGAGAAACTGGAAGACTGAAGAAGACCAAAGATATACAACAGCTGAATACAGTGATCCTGGGTTGGATTATTTTGCTATAAAGGACATTTGGTGCAATTAGTGAGACTTGAATGGGGTCTGCTTGAATGGTAAGTTTCTTATTTTAATGGTTGTATTGTGGTTATGAAGAGAATGTCCTTGTTTGTAGGAATTACATAATCAATTATTCAGGAGTGATCGTATTAGCAACTTACCCTCCAATGGTTAAGGAAATATTCTGTATAAGATCCTTAAACTTTTCTGTAAACTTGAAGTTGTTTCAAAATTTTAAAAATATCTTTAGGATTTAAAAAGAAAATAACTATAAGATAAACACAATGAAAACAAAATAGTGTTACTTAACTGGCTAAGTTCTGTTTCCTGCCAAGGGCTGGGAGCCTGCCGTCTACCCTCCCTTTGTTAGAAACAGATTAGCAAGTGTTCAGTGTTCAGGGCATGCTTACAACAAACTGAGACTTTCGCCTATCATCAGAAGAGGGAAAGAAATTTTAAAAGGAAATAACTTTTTTATAAAATGTCTTTTTTTCCTTTGGGCAGATGCCCAGTAATGGGATTGCTAGAGCAAATTGTAGTTCTACTTGTAGATCTTTGAGGTGTCTCCATATTACTTTCCACAGAGGTTGTACTAGTTTGCAGTCCCACCAGCAGTATATCAGTGTTCCTATCTCTCCACATCCACAGCAACATTTGTTGTTTTGGGAATTTTTGATACAGGTCATTCTCACTAGAGATAAATGATATCTCATTGTGGTTTTGATTTGTGTTTCCCTGATGATTAGAGATGTTGAGCATTTCTTCAGATCTTTCATGGCCGCTAGTCTATCTTCGTTTGAAAAGTTTCTGTTCATGTGCTTTGCCCGCTTTTTGACAGGGTTGTTTGATATTTTTTCTTGCTGATTTTCCTGATTTCTATATAGAGTCTAGTTATTAGCCCTTTATTGGATGTGTAACATGCAAATATTTTCTCCCATTCTGTAGGTTGCCTGTTTGCTCTCATGATAGTTTCCTTGGCTGTGCAGAAGCTTTTTAATTTGATCAGGTCCCATTTATTTATTTTTGTTGTTGCTGTGATTGCCTTTGGGGTCTTCTTCATAAATTCTTTGCCTAAGCCAATGTCTATAAGAGTTTTTCCGACATTTTCTTCTAGAATTCTTATAGTTTCATGCCTTAGGTTTAAGTCTGCACTAAAATGTTTATAGCAGCACAATTCACAATTGCAAAGATGTGGAAACAACCCAAGTGCCCATCAATACAATCAATACATGACTGGATTAATAAAATGTGGTATATGTATACCATGCCGTTCTACTGAGCCACAAAAAACAACGGTGATACAGCACCTCTTGTGTTATCCTGGATAGAGCTGGAACCCATTCTACTAAGTGAAGTATCACAAGAATGGAAAAACAATCACCACATGTACTCACCATCAAATTGGTATTAACTGATCAATGCTTAAGTGCACATATAGTAGTAACGTTCATCGGGTGTTGGGCAGATGCGAGGGAGGAGGAGATGGGTATATTCACACCTAATGGGTGTGGTGCGCACCGTCTGGGGGAAGGACACGCTTGAAGCTCTGACTCAGGTGGGACAAAGGCAATATACATAACCTAAACATTTGTACCCCTGTAATATGCTGAAATAAAAAAAATTATAAAAAGGAAATAACTTTCTTATGATATTTTCATGTTATTTAATGCTTTTTTTGTGTTTATCTAAAATCACCCCCTACACCACTCATAGTGTTTCACCTGCACCTAGAAAAACACTGGAAACTGTTACCCAAGTGCATATTTAATAAATGTTGTGCCTAAGTAGATACATAAAGATAACCTGCTTCTCTAATATCCCAATAATCTCTTCTGGTAGAGGAATGCAGGCAGAGACAACATTGTTAATTGAAAACCCCAATTTATCTCTAGCCTTGACTCTATTCATCTCAAATTCTTTCACACTCAACCAATACAATACAATGCTTAGCCTCCTTCTCTTGCTACTCATCTTTGAGGCCCACAGTGTCCACGGAACGTGTCCTGAGCTCCAGATTCCAGTGGTCAGCCGCCACTGGCATCTCCATGTGTGCACAGGCCCCACCAGTGTCAAAGCGAAACCCTTCCTCTCCTCCATCCCAGCTCTGACATCTGCTCCTCTTCCCGCGTCCTGCCGTGGTCAGAGGCGGCACCCTCTCTGACCAGCTTTCAAGCCAGGATCCTGGGCATTATTATTCTTGACCCCTCTCACCCTCCCTTCTCCCTACCCTCCAGATCTACCCACAGCTAAGTCCTGTGATTCCACCCAGAACGCATGGCAGATGCATCCGCATTTCCCTGCGTCCACTGCCTCCATTCCAGCCCAGGCTCCTAACTGGCCACCCCACTTCCTCCCTGCCCTCTCAATTCATTCTCCAAACTGCAGCCAGAGTGATTTTTCTTCAAAAGATAAATCCACTTTTGTAACTCTCTTCCACAGAACCCTTCAAAGCTGTGCTGTCTAATGCAGTAGCCATTAGCCACTTGGGACCATTTAAATTTAAATTAATTAAAATTAGATAAACTTAAACATTCGGTTCCTCCATTGCACTAGTCATGTTTCAAATACTCAACAGTCATGCGGCTAATATTGGATAGCACAGATTATGGAACATAGAAACTTTCAGTTGGATAGTGCTGCTTCAGAAGCTTCCCACTGTGTTCAGACAAAGTACAAACTTCTTGTTGAATCTCCAAGGCCCATCTTGATTGGCTTGGAGCACGCTTTCCTGTCTTCTTGCCTGCCTCTCCACCAATTACCACACCCCAGCCACACTGGGCTTCTTTTTATTTCCTCAAACAGTCCGAGCCCTTTGCTATCTCAGTACCTCACTTATGGTGTCCCCCTGCCTGGAACATGCCCCCCATTCTCTGTCTCACTAACTCCTATTCACCCTTCAGACTTCAACTCAAATCTCTTCCTCAGAGAGGCCTTTCTCAACTCCCCACACTAAATAATTAACCTATTACTATCTACTCTTTTTGCACCCTATTTTTCTTCTTCTATGTTATTCATCTTATCTTACCCCAAATGATGATGTACTTATTTGTGTGTTTAATATCTGTCTCCCTAACACCATTAGGAGAGAGACCCTAATATTCTGTATCTCTGTTGCCTTGTAATAGTGCCTGGCACAGAAAATACACTCAAAGATTACTTAATGAATGAAAAAAGAAAGATTTTATAGCAATGTAAGACTAAAATCTATAAATCTTTTCAGGCTGTGTGTGGTGTGGGTAGCAGAAATCAGGAAACACACAGTTTTCAATCCATCTTTTTACCTTACCAGTTCCTAAGAGTCTTTGTCTTCAAGACAAATATTTTCTACTGAGGCAATCCAAGAAAAGGCGCTTTATTCTCTTGACTTCACAATCCAACCTGGCATTGGGAAGTGGGAATGCGTCTTTACTACTGATGTCTGGGGTCTGCACGGCCCCAGTGTGCCATACTGTCATTCTCTGTCTGGAAGGCTGGTTCCCCCCACTGGGAAATTTGAAACTAAGTAGCCTACTGCAGAGGTTAATTGCACAGAAAATGGAATCCACAGGCCATCACCTTTTTTTTTCCTCTCATGTTTCTTATTAGGCTGCCATGTTAAAAATGTCCTAAAAGTATCTAGAAGGAAGGAAAACAAGAAACCTAATACCTAAAACACTGGGTAATTCACTGTGAAAAAGGGAGCGTTGGTGTTGCCCACCAGAGAGCAAGCACTAATTGAAGTCGTTGCCACACAGCCTGACAAGAGAAACAAACCATTTCTCCTGTTGCAACCCCCTCCGGAAACTAATGGGCCTCCTCCTCAGATGCACCAAACCGCCGCGCTGGAGGGGCGCTGGCACCCCTGGAGTCCACGCACGGTCGCTCACGTTTGCAGAAGCAGGCCCGGGCCACGGGGACTCCAGACTGGGTCTCCGCGCTTGGAGTAGAGAGCGATGCCACAGCGCCAGGCAGCAGGCGGACGGAGCAGATTTCACACCATGTTTCTGTGCTGCCTCCCACACCCCAGGGCCCCGGTCAGGAGCGACAGGCTAGGTACTCATGAACACGATGCTGTCAGCTGATGCCCAGGGAAAGCTTTGATCCACATGCACCCTGCGGGCCTGACATTTGCATCTTGCTTTGGATCAAATCAGGGTCAGAGGTGCTCCATTTTTAAACCACACGCCTACATCACACCTGAGTCAGCAAGGCCTCTGTCTTACACTCCAGGGCTGACTGTTCTGTTAAATGAAGGAGGGCACAGGATCTCTACTTGGTCATAAATCTCCTCCACGGGACATATTTAATGCAGAGACCAGCTCTTTTCCTCCACATACTCAGGATTCTTACTTGACTCAGGGCCCAGGGCAAAAACGTGGCACTCTTATTTCCCCACGTCCATCCAGCAGGAACTGGATGGGTGCAGTTTACCTGGTCTCTCACATAGAGACAGGATAGCCACAGAAAAGACATTACGTTCTTTTTCTTCCTCTCCTGGGTGAATCAAGTTGGGCATTGTGGCTGGAGCCTGGGGAAATAAAAATTAGAATAACTTCCATACTAAGATCTCATTCAGTCTTAAATAGTGCTGGTAATAACATGGAAAATTATTAAACCCCAAGAGTACCAAAAATGTAGTTTGGGAATCATGATCAAATCAGTCCCTGAGAGAAGGATCACAGATCAGAGTCTCTAGGGGTGAAAAGTCACTGATGAACCATTCTGTCCTGTTTCTCTCTCGTCTCTTCCCCTCCCCCATCTCTGACTCCGGTTATTCTCATAGTACACTAAAACCTAGGAAATGGCTGCTCCAATGAAGAAATCTAACCATTTTCTCAAAAAAAAAATATATTAGGATGCATGGACCATCCAGAGGGAGCAAAGAGATTAAATTAATCACAGTATGATCAACATAGGTTCAGTTCTACCAGCCAAGGTCACAAGTTATAGACAGACAACCAGAATCCTTTATTCTGCTACATCAGCAGTGGCTTCTCCCTGGGTTTCCTGCTGCCGGCTTCTGAAAACCATTGTCTGGGCCACCAGCAGGGCTGCTAATTGAAGAACTGAGTAGATTTTTGTTTTCTAAAAGTCAGGATGACGTGGTAGAACCGGGCACATTGCCACTGCTCCCCGAGCATCCTTTTGGACAGCCTGCTCTTCTTCACATAGACAAAACTTGCATGGCACAGCAGACAGAAGGCTGAAGGTCAAATGATAAATTCTAAGTGCTAAGACATGCTTTACTAACTAAACTTCTATATTCCACTCTGCTTATACAAGGCAAAGCTCCAGGAGTAAAGGGCAGAGATTCACAGACTCAGAAAAAGCTGGAGAATTTGGGTCAGGATTGAGAGAAAGATATCTTCCCTGGCTGGGAACTAGTTGCTGTTGAACATCTGCAGTGTGCCAGAGAAGACAGACAGACAGACAGATAGAGTTATTTAGTTTGACACAGTAATGTGCTTATGTATATATGTGTATATATCTTTCCCCTACTGATGAGAAAATCAAAGCTTGGAAAAGTTAAGTGAGTGTACTGAGGTGGCCCCAAAACAGAACCTGAGGCAAAGACTTGGGTGCAGGCAGTGTATTTGGCGGCGACCTCAGGAAGCAGGAGTGAGGGAGCAGGGAGAAGGATACAAGGAAGGAGGGAAGAGCCAACACAAGCATGTCATTGAGCTGATTATTGCCGTGGGCAACTAGGCCCAATCCTACTGGACACTTTCTAGGGAACTGTGTAGAATGTGCCTCAGAATTGCCCCTTCGAAGGGTGAGAGGCTGGGCACCAATCCCCTGCATGTGGGCTGTGCCTGTGTGACTGACTCTGTGATTTATAAGAAGAAATATATTTTGGTCTTCATCTCTGATTCCTGGCACTGAGCTGCTAAAACCCTTATAATTTTCTCCAAAGTCCTCTCTGAAAACTTAAGAACTCCTGGCATGGGGAAATTGTTGAGTTGTCTCAATTAAAGCTTGACATGTTGGGCAAGAGGATGCATACTAGCAAGCCCAGGGTGTCCTGACACTGGTGACATCTGGTCCCAGAGGAATAACATGACACAGAGGGCAGAGAGCATGGGCTGTAGGCTTGGGCAGGTCACTCTAACATGTTCCTGTGCCCTGGCTGGCATCACTGGGCCCACTGTGACTTCAGCTGTAGTCATGGTGGGCAACTCCATCCACACAGACGTTTCCCTCAAAGGTCGGCTGAGTCTTACTCTATTGGCTTTTCTGCCTCAGGTCTCCTCCAAAGCTGGGAACCCTCTCTCCACTCACGTGCATGTTGTATAATAGAGAAAAAAACACAAATGTATAGTAAGAAAAAAACAAACCATTTTCTCCTACTACTCCTACTCTTAACACAGAACACTTCTGTAACCAGATCTGTGGGGTTTTTCCCACACTGGCCAATTATCCAACACCAGCTTAGTGTCCTATAATTCAGTTCTGATACGATCTACCTGGACTTGTGGCGGTCACAGTCCCACAAGACTGCTCTTCATTTTGAATGCTGCTTACAAGTCTGGGCTTCCAGTACTTCTGACCCACTGGTTATAAATCGGGGGTTCCCACGATCCCCTCTTTGGGTTCAACGATCACTTGGTAGAATGGGTCAAAGAACTCAGAGAAACATTTGCTCATGTTTACCAGCATATTGTACAGGCCATTACAGAAGATACAGATGAACAGCCAGGGGAAGAGGTATGCAGGCAAGGTATATAAGAAGAGATGAGGCGCTCCCATGCCCTCTCCAGGTGTGCTACCTTCCACATGTTCAGCTCACTGAACCCCATAGTTTGTGGATATTTAAGGGAGTTTCGTCACATAGGCAAGATTGATTATTAACTCAGTCTCCAGTCCCACTCCCTTTCCCAGAAGATGGAGGATGGGGCTGAAAGTTCCAAGTTTTTGTCATGGCTTGGTCTTTCTGGTGACCAGTCCCCATCCAGGATTCCACCAAGAATCACCTCGTTAGAACAAAACATGTTCTTATCACTCAGGAAATTCCAAGGGATTAGGAGCTCTATGTCAGGAACCAGAATGGAAGACCAAACATTGGAATAAAAGGTGTACTTAGCACCCCCATTTGCTTATGAAATTACAAAGGTTTTAGGAGGTCTGTGCCAGGACCTGAGGATGAAGACCAAAATATATATATTTCTCATTATAAATCACAGTGTCAGCTCTTTAGAGACCTGCTATGTAAACAGGTAGTGAGATATCAGTAGGAGGCTCTACAAGCCCAGGATGAATGACACAAAGACAATGGCAATGTCCACATCAAGTGCTGAATTAGACTTACATGTTACAGGAAATTCCAGGACCCTGAACAGATTAGATTTTGCCCACCCATCAGTGAGGGCAATATTCTTCACTTAGTCTACGGATTCAAGTTCTAATCTTTTCCAGAAACATCCTCACAGACACACTTTAGAAATAATGTTTTACCAGCTATCTAGTATCCCTTAATCCAGTCAAACTGACACAAAATTTAAGCATCACAGTGGCTGAGAACAACCACCATTCATTTAACTCACAATTCTTCAGGCTGACCGTTGAAGATGGGTTCAGCTGGGTGGTGCTTCTGTCTTTGAGGTCACTCGTGCAGGTCCTGTTGGGTTGGCTCATCTCTGCTCCATATGGTCTCTTATCCTGCATCAGACTAGCCTAGGCTCGTTCTTGTGGAAGCTGGTGGGGTTACGAAAGAGAGAGTGGAAGCATGTGAGGTCTCTTGAGGCTTAGGCTTAGAACTGGCACAATGTCACTTCCCCCACATTCTACTGATTAAAACAAGTCCAAAGGCCAGCCCAGACTTAAGCAATGGTAAGAAACCTTTCCCATTGAACTTTCTATAGAGAAACTACAAATTTTTAATTTTAGAATTAAGACATGCATTATCTTGTGTAATCCCTTCATTTTATAAATGAGGAAGTGAGATTCAGAGTGAACGGGTAACTTATTCAAGGTTACATGGCTTGGTGGTGGATACACCTCATCCCCTGCGGTGGGCTGATCCAACCAGACAACACGGTAAGGAATGAAACCAATGAGACTACTCATCCGGGAGAGCCAGATGAGTTGCTGGTGCCGAGAATATGCAAATTTGTTTCATCTGCTTTCCCAGGTGATTCATGAAAAACTTCCCAGCCCAAACTTCAAGCCACATTGCTGCAACATTCCCTCAGTGCGTCTATTCTTTATTGAGAATTAAATGATTTATGGTGCAAAACCTGTAATTGTAGACATATTTTAAAGATCTCTTCAAGACAAATGGCATAGGTATTGAAATACTCTGCTATGAGCCAATTTAGGTTGTTCAAAACAGAAAAAGGACATGAGGGACAGAAATTTTCAGTGAAGTTGTCATTTTTAGTTAATATACTAAGAAGAATGTGGCTGTTCATTGCATGCAATTCATCTTTGTTCTTTTGTATACATTTTGGTGAGCTTTCTTAAATTCCCTTGGTGAATGGCAGATATTATGGGCTTTTTATTAAAATGGGAGCAACTAAGCATGCAATGAAATATGACTAGTTTCCAACAAGCCCAGAATTATCATTAATAGATTCCTATTAATGTTTCACCAACACAGGTTACACTTGTACATTTTGCTGAGTTATACTTTTATACTTCACAGTTCTGGTTTGGAATAAGGAAAAAAAGCAAGCTACCCATTAGGCAGAGCACATAATTCATAACAAGAAACAACAAGAACCTTTTATATGTGCTATTCTGTAGTCTGCAGTCTTCAGCCGCTGTCTGTATCAAACCTCAGGGTTGAAAAGGAGTGTGTGAGCAGTTTACTGTTCATGTTTTGCCTATTTTTTTAATTTAAAATTTTACCTAATGCTTGAATTATCATGGTTAAAAATTAATATAATACATAAGTAAGAATAGCTACTGTAAGTAACCTCCACCCCTGCATTCCCACCCCCATCCACCTCCACTGCCACTCACCTCCCAAAAGGCAATTTTGTTAGCATAGGAGACTAGGAGACAGGGCTGAGACCAGGTGCAGGGGCTTGCAGAGTGGGTGCAGGTGTTAAAGTAAACAGCCTTCAAGCAGAACCCAACCAGAGGGCCTGATGGCCACAGCCAAGAACCGGCTCCATTGGCTGGTCAGCTATCTCGGTCACCTTGCCTGAGCTTTGGCTAATTACAATATCATTTACATTGTGGTTTTAAAATTTCTCCACCCTTTAAATCACCATGACAATTCCAAGACAACCATATAAAGTATGAAAATGGGAGGGAGCCTGATTCTAGGAATTACTACCTAAATTCTTAGTAAAAGCCAACTCTTTGGTCTTAAGTTTTCCTCCCCTCAATTACCAAGACTACACAAGATCTGAAACTGCCTCCTCCCAGTGCCGCTGCTCTCTTTCAAGCCTGCCCAGTTTGCCCCGAGAGTGTACTTCCACTCTCAATAAAAAGTTGCCACTTGCTTGGCTTATGTGGTGTGTCCCGAAATTCCTTTCCTGATGATCACCAAGAACCAGGAAAAACCTCCACTCGGAGGCTGGTAACAATTTGGTATGTAGCTTTCTACATATTTTCCTATGTGTTCACATTTATAACATAAACATGTAAAGGCTTTTTAAAATTTTACATAAATGGCATTCTTCTCTACATTTTGTATTTAAATTCACTTTTTACATTTAGTCATATGTCTCAAAGATTTTTCCATGCTGTCAGAGATAGATGCACGTAATTTTTTTTTGCTGCTAGACAATATTTTATAGTATCATAATTTGACCTTCCCTGTTGATGGGCACATGGATTCTTTCCGATTATTTTTTATTAGTACAAGTAATTATTTTTTATTAGTGCAAGTGGACATTTGTATGTGTGCCAATGCTTAAGTCTTCAGTGTAACTCCTGGAAATGGAATTGCTGGGTAAAGGGAACAGGCACACTAAACTTCAACAGGCTTTGGCCAGTCATGTTCCAAGAAGACTGTACAAATCATGTTTTGTGTTCAGTGTAAACCAGGTGGGGTCACACAGACAGAGTTCTCATCCAGCCTCCATCACTTCCTAGGTGGTGACTTAGGAAGTCACTCAAGCTCTTTGTGCCTTGATTTCCCCATTGCAAATATGGGACTAATACCTATTTTTAAAGAGTCTTGAGAGTTTCAAATCATAGTGAATTAAAATGCAAGTGCCCAGTCTGTGGTGGGTATTCAACTCTCCCCAAAAGTAGTAATCTAGTTTTAAAACTTTAGTATGAATAAAAATCTCCCGCTTGCAGTACAGATTCTAGGGCAGCATCCCCAAATATGTGACTTGGGTCATCTGAAATATGGTCCTGAATGTTAGTTTCTAATAAGCCTGCCAGAAGATACTGGTGTGATTAGTTTTTGGAACACACTTTGAGACTCACCCTTTACTAACTCCCAGTTCCACTGATGACTCCTTCCTGCTGAATGAATCCCACTTAATGTAGACAAAAAGACAATTTTCTGACCCTATTCCTAGCTGTCCGTGTCTGTCCTCTCTAATAGGACAGTTACAGTCAGTGAGTCAGAAGCAGGCATGGACATATCTGTGGACATAATTTGTTAACTGGTCCTTTGAACTCCATGGACTTTGACATAGTTTTTGTTTTGAGACAGAGAAAATTTTACATAACAAGTTTGTAACAATAATAATTGCTCTTGGGGAGAAATAACCGTGTATTCAGCTGGAGGGAATGTCATGTTTATCAATTCTAAGATGCTAAGAAATAAAAATGCTGTCACTTATAATTGTAAGATGTCTTCTATTGTAAGTTGCATTCTAATTTCAGAGATGTTAAAATGTGAGAAAATCTGTCTTAGAATTGATGAAGTACAGAAATTTGTGTGAGTTACTCAACATGCAAGGAGGGAAACACCAAATCATGTCCCACTAAAAAAAGATGATCACCAAGCCATTCTGTAAAGGAGGGAGTCTTGCTGCCTAGAGGTCATTTGATTTGCTGAGCACCCAGAGGAGCCTGGGTGTATGAGTGGGGTGGAGGGTAGGCAGAATTGTTGTGCTTGATAAAGGATGGAGATGTATGAAATCCTGGGAGGGGTACCAGGAGAGAAAGAGAAGTGAGGATTCTGAGTACTACACACACGCTCACGCACACACTCACACACATTCACAAGCCCACTCAAACACACATAGTCCCTTTGCGATATTCTTTAAGTGTGGGAGATGCATCAAAACTCCTTTCTCCGTCTCTTTAACAGATCTTCAGTAAAGTTGTTGTTTGTCATTATACTCTTTATGAGTGGGTTCCCTGTGGGTACTTAGGTTTATTTCTACTTTTGTAATAAGCAAAGATGGAGAAATCTCAAACTGGGGAAATCGAAGGCTGAGCAATAGCTGTCAACTGATTCTCAGTATCAGGTTTTAACCTAATTCACAAGGAAGCTGCATCAGAAGGGCTAAGTAGCCTGTCTGACATCATCCATCCCGTCTGAACCCCAGTTAAAGTGCAGATCTCCTTGAGTCCTCTGTGCTTCTAGGTCTTGAGCTCCTTCCAGAATCAGGCAGTTGACCCTTGTGTAGGCAACATCTAATGTTTTGCTCATTAAAATTAGCTATGGGTAGGAATTTCTGGACTCCAAGAGACCTAAGACATTCAGTGGGTTATTCTGCTACCCATTACTCTATTCAAACAACGTTCTACAGCCTGCGGTCACTGGCACAGAGGCTGCAGTCCTCAGTGCGATTTCTCGCCCTTTTTCCTTCTATGTTGAAGCAGTTATGCTACCCCTGAACCTGGCAAAAACGCATGTGTAGTCATGGAAACGGAGTGTTGCTCACAATCGAGCATTTGCTGCAAGAAAGGGGCGGCATGTTGCGCTCTCTTCTGACCCCTCCTAGAGGAGATACGACCGGACAGCTCTGTGAGTGGGCATATCACTGTAATTTAGATGTGCTGTAACTCCTGGCACTCCGGGTGCCCCCAGTTCAAGACTCAAACTGTCTAATAGACAGGACCACATCCACAGGTACTAATACTGAGCACGGTTCTCAGCTATCATCCCAAAGGAGCCGAGCCATCAAGAAAACCTGTTCTGCCTTTGCAAATTAAATGGAATGCTTAACAGTTCACAGGAGGAAAATACAAAACCTGTAAACAGCTCTTTCAGGTTTAACAAGCTGAGAACTTAGCTGACTGTTTTCTGCAACTTGACAATCCAAAGTGACATCCACACAATGGGGTGTCACTCTTCTTCACAGATCCATTCTTTCTCTGCTAATAAATGCAAGTGCCACATGGAATTCATTTCGTGTTTAATTTTCTGCAGCATAATGCAGACCTGAATCACCAGCCCGGCAGGCCTCTAACGTGCTCCTGCAGGATGAGCAGAATATCTGCAAAGGGATGCCCGCCTGTGCTGATGCCACTCTCACTGGGAAGACAGCAGACGGAAGGAGAAGGGTGCTTATAGACAGTCCTCTCTCTGGGTCCATGCCTGTTTGTTTGGGGGGGTTTCCTTCAACTTTATTGAGGCACAATGCACATTCAAAAGATTGCATACATTGTAATTGCTCAGGTCAGTGACTGTGACGAATGTATACACCCATACAACCAACACGACAAAAGTACAGAAATTAAGGTCATCTCAGAAAGTTCCCTTCTGCCTTTTTCCAGTTAACTCCTCCCCAACCCACACCCCTAGAAAATCACCGATCTGTTTCTGTCACTGTAAATTAGATTTCCCCTTTTTGTTTCATGTAACTGAAACCATTTCACATATAGTCTTTTGTGTCCATCGTTTTCACTCAGCATGTCTGTGAAGTTCATCCGAGTTGTGTTTATTCCTTTTTAATGCTGAGTACGTTCCGTAGCATGGAAGTGTCAGTCTTTGTTTATCCATTCACGGGGTGAGGGACATTTGAGTTGTTTCCAACCTGGGCAATTACAAATAAAGCTGCTATGAACAGTTGTATATGACTCTTTGTGAGAAAGTATGTTTTCGTTTCTCTCGGGTAATTATCTGAGACTGGAATTGCTCTGTCATATTGTAAGTGTGTGTTTAACTTTACAAAACATTGTCCGGTTTTCAATGTGGTGGCACCACTCTGTTGTTCTGCAGCCTCAGCAACCCTTGGAATTTGCATTATTTTTAGCACATTCTATTGGAGGTGAAGAGTTATCTCACTGTAGTTTTAATTTGCATTTCCCTGAAAACTATTGAGCATCTTTTCATGAGCTTTTTGGTCATTCCTATACACTGTTCATTCAAATTCTTTGCCCACTTTTTACACTTTTTATTAAGTTATGTCTCTTTCTTACTGAGTGTGTATTTGTGTGTGTGTGTATATATAAATTATATATATGTATTTTGGATATAATATATATACATATATTATGCACACACACACACACATTGGATGCAACTCCTTTGCCAAATATGTTTTATATATATATTTTACATATATATTCTCCCAGTCTGTGACTTGCCCTTTCAAATTCTTAATAGTGTATTTTGTTTTTGTTTCTGAAAGGCAGACATTTTTATTCGTGATGAAATCCAATTGTCCAAATTTTTAAAAACTTACTTTGTGCAAAACAAAATGTCTCTAAAAACCTTTGTCTACCCTAAAGTCATGAAACCTTTCTGTGATGTTTTCATGCAGAAGTTTTATAGTTTTAGCTCTTATATTTAAGTTTATGATCCGTTTGGAATTAATTTTTGGTTGCACTATAAAATAAGGGTAAAAGTTTATTTTTTTCAGTTATCCTGAATTCCAGCACAATTTGTTGAAAAGACTATAATTTCCTTGGCCTCTTTGTAGAAAATCAATTGACCACATATGTGTTTTTTTTTTTTTTAGACTCTATTCTGTTTAAATTTATGCCAGTGACACATTGTCTTAATCATTGTTGCTTTATGGAAATCTTCAAGTTACATCATGTGAGTCTTTCAACTTTGTTCACTTAAAGAACAAAATTGAAATTAATAAAATAATTTCCAGCAGTATCAAAAATATGAAATACTTAGGGATAAGTATGTGCAAGATCTCTACAACAAAACTGTAAAACATTTCTGAAAGAAATGTAAGACCTAAAAATAAAGAGATATATGATGCTAATCAATTGGATGACTCAATATTTTTAAGATATCAATTTTCCCCAAGATTAATGAGAGTTTTTGTCATAAATAGGTGTTGAATTTTATCAAATGCTTTTTATGCATCTATAAAAATACTCCTATAGTTTTCCTCCTTTATTCTGTTAACATAGCGAATTGTAGTGACTGATTGTGGAATGTAAAACCAGCCTTTGCATTTCTAGGATAAACCCCACCTGGTCATGATACATTATCTTTTTCAAATATTACTGGATTGAATAGATACTTCATAAAAGCTGATATAGAAGAGCCAATAACTGCCTGAAAAGATACTTAACATCATTATTCTTCTGGGAACTGCAAATTTAAACCACAGTGAGATACTATTTCACATCCATTAGAGTGACCAATACTAAAAAAAATGAAAATACAAAGTGC
Source organism: Lemur catta (assembly GCF_020740605.2). Taxonomy (NCBI): domain Eukaryota; kingdom Metazoa; phylum Chordata; class Mammalia; order Primates; family Lemuridae; genus Lemur; species Lemur catta. The sequence goes on along the minus strand of NC_059147.1, from coordinate 4,060,056 downwards.
TGGCAAGGATACAGAGCAATCAGAACTCTCATGCCACGCCGGTAGGTGTGTAAAATGTTGCAAACACTGGACAGCACTTCGGTAGTTTCTTATAAAGCTAAACATACACTTTCTCTATGACCCATCCATTCCACTCCTGAGTATTTATTCAATAAAAATAAAAATACATGCCACAAAAAGACTTGAACACAAATGTATATAGCAGCTTTATTCATAATAGCCAAAAGCTATAAACAACCCAAATGTCAATCAACAAGTGAACTGATAAACATATTGTGGTATTTCCTAATGTATATCCTTAGCAATATAAAGGAACAAATTACACACGACAACATTGAAGAATCTCACAGATATTAGGCTGAGTGAAAGAAACCATACACAAAAGAGTACATACTGTATTATTCCATTTATATGAAACTCTAGAGCAGGCAAAAATAATCAGTGGTGGTAAGTAGACGGTAGGATTTAGGTGTGGGGGAATTGGTGGGGAGATGCATGAGGAAACTTCTGGAGAGATGGAAATGTTCTGTATCTTAATTGAGATGGTGGTTACACAAGTGGCAACATTTATTAAAAGTCACTAAGCTGTACACTTAAAATGTGTGAATTTTATTGTACATAATTATATCTCAATAACATTGACTTCAATTTGATGCATGAAATTTAGTAATTATCTATTTATTTGGGTGAATCCTATTTAACACATCTTCCTCATCTGCCCTCCAGCTCCAGGAGTCTGAGGACCACAAAACTTGCCCACATAAAACAAGAAGAAACAATGCCGGGGATTAACTTGAGTGCAGGGTTGACTTTACCAAGTGAAAGGGCAATAGTGCAGGAAGAAGATAAATAAGTCTGTGTGTTCTAAAGCCATTCAAGAAGGCACTTTGCAATAAGTGAGTTTTAAACACTAACAGAATTTGGAGAGTGGCAGTATAGGAGAGATGGAATTCCTCCCAGAGAAAATTTCATGAATAAAGACATAGAGGTAAATGAGTAGCAAATGAGGAGGAAAGAAAATTCTCAAATTTTCCTCTTACTCCCAGAGTATGCAGACGAACAGAGCCAGCCTGCAACTCTGGCGCCACATACATCCAGACCACTACCCTTCTCTGCCCACCGGGCCATGCGGCGCCCCCGGGTGGCTGCGGAGATGGAGCGTGCCCATGCTGAGAGCCGGAGGACTCCCGGCGTTCCCGCTGGTGCTTGGCGAGGCCCTGGTGCTTAATGGAGTTTCCTAGGCCTGGGGCGGCCACCAATGAGTTTCAAAGAGAGCATCTCGGGTCTTCTCAGCACCATGCACACTGGAGACAGCAAATTACAAGCTGAAAATTCATTACATTTGTGAAAACTCTGAATTTATTTAGACAAAAACAGATGGAGAGGATGGATAAGCTCGTTACATTTCAGCACACTACACTTTATTCCGAAGAAATGAAACATAACGCATTATGCGTTCTTTTCTTCCCATCTGCTTTCCCTTCCCCAAGTTCAGGTTTATTATTAATATAATGAATTCATCTTGCCTCCCCCTTGATTCCATTAGCCCGTACTCCTAATTAAGCTGTGTTCGCATTGTCCTTTTCAACTTCTAAGAAACTCTTTTTTCAATGTAGCTATTTTCCCCAGACCTCAAATCATTTCTGCAGATGAACTGCCGCAACCAGGCATATAAAATATCTTAATCAAATTATAATTTTTCTCAAATGATAAGAGATTATCTAGGCCCTTCTGTTCCCCCAAAGCAGGTCTGACTTGAAGGGCAGACTTTACAGAGGATAGGGACCAACTCTTGACTTGGGTTTTCGGGAAGAGGAGGCCAGAGTCATCTTCCTCTGGTTCTCAGTGTCCTGACCTTGGTCGGTTCACTATTAAGCAGATCATTAGTTCTCTGTGTCCCCCACTTACCAGTGCTTTCTTAAATTCATTCCCCAAACTAATTAATATAATGAATACAGAAAGTCTCTCCGTAAAAGCCCAAGCCTCAGAGACAGTAAAGATAGAAGAAAAGATTTAAAAAGTGCTCAGAGGGACACAGCCACTCGAAGACAAATCTCTAGCCCTCCCCACACTCAAGTCCTTGTTCGAGCAGGTTGGGATTGCCGACATTTCAGTCCACAGCCAAGGCAGCCGGGAAAGCAGACTGTGTGTGTGGCGCGGTCACCAGCCGCTATGGCCTTCGAATTCTGAGTGTAACTATTGCCGTCCCTATCCCAGGCCTTTTCCAGACTGCTGGGGCTTTCCAGCCAGGCAAGATCCGATGCCAGTGACCCTCGGGCCAACATTCCTCCAGGGCACGTGTGTCTGCCTGAGACAGGGAGACCGTCCTAGTGGTTGCAAGAGCACACTCTGGAATCACACGCTTGCGGTCCCAGCCCAGCTCTGCCTCCACCGACTAGGGCAAAGCTGATCAAGCCAATGCATGTCTCAGTCCCCTCATCTTTAGAACAGGGCTAATGACTCACACCTCCTTCAGAGAGTTACTGTGAAGATCGACGTGAGGAAGTATGAGAAGCACCCACCACAGTGCCTGGCACATGAGTACTCAGAAAATACTGAGTGTCACCGCTAATGACAACCACTGGTATTCTGCTGCTATGGAGGGAAATCTTTAGGTCTCCAGAATTTGACCCCAACTTACACTGGCACCCGAAGATCTAGGAAAGCAACCTACAGCTCAAGCCATAGTGACTCACGATGTCGCGGAGATCAAGATGTCTCCCTTGGGTCAGTTCCTTAGTGCGTTCAGCTGAGGGGCTGTCCTCCTGAGGTTTTGAGGGGGATTTGAGTGTCATCGTGATTCTTCTCCTGGAAGCCAAACCCCAAAGGAAGTTGCTCTCCCCTACTTTATTTCCATCCTATTGATACTGTTAGTTAGAATTTCCCTCTTGGGGCGTTGCCTTCCTTACTAATAACACTGGGGGAGGTTGGTGGTAGCTTGACGCATGGGTCAAGGATGTCTGCTATCGGTATTTTTTTTTTTTTTTTTTTGAGAGGAGGTCTCGCTCTGTTGACCAGGCTAGTGGTGTTATCGCAGCTCACTGCAACCTCAAACTCCTGGCCTCGAGGGATCCCCCCACCTCGGCCTCCCACAGTGCTAGGATTACAGGTGTGAGCCACCTGTCCTTTGGAAATCAGCAAGATCCATCCACTTCTCTTCACACTGCTGGGGCCTGGATCACAGGGAATCAGACCTGGCCTCTGGCCTTTCATTCTAATTGACTCTGGGTCTCCCTGTCACTGACCTCTGAAGACGTCAAGCTGTGGAGGCCCTGACATTGAAGCCTTGATTAATACGCTTTTCTGGAGCTGTTTAGTTGCTCCTTGTCTCGTGCCTTGAGCAAGACGCCTCTCTGACCAGGGGCTGTTCTTCCTCAGAGTGGGAGCCAGCAAGCTGCCGGGTGACCCCTGAGGCCAGCTGGTCCTGCATGGTCACTGAGCGACAGAGTCCCACCCGCCTTTATTACACCTTTGAAAGCCTCTGGAATGAACCCACATAAACCACTGCAGGCAGAACTGGTGAGCAGAGTTTTTTATGACTCTGCTCCTGGGCTCTTAGTAGAAAGCACATTTTCTCAAACTTAAATCTTCTAAATTGGAGTTGCCACCTTTAAAGGGTAAGCTGACCCAATGTCCTTGCTGGTCGAAGAAACTTCTTCTAAGTGCAGAAAAAAAATTAACACCTTCCTTTTCAGATACTGGATGAAAAAGGCCACTACTAGGTCAGAATATTGGCTCAAATCAAATTGTTTGAATTGTTTAAGTTTATTTTTATAGATGGGAAATGTCAGTCCCTTCTACCTTCTTCCTCTGCCTCGGTCTCTCAGTCGTCTAGCAGGTGGACATGCCTTGGTGCCTCAGAATCTCCCTGGTTGACTGCCCTCCGTCCTAAGCAGACACGGTCTGGCCATGCTGATTTAGAAACCCCATACTCCTTCAGACACATCAGCACCACAGAAGACAGGGCACAGTGACTAAGTTGGGATAAATGTCACAGGTGTCTTCCCCCAGCACCTGGGCCTCTCTGCCCCCAGGTATGGGCTGCACCCACCCAGGCCAGCCCCATCGCTCAGGCCCCTCGATGCTGTGGAACGGAAGTAAAAGAGCCCCCCTGACCTGGAACAATGTGCTGTCAGGTGGGACGCAGGGCACAGTCCTGGAGAAGCAACTTTAGGAGCCAAAGGCAAAATGATAGGGGATCTGGGGCCCTGGGGCCAGAATCCCTGTTGTAATCCTGTCTCTGCATGACAATTGTGTGACCTTGGGGAAGTTCCGTACCTTCCCCATCCCTAAAACCTCACAGGGTAGTTGTAAGGACTAAAATCTGAACATAAAAAATGTTCAGCACAGGCTTGATTTAAAAACTCATTGGAAAACGTATCATCTCATATCACGGCCCACCGACAGCTTCCTACTGCAGATGGAGCAAGACCCAGCCGCCCCCCACAGGGCTGCACAACCTCACCCGCCTACCTCTGCAGCCTCAGTTTCCCCCCCCCTCCCCTTGCTCACTCAGCCTGTCACACCGGCTGGATCAAATACAGAAACTTTCCTCTCACATCAGGGCCATTGAGCTTGCTGTTCCTCCAGCCAGAATGTTCTCACCTCCCCCCAAACCCACCACCACCATTCTCTTGGCTTGTTCCTTAACTTTATTCAATTCTGCCTCTTCCCTGACCACTTTTTCTAAAATAAAATGTACTGTCTTTGCACTCTCTCCACTTACTTGCTTTTTTTTGGTAGAATACCCCTACCTGAAATTGTATTATTTATTTGTTTTGTAATGAATGAATGATATATGAGTACTCAACAAATGTTAATTTCCTTTATTATATGAAATGTGATATACAAAACTGCACCACTCTGGGTTCAGAGCTCTGCCATGGAGTCGGGAGGCCATTCTAAGCAGGACCCCCGCAGGACAGGCAACCTTGCAAAAACGCCAGGAACTTGCCTTGAACCTGTGACGGGGATAAACTGCCTTGACAGCAACATACTGGAAATCAGCAGAATTTCGCGAGCTCTACAGTGCCTGAATCTCAGCCGCCAATAAACTATCAGCCACTAATGAACAATGGACTCGTGTACTAAGCCAGCTGCCTCCAATGAGAATTCTTTCAAAACACCTTGTGTGATCGTCCTCAGCTTCCTTTAAAAACCCATTCTCCCCTCCTCTTCGGAGCACAATTCGGCTTCTAGCTGAATCTGCGTCTCCCGACTTGCAATTCCCAATACCAGTAAATGCCTTGTCTTACTGCAGGGCGGTCTGGTCTCTCATCTCTCTTTAGGTGACAGCTGCTGTGGGGCAGGGGCCTTGGCTGTTCCTCTTCCCATTTCCCGGGCCACCTGCCATGTCAGCAGCAGCTGGGGGCATGGTCCTGTGGCAGCCCCAACCCGCCTCTTGCTGGCAGGCTCTGCCCTGGAGCACTCGCAGATTTTCTTTCTGCACAAGGTCTTCTCTGATGCCCCAGGGTTCCACTGGATCCGAACCCAAGTGGCGCCCCTGAGTGTGAGGTCAAAGTCCCCAGAGAAACCTACAACCAGTGGAGGCAGGAGGCTCTACTGCTTCTTCCATCCCTGCTGCAGGCAGGCGACCGTGGAAGGCCTGCTGCAGGCTTCCCGGGAGGTCCCGGTGGACCCAGCCCCAGTGCACGGGGCAGCGACCTCAATGCCATGTCTCACTCTCCGCGACCCGTCGCGTCTACTCCCTGGGGTCACCTCCCAAATAACCCCTCCCTACGTTCTTGCCTCCGGCTCTGCTTTGGGGGAAACACTGGAAGCCGAGTTCAAGGGCGGCCCAAGGGGCGGGGACACAGCGTGACCAGGCTGCGGGCGACCAGGCGAGAGCCCTCCTGGAAGGCGTGAGCTCTCCGTCCAGAGGGACGCGGCTGACAACTCAGAAAAGTCCTCGCGGGCTGTGAGGTTTCAACTCCCAAAGGGCAGAGGAGCCGAGTCCACGGGGACCGGGTTTCACTCCGGGAAGATGGTGACCGCGGCTGCCAGGTTCCTGCTTTTCCGTCCTCTTTGGAGAGGCAGGATTTACAAGGAAGCTTTTGCCGTCCCGATGAAAATCCAGCCTTTCAAGTCCTGTTAACTCCAATGGGGAAAGAATGCTTCAATTTCTTTTTTTCTGGAGGTAAGAGCAACGGTATCAAACGGCCCGATTTACCCACTTCTGATACCGCTCTGGCCGCTAATGAAGATGCATCTGCGGCGTCCCCGCGGCGCCACCGCGCGCAGATCAGGTTCCTGTAGGTCAAGTTCGGCTCCCTGCCGGCTCGCGATTGTTCGAGAACCGCAGTTCCACCTGCCGGGCCACGGCCGGCTCCGAGCGAAGGCGGACACGGGGCGCGGGCGAAGGGGCCGCGCGGAGCTGAGTGGCCGGCGGGTGACCGCGCAGCGCAGTCAGAGCCGCACCCGGCTCCGCGCTGCCGGGTCTCCCCGCCACAGCCACGTGGCACAGGCAGCGTTGTCATTGTCACTGTCACAACTGGGACCCGCAGGCCGAGAGGCCAAGCGACCTAAATTGAGCGTGGGGCTGCACACACACAGTGCAGGGCACTCCGTGTCTTACAGCTGGAAGTTGAAGGAGTTTATGGTGTTTATCTTATATTTCGTATTCATGATTTATTCACCCATTATCTTTTGCACTACTAGGAAATGCCAGCGGCCGCGCTGTCACTTTGACTAGCGTCGCTCAGGTTCTCCCGGGTGTTCCGCGCCTTGTCTGGTCTGACCCTCACAGTGACCTGACCCTCGCCCCCTTCACCGCCAGGGAACCAGGTGTAGAGAAGCCAAGTTCACAGCTGCGGAGGTGGAATTTAACCCGGCCAGCCAGAGCCCAGAGCCGCCTCCTTTGCCTTAACCCTAGACTCCCTCCCAGGAGCAATTAAAATCCAAACGTGAGGCCTGTGGTTCCAAAACTTATGTTTTTGGCCCTACGTCACTGTCACGTAAGATTCACAGACGATATCATACACTTACCTCTGCTTCTGTTGAGACACGGCAGTGCCCCATCATCCGCTATTTTGTTTTCTGCAGTTTCAGTCACCTGAAGTCAACAGCAGTCCAAAAATATTAAACGGCAAATCCCAGAGATGAACGATTCACAGGTTTTAAACTGCATGTCATTCTGAGTAGTGTGAGGAAATCCCCTGCCATTCTGCTCCGTCCTGCCTGCAATGTGACTCACCGCTTGTCCAGCGAGTGCATGCGCATGCGACTCCCCTGCACAGTGTGACTGTATGGGAACAAACATAGTATATACGGGGGTTGGTATTATCAGGCATTCACTGAGGGTCTTTGAACATATGCCCCACGGACAAGGGGGCACTACCGTATACAGAAGAGGGTGATCAGGATACATTAAAATGGTAGCAAGTTTTCCCTCGTTGAAGTCTTCCATCTGGCCTAGGGCCCATCACAGGTGAGAATTATGACCATGTTCAGGTTCCTTTTCTTCTGCTCACCCTGGAAGCACGTTGGATTAAAGTGAAACTGATGTAGGCAGGATTCTGGGGGAAAAGCCCCATCCATATGAGCAGGGGCGTAGAGCATAACTTGGACCCACGGGGGCACTCCCTTCTCGGAAAGAGTCCCACACCCCGGGAGCAAAACTAGAGAAATGGGGTGGCTTCCCAGACTCAGGCCCTGTGCATTTGCCCCCACCGTGGACAAGCCTTGTCCTCAGGCCATCAGCTCTCGTGATGGCTCCAGCTTCAGTGGCAGCTCTGCACAATGCTCTGAATCCAGCATCTTTGTCGCAAACCCCAAGTGAGCTCCATTTCAAATGTTAATACATGAGGTGAACAAATTAAAGATGAAAAATTTATCTCTGAATGTATTTATTTGTAATGATACATGAAGTCTGGTGTTTAAGAGAAACAATCCTCTGGGTAGAAAAGTACCCATCACAATGTGAGTTGTCAGGAGGCTAACACACAAGCAGGAGAGGCACAGGGTTTTTCTGCATATTAAATGCACAAAGAGCCATCTGCCCCAGATGACAATGATTGAAATTGACAGACAGTTCCATTAAGTATAATCTTCAGATTGAGACTTTCAGGAACAGCGTGCCAGAAGAGGGTATGTTAAAGATTTATTATGCCTCTGCACTATTTTTGTACAATTATTCAGAACAGACTGAGAGAACATTATTTTATAAAATGTGCTTGAAATGAGCGTGTACATTTAGACCTTTGAAATGTGTGCATTTATTAAAGAGCTCCTAACATCCTGCCCTTTTATTTGGTGTGTGGTTTGTGTTTTAAAATGTCAGTTAAGTATTTCTTTGTTTAGGCATATTTTGCAAGCATTTCTATAAGAAACAGAAAACAAAATATGGCTGCTAATTCAGTAAAATCACATCTGGAGGGACACTGAACTCTGGGGGTGTGCTCTACCCATTTCATAGCCGGTGCTGTGTGAGGCAGTGGAGGTGGGCAGGGTATTTTAAATATGGATAACAAATAAGTACGACAGGCACTAATATCTTTGTAGATTATTTATGGTGCCTGAGCCTCATGCTTTCCGAAACTTGTCGCCACACTCCTGTGCCATTATTGAAGTTAAGCTTCACCCTTTCCCATCTGTTCTCCCAGTGAGGGTCCTGCGCCTCTGTTTCTACAGGCAGATTCAGGCACTTCCCACGACCCCCACACTCCCTCACTTCGATCTTGCAGGACTTCGGGGTGATGCAGCCTCCTTCTCCTCCCTCTGAGCAGCCAGCCCTAAGATATTGGAATTCGATGTGCACAATTACACTCTTGAATCTAGCCTTCCTTTTCAAGAGCATGTTCCTCTTCCTGGGGGAAGACCAAGGCCGAGGGGAGAGGAGAAGGGCTGTGTGCCAGGAAGTATTTCGGAGTCTCTTGTGTCCTCCCCCAGCCCCACTCTTGCATTCTCGAGTAGAGGAGGAACTGTTCTTACAAGCCTACCTTTTGGCAAACCTTTTGGAAGCTTGCCACTGTCTGTAAAATAATTCTCCTAGAATCAAGTATCAGCTTAACTGAGAGAGAATGAAGAGGTAAAGAGAATTAGGAGTTGTCCCAGAGACAGAAGTGAAGAATGAGCCAATTTATTAATATATTTTTTTCTTGTTTAATATTTAACAAACCCAGGCTCTCCCCTTGCCAAAACTACTCCCTGGGTGTAAATCCGGCCCAGACAGAATGGGTGGTTTCTTTTCGCCACTGCAACATCTGATTTTTTAGAAATTATCATACATTCCAAATTTACTCTCCTCTCTATTTATCCCAGTATACCAAGCTCAACCTGTCCTTCACTTTGCCCTTGAGTTACATACATCCCAGTCGTTGAAATAGTTCAGACATCTCCCACAGACTTAACATGTCTGCTGCTCTTTTCTCCTCCTTGGTCCAGTGGTGGCTTCAGATGCAGGGAAACAACAAGGGCTTGTGACCAGATCAGACAGAGCTAGTGGAGGGAATGCAGAGATCATATGGGGAAACTGAGGCCCAGACAAGAAGCGACTGAGTCAATGTCACATAGGCAGCATGCAGCAGATCTGGGGTCAGCCCCTGTGGGGTAAGTTTGCATGAATTCTGGGATCTGGCCACTAGGCATCCAAGCCTACTTCTACTTGCTAGCTGGGTGCCCTCTTGGAACCTCAGTTTTCCCACCTAAAAATTGGGGATGTTAATTGGTACCTTGTTGTGAGACTTCTGGAGGATAGCATAGCAACATGGGAAGAGCCCTTTTTCCTCTATCCTCTTAGGTTCAATGACTGGGGCTGTGCAAATTAAACTGACAAAAGGTAGATTAATAGGAGGAAAAGCATACAGATTATATTGATGTTAATATTTTTATTTTTACATGTACCTAAGGGATCTCAGAGAAAAGGAAGTGAAAACCCAAAGAAGCAGTAAGGCCTGAAATCTTACATATAATTTTAACAAAGAGCAATAAATGTGCAGAGAAGTGACAAGACAAAGGAAAAGGGTTTGGGCTTTTAGAAGGCGGTAAATTGTAGAAAGGCAAAATATACAGGCAAAACCACTGGGAACTAAGGGTTATTTCAGTGAGGTTTGTCTATGTAGGTTCAAGTTAGTGCCGTCTGCAGTGGAAAGAGTCTTCTCTTCCTGGCGTGGGAGAGGGGAGTGGGTCACCCTCACAGAGGGAAACTCGCGCCCGACGTGCTGGCAGAAAGGGGGCGGGTGAAGACCTTTTCTTGCATCTGCCCTTTCTGCATTGCCTCCAGCTCAAAATAATCCTTACACCAAAGTGGCATGTTCTGGGGTGGCATACTCTGACCCCTATGTAGGGTTCGTGATTATACTAACAGTGATTAATCGCAGAGTGACTATCCACCCAATAAAATTCTCCTCTTTACCAAATGTTGCTACTATAGAACTCAATTTTCCTTTTTTACCACCATGGGATTTAGTGTGCCCACTTACTATTCTGTCTCTAAAATTTTCATTCTCCCTATTTAAATTTGAGGATAAATGCTAGTGCAGCAATCTGCCATTCCTTCTGCACCAAGCATTCTCAGAGACATTACATAATGTTCTCTGTTGCCCTTGGTGACTCGACACCTAAATAAGAAAAACCGGGAGTGGGCAGGGAAGGTTCACAGAAGAAAGGAAAAGGAAGATGAACTTGGTAGGAAAGGAAGGGCATGGGAAGGGAGAGGAAAAGAAACAGGGGGCTCTATATGATCAAACAGAATTCCTGTCTCGATAGAACTTTAAAGAATTATTTTATCCAACCCTTCTTATTACATTTGGGACAACTGAGGCACAGACAGGGATGGGTCTCCATAGTGGCAGAGAAAAGTTATGAACCAGGTCCAGTTGTCTAAACTGCCCTTCCCTCTGCCCACAGCACTTTAAATTCTACACCACCCTCTTGTCTAGTCACTGTCAATTAATTTTGAAATCTCAGGTCAAACATTCTTTCTTGTCATGTGCTCTCCTGACCTCCCCCCTTCCCATTGGATCCAGGTTCCGCCAATGCACCCTCAGAGCACCTGCCAACGTGCTTGTCCCCCACCTCTCCGTTCTCCACCCACCACACAGGGCATGCAATCTGCACTCCATAAAAACACGAGTCAGTTAGGAAGGAGCAAACATAGAGCATGTGCTCTATGTGGGATGCTTTTTATTACAGCAAAGAAACATCTCCATGCAATTCATTCACAACGCAGCGGAGGGAAATAGTTCCCATTCATGCATCTTTCAACAGCAAGGTTCACATAGGATTCATTAAAGAAAACTTTGTTAATTGTGATGTTCACTCCTGCAAAAAAAAATGTGGCTCTTTCTCTCCAGTCAGCTCCTTTCAAGGCAAACTGTGCTAGCAAAGACAAGAACTAATAAGCAAATTCCTTGAATTGTTCTAGTGCTTTATTTTTTTCTAACACTCGCTCTTATCACTCTAGACATACTTTATGTGGAACAAATTGATTAAAACATAAAAGGAGAATTCACTTTCTGTTAGGCTCTGCAGTGCATAGTTATTGGGATGTAAAAAGATCCAAGTGGCTTAACTAAATCCAAAAAATCCATCTCATACTGTCTTATCTTCAGCTCTAAAGTTTAAGCTCATCGCTGAGAAAGGCAAAGAAAGAGAACTGACATTTATTGAGTTCCTACTATATGCCAAGCACTGGGTGAGGAAACTTTCATTACTTATTCATTCAACAAACATTTGAGTACCAGGCACTGTTCCAGGAATGGGTGAGGCAGCAATGAAAACAAAATAAAGTCCCTGTTATCACGGAGTTTTCATTCCAGCGACAGGAGACAGACAGGAAGCAAATATAAATATCAGACAATGTCAGACGGGAATTATGGCTATGAAGAGAAATAAAGTAGGTTAAAGCAATGGGAGTGATGGGAGATATTTTAGACTGGAGGGCAAGCAAGGGCTCTTTGAGAAGGCAGCCTTGGAGCAGAGACCCGAGTAACGTGGCGACAGAAGGCTGGTGACTGCTGCGAGTGTTCCAGCCAGAGACACAGCCGGCACAAAGGCTGGGGGTGGGAGATGCTCGGGATGCTGGAGAAGCAGGGAGGAGGCCAGTGTGTTGGGCACACGAGGACTGAGAAAACGGAGCAGGAGACATGGACAGAGAGGCCGACAAGGGCCAGATCATGCAGCCACACCAAGGACTTTGAACTCTACCCCAAATTTCATAACAACCCTCTGGAAGATTTTGAGGGAGGGCAAGCCATAATTTGATTTTCTTTGTAAATGGTTGTGTCTTATTTAATCTTCAAAACTACCTTAAAAGATAATCAGCATTAACCTCGCTTTACAGATGTAGGAATTGGGGGTGGGAGAGATTAAGCATCACATCCAAGTTAATGCTGCTTATAAACAGTAGATTCGTGATTCCTACTCAGGACAGTGTGATTCCAAATCCCAGTCTCTTCCCACCACCCCAGGCCACCTGAGGACAGGAACTGTGTCTTGCCTGACCCTGAAACACGGTCACAGTGCCCAGCACATGGGCACCACGTGGTGGGCATTTTCTAAAAGAGCACAGAAGACTCAACTCAAGCTCTGCCAAATTCCTGGGCTCCTGGGTGTTTATGTCATTGAGGAGGCAGCTCGGGAGAGTAAAGGGACTTTTAACAATCAAAAAGAGAGTGAAAAAGAACTAAGACGTTTTGATGTGTACTCTATTTGGGACAACATCCTTCCATGGAAAAACGTGATTTTTTTCCAGTGCTTCCATTTTTACCCATTGATACTTTACATCTTGTACATAAGGAGATCTGAGTGTGCTCACACACATCGACTTTGAAACAGTCATCTTGCCCTTTCCAGTAGTCCAAGGGTCTACGGGAAATGACATCCATCAAAGCTTAGCTGAGTGGTTTGCTCCTCATGGCTACTCACACACAGGTATCATGTCGAGAAGAGTAAACTATCAATGGATCTTGTGTCCTTTCTCCTTCCTGGGCTCATATGACCCACAATGGAGCAGGTCTCTTTTTAGCCTTTGCCAGGGGTGAACTAAGAGAGAAAAGACCATTTTCAGGTGAGTACATATACACCCCACTGCTGGCTCCAAATTCCCCACTGAGTACCCCAGGGCCAGTGCCACGCAGCCATTCACACAGTGACGTGCGAGACCCGTGACTAAGGCACGGCCCTCGGGTGTGTGCGGACGGCAAGGCTGCCCTCGCTCTCGGGAGACCCACAGGCTTGGGGTGTGGGGTGGGAGAGGGGATGAGGCTGAGCATGCACACACACGCACACACAGACACACACGCACACACACAGGCATGCACACACGCACACGCACGCGCACACGCACATGGATGGGCGGAAGGGCACTGGAGGAAACAAACCAGAAGTTGTAAGAGCTCCCAGCAGCTGCCTGACCTAGTCTGGGGTGGAGGCACAGAACCTTCTCTGATGACTTTCGTAGGTTGAGAGGATGCAGGGGACAAGGAAGGAACATTCTAGGCTAGGAGTGTCCTCAGGGCTCTGCGAAGGGCAGAGTGAAGGGTGCTGAGGGACCTGCAGGAGGCTAATGTGATGGGGGCACAGGGGGCTGTGGGCGGGGGGGCAGGGACTTTCTGGGAATGATCTTGGCATCTCCTCTGCTGCCAACATTCAGACACCTGAGTGTTGACTCAGCCTCCGTAGGAGAAATCACAACAAACAAGTGACACGGGCTCATGAAATCCTGAATGCTCCCAGGGTGTCTATTTAGACACAGTGACTCTATATTCCTGCAAGGAGGCCTGGTGGGAGAAGGATGTGCACAGAAAGCCGTTAACGTCGCCTCCCCAGGGAGAGGAGCCCCAGGTGAGGCTCTGGGGGAACCTGGCCATGAACAGTGTTTATCGTTTACATCCCGGGGTTCCTGGAGCCTCTGAAATGAGCAGCAGTCATTAGCACAGCAGGCAGCCCTCATCCTTCCTTCTTGATAATAACACTGTCACCAGAGGACGGAAAATTACCCTGACGTCTCTGTATCTCCAAACTGCACTTCAGAGACAGACCGCGTAAGGCAAACAGACCCGAGTGAAAACCTCCTGGCTGGACTTCCAAGAAAGGACTAATAAATAACCCTGAAATATACAATCTGATGGCAGCTCTGCTCTGCGGCTCGTGGCTTCTGCCCTAGGAAGGACCATGAATTGCAGGGCCTGACAGATGGGGTCAGGAAAGTGGTGTCTGCCTGGTGGGTTGAAGGACTTGCAAGTTAACCCGTGGTGGCGGTTTCAGAGCAAGTGTGCCTGCTTAGGCGAAGACCAACCTCTGAGAAAAGAGCTGGCGAAGCCTCCTGGGCATGAAAGAATCACTGCCCCCCACCCCTGCAGCTGAGCTCTTCTGCCTAAGAGGGAGGAGCTCTGTGAACCTCGGGATCAAAGACGGCAGACAAGATTCTCCATGGCGATTGGACTTGCTCATTAGGAGAGAGACTGTGCAGCATTAAGTAAGCCCAACTGAAAGGTGCAAAATTTTCATAGTCTGTGTTTTTCTTTTTCAGTCAGAAACACCCCGATTTGCCAAAGCACTTTTGCAGTCATTTGTAAATTGGTCTGCCAGGGTCTCCATGAGAATGTTAGATGACAAGAAGAAGAAATCAATATCTCATCGCTGAGGCAGGGGTGGGCATTCATGTGAAAAACAAGATTCAAAGCATAGACAGAAGGATGCAAAGATGTTGATCTCCTGAGATGAAAAGTAGTTAAGCAAAAGGTGACAAATGCCAAGCCAGAGAGACTGACCTAAATAGCTAACGCAAGTAAATCCAACATGGGCAGCTGGATGTGTGAAAACCTTTTTTAAAATTAGATTTCATCAGAGACTACTAATAACAAGAATTATATCAAATTAGATTATCAAGAATAAATTAACTTGTGCTTAAGCAATGGCTGCAAAAAAAATTATGATGTGAAAATAAAGAAAATATTTGTGTTGTGAATAATAAAGAAAACATACAAACAACCTTGAAAATGGAAAATTTACAGAGAGTTTAGTACAAAATCTGTACCCTGGAAGAGGCACTGCGTTTGGGGTTGGGAGACTGCTATATGGGAGCTAATAATTGTTAGTATTTATCAGGTATTAATCACATGCCAGGGACTGCTGTAAGTGGGTTTCTTTGTGAAAAGGTGAGTTTTTTGTGTGTGAACAAGTCTTAATTAATAGTTTTTGTGAACACTCAATGAGCCCTACGAAGTATGGAGATTACACTCGTCATTTTGGAGATGAGGAAGCTGTGGCACAGAGAGGTTAACTATCTTATCCAAGGTCACACAGCAAATCAGAGCTGGGATTCCTGTCTCAGTTCCAGAGCTGTTGCTATTTGATTCTACTTTTCATAACTCTCTATCCATGTGGCCTAGAAAAAAGGGAGTTTTGGGAGGACTAGCTGATGCTCTCACTAGAACAAGAAAGTAATAGCTGAATATCTTTACCCAAGTAAATTATTTTCTGGGAAGAGAGAAGACAAGATGGGTATGGCCATCACCAAAGCTGTTTTCTTTCCCCCTCGATGCTATTTCAGAGCCTTCAGGCTTCTGGCTAGAACTTCAAAGAGAATCCTGGGTTTTCTCTAAATACAGATATATTTAGCAAAATAAATAAATAAACATAAATTGGGGCTCAAGAATGAGAACAATTACTTTTTGTATTTTTCTCAAGCTGCTTCAGGAAAAGGAAATTCAGCAAAGTAGTCACTTGAAAATTTAAAAATAATTACACAGCAACCAACCAAAAAGGCAAAACATTCTCTTCTTTTTCCTGATACTCTGACTTCTTTTGCATTTCTACCTCTTGGAATAACAAACCATTCTCTGTTCTTATTGTTTTCTGTTTTGGAGAAGCTGCCCTGCCTGCAAGCACATGCAAATGATCAGTGTCTCCTGAAATATTTTCCTCAAACATTGCAAAGGCTGGAAGTCAAACCCTTTAAAAATAAAACAGGGCTTTCTTTTTTTTTCTTTTTGGCTTATGTTCTTATGCCACCTATATCTTCTTTTTCCTCCCAAATAAATATGTGAGTAGAATTCTCTTCCCAAACAACAAATGAATCATTTTCTTGTTTTATTTTCGAAGGAAGGTCTGGAGTGATTATTGACAGAATTCAAGCCAACAGCTTCTACCAGGAGTTGCCAATGGTCCTGTTCTCTGTGTACTTAATAGCCACCTTGCTTTTTTACGGCTCTTTTGTTACCCAGACCTGCTTGGCAGTAGATGAGGGCATTGAGTCCATTAATTGTGTTTGGATGTGGGCCTTGTGTTTTATGAGCCAGCAGAACATTGCAAGCTTGGCTGTGAAGAGAGGGCCTCAGAGAGTGGGCAAGAGGATTAGACAGTTTTATAGGGAAGGTACCGAAAGAGAGCCCACGGCCCAAGTGGCCCAGGTGTGGCTTGAGTGGGATTGGAGGCGGCCGCCCTGCCAAGTGAGCAGACTTGGCTCTGTGGGTGGGTTTCTCCCTCCCAACCAGCAGCGCAGCCCCCCCCCCCCATGAAACCATAGCCCTCTGCCTCCTCCCCACAGGATTTCTTCCTCTTCCTCTCCCTCTTTGTTTCCTTCGCCATGCAGAAAGCCTTCTCCTCACTCTCCTTCTCTTGCCTTCCACCTCCTCTGTCTCTGTCTCCTTCTCTCCCTCCTTCCTTTTGTCACCGATGTTTCATAGCATGCACTCCATTTGACTGGCTTTCCCTGCCTCCCTCCAGGAGTTGATGGGCAGTCCTTTGTTCTTTCAAGCTGTTTTTGTTTGCAAGAGACAAGATACCTGCTTTGTATCATG
This sequence comes from Lemur catta, assembly GCF_020740605.2. Taxonomy (NCBI): domain Eukaryota; kingdom Metazoa; phylum Chordata; class Mammalia; order Primates; family Lemuridae; genus Lemur; species Lemur catta. The sequence continues at coordinate 4,043,314 of NC_059147.1, read as the reverse complement.
CTTTCTTGTGTGCAAGTGACGGTAACAGAATAGCTACAAGCTGTACATTTGCATTCTTGGAAAGCATAAATTAGTACCATTTTTAATGTGACAATTTTATTAGCATAAATCATTTGCTTCTAAAACATAGCACGTTAAAGAAAATTAAATGGCTTAAATTATAGATGTCCATGTACTACTAAACCGTTAGAAAGGAGAGACTAGTAATTCTCATTTGAAAGTGCTGCACTATTTCTGTTGCCTGGTGCTTCTAAGATGACTTCTTCTGGCTTCCGAGAACAAGAGGACATCTGGGTGGGAGGACAGAGCAAATATCAAGGCTCGTCATCGTGATCTGCTCCTGATCTCATTTCTGGTACTTTCTGTGCTGATCCTCTCTTGACATTTCTGATACAGCAATTACTCATAAAATGAAAGGATTTAAAAACTATGAATTTTGCCATAATGGAACTAACTTTTACTGGGTGAATGAATGGACAGGTGGATGGGTGGAAGGTGGATGCGGGGCAGGGATAAGGTGAGCGGCGGCTGGATAAACAGGTCCGTGCTCAGCAAACTCCTGGAGTCAAATCAGACAACCTGAGGAACAATATCAGTACGTTTTCTCTTTTCTGATTAGAGTGCCTACTGTATTCAAAACATAAAGGCAATGAGTATTTTGAGACAAAGAAGTAGAAGATGAGATCCATGCCTCAAGAAAGTTGTGATCTAATTTGTAAATAAGACAATAGAGAAATATTAATAATATACATTCGAATAAACATAAAATTATATGGTACAGATTATCCAGAGGAAACACAGGTGGGAAAGACAACAAAGGAATTCCGAGTAAGGAATGGAACATTCAGGGAAGGCCTTGGGGCAGAGACCTCGTCTGAGCAAGAGTTTAAAGGACACGTCGGTCTGGACAAGCAAGAGGGGCCGCTTCTAGGGAGGAACAGATGGAGCTTGGTGGCAGCAGGTCCGTTCCCTTCTCTGGTGGTTCCACTGTGCAAAGGCCTGCAGCAGCAGCCGTCGACCTTCGTCTTCCTTTAGCTGCACATTCAGCCGCCCCCGCCCTATCGCTCAGTGAACACACAGCGAATGAATGAGTTGAACGGAAAAATGAAGAGTTATACCCGCGGTCCCTGCCCAAACTGTCTGATCTCTCCTTGGGATTCTTGGCATAAAATGAAGTTCAACTACACTCTAGCATGGATCATATTGGATTAGACTTCCTGCATAAAGAGCCCTGATAGCAAGTCTACCATATGGATTGGGAATAGGTTGATGAAATAAAACTTGTACTTTGGCAATAATGGAAACAAACCAGTTTCTTTACGTTGTTCCAAGAACCCTTTTGTATTTGAAACGAAAAGGGCCAAAGGGGAAAACAGAGTCATGCTCTGACACAATCGTAATTAAGTAACTTCACTCCCAGCTTTTTAGAAAAATCAAATCTGATAATATTTTGCCCACGGATTGTTCTTCAAGAGGATAATAACAAATCACTCCCCGGGCTTTAGCCTTGCAACCAGCAACGTGCAGTAACTTAATGAGCTGATCTGCTGTCAGCAGCTCAGAGACTGCAGCTGAACTGGGCAGGAAGCTCGGTGGGAGGGGATTCTGCCTCCAAAGGTGGACTGTCCTGGCAGCCGGTGACTTGGGGAGTTTGCTAATGACTCCAAGTTTTCTTGACTGGTTAACCCCTGGGTTCCTCCAAGGCCATCTGTTCTTTAACTGTTGTACCTTTGGGAACTTCTGTCTCTAAGGCTGGAGATAAAATTGAGAAGTTAATGGAGAAAAAGAAAGGACTATTATAGTTTCCTAGAAGATCCTGCCCACCTCAGGGCCTGTGCTTTTGCTGCCCGTTTGGAAGGCGCTGCCTGGGTGGCCCTGCCTGCCTTTACCTCCCCATTCCCCCAGGCCCCTGCGCAAATGTCGCCGGACAGGAGGCTTGCCCAGGCCATTCTGTCTGTCTCAGCATCCCTCTCCTAGCCCGGCCTCCTCTATGCTGCGTACCCTGCTATGTTTTTCCCTCTGGCGTCTATTACCACAAGACACAGACAGGGTCAGTTGTCACCCATGAGAATAGATGGGTGAGACCTGTTACTTGTCAGTCGTAGTCACTGTCACTACTTTGCCTCCGCCTGAGGCTTGGGCAGCGCCAGGCACACAAGAGGCACTCATTGTTTCTTTAAGGAATGAGGGAATGAATTTATTGGGTTTTGCTTTGCCTATTTAAACTCCCTCAAAGAGCTAAGCGGAAAGCAAGAGATTTAACAAGACTTGCAGTTATCGTTTATTGAATATCCGCTGCCTGTGAGGCATTGTGTCAACCCCTTACATTCATTCGCTCATCTGATCCTCAGGACGCTGTGAAGTAAATACCAGCATTTCCCTTTTACAGGTGAGCAAACGAATGAAGCCTGCCTGCCGTGCGTTGGTTGTCACAGAGGATTCCACGTGGGGGATTATGTTTAGGAACATCCTCCTGGCAGCCCGTCTGCAACGAAAGTGACGAAACCACCTGAGTGATGACGACGGTGACGATGACAAGGAAGAGCTGACATACAGGGCGCTCACTGTGTGCCGGCCTCTCCTCTAAACGCTCCCTGTGCTCATCTATCTACCCCTCGCCACAGCCCCGGAAGGCACATGCTGACAGTGTCTTCAGTTTACAGAGAAAGAGACGAGCCGGAGGGAAGTGAAGTGACTTGCTCAAGGTCACACAGCTACCGAGTGTCCGAGCCTGGCTCCAGGGCCACGTAGAAATGGCATCAGAGCAGCACAACTGGAAGCCCAGACAAGAGACATATTCCGACTGGAAGCCACATGAGCTTGCAGCTCTGCGGGCCGGGACGCAGGCGCGGCTGTCATCAGAGGGAGGCCACCAGGGATCAGAGACAAGAGCGTCACTTCTCCCTGAATGAGCTGATGGAATACTCGCAGAAAACTGCTCACTGAAGAGACCATTAAAGGTGGAACCTCTTGCCAGAGATGATTTTTAGGCCTAATAATCACTAGATAAGTGAAAAAATTCATGCTCCATGGAGCTAAAAACATTCTCCCAAGGGGGATGGAAGAAGTCTCTAAAATAAAAAATGACATGTTGGATAATCATTATGCCAAGTAATGTATGTGAAAAAGCCAAAAATTGCCCAGTTCCTTATGTTTAGCTAAAGGATTTTTGTTGAATAAGGCTCTTGTACTTGTGTCTAAGCTATTTCTTTTTCCACTTGAACTGCCTCAAAAACAGTGAGTCAAAAAGAAAAGTTACTGGGAATGGAATTCAATAATATTTAGGGAGAAGTGAAATTAAATATTATTTGATGTCACAATTCCTGGTTGGCCGCACGTAGGTTCCTGGTGGGGGCTCACTTAGCTTCACGAAGCACGTTCAGTGGGCTGTGAATTCTACAGACACACACTCACTCACACAATGCCACTGCGGTGCAGGGACAGGAAAGCCTGAATTCAGGACAGCCTGAATTCTTTAGTAGCACCCAGAGTCAAGATCAGAGAGTCTAGCTCAGGTGTTTTTGTTGGTGCTCCTGTCAGTTTTCTTCACCCAACTAGAAACTTAATAATTTAAATATTAATAAATATTATTTGTTGAGCACTTTCAATGAGCCCAGAACTATGCTAAGTGCTTTCTGCTTACTATATCTTTTTTTAGAGACAGCCTGTTGCCCAGGCTGGAGTGGAATGGCGCGATCACAGCTCACTGCAGCCTTGAGCTCCTGGGCTCAAGCGGTCCTCCTGCCTCAGCCTCCCAACGTGCTGGGACTACAAGCGTGAGCCACCTCGCCAAGCTGCCTGGTACATCATTTATTTTCCCGCAAGTCCACCTGAGAGAGATGGAGGAATTAGGGCTCAGACTGTGACCAGGATGTACCCCAGCCTCACAGCCAGTAGCGGGTACAGCTGAGATTTGAACTGCGGCGGATCTCACGCCAGAGCTGTGCTGTCAGCCACCCCACAGAGTGGTTAGGAAACCTCTAAGGGGGAGCTCTGACTTCAGACAGAGCTGGGTTCAAATCCTACCTCTAAATGTCACAGTATGAGGCCAGTGGAGAAATGATTACTCACAATGAAGAGGTGGGCTCTTTGACCAGAAGAGGACATGGTGGGAGAAGGGACAGACCCAATGTAGCAACCGTCATTTATACACGGCAGGAATGGTCTAAGCAGGTCACTCCCATCCTCACAGCCGGCACTGAGATGACGGGAGACTGACAGGCAGGCCAAGGCCCCGTCCAGATGTGACGGCCGATGGGTTCTGGGAACTAGGAGGAGGTATCTCAAGGCACAAGAACCCTGAAGACAAGCCACATGCTGGCCACTGATGCCCAAGGCCACTTCTGCTCTGGGAAGAGCAGTTTGTCACCTGCTTTCTTGAGCATCACTGGAGACGTAATCTCAGAGGATGTTGGAATAGCAGGTACTAGGCAGGCCAAAGTCAGCCACAAGGTCGTTCTTTGCTTTTTCTTTTTGGATGGGAGTCGAGCACACTGTCTTAGCTTGGGATCCCCAGAAGCAAATCCCGAGACAATGATTTAAGTGCAAGTCGATTATTTGAGGGGTGGTCCCAGAGAACCAGGGGAAAGGGGAGGGGCCACACAGTGCTCATGAGCATTCGGCCCCGCTGAGAACCTCCAGGCGGCCTCAGAGCCCAGGGATTTATCCACCCACTCCCTCCTTTCCTTCTTGAGACCTGCTGCCCGGGACAGCTCCCCCACACTTCCGGTCTGTCAGGTGGGTGGGCTGAGAACGCTCAAGTGGCCAAAGAAAGCCCCAAGGGAAAGAAGTACAGGTGATTTCAGGCAGCAGCCAGCTGGCAGGTGTGCACAGGACTGGGTGTGCCAGGGGAGGTGGGCTGGGACCAGCCATGCCTGCCACGGGCACAGGAAACTATTTCTCTACCAGGAGAGAGGCAGTAGCCTCCGTGTCTGTGAGAAACTGCAGCAGCTACTTAGCTTCAGCCAACCGTTAGCTGTGCAAGAATGTGGACCCAGTATTCAAGGGAAACTACAAATCTAACTTTTATTTGAAACCCCCAGATTTTCAAATGTATTGGTAGCAAATTAAGAAATGGAAAAACATTCTTCAGGCCAACAAAGCCCATGTACTGGTCCCAATTTGTAATTTCTGGCATAAGAAGTCCCAACGCCATTAATCGGTGTCGGTAAAGCACTTGTTCCCTTCTTCAAAGGGCCTTCCGTCTGTCGTCTCACAAGCGCTTTATCACATCCTGGGGAAGAAGTATTTTCTGAGAAAAGTTACCACGTAGAACACGTCTCGAAGTTGCCCCACCCCAGGACTCAAGGAGAAGGGCTTTGCTGAAGGGCTCACAGCTGGCTTGTGATACAAAGTTCCACCAGCTCTGCCATCCTTTCCAGCAAGCCAACCAACGGCCTGTGACCCTGCGGCAGGCGAGCCCTCATCAGAGGTGGCTGCCTTAGATCAGGAGCTTCTGCAGAGACAAAGTTTTCCCCCTTCTTCCACTCACCATACAGAGATGGAAATTTCTCAAGAATGGATGGAGCCATTAGTTAGTACTCTCTAATCACTCTCCACAAGGAAATTCAGTTCCTGCAGCCTTTCAACAGCATTCTAAAAAGAAGGGTTTAATAGTGGACATGTGAATAAAATCACTATGGTGATAAAAGTGTTTCTCTAAACACCACAAACCACCTTGCACCTCTTTAAACTTCCGGAGAGGTCATGGTCAGGGAATGAGGACCAGACTCATTCATTCATTCAACAGACAATGGCTCAGGCCTGCTGTAATCACACCTGCCACGGTTCTGTGTGCTGGGGGTGAACAAGCCCGACAAGCTCTCTTCTCTCATGCACGAGCATCCTAGTCAAGGAAACCCACACGCACACGGGAGAGGTTGAGAACGCAGCCCCAGCTCAGCAGTAACCAGCTGTGGCACCTCCTTGACCAAATGCGGTGATACCCCTGCCCTGCCTGCCTTGCGGATCTGCGTGGGGGTCGGATGAGGCCGTGGGTGGGGAAGGAGGTGGGAAATTGAGGGAGCCTTCAAGGTAAGGCATGTTTACCACTTGCCTGGTCTGTCTCCTCAGCCTCTCCCAGGTGCAGAGGAACAGCAGCATCTTCTGAGCACACAGGAGTGAGTGGTTAGGTAACGTCTCCAGTGTTGACCCAGAAGTTAAACCTGGGCAAGATGACTGCTTTATCAGTGGTTACAGCAGAAGGACTCCCATCCACAAAGAATCGCTGTTTCACAGAAAATCAAGGTGTTTTACCCGAAAAACTAGTATTGGGAGATCCAAATCAAAGCCTGCAGCCCTGTGTGTGCATGTGTCTTGCAAAGGTGCACTTAATGAATATTCATAGTATGCAAAGATGTGAGAGCCAGAAAGGGTCATCTCAGCCTCTCTTCATTTCACCGCGAGGAAAACTGAGGTCCAAAGAGAAAATGTGACTTGTCAGAGGCTGCTTAGTGGACAAGGGCAGAGCAGAGGGGGGTCTAAGCCTTAGTCCAAAGCGCTCTCCACAACAAATCGCAAAAATGACCTTCCATATGAATTGTCCAATTTATTCAACACATTTTTACTGAGCACTTTAGATGCATGGTCCTTGGGTGAGTGCTTTGGACAAGTGCTTTCTTCAAATAAGTGTCCTCGGTGCTTTTAGGGTAATTCTGAGTCAGGAGCTCTGAAGTGGAGCCTGGGAACCTGCATTTATGACAATAACTGCCTCTGGGTTATTCCGGGAGCCAGGCACACTTGTGGAATTCCAGCCCGAGTGGCTCGGGGCGAGGTTCTTAACCAAGCAGAGCATGATCATCTCAGAGCAACCCTTCATAATTATTTCACCGTACGGTAAGTCCTCACTTAACGTAGCCAATAGGTTCTTAGAAGCTGCAACTTTAAGCAAAATGACATATAATGAAACCAATTTTAACGTAGGCTAATTAATATAAACAAAAGTTGAGTTCCTATATTTCTGGCCACAAAAACATCACCAAACTTCTAAATAAAGACCAAAATACTTCTAATATTAAACATTGAAATAAATGTGAGCTATAGATACATTTAAGAAAAATTAATAAAACAAGTAAGATAATTATTTACCCAATTATTCCAGTCCAGGGTCTCCGGTGGCCAGAGCCCATCCTGGCAGCTCAGGGAGCATGGTGGTGACCCACCTGGACAGGGCGCACCCACACCCACACGGGGACCGCGTAGACAGCCAATTCACCTAATGTGCACAGCTTTGGGATGTGTGACGAAACTGAAATACCTAGAGAGACCTATGCAGACACAGGGAAAATGTGCAAACTCCACACGGTGGCCCAGGAAGATAATTGATTTTTTTCTCATCCATGTTATAACGAAATGACATTGAATGAAACAACATTATTCAAGGGCCTGCCATATTTCCAAAACCTTTTCTGGGTGAAACTGATGCCCCCCTATGTGCTCAGGAACTTCTGGCATCATTGTTAAGATCACTGATACAGACACCAGGACATACCGAGGTTCAAGTCCCAGCTCCCCCATTACCAACTGTGTCACTTGGAGAGAAGTTACTTATCTTTATTTCCCCTTTTTCCAAAAATTGCACCAAGGTAAAGCAAAGCTCTAGCTGATGTGAGCGTGCTGTGCAGGAGTTGGCAGTGCTACCCTCACTGCCCGCTCATTGGACGGTAGCACAGCCCCAGGAAAAGGACGGTGAAAGGTACTTATCTTCTTTGAACCACAGGTGATAATGACAAAAGAACCTACCTCAGGGGGCCTGGTGCAGTGGCTCACGCCTGTAATCCCAGCACTCTGGGAGGCCGAGGTAGGCAAGCAGATCGTCTGAGCTCAGGAGTTCGAGACCAGCCTGAGCAAAAACAAGACCCCGTCTCTACTAAAGAAATAGAAAAAAATAAGCTGGACAACTAAAAATATATATACATAAAAAGTCAGCCGGGCATGGTGACACATGCCTGTGGTCCCAGCTACTAGGGAGGCTGAGGCAGGAGGATCGCTTGAGCCCAGGAGTTTGAGGTTGCTGTGAGCTAGGCTGACGCCACAGCACTCACTCTAGCCTGGCAACAGAGTGAGACTTTGCCTCAAAAAAAAAAAAAAAAAAAAAAGATCCAACGAGATGATTCCTGTTGACTTTTAACACGGTGCCTGTAGCACGGACACCCAACAAATGTTAGCCGTTGTTTTTATTTTATTTAGTCTGGCAAACCTACGCGGGTCTAATAATCAAAAACTCCACGTAAAGCTACAGTATAATGAAGGTAAATAAGGTTGGAAAAGAGCGTGTAACCAAACATTTGTACTAGCCAGAAAATATGATAAATGCAACAACCCTATAAATATGGACTTTCCATATTGACCCTTAACATGGAGAGCCTATTCTTCATTGTGAAAACGTCACCCCCTCCTCCTCATCTAAACTCTATGTGCTCCTAGGCATCCCCCCACCTGGGGGGCACTCCTTGGCACACGCATTCCAGTAAAGGAAGAGCCTGGAGTTGCCTTCGCATTCAAGCCGAAGCACACATTGTGGATTTCTCAGAAAATCTCCAAGTCTTCCAAGGTTACCCAAGAACACTGTTGAACTGACAGAGATATTTTGAATCAGGACACTTTTTTTTTAGCAACTTCCCTGATTAGGGGTTACTGTGAGCCATCAATTTTGGTGTTCTGCAAAGAGATTATCCTCTTCCAGGGGATAAGACTATTTCAAAGGAGCTAAGAAAATAAACACATTTCCCCTGCATTAAAGCCTTTGCCTTCTTTGAACTCCTCATTTTTAGAATATCTCCACTGATAAGGACAAATGCAATTTTCACCATCAGTGGATCTGAACAGACAATTACATTAAGGCAAATAAGACAGGGTGAGGCCGATGATGTAAATCACATTGTGTGCATCTAATGTGCAAACAAAGCCCTCAGATAAAAATGAACACCCTCAAAAAGCAGTCAACATTTTTTTTTTTTGCATCTAATCAGGACCCAATTTGCATAAACATTTCTTTACCTACCACCACCACAAAATCACTTACTGGCATTTGGATGTCTGGGGAGAGAGGAGAATTCAACCAATTTTAAAAACACGTTCCCTAAGGAAACACTCTGCCCCCTTAGGAAGGGCTTGCCTGTGCCTGGCAAAAACACCGCCTTACTGCCACGGCATGTCAGGCTCCCAAGCCCCTGTCACAGCCTTCCTGTGTGATCCTCACCACAACCCTGCGAGCTTAGAAATTAAGATAGTTTCTTATCTTTATATGGGAGAAAAACCAAATTAAGATACTTTCTTATCTTTGTAATAGAAAGAAACCCAAGGTTAGAAGTGATCTCCCAGGCAGTGGCGGGGCCGGGATTGAAGTCTCACTGTCCTCTGGAGCAGGCTAGGTCTGCCCCAGAGCCCCTGCTCAGGAGTGAGTATTATTAGCCCATCCGGTAGCTTCTCAACGGCCTGATGCTGCTCTTACCCCTGAGCACAGAGACGGGCAGCAGTTTAGAGTTCTCCAACAGAACAAAAAACTTGGAAAGGGGCCGCAGGAACTAAACTCAGCCCAGCTGAGATTTACATTTTTGCAAAACTGAACCAGTCAAGCGGGCGAAGCAAAAGGTTAAGCTCATAGAAACGAAGTCTGTGTAGAGCTCTTATGTGCAGGAGAAAGGGAAAGAAATGCTATTCAGGAAAGGAGTGTCGGGGGACCGTGAGGGGGGGAAGATGAGCAGGCGTGAATGCACATGCAGAGAAAGGCAACGGCCTGCTCTTTGGCACCTCCCCAGCGCTTGACATCAAAGGAACAGAGACCCAGGCGGATGTGCCTCTGAAAGGAAGCTGGAGGTCCATGTGGTATTATTTGCAGCCTTTGTCATGCATGGCACCACATTTGCTGAGGGCCTTGGGTGCTATCCAGTATTGGGGTGCACCGTGTCACAGGGCAGGGTGAGCTCTCCACAGCCCACCCTCCGCTGCTGGGCCATGGGCGCCCTCCTGCTCCTCTGGCTGCTGATGGGCTGGCCGAGGGCCCGATGCTGCTTCTCTGTGCAAGGCGGCCAGCACAGCACAGGAGGGAGGGAGGGAGTAGGCTGGACGTTTCCAGACTGGGCTTCTGAGGAGCTCAGGTTTCCCTGGAGAAACAAAGGAGAATCCGTGAAAGGATTCAGCCGGAGCAACCCCGCTCCTATGACTTATGTATCATTGTCAGCTTTAAAAAAAAATAAGAGAGGGAATGAGAAGAGAGCATCATCGGTGGGAGACAAAAGCTTGCAAACCATCTAGATACTTACTAGGGTCCTGTCCAGCCCTGAAGCTCCAAGATTCTCCCCTCTCTAGTAAAAATGGGTCTGCTCCATTCTCTAACCCAGTGATTTCCGTAAGTGGGATGAACATGGCAGTGGGGATTTTTTTTTACATAATACTTAGAAAGCATCATTTTGACAGTTTTGTATTTATTTCAAAGTATTATATTTATAGCAACTGACACTGGTTTTACATTTATGTTAACAATGTAAAATATCTTTTTAAAGTCAATTTATTTACACCTTTAAAAAGTGAGTTGCTTTCCTCCGTGAACAATTATCAAGTAGTTGTGCGTGTTGGACATGGCAATGGCAAAAGCATGATGTCTGATTCACAGCAGTTTGGGACTTGCCAATCGGTGGGTCAGCCAAGCACTGGAGTGGCTGGGCGGAGCCAGCGAAGCGCCCAGACCCGGCAAATCTTAGAACAAGTCGCTGGAAGCCGTGGCTACTGCATGAGAATTTACAACTGGCCGTGACAGGCCCCATCCTGGGAAAACAGCAGGCTAAAGACACAAGTTACAAGAAGAGATGACGAAGTTAAAAGTGCTGCACAAAGGGTGAAGTGGGGAAGGACCCATGGAGGGAAGGAGGGATAAACGACCCTTTACAGGCTTGTGTCCAGCAGACACTCTGCCCTCTAGCCTGGCTGGTCTATACATCCTACAGTCCTGCTGTTAACTTTCGCCCCCATAGTTTCATGCTTCCCTGCCTAAAATGGCCTCTGCTCTTCTCTCTGTATTCCAGGGCTCAAGCTCCGCCTTCCCCATGAAACCTTCCCTGATCACTCCAATAGCACAAATTTTCTTGTTCTTCCCTTCATCATTTTCCGGCCATTGCCCCTTACTGGTTTACCCTGCTTCCCCGTAGCGGGAAATGCACCCATTGGGGAAGTGTAAGCTGATTTGGCCTTAAATAGCATGAGATCACAGTGGGAAAGTCACTCCCTTTTTGCTGCTCCTTCAGTGCATCTGATTAAATCAAGAAGAAAGTCTCAGTTTGGTCCTGACGTGTCTTTAACAACTACACACTTGCTTATCTCCCCGTTTAACAAAGGGGAGTTCTGGATAAGAACCTTCATCACGCACTAGCATCTACTGAGATTTTAATAACATTTTTTTTGTTTTTATTATATATACTTTTAATTAAAGCAAATTATTCTGGCTTTTCATTTGAAGCAGTGATCTTTAAATCAATGCATTTAAATACAAATCTAGTCAACTAAAACATATCAGGCAGCAGCCCGTGACAATGCGGTTGTGTGCAAGACGCCGTTGTGTGGACGCGGCAAATATGGGGAGTGCGGTGGATGAATGACTGAAGCTTGGAAAACACTGATCCAACTTTTCTGTGCGGATGATTAACCCGCCCAGCCCCACGGGGCAGAGACGGGCCTGGACGACCGTAGAGCTCCGGCCTCTCCCGGCTTCCCCATCCCGGCCTTCCCCGGCTGGATCCAAGATCTGCAGACAGCAGCAGCAACCGCAAACAGCAAATAATAAAAAACAAGCAAGAAGCAAAAACAACAAGTAACAGCAGCAAAAAAGAAAAAAAAACCTACACAACTAACAGAGAAACAAAACAAGTTTACCGGAAGGACGCTGAGAAACTGAGGGCTCGGCCTGTAACCCGCCACCAGGGTGGAGGAAGCGGCTTCGCGCCGCACCCACCCTTCCCGGCCGTTCAGGCCGCTCCCACCGCGCCGGCTTCGCGCCCCGCGCCGGCCAAGCCCTGAGACTGCGGCCCGGTTACTCGGTCCAAACTGCACCTTCTAGCCTCCGTGCCTCTCAGACATCCGTCCCTCCCTGCTTCTCTGAAACGCTCCCGCACCTTGGCCCGGAGGCCCCCTCACCCAGTGTTTCGTTCAGTAGATGTTTGGGGGGCCTCATTACACCCCGGAGCCGGTGACGCCCGTGGCCAGATGCGAACACCGGCAGGACGGCCAGAGCCCGGCCGCGAAGCACTGACTCTGATGGGAAGACGAGTGAACAGGCAGCGCCGTGAAGGTTGATACCGATGTGGGGAAGGGATTGTTGTCCCCAGGGCTTCATTCCCTTCCTATAATGAAATCACATGTCCCCGCGCCGTCTTAGGAACATGTACTGCGGGGTATGCGCGCTCCCCTGCCCCTCCGACTCGGGGCTGGCACTGCGCCTTGCTTGGGCCATCAGTGTGAGCAGACGCGACAAAGCAGAGGCTCTGTGCGCTTACAGCCAGGCTTGGCCTCTTGCACTTCTGCCACCTGCAATGATAAGAGCATGTCCTAGAGTGAGGGACATGACGAACAGACCTCGCCAGCCGCGGCCCGCAGCAGAGCTGCCCCAGCTGCTGCACCACTCGTGAGCATGAAAAATGAAATGTGTGTTGTTGTGGGCCACTGAGGTTTGGCAGTTTGTCACACAGCACTGTAGCCAAGACCTGCTTTGTGTGGGGGACTGTAGACCCTACGGGAGTACAGAGCGTGGGCCCCAGCTTTCCTTTGGCTGATCTGCGAAGGAAGTGTTGGTAGCTAAGCTCAGTCATAAAGGACAAGTAAGAGTCGGTGAGAAAGGATGGAATGGGGGTCAGGCCATGGGGGGTCCAAGGGAAGAAGGAAATGCGCTGAGAGGAGAGAGGAGGCAGGAGGCTTGGGACATGGCCGTCGTTCACTCTGGCGGGAGCACGGGCTGTGGCCTCCTGTCCCTCTGCGTCCCTGGCAAGCTCAGCTTCTCCTGTGGCTGCCTTTATCCTCTTTGTGCTGACTTCTCCCAAATCCACAGCCCCAACTCGGGCTTCTCTCAAGCTCCAAGATCTCTTTTCCAAGGGTCATCTCAGTGGGGCTCTCAAAGTTGACATATCCAGTGTTGCACCCTCAGACCTGCTCTTACTGTGCTCCTGATCCCACTAACAGCCCCCATGCCCTGTCCCTGCCAGGTGTCCAGGACAGCTTTGTCCTCACCCTAGGGTTACTAATACTTACCTCTCCCTCTAGCCCCACATCCCATAGGTTCTGTCTAATCCACCTCTTTGTCTCCCAAATTTTGCTCCCAACTCTCCACCCCTCCTTCCATTGCAAATAGCCATAGTGTTAGTGGATGTCTTGAGCTTGTTTCTGATTTTAGTGGAAATCCTCTGACAAGTCACCATTAGGTAGGATGCATGTTAGAGACTTCACATGTATACACTTTACCAAGGTGATGTGCCTTCTAGTCCTAGCTTACTGAGGTTTTTTTAAATAAAGAATGGGTGTTAATTTTGTAAATTGTTTTTTTCCTGAATTGATTGAAATGATCACATAGTGTTTATTATTTAATCAGTTAATTAAATAGATATCCTGAGGAATTAATAAACCATATTTGGTCATGACACAGTATTCCTTTAATTAAAAGTTTAATTTCATGGAGGCATGAGTTCTGGTAACATTTTTGTGTTAATTTATCCCAGCCAACACTTCCAACTCAGACTTTCTGCATCCATGTTCAGGAGAGATATTGCCACATCTTTCTTTCTTTGAAATATGATGTAGTAATATATGAAATATTTTTAGTAATATTATGACAAACTCATATAATAGGTTAGAACCTTCTAATCATTTTCTATAATCCTGAAAGTGTATATGTATATATAGATACATAGTTTAGAGTGTAGAAATTATCCATCCCTTAATGGTTTAATAGAACTAATTTATTAAATTAGCTGGACTTAGCCAGGCATGGTGGCTCACACCTGTAATCCCAATACTTGGGATGCCAAGGCGGGAAGATCACTTGAGACCAGGAGTTTGTGACCGGCCTGGGCAACATAGTGAAACCCCATCTCCACAGAACAATTAAAAGATTAGCCAAGTGCAATGGCACAAGCCTGTAGTCCTAGCTACTGGGGAAACTGAAGGGGGAGGATCGCTTTAGCCCAGGAGTTCAAGGTTACAGTGAGCTGTGATGGTGCCACTGCACTCCAGCCTGGGTGACAGAATGACACCCTGTCTCTAAAAATTAATTAATTAATTAACTGGACTTAGTATACTTTTAGGATTATACCTTTGATTGCCTCTTCAATAATCTTGCATGATTATGGGTCTCCTCAAATATTTTCTTAAACTCTAGTCAATCTGATTTTGTTAATCAAATTTTATTACATTGTTTTCTGTTTCATTAATTTTATTTGGCCTTTTTATTTTCTTTGGTTTATTTTGTTATCTTTTCTAGTTTTCTAAGTTGAAGATAAGTTCATTAATTTTCACTATTTCTTGTTTTCCAGTGTATGCACTTAAAGCTATGTATTTCCTCCAAGTACCACTTTGGCCATCTCCAGTTAGTTTTGATTTGTGGTGCTTTTGTGGCATTTATTAAAAATGGCTTGTAACATCAGTTTGGCTATGTTAGATGGCAAGTCATTTCATGTCATTGTTTTGGCTAGTTTTGGACATTTTTGTCTTCCATGTAACAGTTTGAGTATCTCTTATCCAAAATTCTTGGGACCAGAAGTGTTCTGAATTTGAAATAGCCTACAGGCAATATATATAATATTTTGTATAATTTTGTGTGTGAAACAAAGTTTTGACTATGTTTTATCTGCAACCCATCACACGAGGTCAGGTATGGATTTTCCACTTCTGACATCATGTCAGCACTCAAGATGTTTCAGATTTTAGAACATTTTGGATTTCAGACTTTCAGATTAGGGATGCTCAACGTGTATGGTAGACAAAACAGCTTAAGTGTCCTATTGTGATTGTAACTGAGATTTTACCATTGAGAGTTTATAGTTTAATTGGGAAGAATTGATATTAGATTTTCTAAGAACATGGTATGTATCTCCACTTGTTTTGATCTGTTTTTATGTCCATCAGTAAAATTTCAGTGTTGCTTTCACATAGATCTTTTGTATCTTATTAAGTTTGTTCTTATTATTATCAATGGGACCCTTTTCCATTTATGTTTTGTAATTGGTTATTAATGACATCTAGGATAACTAACAATTTTCATTTGTGACTTTTGTATTTGACCACATTACTAATCTCGTATCAGAATTAATAGTTTGGTTTATTCTCTTGGGTTTTTAGGTAAGCAATCAAATCATCTACAAACTATTGCACAAAATAAGTGCTTAATAATATTTTTGTTGAATGTCTGAGCTTATCCTCTAGGAAGTATAGACAGTCTCATGCAATTAGATGTTCCCCAAGAGCCTTGCCCTACAGAAATCTCTCAGCTTTTCTGAATATACTCTGAATTTTCTCTACAGATTTTCTGTACCTCTGCAATTTATTTTACCACATCACATAAGTTGTAGTCTAGTCTTAAATAATTTAGGAGAATCAGAATGTAAACAATTTGAACATAACATTCTCACAAATATTAGGGCCTCACTGGCAGATACTCTGACATTTCTTAAAGGCCTTGCACATCAAATCTAAGTATCAAGAGTGAGTGGCCCTGTCCTTCCACTTTGCAGAAGGACATTGTGGGGCAAATGCCCTTCCTTGCTCTCTAAAAGCACAGACTGACATTTTGGCTCTACTAGGCCCTTTCACACCCAGCCTCTCCCCACAGAGCATGAGCAGAGAAGAGAAATGCTGAAACTCGCCCCGGTGGCAGTACCCATCCAGGAGGACTGGAAAGATTTAAGAAATGCAAACTGTCCTCCCAGAAACAAATTTGCTTTTTCTATATTTGATTTAAGCAATCCAAACTTAAAAAAAAAAAAAAATCAATGAGATATAGGGAGGAGAAAGGAGGAGGGAAAATGAGCCCTTTGAAAATTCCTCCAGAGAGCCAATTGAAGCCTATTAATATTAACACAAGGTACCTCTACCCTCGGATGCTTTTGGAGATCCAGAGGCTGGCTCTCGGGAACCCTGCTGTGCGTGGTTCTTTTTGAATGTTAGGAATAAAACCTACAGCCTCTGAGTTAGGCAAAAAAAAATGTCCATTTTCCTTTGTGTGCACATTTTCATAGGAAGCTGCCTCAGGCATAGAAAAGAAGGAAAATGATGAGAATTCTTAACAACAGCTGTTCCTTGGCAAGGAAAATCCTTATTTAAGAATCTTACAAAGTGAAGGATGAACAGAAGACAATGAAATGAAGCTCAAATTCATCCTGGAAAAGTATATCTTTCCGAGATAGACTCAATTACTGATAGTGCTTAGATGGTGACTTGCAACAGCTTGTACCCAAAGCAGTACAGTGAGAACAGCAAAGAACCTCGGGTCTAAGCAGAAAATGTCTGGAGGGAAGGAAGATTTTAAAAAACTAGAAGAAAGGAAAATAAGTCCCTAAAGACATTCCCTTAGGTACATAAGGCTTTGTAGCAGGAGTTCGCACTTGGCCTTGAACTTGGGACTTTCGCCAACAGGCGTCCGGAATGGGAAGGGACTTGTGAGTGACACCGCACTCGGCCACACTGCTCTGAACACGGCTGCGCCTGGCAGGTCCCTGTCTGCCGTGGTCTCCCGTTCTCTTGCCTTAATGCCTGTGAGTCCTTAAAGTCACTGAGACGTCCAGGCCCGTGGCTGTCTCCGCGGTAGCACCTATCACGCTGTGTTACAATTGTCCGGTTCGCAGTCTGTTCCCGCGAGACTTCAATCAGTTGGTACTGAATACTGCTCACCTGCCGCAGTCCCTGGTAACATGGTAAGAACTCAGTGAACTCAAATATTTGTAGAACGAATGAAGATAGACCAACATAGCATTTCCAGGGGTAATAAGTTACCCTCTTGCCCTCGGGCTGCATTTAAGTTAGAAGCGAAAGCATTTTCAAGGTTAAATATATTCTTGGAGCCACATTTGCTTGGCCTTCTTCCCAAACACTAAAGCATTTAGTGTCAGGAGGAAGAAAGTCTTTTCCTCCTTGGCAAACATTTCCTACGGAAAAGTGGATGAGGCAACTGTGGGAAGAAAATGAAACATTACCGTGGAGCTCGGAGATGTCCAACGCTGCCAAAGATGCCCCGCGGGTTCGCCCACTCAGGGAATATCTGTAAATATTTTCCTTAGTTAGGCCACTGAGATAAAATTATCTTGGAAACACCTTCTAAACATTAAGTCACCAATGTTTGCTGATAATTTGTTTCCCCTCTTCCCGCTCCTTTCCAACACAACTGGAATGAAGGATGTTCTTCGTTTCAGGACTACTTTTGAAATCTTCGGCCTTCCTTTCCATTTCTGATAAAGAAATAAACTTCAGAGTTTGGCGAAAAGAATCTTTAACCCTGAGATTGGGAGTGTCAGTCTTCTGGGGCTGTGGTAACAAAGTACTGCAGACTGAGTGGCTCAAGTAGCAGAAACTCACTTTCTCACTGCTCTGGAGGCTGCCGTCTGAGACCGAGGTGTGGTGTGAACAGGGTCCTCCCTCGTACATTTCCTTTTCTTATAAGGACACCACTCATATTGGATTAGGGTCCACTCTAATGGCCTCATTGTAACTTAACTACGTCTTTAAAGACCCAATCTCCAAATACAGCCAGTTCTGAGGCACTGGGGTTAGGACTTCAACATACGCGTTTGCGGGGAGACAGCCCAGGACGTCAGGATGCGGTTTATTTCCTTAGGCATTTGTGGGCAGAAATGGAAGACGCAAGATCACAGACGCATGGGCTACTTTTCCTTAAGAGTAAAAAGCTATAATCTCTTGAAAACCCAAGAGAAATGGAACCTGTCCTTTCAACGTAAGTGGGGAGTCCCAGGATGGGAACAGCAGCGATTTATTTGATTCTTCTGTGATTTAAATTTTCCACCTGACCGTCTGAGCAGGAATGAGGTGAGTATCGACTTTCTTGGACTTCTATTCTGGTTTCCCCTTTGCTTTCCACTTCTGAAGTACCCAGAGACTGAAGACCAGGGGTGGAGTTGTCAGGGATGGTGAGCAGCAGGTCCTTCCCGTCCCTTCCCTGTGACTTAGGTGCCCCTGTTGTTATAACATCACTTTCCTCCAGGATTCAGGGTGAGGGTGAGAGGTTGTTCTCTCTAAGGGAGAGACAGCAGTATGAAAAGTGACTTTGGGATGTTGCAAACTATATCTGCCCTGACTTTGATTAAACGTACTGCTGGCTGCTCTTAGGAGATAAACAGTGTTTAATAAGATAGCCTAAACGTGCCGTCAGTCTTCACCCAGACGTGGAGATTTCTCTGAGCAGATGGGAAAGCAGGTGTCAGGAACATCACTCACCCTCCTTTGGCAACAGCAGGGAGACTAAGAGAGAAATTACAGAAATGCCGGGATGGGCCCTGCAGTGGACCTCTCTGGTTGTCCCCTGTGCCCTGTCTCATTTTCCCCCTTCTTTCACTCAGAACATTCTGCTTTCCCTTTGGGGAGAATCCCTGGCAATTTACTGAGAAATTGCCATGGTTTCTGTCCTTTCCAAAATCATTGTGTTTTTTTTTTTTTTTTCTCAGAATTACCTTGGATTCTGTGAACTATTTATATCTCCTACTCAGACTTCTGTCTCAGAGTTGACTCGTTCATCCAGCTGCCTATTTGACATCTCCACTTAAATATTTAGTGGACATGCTGGGCACGTGACTCACGCCTGTAATCCCAGCACTTTGGGAGGCCGAGGCAGGAAGATTGCTTGAACGAGGAGTTCAAGACCAGCCTGAGCACCATACTGAGACTCCTTCTCTCCAAAAAGTATTAAGAATTAGCTGGATGTTGTGGCGCATGCCTGTAGTCCCAGCTACTCGGGAGGCTGAGGCAGGAGGATCTCTTGAGCCCAGGGGTCTGAGTTTGCAGGGAGCTGTGATCTCACTGCTGCACTCCAACCCGGGCAACAGAGCAAGACCCTGTCTCTAAAATAAAATAAAATTAAAATAAATATTTAGTGGACACCACAAACTCCTAATCTAAGCCCTCAGCTCCCCCAAACTTGCTCCAGCCACAGCCTCCCCAGCAGTGGATGGTACCTCTGTTCCTCCAGTCACTCAGGCCAAAACTCTCGGAGTGTCCTCTGACTCCTGTCTGTCTCTCACTGCCACGCGCAACCCGTGGGGAAACTCTGCGGGCTGTGCCCGCAACGCAGATTCAGAATCCGGCCCCTCCTCGCTCCTGCCCACCGTCGTGTCTTCGCAGGATTCGCTGCAGCCGCCCCTGAGGCCTCCCGGCTCCCCCAGCAGCCAGACTGTGTCTTCCGAGATGACAGCCTAATCCTGCCACTCCTCTCTTCAGACTCTGCGGGCTCCTCACCGCGAACCCTTTTTAATCCAAAGCCCCTGCCCAGCCCACAAGCGCCCACATGCTCTCCGGCTCCCGTGCACCTGGCGAGCTCTGCTACGCTCTCCCCAACGCCATCTGTGCCCGGACACGGTCCTTCCTGCTGCTTCTGGAACACAGGGCATGAGTCTGCCTTCGGGAGTCTGGTGGGAAGGCTCCTCCCCCAGAGACCCGCATGACTAACCCTGTCACCAGCTCAAGTCCCTCCTTCTCAGTGTGGCCGTCCTGACCACTCTGGCACTCCTAACACCTTTGCTTTGCTCCGCTTTTATTTTTCCGTATGACTTATCCTTTCTCACACGGCCTGTAACTCACGGTAAGGCCTCACCTAACATCATCGTTAGGCTCTTGGAAACTGCGACTTTTAGGTGAAATGACTTGTAATGGACACCAATTTTACCATAGGCTAATTGACATAAACAAGAGTGAAGTCCTTGCAGCGTATCGACAGTCAGGAAAACATCACCAAACTTCTAAATAAAGACTCAAAACACTTTTGATATTAAACACTGAAATAAATGTGACCTATACATCCATTTAAGAAAGATGAAGAAACACAAATAAGATCGTTATTTACCCACTTTTGGTGAACCAGGGAATGACAGTGGTCGTAGCGGTGGTTTAATAAAGGAATAAATGTTTACAAAGTGAAAACTGGCCGGAGCACCTCCCCCACCACGCAGCTCACAGATAAACAAACACGGAGGCTCGCTGAGTGCTTTCACATGCGTCGCTTACGATCATGCATTTCTATGATTATTGTGTACTTTATGAATTTTTATTTTATAACCATTTGTGTGCATTCATTCATTCATGTTCCGACCTGATTATTCCAGTTCAGGGTCACTGGTCAGAGCCCATTCCGGCAGCTCAGGACACAAGGTGGGAGCCCACCCTGCACAAGGCGCCGTCGCACGGCAGGGCACTCACACACCCACGCTCGCTCCGACCGGGCCCATGTGGACCCGCCAGCGCACCTCGTGTGCACAACTGTGGGATGTGGGAGGGATGCAGAGCACCTGAGAAAACCCACGGAGACTTGGGGAGATCGGGGGACGCACGACTCCACGCAGACAGTGGCCCCAGCTGGGAATCGACTTTTTCCTCATCAACATTATAACTAAATGGTGTCATTCAAGGACGTGTTCTTGTTTTTTCTTTGTTTACTGTCTGCCTGCCCACCAACTCTTCCTTTTCTCTTCCCCAATAAGAAACTAAATTTGACAAGAATAGGAATCTTTGTTTGGTTCTCTGAAATATCCCAGCACCTAGAATAGTACCTGGCACATAGTAGGTGTTCAGGAAATAGTGGTTTAATGAAAAATACTAGTAAAGCACATATCCTTTCAACAAATCCCCTTGTCACTTAGTCTAGCGCAAGTCTGCTGTTGCTTGCAAGCAAAGCACCCCAAGTGAGACAGGGCCCTTCTCAGCACATCATGGCTCCAAAGAAGAAACTGCCATACTTTTCTGCATTTAAAAAAATCAGAAAGAAAAAGAAAAGACACACACTGTCTAATGGTCTCTATATTGAATTCAGCTCTGACTGGACAGCTGGTCCTTTCTGCTGCCCATGTTGGTAGAAAGCAGTGGAACAGTCACTGGACTTGGAGCCAGGAAACTGGTGGCTTTGGGCATCACTGAAGCTCCGCGGACCTCAGTTTTCTCACCTGTGAAGCAGATCAAATAACCCCTCTGCCTCAGTGTTGCTGAGAAGATTAAATGAGGTAGTGAGATCATGAGTGTGACTCACCCAGCACAGAGAGCCTCACCCTTGCAGTCACAGCAGTTCAGCGAGCAAGAGAGCGTGGGGGCTCTGGGACAGGCAAACCAGTTCAAATCCCACCTCCACCACCCCCTGCTTGCAGCCTCGGGCACATCCCCTGGGCCCTCTGAGCCTCCATTGCCTTGTCCTTAAAATGGAGATAACTGGAGTAGCCTGCATCAGAAGCAAGCACAGGGACCGTGCTCGTGTTTAGCACCGTGCCTGGCACATGCAAAGTGCTCAATAAATACTTTTTGTTGCTATTGCTGGGACTCAGTAAATGTCCTTTTCCTTCTTGTGATAAGAGCATCAGCACTTGAGCCAGACTGTGTATTTCTTTTTCTCTTTTGTGCCAGTGATGATACATAACTTGCCCCAATAACCTAACTCACCAGGAATATTTTGATGGGATAACAAAAAACGTGCTTTTTGTCCTTTCTACAGCTACAGTCCTATGACTCCTGGCCTAGAACTGTCCAAACAAGCCTGAAACTCGGGCTTTCTGCCAAGCCTTCTTGGAGAGGGGGAGATTTAGCATGCAGTCCTTCCTTTCTCCCTGCACCATCCCCGCGCCCACCCCATCCAATTCTTCTGCCTCGGCTCACTGTGTCAGCAGTGCTTGAGTGGTTTGGTAAAACAAGGGCTCGTTTCAGCTCCCTTTGGCAGAGCACAGGGTGGTGTGAGGAGGAGGCCCGAGGACAGAGGCACATGAAGGTGGTTTAGAAGGGCCCGGGAGGTGCCGTCAGACTGTACCAGGGCACTAGAGGCAAGGAGTATGGCTGCTGTGCCCTGGCGGCTGACGTCGAGTCCTGGTTTAGGAAACTGAGTGTGGATCAGGAATCAGAGAAGCTAAGGACAGACAAGGGTACCTGTCTACCTTGAATTCAGTCTGTCAGAGTGATCTGAGATGCCAGGGATGCCAGGTGGCTGCCAAACCTTGTTGCAGAATCCTCACAGCTCCTTTGTGCCTTCTGGTTTTGATATGAATCTTGTAGAATGCAGAGCCTTCTGCTTCCTAAGAGTCAGAGATCTATAAAAGCAGTTTCACCCCAAGCTTACACAAACACACCGTGTCCCCTGCCTCTGCTCCCCTGTTGTGACCAGGAAGGCTGGACTACAGTATGGTTAACTCTCCACAGGAGTTAAATTGGGCTCTTCTCAAGACCACTGTGTTCCATCCATAAATTATCAGCTGTGCAAATGTAGACCTCAGACTGACACAATAATCACTTGTCCAAGTCTCCACCAAGGACAGACATCTAGAAATGACTCACTGTGCTGTGGTCACCCTTTTCATTTTAGAGAGGTTTATACTGGTCGCGACTTTTGGGTGCAAGTGAAAGAAACCCAACTGCAATTGACCTAAGCAAGAAAGAAGATGTACTGATCCCCATGACTGAGAAGCTTCAGGAACAGCTGGATCCAAATGTCAAAAAACATAGTGCCAGACACTAGTGTCTCTGTTTAGGCTCTGCTTTCTTCATGCCCTCTTCTCCCTAGGTGGGCCACCCTCCCAGGCCGCAGGGGGGCTCCCAGGAACTTCAGCACCAAGCCTACATCTCGCCAGTGTAGCCTCTCCAGGAGACGGAGGAAAACTCTCGGCCAAGGGCGGCCCTAGCATTGATCCACTCTGCTTGGGTCCTGCTCTCGAGCTTGTCCTGGTCCCTCCCATTCTCTCTTGTCCTGCAGCCCATCTGCCTCACGCTTTGCCTTTACCTGCAGAGTGGGCAGAGTGAATGAGTACAAATGAGCACAAACAAGAGACTACAAACATACAGAGAAAGAAGCAATGAGTTCCCCTGAGTGGAGAAGGGGAAATCAAAAAGGGCGAGTAGGATTTTAAATACAAATGTCCTGTTCATAGGTAAGGTAGTTTGTCATCCTTAGGGTAGAGCCGTGCAGGGGAGGGGTTTGCCAGGGTGAGTGCAGGGCCCAGGGAAAGACACAGGCAGAAGGTTTTGGGAGCCCTGCCTGCGGAAGCAGGACGTCAGGAGGTTACACGGTGGAGGACAAGCAAGACCCCAATCAGCTGAACTGAATTCTGCAGCAGGGCCACCCAGGCTCACTGGGGCCTCGGAGTCGTCACAGGAGCTCAGGGGTGCAGAAGGGCAATGGAGCCCCCTGGCCCTGTGGACCTCAGGCTGGGGAGCCGTGCTCCCAGCTCAGCAGCGCCCCGTTGCACCCCATAAACATGAGTGTGTCCTCAGTAGACTTGATGGGCATCTGGACCTACTCCCTGCTGAGACCAGGGCCTCTTACTGCTTCTCCCGGCTTCTTTCCCTACCACCCTGGCTGCTTCTGAACCCCCAAAGCTCAGACACCTGAGCCTGGCCACTGGCCTCCTCGCAGCACAGGGGGAAGTCCCCCAGCAGACTCTGGGGGCCCCATGTTCTGTGCTGTGGGTTAAAAGAGGCCGGGAAAAAGCGACCAGGGGCCTGGGACAGCTGGTGCTTTCCTTCCCCTGCCCTTGCAGGTCCGTATTGTCATCTCAGCTTTCCAAAGGAGGAAACCGAAGCCCGGCCAGGTTAATGACTGTGACCTCTGGGCAAGGCCTCTCAGCTTCTGTTTCATCCTCTGTGGAAGGAGGATAATTTACAAGTCTCCCAGGTTTTTGTGAAATTTAGAAGTAGCGTGTAAAGTGCTGGCCTGGTGCCTTGTTTGCATTCATTTGTTTAAAATAATCACCGAGCGTCTATTAATACTATACCCCAAGCACAATGCTTGGCACCAAGTTACAGCCGTCAGCGAGGCAGACACAGTTCCTGCCTGCAGAAGGTTGCAGGTGTGTGGGTGTGTGTGCACGTGTGTGTGGGTGTGCTGGGTTGGGGGCCTGGAGACACTGAGTAACCACATAAGACACAGTGAGTGAGTGGGCCCCGAGGGGCATGCAGGAGGGCGGCAGCACGCCGCGGGCATGATGAGCCGGGGTTCGGGATCTCTGGGAGGCTGTGCCGGCACCACATGAGCCTTGCAGAACCCAGAAATTCGGCGTGGCTGGACCCAACGCCGCGGGCAGACAGGCGAGAAAGGAGAATGAGGAGGAGGAGGAGCGTGAGGGCCCTGCAGATTGCAGCAAGGGGGTTGCCTTTCTTCTAAGGCCCCTGGGGAGTTAGTGTGGAGCGGGAGAGGGATGGAGGACACCGGGCGCCGCTTGCAGTCACCTTCCCGGTCACTTCCCGCCGGTCCTTCCCAGCACAGCTGGCCCGCTCAGCAGGCAAAGCCTTCTTGTCACGATGTCCGTCAGATCCTAGCAGCCCCCGCTCGAATCCCTCCACCGGCTCCCCGTTACCTCTGTGGCAAAGCCAAGTCCCCCGAAGGCCCTGAGTGACCTGGCCCGGCTCCTCCCCGCTCCTTCCGGGCGACCCCACCCCAGCCCCGCGGGGCGACTCCAGCGACGGCCTGGCTGTTCCCGGACCCCCACGCTCCCCTCCGGCCTGGCTGTTCCCGGACCCCCCCACGCTCCCCTCCGGCCTGGCTGTTCCCGGACCCCCACGCTCCCCTCTGGCCTGGCTGTTCCCGGACCCCCCCACGCTCCCCTCCCCCACGCTCCCCTCCGGCCTGGCTGTTCCCGGACCCCCACGCTCCCCTCTGGCCTGGCTGTTCCCGGACCCCCCCACGCTCCCCTCCCCCACGCTCCCCTCCGGCCTGGCTGTTCCCGGACCCCCCCACGCTCCCCTCCCCCACGCTCCCCTCCGGCCTGGCTGTTCCCGGACCCCCACGCTCCCCTCCCGGCCTGGCTGTTCCCGGACCCCCACGCTGCCCTCCCGGCCTGGCTGTTCCCGGACCCCCACGCTGCCCTCCCGGCCTGGCTGTTCCCGGACCCCCACGCTGCCCTCCCGGCCTGGCTGTTCCCGGACCCCCACGCTCCCCTCGGGCGGCGCCTCTGCCGCGCTCCCCGCTGCCCCGCGTCACCGTCGCGTCTTTGCTCCGAGTTTACCTCCCAGTGAGGTGGGCCCTGGCCGCCTGTTTAGTACTGAACTTGCTCCCACAGTGCCTCTAACACCGTCCTCCCCCCATTATTCCCTGCGTGCCTTTCCACACCACTTACCTGCTCACGTACCGTCCCTGCCCTCCGGCCAGCGCCCACGGCCACACGCGCAGCCGGAGGGAAGGAGATGACACACGCGGCGTCGCCGTCAGCGGGCAGCTGGCGGGCTCTGGCTGGAGAACGGTGCGGACCCTGGTAAATTACTTCTTTGTTATGTTTTTCTCGTGTCCTCCCCCTTGTGCTTCCCAGAGGTAGGGATGTTTTGGCTGCTCTGTTTACCGACATAGCCAAGGGCCTACAACAATGTCACCAGCGCCCTCGAAGCCCAGTGTATCTTTATCTAAGGAACTGCTTAGTGCATCCACTTGTCCACAGGGCCTGGTAGGACGGGGGCTCGCGGGAACGGGCAGGGGCCTGGCTGTCGCGCCGTGGTGGGGGCTGCGCTGCTTGCCCAGCCGGGGAGTGGCCGGAGGTGGCGCAGGGTCGCAGGGGCGGTGCAGCTGGGCAGCAGTTGATGAGCTTGAGCTATTTCCTCACTGAGTCATCATTAGCTTTCTTCCCGTGTGTGGCCTCACCCGCCACTGGGGTGATGACAACCCCCACCCCAGCCTGCCCCCCAGCCCGCCCCCAAGTCCCCCTCAGCCCTCGGGGGCAGCACCAATAATGCCAGTAAAACGTGGGCTGGGTGCTGTTCTGACCCTGGGCACAGGTTGTCTTACCCAGTCAGCATCCCTGTGATTTTAAGGATGAAGAAACTGAGGCACAGGGAGGCCAAGTGAGTTTTGAGTGGCCGAGCTGGGACTTGAACACAGCTGCCCAGCACTAACCGCTCAACCCGCTCCGCCCCCCGCAGCTGTGGATTCAGAAGCTGAGAAAGGAAGACGGCACCGAGGGGGTGCGCGGCACCGAGGCAAACTGGATTTTGGGGTGTAACAAAGGAGGAGACTTTTCTTCTTGTCTGTCAGGAGGGGCTGACTGGAGCCACTGCTCTGTGTCTCACGGGGACCCCCAAGGCTGTCACAGCTGCTGGGTCCCATGCTGGCCTGGCATGCCCCGCTGAGCTGTGTAACAGGAAGGGACTGGAGCTGCCAACACGGTCCATTCCCCGGGGAATTCATCAAAATTAAAAAGGAGCAAGCCCCGCCCTTTCCCCCACTGAAGGAGAGCAGCAGAGATCTGAAAAACAGGGTTATTAACTCCACCAGGCACTCCGTTGCCATGGATACTCCCAGCCCAGCGTGAGGCCTCTCCTGCCCCTCAGTTCTGACTTCAGCCCTGACGCTTGCGGGCAAAGCACGGGTTTTCTCCTCACTTCCCCAAAACGGGTCCTAAAAGTACAAAAGGCATTTAGGAGCCAGAGCTGAGGAGAGCTTATTCCATTCCACGCCGTTTTCATGACAACTGGCTTCTTTCAGACTCTGCTGTGCATCATGTTAGCTGTAGTCACGTTAACATGAGCTTGTGTGTGTGAGTACAAATGTGTCCTTAGAAAGTGTGTCTCTGTGCTACCCCTGAAGATCAGACCTGGGAGGTCTGAAGAGACGGGATTAACAAGCGAATGAACAAGTTCTGTGTCTGTGTATATGCAGCTAACAAGGATGGTCATTGGTGGCCATGAGAACTACATTAAAAGTACAGATATAAGTACAGTAAAATGAAGCCCAAACTTTGTCCCCATGCTCTTCCAGTGCAAGGACAGAGATTGATCTTTGTGTCCCCAAGCTCTCACAAGAAAACTGTGCCTGTCACTAACATTCTCAATAGACATTTATCAGATATGCATATTTGAGTGCTGCTTTTAACTTCAAATACTTGTGTCCTTTGAGCCCCACAACTACACAAAATCAACAGTAAGTAACAACTGTCCACCCCAGGCCAAAGTCGGCAACATAAATGGTAACCATTTAAAAACGCTACAGTGGATGCTTACTTGAAATGCAGCCCCCGGTGGACTGATGGAGGAACAGAGGGTGAGAGATGGTGAAACACTGTGAACAAGCAAACATAAGAGGATGTCAATAGTGAAAATGCCTGGGTTGGACAAATTGCAAAGGTTCTTTCATTCCCTCAAATTCTATGTTTCTGTATTGATCTTCTAAGTATTTATCAGATACGTGCTATAAAATGAAGATAAATTACCATTAGTCAGCTATGATCAACGTAAGGTTAAGCTTTGCAGCTACAAGGAACAAAGCCAAAGTGTGTCTGTCAGTCAGGGGCTAGCGTGTGCTGTCGCAGCAAACATCGCTAAAGTCTCAGGGCTTTAACTGCGAAGTTTATGTCTTGCTTACTCTGTGTCCACCGCAGATTAGCTGGGGGCTTTGCGCCAACATCACTATTGACATTGTCACCTTTGTTGCTCTCTCTCAGGGCCTGAGGGACAGAGAGCCCCTGAACGCTGCCTGGGGAAAGAAGAGAGTCGGCCAAGCACACAAGGCGTCTTCAGCCCCTTCACATTTCACTGGGTTAAATCGAGTCCCGTGGGCCGGGAGGGGAGCGGGTGCCGCTGGAGCAGGTCCACAGCCCCCCGGGCAGAGTGACGTGCGCACCCTTCTGCCCTTTCTCTCCTTTTCCATCATAAGCCACTCTTGTCTCTGTGAGTTTCTTCCCCCAATTATGCAAAGTACAACGCCCAGAAAATTTCCACCTCTCTTTCTGACACTAAGTAAACATCTGCCATGGGTAATGATTGAATTTCTAACACCTTTACCCTCTGAGGAAAGCGGCTCTTTTCTATGTGTGTGCCCTGGTTTTGCCAACTCAGGGATGAAATCTCATGGATGGTGTTCAAGGTGGGTCTTAGAACCTGTGGAACCAACACCTTTTGTCGTTGTCTCCGTCTGGTGGAGATGTGAGGCTCCCAGTGCCACAGTTTCTGTTTCTGGAAGCTCTCAGCCTGACACTTGCTATTGTGTCTTTGCAGCAGGGAGCAGGAAAAGAGGGGATCATTTAAGGACCCTGGGTCTCCTGTGGAACTTCCTAGAGACAGAGGTGATAATGAAGACTCAATAGAGTGGGACAATCTGGAAAGAGATAGCTACTAGCAGTCTGAATGGAAGGGGGAAAGGGGCTTAAAAGAAACCCAGAAGCTTGTTTTCAAGACAAAGATCTCATCTCTGAATTCCTTACCTCCTGTGCTCTTTGCCTCAGCGATGTCTTTGAGTCTACTCCCTGTAGCGATGGAGGAGGCCAAGCCCCTCCCCAGAGGCCGTGGGGCCAGACGATTCATGTGTACAGCCGTACGTTCTGACACAGGCTTCGGTGAAAGGCAGCTTGGCTCCAACGCTGCGAAGTACAAAGCCCTTCACAGCAACAGCCAAACAGGTACACAAATGAATCAATACTCAAGCACTCAACACATTCCCACGTATTTGCTACAGAAGCACACTGGCCCAGGCCCAATACCTGGGCTCCTAACTGTGCTAGTCAATATCACTCGTCAATTAAAAGCTAAAGGAATTTTATCACTCCCCCTGACACCCTAGACTCCTGGCTCATAAAATGGATTTCAAGTCAGCATAATTGGCTTGCTTTGCCCAGCAGCTGTGTTCCTGAAAAGTTTCTTGTAAATAAAATTCTCTTCTAAAATGCATGAAACTTTCTGTTTCAAAGGAACCCTGTGATTAGTCCTTTTGTAAGGCAAAGAATCTTTCTGCATTACAAACACCACCACCACCACCTGCCCCCATCCCGATCTCCCTCCTCTGCCATCCCATTCCTCCCAGTTGCGACCTGCCCCCACCCATGCCATTCTACAAGGTCAGCTTTAGGCATAAATAACATTTTTTTAAGAGGGCTCACATCTTTGTGACTTGGAAGCAAACCAAAGTCCCGTCTTTTTAACATGTGTCTTACAAACATCCTGGTTGAGAAGCTGCAGAATATATATCACTTGTTTGCAGATACCACAATGCACAATCACCAGAGCTGCTGATGAGCCTGGCTATGAAAGGAAGGCGCGGATGTTCTCGGGGAGAATGGCTCATCATCTTTCACTGAAACCAACCAGAGACAGCATCTTGGAAGGCAGGTGGAGACACAATTAAGGGCGTCTTTATTTTCCCTCCCAGCTCCCCCACCTCCTCCTGCTAGTAAAGACTGAACAGTAAAATGAATCATGGAAAACATTCTCTAAATTCCATTGGGAACATCGGTCTATAATTTTGCCTAAAAGCGATACCAAAGACTAGCCCTGTGTTTGTCACTCTGCAGTCATCTGAGAGTTTGCCATGCCCCTGTCACCGGTAGCACTACTCACCCAGCTTCAGTTGACACACTTCTTTGCATGTAGCCTCATGAGAAGCAATGAGATCCATGAAATCACAGGCTTGAGATTTAGTTGTATTTTTTCTAGAACTCATTAAAATAAGTTTATAACTATACCAAAAGTGGGTTCATCCAAGTGCCACCTAAAGTCATGCTTTGGGCCATTGTTGATAGACACACCACACTTCGCCAAGACTGGACGAGGCGGCCTCACCAAATCTGCCTGAGCCGTGATAGTCTCAGTTCCGTTACCACTGTCTGCACGCCTGCCCGCATTCGCTCAGCAAACGCCGTGGGCACCTGCTCTGCATGGGCACTCGGCAAGGGGGGAGGGGGGGAGCCTCTGTGCCTTCGGGAGGTTACAACGCAGTGGAGAGGGCAGGCTGACGCGAGATGGAACAGTGCCTTGCGTACAGCACTAGAGGGGCACAGAAGGGAAACGGACTCTCCCTCGGGCACCGGAGCCTCAAACACAGCACTCGGACTGTGCTTAGAAGGATGGATGAGATTCGCTCTGAGAGGGAAGGCCAGGAAATGCCTTCTGGGAGAGTGAACCACCACGTGCAAAAGCCCAGGGGCATGTGACAGGTGGCACACAAGACGGAGGGGTGAGTGCTCTGGGTGGCAGGAGAGGGGACAATTTTTGAAATCAAATTATAGAGGTATTTTGTGTAGACTTGGTGATGATATCCTCAAGGTTCATCCGTATTACATCATTTAACAGAATTTCCTTCCTTTTTGAGGCTGAATAATATTCCATTATATGTTGTTATAGATTGAATTGTATCTTCTCCCAAAAAAATTCATATGAGGAAGCTTTAACCCCCAGTGTGACTGTATTTGGAGACAGGGCCTTTGAAAAGGTAATTAAATGTTAAATGAGGTCATAAGGGTGGAGCCCTAATCCAACAGGACTAGTGTCTCTGTAAGAAGAGGAAGTGACACAGGGAGAAACACACACACAGGAGCAGCACCGGGAGGCCCAGAGAGCACAGCCCCCGGCGAGCCCAAGACAGAGGCTCAGGGGAAGCCAACCCTGCCAGCACCTTGGTCTTGGACTTCCAGACTTCAGGACTATGAGAAAATAAATTTCTGCTGTTTAAGCCACCCAGTGTGTGTGGTGTTTGGTTATGGCAGCACTAACAAATCAATAAATACGTATAGATGACATTTTGTTTATCCATTCATAAACAAATTAGCTGGGTTGCTTCTACCTCTAGGCTACTGTGAATAATGCTACTAAGAACATGAGTATATAAATATCTCTTCAACATCCTGCTTTCAGTTCTTTTGGCTATGTATCCAGAAGTAGAATTGCCGGATCATATGTTAATTCTATTTTTAAGTTTTTTGAGGACACTTCATACTGTTTTCCACGGCAGCTATACCATTTTATATCCCCCAAAACATTGCACAAGTGTTCCTATTTCTCCACACCCTCACCATCACTTTCTATTTCCTGTGTTTTGATAGTATCCATTCTAACAGGTGTGAGGTGTTATCTCACTGCAGTTTTTATTTGCATTTCCCTAATGATTAGTGATATTGAACATCTTTTCATGTGCTTATGGCCCATCTGCAAATCTTTGAAGAGTCAGTGTCTATTCAAATCCTTTGCCCGTTTTTGAATTGTATCGTTTGCTTTTTTGTTGTTGAGTTTTAGTAGTTCTCCCATATTCTGGGTATTTTTTAAAGCCTTTTTTTTTTTAATTCTAGGGTACAAAAATCAGTTCACGGGGCTTTTATCTGGACAAATGGCCCCTCAGTCTTTCCCGTAGC
The DNA here is from genome assembly GCF_020740605.2 of Lemur catta. Lineage (NCBI taxonomy): Eukaryota > Metazoa > Chordata > Mammalia > Primates > Lemuridae > Lemur > Lemur catta. The sequence continues at coordinate 4,012,055 of NC_059147.1, read as the reverse complement.
AGGCTCCTAAGCAACCCTCTAAGTCTAATCAATCACATACGATACTGAGTGGTGAGTCTTTTGTATTTGCTGCTTATAATTCCTCAGTGGTCAATATCTAGTATTTTCACTTCTGGGTAAGAGAAAAAGCATTTTGGTCCATTAATTCACTCACTCGCTCCTGGAAGACATTAACCAATTCTGCTATTACAAAGACATGAGTTTCATCAATGTCTTGAATGATCAACTTCTTCCCCAGGGCATTGGAATTGTCCAAATACAGCAGAAGCTGCTCCGTGGCAGGACCATAGTCTATGCGCACTCCTTTCAGCATGGCGACCAGTTTTTCCCAGTCAGAACATGTGGATGACCTCAAGAATGCTCCGCCCTCAGACCCAGCTGTGCCTTGGCCTGTATTCTGCATATTAATCCACTACCAGATATATGATTCACAAATATTTTCTTCCATTTTGTTAGTTGCCTTTTTACTCTGTTTATGTTGTCTTTTGATGCCCAATATTTTTTAAATTTTGCAAAGCCCAATTTCTCTATTTTTTCTTCTGTTGCTTGTGTCTCTGGTGTTATATCCAAGAAATCATTGTCAAATCCAATGTCATGAAGATTTTTCCTATATTTTCTTCTAAGAGTTTGATAGCTCTAGGTCTTATGTTTGGGTCTTTTTTTTCCATTCTGAGTTAATTTCTGTGTATGGTAATATGTAGGGGACCAACTTCATTCTTTTTCATATGGATATTCCATTTTTTTAGCACCATTTGTTGAAAAGACCATCCTTTCCCGAACAACTGATCTTGGCACCCTTGTCAAAAGTCATTTGTCCATATATGAAAGTGTTTTTTCCAGGCTTTCTATTTTATTTTATCAGTTTATATGTCTGCCCTTTTGCCAGTACCACACTGTTTTGATTAGCATAGTTTTATATTAATAGTAAGTTTTGAAATTGGGAAGTGTGAGTCTTCCAGCCACGTTCTTTTTCAAGGTTGTTTGGTGATGTCAGAGTCCCTTAAGATTCCATGGAAATTTTAGGATGGGTTTTTCTATTTCTGCAGAAATGTCAAGATTTTGATAGGAGTTGCATCTGTAGATCATTTGGAGTAGTAGTGACAACTTAATAAAATTAAGTCTTCCAATCCATGCTCATGTGATATATTTCCATTTATTTATGTCTTTTTCAATTTCTTTCAGCAATGCTTCGTGGTTTTCATTGTGTAAATCTTTCACCTCCTTGGATAAGTTAATTCCTAATATTTTATTCTTTATGATGCTATTATCAGTAGAATTATTCTTGTAATTTCCTTTTCATGTTGTTCATTATTAGTGTATAGAAATCCAGTTTATTTTTGTGTGTTGGCTTTGTATCCTGATACTTTGCTGAATTTATTAATTAGTTCTAACAGGGCTGTTTGTGGAATTTTCAGGGTTGTTTTTACATATAAGACCATAGAATCTGTGAGCAGAGATAATCTTACTTCTTCCTTTCCAATTTGGATGCCTTTTATTTCTTTTTTTTTTTTTTTTCTTTTTTTGCCTATTGCTCTGGCTAGAACTTCAGGTGCTATATTGAATAGAAGTGACAAAGTGGGCATCCTGGCCTTGTTCTTGATCTTAGAGGAAAAGCTTTCATTCTTTCAGCATTGAGTATCGTGTTCACTGTGGATTTTTCATATATAGCTTTTATTATGTTTAGGTAGTTTCCTTCTATTTCTAGTTTTTTATGTGTAAATATAGTTATTTTTATGCTTTTGCCTTAAATGTTATATATGAATTAAAAGTAGATTTGTGCACCAAAATTATAACAATACAGGTTTCTGTGTTTGTATATTTACCTTTACTAAAGAACTTTATATTTCCCTATAGCTTCACATTGCTCTCTGGCATCCTTTCATTTCAACTCAGAGGACTCCCATTACCATTTCTTGTAGGGCAGGTCTAGTGGTAATGAAGTTCCGTGGCTTTTATTTATTGGGGAAAGGCTAAATTTCTCCTTCATTTTTGAAGGACAGTTTTGCCATTTTGATTATTCTTGGTTAATAGTTTTATTAAAATATTTTTCATCAGTTTGAATATGCTGTCTCACTGCCTTCCAGCCTGTAAGGTTTCCATTGAAAAATTCACTGATAACCTTATAGAGACTCCCTTGTATATCATGAGCCACTTTCCTCATACTGTTTTCAAGATTCTCTCTTTGTATTTTAATTTTGGCTACTTGATTATAATGTGTGTCAGTGTGGGTCTCTTTAGGTTTATCCTAGTTGGAGTTTGGTGAGGCTCTTGAATTTGTGTATCCATTTATTTCGTCAAATTTGGGAAGTTTTCAGCCATTATTTTTTCAAATAGTTTTCTCCTCTTTCACTCTCTCTTCTTCTAAAACTCCTGTAATGCCTACATTGATCACTTGATGATGTTCCATAAGTCCTTTAGGCTCTTTTCATTTTTCTTCATTCTTTTATCTTTTGGTCTCTGAGTTTATAATTTCAAATGACCTGTTCTCAAGTTCATGGATTCTTTCTTCTACTTGATCAAGTCTTCTATTGAACCCCTCTTGTGAATTTTTCAATTAAGTTACTATATTTTTCATCTCCAGAATTTTTGTTCAGTTCTTCTTTATAGTTTCTACTCTCTGTTCTCTCTGTTGATATTCTCAGTCTGTTCATGTGTCCTTTCCCTGATTCCATTTGTTTGTCTATTTATGTTCTCTTTTATCTGGTTGAGCATCTTTAAAACAACTGATAGTTGTTTTACATGCTTTGTCAGGTGATTTGGAGATCTGTATGTCTTTAGGGTCAGTTTCTGAAGGTTTAATTTATTCTTTGATTGAGCCATCCTTCTCTATTTCTTTGTATGCCTTGTGATCTTTTGTTGAGATTTGAACATTTGCATGAATACCTTCCTCTCACAGTCTTTATTAACGGGCTTTGTGTAGGGGAAGACCTTCACCAAACAGAGGTTCTGGGACCTCTCAGACATTTTCTGGGCATGTGTCTTCCCTGGGCTTGTGAATGTGTTTTTTATTCTGATACATATGGCTGGTTTCAACTGTCTAAATTTCCCTTAGAGGCTTGCCCTTGTTTCTTATCAGAAGCTTTTGGTTTCCCTTTCTGTTGCATTCCTCTGACCATAATCTCTTCTTTCTCTCATGCCTGTCTGTGGAATTGTAGGCTCCCTGATGCTGACATGCCGCAGTGCTTGTCTCTGTTTTCAGCATGGCCTCCACCCGGGTATCTACACTGTGCCACCGTTGCCGTTAGCAGTCCTAGTCAGGGAAACAGAACCCAGTCCCTCAGGCATCCCCAGACAAGCCAGAATGTTGGCTGCAAGTTCCACCCTTTTCTTTCTGTCCTAATGGAGGAGCCAGGAATTATGGAATTTTCTCCCGAAGGTGCTGCACTGCACCTGGTAGGGAGAGAGGGGAAGGTGAGCAAAAGGCCATAAATTTTTCTATACTTTTCAGTAATTTTTTTCTTGGCTATGTGTTTGCCTAGGTTCTGTAGCTTCCCAGCTGGTTTCTAGAATACTCATAAAGTATTTTCAATGCTACTATTTCAGTGTCTCCATAGGGGAATGAGGGCCTGGATCTTCCTAATCTGCCACTTTGCTGTTGTCACTCCCATCAACTCACTTTTGACATAATAAAAAGGCAATTCAATGAGGACTTCATAGTCTTTTCATTAAAAAGTCTGCAACAAGTAGATATAGATATGTAAGAAATAAATTTTTACTCATATTTCACACCACATACACAGATTCGCAAATTGGATTATAGGCCAAATTGTAAAATATAAAACCATGATACTTCTAGAAGAAATCATAGGAGAAAATTTTTGTGACCTTGGGCTGGGCAAAGATTTTTTTATATGATACAAAAAGTATGATTCATAATAAATTTGATAAATTGAACTTCATCAAAATTTAAAACTTCTATTCTTCAAAGAATTCTGTTAAAAGCAAAAGATATTTAAGATGGTAAATTTTATGTTTTGTGTATTTTACCACAATAAAAAAACTGGGGGAAAAAAGGAAGCATTAAGCCATGGACTGGTAGAGTGTGGATTAGAATGTAGTAATGTATTAATTTTAATTTTCTGAATTTGATGGTTTTATTGTTACAATAAATGATGGTTACAGTGGTGACTAAATTATTTGATGGTAATGAGGCATAATATTGGCAATTTATCCTCAAATGGTTCAGCGGAAAAAAGTTTTGATGTTGCTTTTAAAACTTTCTGTAAATTTGAGATTGTTTCAGAAATTAAGGCTATTTTGATTATAACAGTTGTTCAGACGAGCCTCAATGAAAATACAAGTATGGAGTTATCAGATCCCTTATCAGGATAAAGGCATGGTGATAAGCATCAAATTTGCAAGACTTGGAGACTGGCTGAGAAGGCAATGACAGCAGGTGGATTCTAAGACGATGATCAGTTTTCAGGCCTAGAAAATTGAGAAGATATTGGTGCCCTGTTAGAAAAGGAAGGGAAATAAAAAATGCATAAGTCAACCCTAATGAAGAAGATTAGGGTTGAGGAAGAACAAGAATGAGTTTGTTTCTTAGAAACGTTGGATATGTTGAATTGAAAGAGTAGTTCACAGCCTGTTCAGATTCCAGGTCCCTGTGAAGATCTGGGTAAGAAGAGTTGTTAAACACAGTGTGTACATTTGTGTGTACATGTGTGTTTGTGTGTGCACATGTGTATCCTTTGTGAGGGGAACCAAGCAAAGTCTGGCTTGCTCTGCATTCACCCCCATAACTGAATGTGCCACATTTCTACCATGAATTAGCCTTTTTACCAGCATCCTGATTGTCCACACCTGTGGGGAATGAGCCTAAACACATAATTGATTATTCTTGGAAGATTGCCAAAAGCAAAAGCCAGAAACTTCCCAAGCTGTCTCTGGAGCATAATGTATTTTCAGCTCACACAAATCCCCCATTCCCAAATGTTCTGTCAATGGCCTGTGTCATTAAACAGACTAAATGCATTTTGGTTGCACAGATGTGTCCTCTGATTACCTTATTATTTAATGCCTTCTATAAAGGTCACTTACAGCCCAATACCTTATCTTGGCATTTGAGGCTCTCTCCAAACATAATTTTGTAGCCCCGTTTCCTCTTGTCTTCCACTCAAGTCCTCACTACAACCAGCTTTTCTCCTGTTTGTTGTCAGAGCTTGTCACTCTCTTTTGCACTTTTGAGACTTTACTCATCTTGTTCTTCCACTTGGAATTCAACTAACTGTGTGCAGAGAGCGCGCCATGCTGGCCCTACAGAGGCCCTGTGTTGATTAAGGCATATTGTCTATGCTCAAGGAATTTGCAGTCACAACAGAAATGGAAGGTGCCAGTAGGAGGGAGAGGAGGATCTTCTTTCTGAAGGCAGATGTGGGAGAGGAATGGGCACCTGCGCTTCAAGGTTGGGCAGGTGTTTGCTTTTACAATTATGACTTGAAGACATCAAGCCAACCCATCCCCAGATCTTTCATCTCCAACTGGCTGCTCCCACTGCCTGAAATGTATACACTATGTTTCCCCACCCTCACTTTCCCTCATTCATTGGGCCTCAATTAAAAATAATACTTCCCTCTGGGTAGCCTTTCCTGACCCACTCCTACCACCATCTACACTACAATGACAAAGTCTACACTCACACTTCCTTTGTTTCTCACCAGGGAAAACAGCCAGGGGCACTAGAAAGAACTGGAAGCAAAATCAAAGCATCTCAGAATCTCAGAGCTGGAATGGACCTTAGCCAGCCCAGCCCCTTTGGTAGCAGATGAGGAAACTGAAGTTCAGACAGGGAAAGTAACTCACCAAATGCCACACAGTTCAGATGCTTTGGGTTGCAAGAAATTAAACTCTCAATCCAAACAGGCTTACACAAAAAAGGGATTTATTAGTTCATATAACTGAACAGTCCAGAGGTATATTTAGCTTTATATCAGACTTGATCTAAGACCCCAACGCTGAGAATGGGATAAGTTAGTCTTCTGTCTCTCCCCCCCCCCACACCCATCTCCTATTGTAGAATGAAAATGGGTCCTAAAACATCTCAGAACTACATGCTTCCTCCCTGGGACTCCATTTTCCCCAATAATTCAATCAAAGCTCCAGAAGTTAGTCTTGGCCCTGATTCACCTGCACTGCACACCGTCTGTCTCTTCTCTGAGCCCATCACTGTGGCCATTGGAACGGGATACGTATACGGGCTTAAGCAAAACAGGGCCTCACCTTAGAGCTAGAGGTAAGATCAGTTCACCGAAATCTCATAGCTAGGGAATGCTGGATGCCACTGTGAAGGGGGAAGGAGAAGAGATGCTGTGAATACAATCCACAGAAGTCTAGCACAGAGTCACTGGCAAAATTAGGGCTGAAAGTCAGGTCTCTTGGCTCTGGTTCAGTGGTTTCATTCCATTCTGGAAAAGCTAGCTAAGGTTCCGGCACACCAAGATGTAGCCAACAGAGCTTTGCGTTCAAAAATTCTGTATTTACTCTGCAGTGGAAATGCTAAATTCACCATTCCTCAGGCTCAGAGAGAGGAACAACTCCAGTATCTGTGTCCAGATATAGATAGGGTGCAAGAAGAAGAGAGGTGATTACTGAACACGCTGCAGATGCAAATCAGGAGTGAGAAGTGGAGAACCTGCATAATAATTGCCTTGCAGGTGCTGCCACCAGAATAGAATCAGCATAATTGATTCAATCTACACAAGTGAGACAGGTCTTCTGGAAAGCTGCCCATGAACAGATCAGCAAGACCCATAATTGGCATATTAAGTGAAAATAAAGCGATGACTAAAAGTGGAGTTCTCCCAGCCTGCAGGACTCAGAGCAACGCAGAGACTGGCTGCTTGGAGCGGAGCAGGGAGAGGAAGGCAGGTGGTGCTGATTTCAAGGGAGCCATGCTTGAGAGCTGGTTTCTCCAGGAATCTTTATCTGTGTACTGTATTACAAATGAAGCTCACACAGAATATGCTCTATTCCCAATAACATACCATTTTATATGTGCTTGTTTCTTGGTTTAACCACACAAAAAACTTCATCTGCTAATCCTCTTGGAGTTTTCTCAGTCCCATAATTATAACTCCTCTTGGCATATAATACTGTCACCAAATAAGCAAGAATGACTCGAGTATTTTGACAATCTCTTCTCCATTCTTCTTACGTGTCCTCCTGGAGAGGACTGGAGAGTCACAGGGCAGTTCTACCCCATAAGGATCTCTTCATGGCAAATGCTCAGTAAGACAGAAGATTCAGATTCCTTGGCAACATGCTCATAAACCTGGGTCTTGTCCATCTTGCAAACTCAGTTTCTCATCTGTCCTGTCCAGTCCCTATTGCAACATGCCTGGACCGAAGAGTTTTTCCAGACAACATGCATGCTTGCTGGTTGTGCTGCCTTACGCAAGGTTGTGTCTGCTGCCTTCCCACACATCTATGGGCCAGATTCAGGTGGTGACCTCCGGTCTGTGACTACTATATTAAAATGCCACCTTCTTGGTGAAGTCTTCTTTGATTCTCAACAAGGAAAAATACTGCTCTCTCCTTCAGACACCACGTCATTCTGCTTCTGTCTCAGACCACTCATTGCATGTCCTGCCTTGTGTCATCATGATTTGTGCACCCATCTTCTCTGTCACGTGGATCTCTGGACTTCCAAGGCAGAAATCACAAGTGATTGATGTCTGCAGTCCCATGGTGCCCAGAGTGGATGGATTTGTAGAAGAAAATTCACAGAGCAGGAACTGTGTATATTTCACTAACTGTGTTGCCTTGAACAAGCGCAGTCAGATCCCTCATGAAGGCTGTAAGAGTGAGAAAATGGGGAGATCGCCTGGATGCATTCTCTGGTGAGCCTCCTTTCATTGCCTCAGCCCTGAGCCTGTCACTGTGGAGGCTATTTGTCATTCTTGGCCCAGAAGAGCCTTCACTTACTGAATTGCTGTGACCCTGGGCAGTTGCTAATCTGTGAGCACATTTCAGACCAGCATTCTTGGTGGCACTGATCATCTGTAAAAGTATTTGTGAGGTAACATCCAGCTAGTAAGATGCCCTGGAGTGGGACATTCCCAGGGAAGTTGTCCACATTACAAAAATAAACTCTGAGGCCACCAGTTAAAGAATTGGATTCTGGTACCAAAGACCATTTTTGGTTTTATTTTGTTTTTTCCCCTGTGCTGTCACTACCATCTTGCCCTGGGTCTCCAGCTACCCAAACTGCCCTATCCTTGTGCAAGGTGACAATGAATCTTGTAGGAGTCAGTGGTACACAGGAAGATCTGAAGACTCTTAAGACAAAACTTAACAATTCATATGTGTCATTAAAAACAAAGTGGAGCTCAATGTAGTGTTAACTACTAAGAACATGGGTTCTAGAGTTAAGATCCAAGGCTTGAAACTGGCTCCCTTAGTTTAGGGACCTCAAGCAAGTTATCTAACCTCTCTGAGCCTCAGTGAATTAATCTGTAAGGAAATGAAAGCAGTAATTTCTATCACACAGGGTTGTTTTGAAAATGAAGTGAGATCATGCAAAGAAAACTCCTAGCATAGTACCTGGCACATCATAGCACTCAAAAATGTTAACTATTATTTTATTGACTTTATCATCATTATTAGTATAGTTTCAAGCAATAAAATTTCCAGAATAATAGTTAAAAGGAGCCATGGGACTGACTCTTGACCATCATCTTTCCTGGAGCTAAAACACTCATAGAATATTGAGACCCATCTTCTGCCTGCAGGAATGTCTGTTCTTGCACATCTTTGGAAGAAAGTACCTCATATTTTTGTCAGTCTCCATCTAGATCTTTCTTTCTTAGAGTCCAAGAACCAGAGATAGAACCACTAGTTGGAAAATATGGTGAGGCTGGTTTCAGCTCATTGTAATAGAACTTTCTCTAACTGTGAGACAGGCTGCTCTGGAGGTAGTGAATGCCCCATCACAGGAGGTATCCAGGTAGAAGCTGGATGCACACTTATTGGAAATATTGTGAAAACAATCCAGGTATCGCATCCAGCAATTGAACTAGAAGAACTTTGAGGACTTGATTAAGCCTAGGCTTCAATACTATTGTTATCTCTTCTTTTTTTATTTTTAGCACTTCCTTACAGAAAAATAATTTGATAAAATTGAAATGTAACCAAAACAGCCACTGCAGCTGGGGTTCTACCCTGTAGAACAGAGCATTTGCAAAGCAAAGATCCCCAAACTGCTATCTTTGGATAGTGAAAAAGAATTTCTGGTACACATGGTACCAATCCCTATAAAACTCATACTTGAGAAGTCAAAAAAATTCTACTTAGAAAACTCCTATTTTTATTTTTTTTTTATTTTTATTTTATTTTTTTATTTTTATTTCAGCTCATCATGGGGGTACATAAGTTCAGGTCATATACATTGTCCCTGTCCCGCCCATCCCCCCGAGTCAGAGTCCCAAGCGCGTCCGCTCCCACTCTCCAGACAGTGCGCCTGGCACTCGCCATGTATTCATACCTCGATCCCCTCCCCCCCCACCTCCCCGGGTCTGCACCCTCAAGCATGACCATTCCCCAGAGGGTGCGCAATGCACTCGTCATGTAGGCAAACACCCATCCCCTCCCCCCACCCCCCATCCCAGTCTGATATCCAATTGGTATCCTTCCCTGATGTACATTTAGGTGATGATCAGGGAAACCAGTAGAAAACTCCTATTTTTAAAAGGGCATCCACTAAATTGGTTAGCTATGTGCACCTTGAGTTGAATTAAGTTCAGGAACAAAATGTATCAAAAAATGCCTGCCTTCTAGCTTTTAATATGTCACACCTTCTGGCTTTGGAATATGTCTTTTATCTTCTGGGGAGAATAGAATCTCTCATCCTAATCAAAGAGCACTTATTAAATGCCATGGTATTATAAAGAATTTGTCTGGTTTTTGTCCTGGATACCTGGCAGGAAGATTCTGACACCTTGAAATTTCCTAAGTGATAGGAGTGTCTTTGTTACGCTAACAAGGTGACTCATGGTGGTCCCTTAAATAGCTTCACAATGGGGGCTGGTCACCAGAAAGACTGGCCAGGTGATTAAAGCCTTGGAACTTTGAGCCAGACCAACCTCCAGGGAGAGGAGGGCTGGAGATTAAGCTCAATCACATGGTCAGTGATTTAATCAAGCGTGCTGTGTAATGAAACTCCGGTAAAAACTCTTGATACCAAAGCTCAGTGGAGCTTCTTAGCTGTTGAACACACTCTGCCAGGAAAATGACATGTGTTACGGAAGCTCGGTGTTCAGGACCCTCCCTGACCTTGCCCTGTGTGTGCCTTTTATAATAAAATTGTAACTATAAGTATAGTGCTTTCCTGAGTACTGTGAGGCATTCTAGTGAATTCTCAAACCTGAGAGGGTGACGGGGACAACCAGACTTACAGCCAATTCATCAGAAGTGCAGCCCGAGAGCCCCTGAGGTGTGGCTGGTATCTGGAGTAAGCACAGTCCCGTGGGTAACCGAGCACTTAAATCTACAGCGTCTGACACTAATTCCAGGCAGTTAGTATCAGAATTGAATTGTAGTATGCCCAGTTGGGGTTGAAACAGAATAAATGCCATAATCTAATGTTAATTTACTGGATAGATGATGTCTTGGCTTTCCCTTGTAAGAAAATCTGGGCCACCAGATGTTGACAAGGCTGTGAGGAAACCAGGGTGACAGACTAAGAACGTAACCCTTGGAAGGTGACAGGAAAATTCAGATGGGGAGAAACTGCACGGCTGGAGCATTGTGGGGAGCACTCCACAGACAAGGGCAGGTTTGGTCATGAAAATTCAGGAAAGAGTGGCAATATGAGCCAAAAGGAGTGCTTTTATAAGTTCTTACTTAATTTTCTTACAACCTTATAAGATAGTCATCATCACTTTCCCTTTAGAGATGAGAAAAATGGGACCAAAAGAGGCTGGGAAATAGGACAAAGCTTGTAGGTGTCAGAGCCAGGATTCTTAACCCACGTCTGTTTGATTTTAAATGCCTTGCCCCGCGCAGCATTCCACACTGCCCCTCCTCGCAGGGCGACCCGCAGGGTCCCAGCAGCACTGACTGCCCTGGGAAGCCTCTGAGTGGGAGACTGGGGAGGAGGGGCCTGAGGAAGGTTTCCTGGAGAAGCTGAAGCCCATGGCAAGGTTGTAATGACTGGCAGTCACACATGAAGGTTTAAGGCTGTACCTGGAGCAGAGGGAGGTACTTAGTCCCAGAGACAAAGCAGAAAAGAAGCAGATTCACACCAGGTGCTTCCAGTAGCCTTGGTGCTGAGCACCCTGAATTCCTCCTGTCAGAGATCAGAATTAATCCCCAAACCCCAGCTGTAGGGCTGGATGTCTGTAGGGACGGGGATTGGCCAGGTAGGGAGGCCACTGGTCCAAAAGGGGCAGGTAACATAGGTACAGCAGGCAGTAAGTGGCTGCATTGTGATAAAGCCTAAATCCAGCTTGATTTGTAGAGAATAAAAACTCTTTTTAAAACACATCATAGACAAAAACAAACAAACAAACAAAGAAAAAAGGATGCACAGTTTACCAGTGTGTCATCCCAGGACAAGTGAAAGGTGTGCTATTCATTTGGGGAAGAGAAGTAAAAATAGGTGAGCCGATTTCTCCTTTCGGAGGTGTTACAAGGCAGACATAAAACACTTTTTTTCTTAATTAAAACAAGAAGAAAATGTACTGACATTAAAATAGGAATAATCGTTTGAGTATCAAGGAGAAAGAGGAAGACCACAGAATCTATGTCAAAAAGACAAGAGTCAGGTCTACCTTTCTCTTGGTTACTAACTGTTTAGGAGTTTTATCAAGTCCTGACATCACTTTACTCAGTTTTGCAGACACTCATCATATCAAAGAACTGTAAACTGACCTTTTTCCATTTGAATTTAAATTAAAGGTAAGTTGCCCCTATATTTTTAAATAACGTTGCAAACTTAGGGTCTCATAAAACTCCCATCCACACATCCATCTGCTTAGAAGGCAGATAGAAAGCAACTGCCTTGCTAGATTTTCCCCCAGCTTTATGATTCTTAATTTTATTTAAAAAGTTTTGGCTTTTTAAAAATTTTAATACACATCACATATACAGAAAAGTGCACTATTCAGATTTTCTTGTTCTTGTGTCAGTTTTAGTAAGTTGCATTTTTTTAGAAATTTATTTATTTGTTAACTTTTTTATAAGATTTTAAATGATTCCTCCTTTTTTCATACTTGGCATTGGTTATATGGGCATTCTCTCTTTTTTGTTTTGATCAGCCTCAATAGGGATATCAAATATTATTAATATTTTTAACAATTTTAATATTATTTCATTAATTCTTCTGTTATATTTATCATTTCCTTTCTTGTACTTCTTTGACTTAAACTTCATAAAATTAATGCTTAATTCACTGATTATCAGCCTTTCATCTTCCCTAATATGCATTTAAATTATAATTTTTCCTCTAGGCCCAGCTTTTGCTACATCCATGAATAAATTTTGAATGTAGAATTTTAATTTCCAGTCAGTTCAAAATATTTATAATTTCAATTGAGATATATTCTTTTACTCATGGTCAATATTATTATAGGTAATATAGAGGTAGATTTCTTAATTTCTAGATTTACTGGGATATATTTTATATTTTGTATTTTCATAACTTATTTCCAGCTTAAGTACATTGGTTCTGATGACATACTCTGAATTATTTCAATCCTTTCAAATTTGAGACTTGCTTTAAGGCCCATTAATGCAAGTGAATTATGGAAAATGGCAAATTATTCCAAATGATTCATGTGTGATTGAAAAGAAAAAATATTCTGCAGTCATTGAGTGTAGTTCTTTAATCTATGTAAAACAAGGATAATTCAAATATTTTATATCCTTATTGATTTTTTACCTGCCTTTTCAAGCAGTTATAGAAGGAAAGATATTTATATTTTACAATCTCCCATTATGATTGTAGATTTTCATTTCTTATTGTAGCTCTATAATTTGTGCTTTGTATATTTTGAGGCTATCTTTTTAGGTGCATACAAATTTGGAACTGTGGTATCTTTCTGGTGATTTGAAAATACTACCATTTTGAGCTCTATCTCTAGTGCTTCTACTATGTCTCATATAGTTTTGTTTTTGTTTTTTTTTTTAGTGGCTGCTTTAGGGAGTATAATAAACATATGTTTGATCATCACTATTCATGAATTTTGTGTATGTGAATTCACCTACTCACCAAAATTTATTAACCACAAAACCAACACTTGTGGCACTTTTGCAGTCATTTGTAGACATGCCCAGAATGGAGAAAAGTTTGTCACCCAATGGGGACATTCCTGGCTGAGGATGAACAAGGTGATAGTGTACTCTACTGTTTCAGCTTTCATAAGGTCCTTTTCATGGTCTATTTAGTGCCACATTTTTTGATTTTTTGGCTTAAATCCAATGTTTAAAATGGGCTGAAAATATAGTCCTGAAAGGCTATCTAGAATCCCTAGGCAGATAAAGGCTGTGATGTGCCTTAGAGAGGAAATATGTATATTAGATAAGCTGCATTCAGAAACAAGTTAAAGTGCTGTTGGCTATGAGTTCAATGTCAAAGAATCAACAATATATTAATATATTAAGGTATTTTTAAATAGAAACATAAAATAAGTTTATGTATTGATCAATTGATGAAAAGGTTATGACCAAACGCTCACAGGAGCCTAACCCTAAGAGCGATGGTTCAATGTTTGTAATTCAGTGTTCATGGAGATTTCACAGAACGTAACTACTGTAAATAACAAGAATCAACTATACTTGACTTTCCACAATCTACTTAGAACTAATACCTACCATTCATTTGGAAAGTAGAAATTTTACTGTCATATAGGTCCCTTTACCTTCACCTCTTTATCCTACAATTATCATAAGCAGTATACCTATGTATGTTGAAAATTCTACTAGACAATGTTACAACTTTACTTTCAGCCATCATACATATCTTTTCTTAAAAACTTAAAGAGGGGAAACAGTCTATGATATTTGCCAACATAACATTTCGTTGCTCTTCCTTCAATCCTGAATTTCCAGTGTGCCTCTAGTATCACTTCTCTTCATCCTGAGAAACTTATTTTACCATATCTTTTGGAGCAGGCATGCTGAGAATGAATTATCTTAATTTTCTTCATCCAAGAATGTCCTTTTTCCATCTTTACTCTGGAAAGATGCTTTCACTAGGTATGGGATTCTGGGTCTTTGAGCACTTTGAAAAATGTCATCACACTGCCTTATGACTGCCACGGTTTCCAGGGAGAAATCTGCAGTCATTCAACTTGCTACTCTGTATGTAATATCTGTTTTCTCTGGGTGCTTTCACAATTTTTTCTTTGTCTTTGGTTTTCAGTAGTCTGATTATGATGTGTTTGTGTGTAGATTTCTTTGTGTTTATCCTGTTAAGTTTTGTTGAGTTTCTTGAATCTGTAAGTTTATATCATTTACCAAATTTGGGAAGTTGTTGGCCATTATTTCCTCAAATACATCTTATGCTATATGTCTTCTTCTCCTAGAAACTCCAATGACATATATGTTAGACCTTTTCATATTTTCTCATGCATAATTTTATTTTTCAATCTTTTTCTCTGTTTTTCAGATTGGGTATTCTCTGTAATCTCCAATCTGATACTGAGGATATTAAGTTAATGTTGTATTATATTTCAATTATATATATATATATACACATACATATTATATAGATGTAGATATATTCTAAATAGCTCTAAAAGTTCCATTTGGTTCTTTTCTAGTATAGTTCTATTTGTTTGCTGAAACTTTTCATTTGTTTCAAGAGCATTCACCCTTATTTCATGGAGCATGGTTTTAACAGCATCTTTAAAGACTTCGTCTAATAATTCCATGTCAGGATCATCTTGGAGAGGGTATCTGTTGATTGTCTTTCTCCTTGCATATAGTTTTAGCTTTGCTGGTATTTTGTATGTTGAATAATTTTAGATTGTATCCCGAACACTTTGAATATTATGTTAAGAGATTCTCAGTCCTGTTTAAATCCTATGAAGAATATTTATTTGTTTGTTTAAGTTTAGGAGGCAGCACTCTTGTTAGGGTCAGGCCATACGTTTTAACCTACCTTCTGTAGATGTGGTTTCAGTGTCGGTTCTGTTTTCGAGTTCTTTGCAGTACTATTCAGATATATTCTCTGTGCGTGCCACCAGGGCCGGTTGGGAGGCCTGGGTGGTGGTCTACCCCTATAGTTCAGTTCTCAAAATCACTGGTGTGCTGCTCAGAGCCAGATCCACACATGGGCAGCTTAGGGATTGAGCCCATGGGCTCACCCACAACTTCACCGGATCCTTTTCTCTAGCTTTTCCCTCTCCACAATCGCCACACTCTCTCCCAAGGGCCCCTTTCCTGCCCACCATCGGGTTCACCTCAGGGCCAAGTGGTTTGAGGACAGAAGAAAAAAAGCAATGGGGATCTCCTCCCCATTCCTCACACAGTAGTTACAGTCAGAGAGGAGGATTTATGTTCCTCAGAATTTTAGGTGCCTGCCTGACCACTGCAGCCATCATTGCTGCTGCCAGATGTCACTTTCAGGACTGGGGAGAGAAAGAAAAAGCACAGAAAATCTCCGCCACTTCCTGTGCATGATAAGGGCTCCCCTTCCTATTCCTCTGACCAGACAGGGCTTCTCCTGGCATTCTTCCTGACCACACCCAGTGAGCTGGTCGGGATCCTGGGCCTTTGCGCTAACACCAAAGTACACAGACGGAGTAGGAGGCAGAAAGCTCCCTGCCATATCAGTCAAGCTGCAAGTTTAGATTTTCTCCCCAACCTGCCTGATGCCATTTTCTTTTCAGTCCTCCGAAGGCTGCTCCCGGTTTTCTGTTCAAGGCTTTTGCTGCATTCAGTGGAGAAACAGAATAGAGTGTGCCATCGTAATAGGAGCTGGAAGTGGTTTGTCTATTTCTAAATTTTATATAAATTACATCAGACTATATCATTCACTTAATATTTCATTTAATTTCATGTCATCACATAGATCTAATATATACATATTATATTAATTGCTATATCTATTCTCCTACTGATGAATATTTAGTTTGTTTCCAGATTGTTACCTGTTATAAGCCACGTTGTAATGAATATCATTGTGCACTTTTCCTTATGTCCATGTGTGAAAGCTTCTCCAGGACATGCACCTAGAAGTGTCATTGTTGATTAAAAAGATACAGCCTATGTAATACTAGATTGCTCTCTAAAGTAGCTGTGTCCGCCGGGCGTGGTAGCTCACGCTTGTAATCCTGGCACTCTGGGAGGCCAGGGCAGGTGGATCATTTGAGCTCAGGAGTTTGAGACCAGCCTGAGCAAGAGCGAGATCTAGTCTCTACTAAAAAAACAGAAGGAAATTAGCTGGACAACTAAAAAAAATATATATACAAAAAATTAGCCGAGCATGGTGGCGCATGCCTGTAGTCCCAGCTACTTGGGAGGCTGAGGCAGGAGGATCATTTGAGCCCTGGAATTTGAGGTTGCTGTGAGCTAGGCTGACAACACAGCACTCTAGCCCGGGCAACAGAGTGAGACTCTGTCTCAAAAAAAAAAAAATTTGAAAAAATTTAAAGTAGTTGTGTCAACTAACACTTCTGCTGGAAGTGGTTTAGCATTCTTCACTCCTTTCCCACATCCTTGCACACAAAAAATATTATCATCCTAACACAAAGAAATGTTAAATGGCTGAGGTGGTGGATGCCCCAAGTAGCCTGACTGGATTAATTCACACTGCATGCCTGCATCAAAGCATCACATGTGCCCTATAAAGGTATGTACAACTATTGTGTATCCATAATATTAATAATTAAAAATTTTAAATATTTTAGAAAGTATTGGAAGATTTTTAAAAAATATTTTCCACTCTCATAAGTGTGAAATGGTATCTTAAGATTATTTTTTCACTTCTCTTTGAAATTATTTTCTGACCTGATAAATATATATATACTATATAAGTAACACATGCTAATACAGAAATATAGAAAAACTAGGGGAAAATAGAAAAGTATGAAGAAGATTATTTTTAAAATCTAATGCACCAAATTAATACCAATTATCCTCTTGGAGGAGGAGGGCAGGTGGTTAGAACTGGCTATGTTGGACAAAACAGATTCAGCCTTAGTGTAATATTTTACATTAAAAATGTATTCATTAATTTGCCAGACTTCAAACTATACTACAAGGCTGTGGTTCCTAAAACTGCTTGGTATTGGCACAAGTGCAGGGACACAGACCAGTGGAACAGAACAGAAAATCCAAATATAAAACCATCCTCATATAGCCATCTAATCTTTGACAAAGCAGACAAAAACATACTCTGGGGACAAGAATCCTTATTCAATAAATGGTGCTGGGAAAATTGGATGGCCACATGTAGAAGACTGAAACAGGACCCACAGCTTTCACCTCTCACAAAAATCAAATCATGGTGGATAACAGACTTAAACCTTGGGTGTGAAACGATTAGAATTCTAGAAGAAAATGTAGGAAAGACTCTTACAGACATTGATCTAGGCAAAGAATTTATGAAGAAGACCCCTAAGGCAATCACAGCAACAACAAAAATAAACAAATGGGACCTGATTAAATTAAAAAGCTTCTGCACAGCCAAGGAAACAGTCACAAAAATAAACAGACAGCCTACGGAATGGGAAAAAATTTTCGCATACTACACATCAGATAAAGGACTGATAACAAGAATCTATTTAGAACTCAGGAAAATCAGCAAGAAAAAATCAAACAACCCTATCAAAAAGTGGGCAAACGACATGAATAGAAATTTTTCAAAAGAAGATATAAGAATGGCTAACAAACATATGTAAAGATGCTCAACATCCCTAATCACCAGGGAAATGCAAATCAAAACCACAATGAGATATCACTTAACTCCAGTGAGAATGGCCTTTATCAAAAAGTCCCAAACAACACATGTTGGCATGGATGTGGAGAGACAGGAACACTCATACACTGCTGGTGGGACTGCAAACTAGTGCAACCCCTGTGGAAAGCATTATGGAGATACCTTAAACAGATTCAAGTAGACCTACCATTCCATCCAGCAATCCCATTATTGGGCATCTACCCAAAGGAACAAAAGTCATTCTATGACAAAGACACCTGTACCCAAATGTTTATAGCAGCACAATTCACAATTGCAAAGATGTGGAAACAACCCAAATGCCCATCAATTCATGAATGGATTAGTAAATTGTGGTATAAGTATACCATGGAGTATTTATTACTCAGCTATAAGAAATAACGGTGATATAGAATCCCTTTGGTTCTCCTGGAGAGAGTTGGAACACATTCTATTAAGTAAAGTATCCCAAGAATGGAAAAACAAGCATCACATGTACTCACCAGCAAACTGGTTTCCCTGATCATCACCTAAATGCACATTTGGGAATGACACCAATTGGGTATCAGACTGAGGTGGGGGGTGGGGGAGGGGATGGGTGTATATCTACATGATGAGTGCGTTGAGCACCGTCTGGGGAATGGTCACGCTTGAATGTGCTGACTCGGGGGGATGAGGGGTGGGGGGAGGGGATGGGGGTATAACTACATGATGAGTGCAATGCACACTGTCTGGGGAATGGACACCCTTGAAGCACTGACTGGGGGGTGGGGGGCATGGGCAATATATATAACCTGAACTTTTGTACCCCCATAATAAGCTGAAATTGAAAAAAATAGGAAAAGTCTGGGAAAGAAGAAAGAAGTTGAGTCAGGGCATGGAAACCCTGAGTGGTTTTTTTTTTTGACATGGAAAGATGTATACTATATTTTGATTGAGTAAAAAAACCCAAGTATCAAGAAAAAATATATATATATTCATGTGTTTCTTATAATTAAACATTAACCTTAAAATAAATTATGATCTTCTTGTTGGGATATTTCTGTCCATTTTATATGTTGCTATATATTCATATGTTATATATTATTTCACAGATAAGAGTAGACTATATTCCCGATTTAAAATCTTGATTTATTAATTAATTATGAGATAAGGATTTATTTATTTAAAAAAACTTTGTAAACATCTTTGATGGTTGCACAAGTCCCATCTGTATAAATAAACCAGAATTTACTAGACTGTTCAGCCCTTATGAGCATTAGAGTTAGTTTCAGTTTTTCCTCCGTGGATGAAAAAATAACACTTTAAGGGACATCTATGTCAACATTCTGGATTATTTCCTCAGGATAAATTCCCAGAAAAGGGATTAATGAATTGAAGGGTATAAACATTGCTACAGCTCTTGGTATGTTCTGCCTTATTTTTTTTATACATATATATTTTTATATATATATTTTTTATTTCAGCTTATTATGGGGGTACAAAAGTTTAGGTTATGTACATTGCCCATGCCCCCCCACCCCGAGTCAGATCTTCAAGCGTGTCCATTCCCCAGACGGTGCGCATCGCACTCATTACGTAGGTATACGCCCATCCCCTCCCCCCCACATCTGCCCGACTCCCAGTTGGTGTTATTCCCAAATGTGTACTTAGGTGATGATCAGGGAAACCAATTTTCTGGTGAGTACTCATGTGGTGCTTAGTGTTCTGCCTTATTGTTCTTCAGAAATACTGGGTCATTTCAATCAGCAATACACGAGAGAACCTTGCCAGCATTTGAAATTTTGTATTTTAATGATTCTCTAATTTCTATATCATGTTTCTCAGAGAGGAACTCCATAAAACAGTCCTGTATTTTGTCTAAAATGTAATTTCATTACAGACAGAGTAGGGGTGTGTGTGTGAGAGAGAGAGAGAGACAGGGGCAGGTAGAGGGCGAAAGGGAGGGAGCACTCTACTTCCAGCTAGAATATAGCAGCGGGCAAACGATGAGGGAATCGGATTCCAGGAAAGGCAAATAGAAAAAAATTAATTTCCTCCTTGATAGAAAACCTTGTTTTTCAACTACTTATTGCTGTAGTGGTTGTGTCACTTCTCTTAGTCCTAGGACCGCCTTCCAAGCCCCAACCGCAAGTCGGCAAGACCACACATGCGCCTGGTCACAGCATCTGGGTGGAGCCCACTCACTCCAACCTGCGGGAGCCTGGAGGAAACTGAGAGCTCAGCTTGGAGCAGAATTAACCCTTGCCCAGAATAACACGAAATGTTGACTTCGTTTTACAAACAAGGCATTTTAGATCCCTTGGGAAATGCTGTTATTAAGTGATTGAATTCAAAACATCATTTTATATTGTATATTCAAAATACAGCTTTTGCCCCAGGTAAACACCCTTATAGTTCTCTTTGAAACATTCAAATTATGCAAAAATCAGACACAAATATAGTCTCATAAACCAATTCCTAATGCTAGAAGCTAAACATTGAACATAGGCCCACTTTGCAAAGATGAAAATAACTTAAAAGTTCACTAATGAGAATCCCATTTGCAGTATCCCTTCCAGTTTGTCTCTCTGCATCTTTTTAAGTTATTGAGATAATAGCATATAGATTATTTTTATCTTGTTTTTTGCTTAACTTTTTAATGTAAGCATTTTAACTTCTATACATCACTCTATAATAATACATTTGATAGCTGCCTAATGTACTATAATTTACTACTTTGCTTTAGTTTCTGGAGAGTTATCACGTGGCAGACCCTGTGCTAACCTCATTTAGCCCACATGATGCTCTCATAAGGCAGTGATATTATCATTCCCACCTGACAGATGAGACTGTCGCACACAGTCTGCTATCCTATCTCAGGGATGGAAAAAAGTCACGATCTAAAGCGTGATCCTGGTTTGCTAACTGTGACTTTCATAGATACTGAAAGAGAGTCCAAATGGTCTCTGTTTTAAAACTTCGGTTACTTTGTTTTAACTGAGCTGCTGTCCATTTCCATGGAAACAGATGCAGCAGCAGAGGAGTGAGAATTGGCTCTGGTGAGCGGTGGAAACAATTGCTGCCGGAAAGCAGGACTGTCGCTTCCTGAATCGCACCTGCCCAGCCCGAGGCGCAGACACACGGCTGGAGTTTGTAGATTATTGACTTTGGAAAGTAAGAAGAAGAGCTCGGCCAGATTTGACACCTGGCTCTCCAGCTAAACCTCGCTAGTCAGTTTAAATAATTCAGGCAAAATTAGATTTTCTTTTAACCCAAAGTTTGCAGAAACACTGTCTCCAACATTTTTTAGGTGATTGCTAAATATTTTACTTCATTTATAGGAAAAAAGCTTACTTTTACCAAAGAGTAATTATTGTTGAGTGACTATTCCCTCGTGCATAGCACTATAGGGTAAGAATTTTATAATTATAGTCTCACTCCTTAAGAAGTTATCACATATAACTCCATGCACAAACAGTTTAAAGTTTTACTATGGAAACAAGGCAGAATAAACCACAGCTGGAAAATTTTGTCCCACGGGCTAAAGCTAGCCTGCCACCTTTTTTGTAAACAGAGTTTTAGTGCCACGCAGCCACGTTTATTCATTTACACATTGTCTATGGCTGCTTTCATGCTACAATGCCAGAGTTGAATAGTTGTGACAGAGACCATCTGACCTGCAAAGCCTAAAATATTTGCTGTCTGGCCCTTTAAAAATAGTGCGCTGACCCCTGATCTAATGAACCTCCATCTGTCATCACTCAGCTTCGGCCCATGAGAGGCGCACGTGAGCAGGGGACATTCATTGCTGTAAGTTTCCCTTTGCGCCACTTAGAAGCCATTCAGTGATTTATACAACATAAATATCAACAATTAAAAATTGTCACTATAGGTACGATAACTAAATCAGGAAAATGTTTAGACAACAACATGGAATTGTTAGGTAGATAGCAAGGGATTCCGGGTCTCCTAGGGACGAAAGTGGGTGCTGCTGCCTCAGTGCAATTGCCCCACCTGGGAAGAAGGACGAGGGTGGGCCTCAGGCCCCCGTCTTGGTCCTGCCCCACCCTAATCTCCTCCCAGGCGACTGCCATACCTGGGGGAGGAAGGAACACCCTGCAAATCTGCCAATTAGAACTTAGCGCGACGGCTGCAAAAAAATGCAGAGGACTCTCCAGCCCGGGGGCCAAGCAGCGCAGGTACCCTAGAGTCTAGAAAGTGACCTCGAGCAACCCGCCCGTGTAGTGATGCAACTCCCAACTGGCCAAAGTGGTTCCATGGTGACGTCTGAGCCACTAGGGAGTCCCAATCCGGACACTATAAAACGAGACGCAGACCATAACCAAGTCCCTTTTTGCGCCCTTCCTTTTGCTCTCCCTTTGCTGCGACAGTGGGTCCAGTCGTCATCTGTGGCGAATGTATCATGCTCCGTAAACCCGCATCTTTTTCTTGCTCTGTAATCCGATCTTTCTCTCCTCAATAAACTTCATTTTCGTGCTTGTCTTACTTTGGTGTGTCTGGTGTATTCTTCGGCCACGAGCAGACTAAGAACCGACGTTTTCACACAAACCTGACAGAATTGCTGGTATGTCTTCCTTTCTGTCTTGTCTCGTGTCACTCTAAAGTTGGTCCTGAGGAAAAAGAAAAGGAAACAGAAGCCAAGGCAGAGAGAATGAAAAGAGTGATTCAGAAAGACAGGTGGCAGCTCAGAAGTGAAGGAATAACTTAAAACTGACAAGAAAATTTCCAGAATCTCCTTTCCCTCACCTCAAGCCCCAGGAACCTGCCCAGCACACATCACCAGCATCAATTTCAATATTTTCTTATACCGAAACTTAGTTTGGGTGCAATGAGACTGCATGGCATGTGGAAAAGGACACAGAGCCAACAGAGAGCCCAGCTCGGCCACTAGCTTGCTCTGCAGTTCTGGGCAGCTCATTCACCATTTCTGGTTCAGACTCGATTTGCCCTGAAACAAAAGGGCATCACCCCTCTCACCTAGCTCGCAGAATTCTGACGCTCAAATGCGTATGTGCATAAATGCTCTCCTCGTATGGTGGATACGAGGCATCATTTGGTGAGACCACCCAAATGACATTCAAGAATTTGGAGTGTAGAATTATTTTTTTCTAGATCTGTAAAAAATGATGTTGGTATTTTAATAGGGATTGCATTGAATCTGTAGATCTCTTTAGGTAGTAAAGACATTTTAACAATGTGGATTTTGCCAATCCATGAGCATGGTATGATTTTCCACCTGTTTATGTCGTCTGCTATTTCCTTCCTCAGTGTTTCATAGTTCTCCCTGTAGAGGCCTTTCACCTCCT
The DNA here is from genome assembly GCF_020740605.2 of Lemur catta. Lineage (NCBI taxonomy): Eukaryota > Metazoa > Chordata > Mammalia > Primates > Lemuridae > Lemur > Lemur catta. The sequence continues at coordinate 3,988,865 of NC_059147.1, read as the reverse complement.
TAGTTAAACATATTCCTAGGTATTTTATTTTCTTTGTTGCTCTTATGAAAGGGATTGAGTCTTTGATTTGGTTCTCAGTTTGACTATTGTTGGTGTATAGGAATGCTACTGATTTCTGTATGTTGATTTTGTAAGCTGAGACTTTGCTGAATTTGTTTATTAATTCCAGTAGTCTCATGGCAGAATCTTTGGGGTTTTCTAGATATAAGATCATATTGTCAGCTGTAGTAACTAAAACAGCATGGTACTGTTTTACTATAGTAAGTAAAACAGCATGGTACAAGAACAGAGACATGGACCACTGGAACAGAACTGAGAACCCAGATATAAAACCATCCTCAGGTAGCCATTTAATCTTTGACAAAGCAGACAAAAACATACTCTGGGGAAAAGAATCCTTATTCAATAAATGGTGCTGGGAAAACTGGATGGCCACATATAGAAGACTGAAACAGGATCTGCACCTTTCACCTCTCCCAAAAATCAACTCACCGTGGATAACAGACTTAAACCTAAGGCATGAAACTATAAGAATTGTAGAAGAAAATGTTGGGAAAACCCTTATAGACATTGGCCTAGGCAAAGAATTCATGAAGAAGACCCCAAAGGCAATCACAGCAACAATAAAAATAAATAAATAGGACCTAATCAAATTAGAAAGCTTCTGCACAACCAAAGAAACTGTCACGAGAGCAGACAACCTATAGAATGGCAGAAAATTTTCGCATGCTACACATCTGATAAAGGGCTGATAACTAAAATCTATATAGAACTCAGGAAAGTCACCAAGAAAAAAAAATCAAACAACCCTATCAAAAAGTGGGCAAAGGGCACGAACAGAAACTTTTCAAAAGAAGATAGACTAATTTGGCCAATGAACATATAAAAAAATGCTCAACATCTCTAATCATCAGGGAAATGCAAATCAAAACCACAGTGAGACATCACTTATCTCTAATGAGAAAGGCCTTTATCAAAAAGTCCCAAAACAATAAATGTTGGCATGGATGCGGAGAGATGGGAACATTCCTACACTGCTGGTGGAACTGAAAACTAGTACAACCTCTGTGGAAAGTAACATGGAGATACCTAAAAGATCTACAAGTAGAACTACCATTTGACCCAGCAATCCCATTACTGGGCATCTACCCAAAGGAACAAAAGACATTCTATAAAAAAGACATCTGCACTTGAATGTTTATAGCAGCACAATTCACAATTGCAAAGATGTGGAAACAACCCAAGTACCCATCATGAGTGGATTAATAAAATGTGGTGTATGTATACCATGGAGTTCTACTCAGCCACAAAAAATAATGGTGATCTAGCACCTCTTGTATTATCCTGGATAGAGCTGGAGCCCATTCCACTAAGCCATCACAAGAATGGAAAAACAAGCACCACATGTACTCACCATCAAATTGGTATTAACTGATCAACGCTTATGCGCACATATAGTAGTAAAATTCATCAGGTGTCGGGCACATGGAAACGGGGAGGAGACAGGTATATTCACACCTAATGGGTGCAGTGTGCACCGTCTGGGGGATGGACATGCTTGAAGCTCTGACTCAGGTGGGGCAAAGGCAATATATGTAACCTAAACACTTGTACCCCTGTAATATGCTGAAACAAAAAAATAATAAAAATTAAAAATTTAAATTTAAAAAAAAGATGGGAAAAAAGAATTTGGAGTGAAGCAAATCAACAACAACAAACACAAAGGGGGAAAATCCTTCGTTTCCCTGATCTTTTAACTTTTTTCAATGTGCTTTCAAATTTATCCATTTATCCTCAGAACCTGCCTTAGAGGTATGTAGGCAATTTATCCAAATCCACCTTTTATAGATGAGAAAAAGAGGCACTGAGAGATAAGTGCCATTTCTCAAAGCCAGACGGTAGGATCTAACCAATCCAGTTTAGATTTCAGATTCTAACACATGCCATCTCTATCTCCTTCAGCAAATTCCTTAACCCCTTTTTTGCCTCTTTTTTCTCCTTTGTAAAATATGGATGACATCTAACAGGTGCTTAACAAATCTTTTTTTTCCCATAATGTGTACCCTAGGAAGAATAAAAGCTTAGCATCATTTTTGTTTATTTGTTGGGGGCATTTATAGCAGAGGTATGTAGGAGTAAGAGGAAAGCAGTATCAGCTGGGTGTGGTGGCTCACGCCTGTAATCCTAGCACTGTGGGTGGCTGAGGCAGGAGGATCACTTAAGTCTAGGAGCTCAAGACCAGCCTGAGCAAGAGCGAGACCCTGTCTCTACTAAAAATAGAAAAAGTAGCTAGGCATGTTGGCATGTGCCCATAGTCCCAGCTACTCGGGAGGCTGAGGCAGGAGGATCACTTGAGCCCAGGAGTTTGAGGTTGCTGTGAGCTAGGCTGACACCACGGCACTCTAGCCCATGTGAGAGAACAAGATTCCATCTCAAAAAAAAAAAAAAAAGGAAAGCAGTGTCCTGCCCTAAGTCTGGGTGGGTACTAAATGTAGACGATCATTACGAATGGCAGAGAACAAATGCTCATCATTTATTTGAGAGAACGCAGGGCATCTACTGGCTCTGATCTTAGACACACTTTTCAAAATAGCAGCTCTAAATGATAAAACTGCCTCCCTGGAGCTTTTAGCCTTGACTGTCAGAAACTTAATCTTCACCAAAAACTTGCGTGAGATGACTTTTAGGTTTGGTGAAAAAAGTGACATCTCCATCCAAAAATTACTAAGGCGTTAGGAATTCAAGGATATTTATGCTCACAGGCCACTGACAACCGCACCCCCTCAGCTGTTGTGCCCTCCTTTGGGGAAGCGGAGATTCTGCAGGTTCTATCAAGAAGACACGCAATGCAGGCAGAGGCCAACGCAACAACACAACCCCTGTGGCACACAGCCAGCAGGGCTGCAGGCCGGCACATAAGTGGCTAAGCACGCAACCCGTCAAAACCTTTCCCGTCGGCCTCCTCAGAGGCACGCCTCTGCATCCTGTTTGCCAGGGGGAGAGTTTCTCCTCTCCAGGCTATTATCCTAGCATTCATCTGTCCTGTCAACATGTCATAAATCGTTTATAACACATTGCTCCAGAGCAGCACTGAAGCAATGAGAATAAATAGATCCTGATAGACATATTGCTACCCACTGAGATCGAACCATTAAACAACTCATGAATATTTAGGAGGTGTTGACTTGCTTCTCACCTCAGAAGGCTTTTGGGAAATTTTGCCATAAATGTTCACAGAGGAGGGGTCTGATATTGGAGGAGCCATGGAGAAGCAACGAATGGAAAGAGTTGGGAGTGGGCATGTTCTAAGCTCTGTCACTAACCAGAGTGATTGGTGGTGAGTTTTTTGGCAATTTTCTTCAACTCTCTGGGTTTTAATGAGATTATGTGAAAAGTACCTCAAAGGTTTCACTTAGGTTTGAAATTCTTATTCCGAATAAAATAGAGACTTTCCAAATGTCACTTCAGTCTTCCTGGCCTCATCTGTCTCAGGGCCTTGGGCCGCTTGTTCCTGGCCAGCACCACGACCGCCAGCTGCACCTGACTCGGCCCCACCTCCCGTGGGCACCACTGACAGCGCCGTGCCTCAGGGCTGCAGCACCCCCTCCCGCCTCCCACCCTGGGTGTCCCCATTTGACACTGAGGCATGAGCACCCAGGCAGCACAGTCTGAAAGTTCAAGGGCATCCGTGCCCTACAGGTCAAATGTTGGGCCAATGGGGAAATGAGATCGAAAGAAACTCTCTTCTCTTACTCAACTTCAGATGAACTAAAGATTATTTTTTTAAGATTATCTTTTTATTTGGTCCTAAAGAAGATGTTCCCATGAAATAGAGCCATTGGACACACTTACCAAGTGGTGGCCAACTTATGGCTCTCTCTCCTTCTCTGCCTCAATCCCCTTGTCCCTGGGATTTTACTCCCTAATGAAGAGATAGCACATGAGCTCTGCAGGCTCTGCTTTCTGGGGAAACTGAGCTAATTACTGGCAATACCCATGGATCAAATTAGACAACGTGAAATTTAGTGTATAGTCCATTAGAAACACCCAAAGTCCTAAATTTGATTTGTGATTGTTTTTAGAAAGCAGACTATCTTGGGCATTTATTGTTGTATGTCTGTCTGTCTGCTATATATCTATCTCTCTAGAGAAAGAGATAATCCCCTCCAAAAATGTTCTTTAAGTGAAGCAAGGGAAAGGAAAGGTAAGACACAGACCTTCCTATCCCTGAGCCATCATTATAACATTCTTTCTTCCATGGCGGCCTTGCTTGGCTTGAACTCAACGAGGCATCAACTCTTACCACCTGCTCCCTGAGGCTTCGACTGTCCTCGTCATCACCATTTGTTGTCACCGTATCTATCTAGGATTTTGACTCCAGCTCTCTTCTGAAAGTAATTCTTCAGGAAATTCTTATGCATTTCTACATGGCCTCACTAGAAAAAAAAAAAAAAGTCCTGGTCATGAGAGAAAATACAAGTTCCAAGGATGGAAAACTGAATTCTAAGATTCTGTGTAAAACAGTCTCACTTCATTACACTTTAGGTTATTCTCTCAGGCCCTGTAGATGCTCTTCAGATTTGCACAAAGCCACATTCAGATGCTCTGGGGCTGTGGCTACCACCTGCCCAGCGTGCTTTCCCCTGCCCCCATTCCCTCCTTCTGGTTACAAATGTTTTTCCCTGCATGGAGTTGTGATGTACGCTGGGCCAATCTAACACCTTTACCTGCCCCTCAAGCCAGTGACTGGGCTGGGGTGGGCAGGGAGGGGACTTGGCTGGGATTCCACTGTTGGGTGTTTTTTTCTTACCAGAACTAACACGGAAGACACTCTTTTTCCTTTGATAGAAGCTACAGAGATGTGACCCCAGAGTTTCCATCGCTGCCACGTGGAGAAACTTGTCTGCTGTATGCGAGAATGAAGCCAAGTTAGAGAGAAAAGCAAAGATCAAAGATGAATAGAGACACACGGAGTCTTGGTGTTGAGTCACCCGTGCTAGTCTCTGAGCATCACAAATTCCTGCAGCTTGTATTTCTTCTCTGAGGTGCCCCATTTTGCTTCAGCTGGCTGGAATTGGGTTTCTGTCACTTGCAATCAAAAGAATTATGGTTAATATAGATGTGTATAAAAAGCAAAGCCTTTGCTCCACTTTACTATGTCTTGCTAGTCCTTTCTTCTCTGTGTAAAAGACTGAATTTGCTGTGGAGATAAAGCAGGACCTTCTAGCTACCCGCACCTCAGTAGTTAAGCTAGATTTATGGATCATCTTTGGACCCGATCCATCCATCACTTCTTTCATGCCACAGAGAAATTTTATTTAGATGTCTTCACAAACCAGAATAGGAAGCCATAGCTTAAAATGACAAAGAAAAGCCAACCAAGTCAGTTTTCTCTGCTTGCTAATGCTAGATTTCATTCATGTGTACAGCAGATGGAGGAAAAAAATCAAAGCGTTTACATTTTGTTTTCTCTGATTCAGACACGTTGTCAGGTAAGTGGATGCCTGGGCTTACTCTTTGGATGGAGGCGTTCCAACATGGACTTTCGTGATCATTTATTTTCATATTTTTCAGAGGCACAGAGAGTTGAGTAATTATGCAGCATGGAATACCTAATTGCATTCAGTAATTACGTGGGAAGCTGTAGTGTGGAAAATAAAGAGTCACCAAAATAACACATTGTTTCTGATGGAAACGAAAGGAGAGCACAGTTCCGGCTCCCGCAGGAGCAGCTGCGGCCCTGCCCTCCGTGCGGAACTCCCGAGACATTGGGAGGCGCTGACTCCCCTGGTTAGGACGTGTCTTTTTCCCAGACAAATTATCTGGGCTCCTTTCTCACTTGAAAAGGACTGTGTTTCAAAAATCGATTCTCAGACACCTGTCATTCTAGCTTCCAAAATGTTTTCTTCAAAGATGTAGGCACGTGAGGACGGGGCCTCTCGGTTTCACGTCCTGATGTCTTAGTTGTGCGGCTCTGGCAGGGCTGCCAGCCGTGCGCCCTGGGTCACCGTGAGAGGCCATTTACTGCAATAAACAGCAGGAATTAAAAAATCCTTTGCATTTATATAACATTATCTTCTTCTCGATGTCCCTCCATTTTAAACTTGACTTCCACCTATTAGGTGTATAAGGCAGGGATTATTATCACCATTTGATGGAGAAAAAGACCTGTGGACCATGAAAAGCTCCAGACAGTGTGACATCCCTTACCTTGACCGTGGTTAACCCACCACTGGATAAAAGAGTTAACTGGATTAATCAAAGTGTGGATCAGTGATCTCCTTCCCTCCTGCAATCACCAGCCTATTTAGAGTTGACTGTGGGCCAATCCTCATGTTTTTGCAAAAATAAAAATGTATAATGCTACACTGTACCAGTCTGCCTCAAGCCTCAGGATTCCCAACCTAGGCGTGTTCATTCCCCAAACATTATAGTACCAACAAAGACCTTTAGAAATTCTTCAACAGATGATACAGAAATAGACAAAGGGGATATAGGCAGGGCGCTAGATGGTCATTGACATAATTCTCTTCAATTGTTAAAAGAACACCAGCAAAACATTGCAAAAAAAAAAAAATTAGCAAACAAGGTCACAAAAACAAAATTGCAAAGCCCCTTCTCTAATAAAATTTTAAAGTCACTACAGGTGAAATCTATCAGGGAGATACCTCAGGCAGTGATGGCAGAGGAAGGCCAGCATCCAGGGTGAGGGAGGAAAATGGGTCTTGATACATCTGTGTGATTTTGTACAATGTGAAATGTTGCCACAAATAAATAGCAGCGGAGAGGTGGTGTTCAGAGACATCCTCGCCAGCTATGATGAGGCATGGTGTCCACAGTGGGTCTCTGGTGGCTCTACCACCTAAGGTCTGTGGGCCAGGGGAGCTGTGACAAACTGAAGCCTGAATTCGTCAGACTCTGGGTCAGCAGGGAGGAGCCGTCCTGCCAGCCGTCCGTGACTGTCTGGCTAGCCGATTATTGTTCTGGGTGTGCATACAACACTTCTGAGAAGTGCTTAGTAACTTGCGAACCTCAGAGAATAGGGAAGAGTGCCCCTGAGTAATGTTGTGAAGAAAATGGAAAAACAGGTTTCTGAGCATAGAAGACAATTAAAAATTTTAAAATGAGAGAGAGAGATAGATAAAGGAGAGAGTGAGAGCAAGAAAGAGAGGAACTACCTCTGTTTTTTTTCTGGTTTTGGCCTTGTATCGCACATATTCAGATTTTCATGGTCGGTGTTCCAAGTCAAGCCACTTTGAGGAGAGGTGCCAGGACCACGCACGGATGCAGTCTGTGGGCACCTGGTGCGGTTTAGGGGGTGGCCAGGCTCCAAACCCTAAAGCAGTTCTTTCTCAGCTTGACAGGGCACATTAAATAGAGATTGCCTCAGGTTTCTCTATTTAAATGCAAATAAGTTTAGAAAAGACATTACATTATGAAAGCCACTAAACATCTGTGCCATTAGCTACTCAGATAAGCTTCCCAATAGGCTCCTGAGAGATGCTGGTTCAAGATTTACATTGACTTAGGTACTAGTTTTGGATCTTGGGTAAGTCCCTTAACCTCGACGTGCCTCAGTTTCCTCTGTTATACAGAGACCATGGTTTACCCCATCTGCCTCTCAGAATACTTGTAAGAATTGAATGAGATAACGTATAAGTCACAAAGCAAAACAGATGTTATCGAGTCCTTAGCTAGAGCTAGCAAAGCCTCGGGAGCCTGAGAGAGGGGGGTCCTAAAAGGTGAGAACCACATGACAACCTAAGGACCAGTCTTGGACACATACATGTTTTCATAACAGATGTACCTTGGTACTTCAAAGACAGAACACTGAATTTAGGGTCAGAAGATCTGGATTTCAAAACTCTCAAACAGGAAAATAGGCAGATTATGAGAAGGAGTTAAGAAATATTCAAATGACCAAAAATACTTGGAAAAAAAGATTCGATCTCACTAGTAATATAAGAAAGGCAAAATAAAACAGCAAGATGCCATTTACATCCATAAAATGAAAAAACTGTATACGTTTTTAAATAATAATCCTCAGAGTGTATGAGTGTAGCGAAAAACAGGCGGCTGGTGGGGGAGGGTGCAAATTGGATTATTTAGCAACATGGATCAAAAACCTTAAATTGTGTGACCCAGAAATTCCAATTCTGCAAGCTATCTTGAAGAAATAAATAAGAACGTTCATGAATATTTAGCTACAAGAGTTCTCATTACAGTATTGCTTATAATTGCAAAGATAACAGAAATAATCTAAATGTCCAACAAAAAAATTAGCCATAAATCATGGTACAAACCCACAATTATATACTATTCCTATTCTGAAGTGCTATGGAAGTATGTTTATCAACATTGAAAAAAGTACCTAATAACTTTCTAAGTGAAAAAAAGTTGTTGTTAACAGTATATACAAGGAGAGTAACATCAGCAAGATGGCCAGTTAGAAGGCCCTTGCATTCATCCCCCCAAAAAAGACAGCCAAAATGATAGATAAACCGTTATATTATAATGCAAATAACCAAAGGAGAGCGCCAACGTTCACCAGCGGAGGAGCAGAGACCCCACAGAGCTCAGAAACCCTGCAGGGCTGCGTAAATAAGGGAAGGAGACACCACACTCACCTGTGCCACCCAGTTCCCGGTCAGGACCAGCCTGGAACAAGGAGGGACCTCCCCCTGCAGGGAAAAGGTAAGCAAAAGGAGCCCGGCAGCCCCCATCATCACTGTGGTCACCTGCAGTCTTCACCACCACACACTCCTGTAGTCTCCACATGTGCTAAGCCCAGCTGAGCGAGTTCCTCAAGTCCACATGGCTGTGCTCCCCACCAGAGGAGCCAGCGCCGTGCTCCACGCCCCGTAACCCACACGACCACTGCACTGCGCCACCCTGGAATCAGAATCACTGCTGCAGTGTGTTCTGCTCCAGGGACAAGTAGCTATTGCACCCTTCTATCACTGAGGCTTTGTCATCACTGTACCACCCCTGCCCGGTGACTCACTATACATGAGCCAAGCCAAACTGCTGTGCCCTCCCCCTCCCAGTCAGTGATGTGCCCTGCCCTCTCGACACTTGTGCCAAAATAGTGCCCACCTCCCAGGAAAACAGTGCCTTACTCTCCCAGAGCAATCACGCACACACACCCCAGTGCCACAGTTGAAACAGTGCCCTGCTTTGTGGGGTTATCAGTGCCTTGGCTGAGCTGAGCAGCAACACGTCCCAGGGCTGAGACAACATGGTGCCCCATGTCTCAAGGAAACAGCATTAACTGAGCTGGAACACCTAATCCTCCAGGCTGAACAACTGTAGCACCTTACTTCCCTGGCACTGGACTAGGCCCCAGAGTCTGAGCTGCCGAGGCACCCCACCTCCCAGGGAGCAGAGTCATTGCTGAACTGCTCCCTACGCACCCCCAGAACCCAAGACACAGCTGCACTCCACCATTCCTGTGTCCTTACTATTACTGCACTTGACCTCACAGAGCCAAGGATACTGCTGCGTCTCACCATCCCAGGGCCCAGAATCACTACTACATGGTGCCTCATGCTCTGGGGCTTCAGTTGCTGCTGTGTCCTATTGGCTCTGGTTCCCAACTTGCAGTGTATCCTGCCCCCTGGAGCCCAAATCTCTGGAGCACCCCTTTCTCCCCAGAGATAAGCCAGAGCTGTATCCTGTCCCCAGAGGGTCAGAGTTACAGCTACAATTCAGTCCCCTATGCCCAAGTGGCTGGAGTGTGTCTCAGAGTCACAGACTCTGGCTTTGTAAGCAATCTACATCTACCTGTGCCTGGGAGAGTGAACCTGTACCTGAAGTCCCAGGTATCACAATAGATTGGTGGAACCTTGACCCCAGGACCCCAACTCTGTAGCTGTTCTGAGCCACCTGTGCCCTGGAACCCAGAAACACTGTATCTGCCTGTGAGCTATAACTGACCTGACACCAAGAGGGATCCCCTCAGCCACAAACTCCTGCAGCCAAGGCCACTGAGGCACCCACAGTCATTGCTGACATTGATCTCAGCTGAAGAACCTGAACAGAGGCTATACTACTGCATTCACTTAGAACCAGAGCCACTGCACTCTTCCCAGCTGCCACCCTAGACCCAGCTGCAGGTGAAAGTCTTTCCCTACAAAAGCCACTCTGTAAAGTTTGGAAAGTGGTGACAGGTCTACCAGATGTATAGACCTCAACACAAGGACATTAAAAAAAGCAAGGATATATGACAACAAAGGAACACAATAACTGTCCAATAACTGACCTCAAAGAAATGTAAATTTACAAATTGCTTGACAGTGAGTTCAAAATAATGATCTTAAGGAAATTCACTGAGGTACAAGAGAATACACGTAGATAATTCAATGAAATCAGAAAAAAATTCATGATCTGAATGAGAAATTCAACAAAAAGATAAATATCATAAAAAGAAACAAATCCAAATCTTGGAGCTAAAGAATTCAATGAGTGAAATAAAAAATACAATTGAGAGCTTCAAAAATGGAAGAGATTAGGAAGAAGAAAGAATCTCTGAACTTGAAAACAGGTCTTTTGAAAGAATCCAGTCAAAGGAAAAATAGAAAAAAAGAATGAAAAAGAGTGAAGAAAGCTTATGGGACCTATGGGACACCACTAAGCAAGAACCTATTCATATCATGGGAGTTTCAGAGGGAGAAGAGGAGAAAGGCACAGAAAGTTTATTTAATAAAATAATTGCTGAAAACTACCCCAAGTCTTGGGAGATATATGAACGTTCAGATCCATAAAGCTCAAAGTTTCAACCTAAAGAGGTTCTCACCAAGTCACATTATAATCAAAATGTTAAAAGTCAGATACAAAGAGAGAATTTTAAAAGCATCAAGAGAAAAGTGTTAAGTGACATAAAAGGAATCTCCATTAAACTGCCAGTGGATTTCTCAACAAAAACTTTGTAAGCCAGGAGAGAATGGAATATTATTAATATATTCAAAGTGCAGGGGTGGGGGGGGGCGGAAATCCTGTCATCTAAGAATATTATACCCAGCAAATCTGTCCATCAGAAATGAAAGAGAGATAAAGCTGGTTCCCAGACAAGCAAAAGATGAGGGAATTTGTCACCACTATATTTGCCTTACAAGAAATGCTTGAGGGAGTTCTTCAACCAGAAATGAAAATAAAATAATTACTATCATAAAAACATATGAAAATATAAAAGTCATGAGTAGAGGTAAATTCACAGACAAATTCAGGATACTCTATTACTTTAATGGCAGTATGTAAATCTTTCAAATCTCTAATATAAAGGATAAAAATTAAAATGGTCAAAAATAACTATAATGACAAGTTGTTATGAAATACACAATATAAGAAGATTTAAATTGTGACACAAAAATATAAATGGGGGGGTAAAAGTCTAGAGTATTCATATGTAACTGAAGTTAAGTTGTCAGCAGCTTACCATGGTCTACTATAACTATGTTTTATGTAAGCCCAGTGGTAACCACAAAGCAAAAACTACAGCAAATACATAAACAAGAAACAGTAAGGAATTCAAATTGTAGAACTACCGAAAATCACCAAATCACAAAGGTAGACAACAAGAGAGGAAGAAAGGAACAAAGGAGATACAAAACAACCAGAAAACAATTAACAAAGTGCCAGGAGTAAGTTCTGTTCTTACCTATAAATAATAACCTTTAATGTGAATGCATTAAACTCTCCAATCAAAAAACATAGGGTGGTTGAAAAGATTTTTTTAAATAAACAACATCCAACTATATGATGCCTACAGGAGACACATGTTAGCTTTAGGGACACACATAGGCTAAAAGTGAAAGGAGAGAAGAAAATATTCCATGCAAATAGTAACCAAAACAAAGCAGGAGTGACTATACTTATATAGATAAAATAGACTGCAAGTCAAAAACTATTACAAGAAACAAAAAAGGTCATTATTTAATGATAAAAAGGGTCAATTCATGAAGAGGACATAAGAATTATAGATATATATATACACCCAACATCTAAGCACCCAACCAAACAAGGTAAATATTAATAGACATGAAGGAATAAATAGACTGTGATACAATAATAGTAGGGGACTTTAATATCCTACTTTCAACAATGAATAGATCAACAACACAGAAAATTAATAAGGAAATACTGAACTTGAACTGCACTTTAAACCAAATGGACCTAACAGACACGTATAGAATTTTCCATCTCACAGCAGCAGAATATACATTCTTCTCCAGTGCCCATGGAACATTTTACAGGAGCTCACCATACATTAGGCCACAAAACAAGTCTAAATACATTCAAGAAGATTGAAATTATATCTAATATTGCTTCTGTCCATATGGTATGAAACTAGAAATCGATAACAGGAGGAATCTTGGAAAATTTACAAATATGTGTAAATTAAACAATATGCTCCTGAACAACCAATGGGTCAAAGAAGAAATCAAAAGGGAAATTTTAAAAAATCTTGATACAAATGACAATAGAAACACAATATATCAAAACCTATGGGATGCAGTAAAATCAATTCTAAGAGGGAAGTTTATAGCAATAAATGACTAAAGTAAAAAGGAAGAAAGATTTCAAATAGCCTAACACTACATCTCAAGGAGCTAGAAAAAGAAAAACAAACTAAAGTAGTTAGCAGAAGGAAGGAAATAATAAAGATCAGAACAGAAATATATCAAATAGAGAACAGAGAAACCACGAAAAAAATCAATAAAACCAAGAGTTGGTTCTTTGAAAAAAATAAAACAAAATTGACAAACCCCTAGCTAGACTCACTGAAAAAGAGAGAGAGAAAGAGAGAGATGCTGTTCTCATGTATATGTGGAGGCTAAATATTAAAATAATTGATCTCATGGAGACAGAGAGTAGAATGATGGTTACCAGAAGCTAGGAAGAGTAGCAGGGAGCGGGGGATAATGTAGGGGTGGTTAATGGATGCAAAAATATAGTTAGATAATTAGATAGAATGAACAATATTTGACAGCACAACAAAGTGACTATAGTCAACAATAGGTTATGGTATAAATTAAAATAAGTAAAAGAGTAGAACTGAGATATTCCTAACACAAAGAACTGATAAATGCTTGAGGTGATGGATTACCTGATTTGATTATTACACATTGTATGCCTGTATCAAAAAAATCACATATACCCTATATGTAGCCATAATAATTAAAAATAATTTTTTTAAAAAGAGAGGGAAGACTCAAATAAATAAAACGAGAAATGCAAGTGAAGATATTGCTACAGTCATCTCAGAAACAAAAAGGATCATAAGGGACTATTATGAACAATTATATGCCAAAAAATTGGATAATCTAGAGGAAATGGATAAATTCCTAGAAAAATACAACCTACTAAGATTTAATCAGGAAGAAATAGAAAGCCTGAGCAGACCAATAGAAGATAAAGAGATTTAAAAATAATTAAAAATTTTCTAATAAAGAAAAGGCCAGGACCAGATGGCTTCACACCTGAATTCTACCAAACATCTAAGGAAGAATTATTAAAAATACTTCTTAAACTCTTCCAAAAAATAGAACTAGAAAGAATACTTCCAAACACACTTTACAAGGCCAGTATCACCCTGATACTTAAGCCAGACAAAGATAACACATGAAAAGAAAACTACAGGCCAACATCTCTGATGAATATTAATGTAAAAACTCAATAACATATCAGAAACTGAGTTCAACAACACATCAAAAAGGTTATACACCATGACCAAATGGGATTTATGCCTGCCATGCAAGTCTGCTTTAAAATATGCAAATCAATGAATGTGCTACATCACATTAACAGAATGAAAGATTAAAACTACATGATCATCTCAACTGATGCAGAAAAAAGCACTTGACAAAGTCCAGCATCCTTTCTTGATAGAAACTCTTAACAGTTTAGGTGTAGAAAGAAAGTTCCTCACCATGATAAAGGCTATTTTGTGAAAAACACACAGCTAACATCATCATCAATGGACAATTGAAAGTTTTTTCACTAAGATTCACTACAAGGCAAGGATGCCCACTCTTGCCATTTCTATTTAACATAGAATTGGAAGTATTAGTGAGAGCAATCAGAGAAGAAAAAGAAATAAAAGACATCCAAATTGGAAAGAAAGAAGCAAAATTATCTGTTTGCAGGAGACATGACTCTATACGTAGAAAACCCAAAAGATTTTACAAAAAAACTGTTTAAAACTAATAAGTAAATTTGGTAAAGTTACAAAATACAAAATCAACATACATTTATCAGTAACATTTCTATACACAAATAATGACCTAGCTAAAAAAAAAATCAAGAAAATCCCATTTATGATAGCATCAAAAATTAAAATACTTAGGAATAAATTTAACCAAGGAAGTGAAAGATTTATATACTGAAAACTATAAAACATATATAGAAGAGATTGAAGAAGAAGACACAAATAAATAAAAAGATATTCCATGCTTATGGGTCAGAATAATTAATATTGTTAGAATGTCCATACTACCCAAAGCAATATACAGACTTAATGTAGTCCCTCTTAAAATTCCAATGGCATTCTTCACAGAAACAGAAGAAAAGAATCCTAAAATTTTTACCAAACAACCAAAAACCCTGATTATTCAAAGCAATGCTGAGAAAGAAAAAAAAAGTGAAGATGTCACACTTCCTGATTTAAAATTATATTACAAAGCTATAGTAATCAAAACAGTATGGTACTGGCAGAAAAACAGAAACATAGACCAATGTAACAGAACAGAGAGCCCAGAAATAAATCCAAACATAAGGTCAACTGATTTTCAACAAAGACACCAAGAGGACACAATGGGGACAGGATAATAAATGATGCTGGGAAAACTGGATTTCCATGCACAAAAGAATAAAATTGGACCTTTATCTTACACCACACAAAAATCAACTCAAAATGAATAAAAGGCCTAAATGTAAGACCTGAAAGCATAAAACTTCTAGAAAAGAACATACAAGAAAATCTCCTTGACATTGGTCTTGGCAATGATTTTTTTGGCATTACATCGGAGTTCAGGCCACAAAAGCAAAAGTAAATAAATGGGACTACATTAAACTAAAAGGCTTCTGCACAGTGAAGGACACAAACAAGAAAAAGAAAAGGCAACCTACAGACGTGGAAAAAATATTTCCAAACCACATCTCTGATAAGGCGTCAATATCAAAAACTTATTAAGAACTCTTACAACTCAATAGCAGAAAACAAATAACCCAATTTTAAAAAGGGCAAAGGCTTGGTGGGTACAATGTGCATTGCATCAGTGATGTATGCACTTGAAGGCCCTGAATTCATCATAATGAAATATATCAATGTAGCAAAATTTCACTTGTACCCCATGAATGTATACAAATAAAAAATAAGTGGAAAAAAATTAAAATAAAAATGGATAAAGGACCTGAATAGACATTTGTCCAAAGAAGACATAAAAATGACCAACAGGTACATGAAATGGCTCTCAACATCACTAATCATGAGAGAAATGCTGATTAAAGCCACTATGGGATATCGCCTCGTACACTTTAGGATGGCTATTGTCAAAAAGACAAGAGATAACAAATGTTGGTGAGAGTGTAGAGAAAAGAAAAACCTAGTACACTGTTGGTGGGAATGTAGATTGGCACAACCATTATGGAAAACAGTATGGAGGTTCCTAAAGAAATTAAAAATCAAACATATGACCCAGCAATCTCTCTTCTGGGCACATATCCAAAGGAGATGAAATCATCACCTTGTTAAGATATCCACACTCCCATTCATTGCAGAATTATTCACAACAGCCAAGACATGGAAACAGCCTACGTGTCCATCAATGGATGAATGAATAAAGAAAATGTGATATATATATATAGAGAGAGCTATCAATATATAGGGTATATATGAATATATATACACCATAGAATGCTTTTCAGCCTTATAAAAAGAGATTCCGCCATTTGTCCAACATAAATGGACCTGGAGGACATTATGATAAGCCAAATAAGCCAGACACAGAAAGAAAAATATTGCATGATTTCACTTATAGTAATATATGGAATCTTAAGAAAAGGTCAAATATATTAATACAAAGATAGAGAATAAAACTGTGCTTACCAGGAGCAGGGAGGGGAAAGAAAAATAGGAAGATGTGGGTCAAAGGATACAAAGTAGCAGACATGTAGAATGAACAAATGTAGAAATTAATGCGCAACATGAAGACTGTGGTTAATAAAACCATATTTGGAGGAAAAGGCTGCTGTAACAACGGGAAAAAACAGTTTATACAGTCTTATATCATGTATTTTCTATTTATCTATATCAAGGGATGTTTATCAAAATGATAGTAGTTCTCTGTAAATGTGGAAACATAAAGTATTTTCATTTTATTCTTTGTTTATCTGTATTTCTCAAAATTCCCACCATTAACTTTGTTTACATATATAAAATATTTGTTTTATGAGACATACATGGATGGAAATGAGAGAAATTCAAAAAAGAGTAGTGCTTTTTGGATTTGAACCAAGGATTCTTAATCCCTGGACGAGGGGAGCTACCTTCCTTACATAGTCTACAAAACTGTCAGGAAAAAAGCATAAGATATGTGTGAAAAAAGTTTTGAAACCCATAAATCTCCTATAGCATCAAAGAAGTGGAAGACCACGGAAATGTTATTTCAGCTCAGTTGTTTGCGGAAAGAAAAATTATTTCAGTACCACGGACAGCGAGGCTACCCAGTTGCTTTGGAAAACTTGTCCCATCAAAGGCAAATGCCAAGTGCCCGTCAATCCGTGAGTGGATTAATAAAATATAGTATACGTTTACAATGGAATACTACTCAATCATAAAGAATGATGGTGATCCAGCACCTCTTATATTTTCCTGGATAGAGCTCGAGCCCATCTTCCAAAGTGAGGTATCATAAGAATGGAAGAATAGGCACCACATGTACTCACCATCAAACTGGCACCGACTGATCAACACTAAGCTGCTCACACAGTAGTAATATTCTTTGGGGGTAGGGGGGTTGGGGTGGGTAAACTCACAGCTAATGGATGCGGTGAGCATTGTAGGGGGGAAGGGCACATCTCAAATCATGGTTGGGATGTGGCAAAGTTATAACATGTAACCAAAATGTTTGTACGCCCATAATTTCCTGAAACAAACAAAATTTTTTAAAAAAGGCAAATGATGTATTTCATTTAGTAGCATGGGCTCCAGCTCTATCCAGGATAATATAAGAGGTACTAGATGACCATTGCTTTTTGTTACTGAGTAGAACTCCATGGTGTACATATACCACATTTTATTAATCCACTCATGTATTGATGGGCACTTGGGTTGTTTCCACATCTTTGCAATCAAATTGGTATTAACTGATCAACACTTATGTGCACATACAGTAGTAACATTCATCAGGTGTTGGGCAGGTGGGGGGGAGGAGGGGATGGGTATATTCACACCTAATGGGTGCTGTGTGCACCGTCTGTGGGATGGACACACTTGAAGCTCTGACTTGAGTGCGGCAAGGGCAATATACATAACCTAAACATTTGTACCCCTGTAATACACTGAAATTTAAAAAAGGCAAATGAAAGGAAAGAAGTTCAAACCAGCTTTTAAGAAATGTGTCAATCAGTGCAAGAACTTCTTATTTCGTTAAAGTAGCTGCAGAGTGATTAGTCAATCCATTTAGTTACTAAAATACTCCTCCCCATAAATATCTGCTCCCTCTTTCTCTGGTGAGAATAGCTGACAGCTGGTGCTATTCTGCTATTGCGCATTGCTCTCCATGCACACGGCTCACTGGAAGCTTCACAATCAGAGAGAACAGGATGCACACAAGGAGCTTATCCTCTCAACAGCAGCAGAACTACCCTTCCTGCTTTTTCAACTCTTCTCCAGAATTTAGTTCATCGCTTCACATGTATATGACACAATAAAGGGCTCTAGAGTACAGTGCAGCCATTGGAATTGCACAATCCCACCCACTGAGCCTCCTCCCAAGCACCTTGCAGGGAGAAGACACACACGTGTCAGCTCTCAGATTCCAATCAGAGCTCTAGGTTAGCAAGGGGTCAGACCAGAGGCAGGAGAGGGCCAGGCCGTTTAGAGATGGGGAGAGGGAGTGAGCTGCCTCCGGAGGTGTGCTCTGACCTTCAGAGCCCCCCCTCCTCCATTCCGCTTCTCTAAAGACCGACATTTCACCTTTGGAGACATTCACACGTTTTACAGGTAGTTAATGAGGAGAACAGTGCCAGACACTATTGTAGGCACGCAGGATATAGGCAGTGAACAAGGCAGAAAAGATCCCTGCAATCAGGGGGTTTGTATCCTAATGGCAGAGGCAGGCAAATAAAAGAGATAATGAGAATCGCTGTAAAGAAATTATAAGAGGACCATGGGAGAAAGAGTGGCTGGGAATTGGGGTGGGGAAGCACCTTTGGATTGGGTGATAAAGGAAAGCTTCTCTAAAGAGACCTAGAAAAGTAAGTAGACAGCCATGGAAAATGTCTGGGGGAAAAGTGTTCCAGACAGAGGGAATGGTGAGGTATAGAAGGTCTGAGCTGTGAATGAGCCCAGTGTGTTCAGGGAGCCAAAGCGTTTAGAATCAAAGAGAAAAGGACAGGAGAGAGACCCGGGAAGGAGAGCAGAGGCCGAATCAGGCAGGGCCTTGCAGGCCAGGGTACAGGCTGGAATTGTGTTCTGTTGCACTGGGAGGCCAATTGGGGGATTTTAAGACAGGAGGTGATGTGACTTTATGTACAGTATGTTTCCAAAATTTCCCTCAGGGTGTTGAGTAAACCTTTTTCGGTAACTTAACAGTCGACTTTTCCAGGTTCCTATTCAAAATGCAGACACCCTCGATGGAAGCAGCGTCTTAACCAGAATCTGTCGATCATGCCCTCTTTTCCCATTCCCGTTACAGTGCGGGTGCAAGCACTGGGTGTCTGACTAGGGGCTCTCAATGCAGGGATAATGCAGCGAGAACATACATACACCTGGGACCAGACAAACTTGACAAGGGCACACCTTAAAAACAGATCCTCCAGCATGGTGAGAAGAAGAGATTGTAAACTTTGGAATTAAACTGTGCTAAATTCAAAATCTGGTTCCCCAGTTCCCCTAACAGTGTGATCTTGGGTAACTTCCATTCCTAGAAAGTTGGTTACAAAAGCATATGGAATAAGCATTACTTGGATATGTACTGAAATTTTTCTCAGCCATCCCTATGAATTCTTGGATTGGCTACCACACTATAGAAGCACATTAGGATTTAATTCAATATCACAACAACTGAGTGTTTACAATATGCCCAGAACTATGCTAGGTGCTGGAGTTTCAAAGATGAATCAGACAGCAATACCCACATGACTTTATATACAGTATTTTTCTCAGAAAGTGATAAAATTTTGGAAACAGATTTTGGCAAAGAAATCTTCTTAAGCTAAAAATAACAGGATGTATATTCCACACCACCTCAGTTTTCAGGCATTTTTAAATGTCTGTGTGACTCTCCACGAGTATAATAAGTATATATTCCACTTTTTTGAAATATCTTCTTGTTCTGAATTAATCAGCAAGGTGAGCTGGAATCCACATCTAATTCTTAGGAGATCTGGCAGGATGGCAGCAGCTCCACAGTGTAAATTGTTTACCACTGATGCTAATGCCTGCTCATTTGATTTAATGTGTGCTGCGCTATTCAATTGCTCCAGGGGAGACGAGGAGGGAGGGTTTCTCCTAATAGTCAATCTTATCCATGATTGCGATGTCTGCCTGCCAAATGAATTCAGAAACTAAAAAAAAAAAGTAAAAAAACAAACAAACAAAAAAACTCTGTGAAACAATCAGTTGAGGAACATGGAGAAAATTTGCCACGACATAAACAGGAATATGGGTGAAGAGGCAGAAACTGTAGAGACTGCCAGAGAGAAGGGACCCTGTTAGGACTGAGGCTCAAACACGATGACTGAGTCCCAGGAAGGACTGGAGAAAAAGGGACCGAAGTTAATTCTAAAGAGAAAAGGAAAAAAGGCAGGAAGACCTTACCTTCTAACAACTTTCCCTCCCACAGAGCCTGTCTGCCCTCCAGTGCAACACCACAGCCATCGGCATCCTCATAGCCAGGAGGCAGGGAAGGAGGTTGTTGGGAGGAACCATTCGGGGCAAACCCCACAATGTTTGGGTGTCTGACCATCCCAGCCTTTGCTGTTCCAAATAAACAACTGGTAACCCTTCCTGTGAATTAAAACTCTCAAACATACTTTAGCAACCTCTGCCAAACCATAGTCTTTCACTGATCTGAAGTAAACTGACTTTCGTCCCTCTAACTCAAGGGTGGGGAACATTTTCATGTTGGAAGGCTGCATTAATTTAGCTGTAATCAAACAAGGCCACATTCAAGAAATTTCAATTTGATATACTTAAAATGTACATTATTTTGTAAAAATCTGCTATGTACTTAATAATTTCAAAAAATGAAAACTATTTGTTAATTTGTAAGTTAACTAACCTTTTAATGACTCTGTCTTGTCTGCTTTATATTGGAAAGCATTTGAATATTTGGTGGCAGCACGGAGGCCCACAGTTTCAGTTGATCCTCTAGATGGGTATCAGTCATTTGTGACCTTAAGGGTGTCTTAATTTGGGTTAGGTAGGAGAATGTAGTTTCACAGCAATAAGTGGCTGAAAAGCAGGAAAGCATTTTTCAGGCATGTTTCTGAATGCATTGGTATTCTACTGCATTTTTCCATACTTCAGCTGGATCTTTCTTAGCATTGACGACTTTAAATTGTCATCTACAGAGAGCTCAATCAATTCTATCTGTAGTTCTTTAGGTGCCTTGGTGATATCAACTAGGGGAAGCTGAACTGCTAATTTGAGTGTGATGTCATGATCCTCAAAGTCAGTAAACCTTTCATTATATTCTCCAATTAATAGGTGTATAAGAGATGCATATTCTTCAAGTGATTTGCATATATCATCCTGCTCATCAATGACCTTTGCTAACTGGGGAAAAGGTTCAATCAAAATTTCCCTTTGAAGAAGTGTTTTGAAAAAAGATAGCTTTTTAAAAAATGCTTGTATTTTTTTGCCTCTTTTGTTATACAGACTTAGTTTTACCTTGCAAAGAAATATACAAGTCATTTTGATTTGACATGCTATCACACAGAAATGCTGCATTCCTATATAAATCTTCTTTCAATAATTCACATTGCTGATACTGTTCTTCATAAAATCTAATTATCTGTTCTCACAGAGATAAAATTTTGGCTAACACCTGTCCCTGCGATAGCCAATGCAATTTAGAATGATGTGGCAAATCCACAATGAATACTTTATCATTCAACTATAACATGTCATGAAACTAAAGATACCATGTTGCATTTGCACTAATACAGTTAACAATACTTATAACTTGTTGCAAAGTGTCACTTAAAATAGTATAATAGCTTTAGCATAGAGATTTTGCTGATGCAAGATACAATGAAAAGAAATGAGAGCATCTGAAGCTGTTAATACTTTATTAATCTGTGCAATAAACCCTTCATGTTTTCCTGTCAGGGAAAGTACACCATCTGTACATACACTGATTAAATTTACCAAATTCGGCCCAACTTCACAACATTTATCTTGAAAGTTCTTTAAGATATTTATTCCCTGTGTTCTGTTCCCAAGAGTGCCCAAGGTGAGTAACTCTTTGCAGGAGAGAAAATCTGTTATGACCCAAATGAAGTCTAAAACCTGGGCAGAATCAGTAGTATCAGTTGATTCATCCAAAACAATTGAAAAATATATATTTACTTTTGCAGTATTGCATGAAGTTGTTCTGTTAAGTTGAAGGCTAATTCATGCTGCTGATCAGTTATAGTGGATTCTTGCACAATTTCTCTTTCCCCTTTTTCCCGAGTATATAAGCTACTTTATAATTTGCCTCAGTGGCATTATTTCTGGGTCTTATTGCTGCTTGAAAGAATTGTCTTTGCTTTTCTTTTCATCTTTTAATTTCTGCACTACAACCTTTCATAACGCTCCCCTAATTTAAAATGTTTGTGGTCCTTATGTGTGTTATAATGCTGATGAGCATTGAATTCCTTTAATGCTGATATTGCAGTATCACAAAGCAAGCAAATCATCTTATCTTTAGCAGAAATAAGATTAATATTGCAATTCCCAATCCTCATTTTTAAAAAATCTGTTTTCTTCCTTCAGCCTTCTCTTGGTCTTCTCTGGCATCATGGGCTGTTAAGCAGACAGAATTAAAAATACTGTTGAGCTGTGCAACTATTCACAAATTCCACTTCAAACAGAAACACAGTGCACCACTGTCAAAAGCTGATAACAGACTGGTGTACCTCACCCCCATAAACGCTCACCAACCACCCTTGTGCGGCAGCAGCGGCACTTGGCGGGGGAGTTAGAACTAAATGATGAGCATGGCAGCCGTCAATTTAGCCCCATGGCTACTGATGTTCTAATTGTGCCGGTCAATCAGGAGGATTATTTTGTTGAAACTTATTTTATTCTTTAGTATTTTATATATGTTCATTTTAAAAATAAAATAAAAGAATAAAAGATGAACAAAAATTAATTAATAAAAATAAAAGGATTTGTTCTATAAAATTTGGACTCAGTCAAAAGGCTACACTTAAGGGCTGAGAAGGCCACATGTGTCCTTAAGGCCGCAGGTTCCCCTCCCCTGCTCTAACTCAACTTACCAGGAATAAAAATATGCATGGTCAAAGCTATCTTTACTATAATAGCTGGAGTATTCCTTAGAAGTTTTGAAAGTTTCAGTTTTCCTTTAAAAGTCAGCTAAGAGAGAGGGGAACAAAAATGTCAAAATTTTCTGTCCCTTCCTAGCTCACTGTCTAATCTGTTTTAATTTCAGATCTCTATATGATGAACTATAACTCAAATGAGTAAATAAATGACATCTTAGCAATCATTACAAAGAAAATTTTTTTAAATCACTCAAGTCTTAAATGAGGAGACGGGACCACTAGTCAGTGACCTTGGCACTAACAAAATTCCAAAATAACAAAAAGATCTTCAAAAGTCTGTGGAGATGACCTTGGTAGCTGTGTATAAGGAAGTATTTTCCAATCAAATGAAGATTGGAATAGAAACACAAACCCGTGAAACATCATTTGTCTTAGGTCTCTGGGAAACAGACTCCGAGGTGGAGGAGATTTGCGTGCCAGCAGTTTGCTAAAGAGTGACTTAGGAATCAGCACCTGTTTGGGCAAGAAGGAAGTGGAAATGAATAAGGAGAAAAGCTGGACTTTGTTGCAGACACAAAAGGACCTCAACTGACCCCACATGGAGTTCTGGTGCTCGGGTGGCCCTGTGGTCATCCAGCCCAGAGGCAAACAGGCTGGACCTCAAACTTCCTCTCTGAGCAGCCACTGACCTCAGGAAGGGGCAGGAACTTGGACACAATGGCTTTCTTTGGCTGAGGGCAATTCCCACAAAGTGACTTCCCTGAGAACCATTGGTTGCCACACTCCCGACAGCTGAGGGGACAGGTGCCTCAAATGTAAATCACAGGTGTGCGGCAAGCCACCACCCTGGTTCCATCACTGAAAGCCAGGGGTGCACCTGGTTGGTCCAGCCTGGGACTCTGGCCTCACAGAACACCCTCCAACCTTTGACATCTCCATCCTGCCTTCTGCCACTGGCTTAGATTCTCTCTTCTAACAGTATTCTCTGACCACTGACTCTGTCTGATATCCAAAGTGAGTCTTTTACACAGACTTCGGACAACACAACCTCTAGTTTCCTTCTGCTGGGGAGGAAAAGGTCTCCTGTTCTGGTGCACATTGGCTCTCTGCTTCTCCTCTCCTCTGTCTGCTTCTCCTCTCCTCTGTCTGCTTCTCCTCTCCTCTGTCTGCTTCTCCTCTGTCTGCTTCTCCTCTCCTCTGTCTGCTTCTCCTCTCCTCTGTCTGCTTCTCCTCTGTCTGCTTCTCCTCTCCTCTGTCTGCTTCTCCACTGTCTGCTTCTCCTCTCCTCTGTCTGCTTCTCCTCTGTCTGCTTCTCCTCTCCTCTGTCTGCTTCTCCTCTCCTCTGTCTGCTTCTCCTCTGTCTGCTTCTCCTCTCCTCTGTCTGCTTCTCCTCTGTCTGCTTCTCCTCTCCTCTGTCTGCTTCTCCTCTCCTCTGTCTGCTTCTCCTCTGTCTGCTTCTCCTCTCCTCTGTCTGCTTCTCCACTGTCTGCTTCTCCTCTCCTCTGTCTGCTTCTCCTCTGTCTGCTTCTCCTCTCCTCTGTCTGCTTCTCCTCTCCTCTGTCTGCTTCTCCTCTGTCTCCTTCTCCTCTCCTCTGTCTGCTTCTGCTCTCTGCCCCTCAGATGGCACTCCCAGGCCTCCTGGTGTCCTTGGCACTGAACCCAGCCTGGGACTGCCCTTAAGGAACTCACTGCCTCTTAGAAACAGTGAAGACAAGTTTCAAAACAACGTGGTAAGAGCAGTGATGAATGTCATGAACAAAATCTCTTGAGAACCTCAAGGAAGGAATGACCAACTGCGCTTGGGGAACATCAGAGAAAGCTTTCTTCCGGAAGAGATATTTGACCTGGGCTTTGAAAAGTGATTTAGGATCTGTCAGATGGGGAGGTGGAGGGTGGACACGCCAGGCAGGGCATGTGCAGAGGGTTGGGGCTGGAGCCAGTTAGGTTAGGGGTGGGGAACTATGAGGCTTAGCATGGCTTGGGCATAGAGTGTGGATGTGTCAAGCTAATAAGTTTGGATTTTATTCTTTAAGATATGGAAAACTAACCTAATGGAGGTTTCTGAGTAAAGCTTGACAGAATCAGATTTGTTTATTATCAAAATATTTAGTAGAATTGTGGAGAAAGAATGGAAATAACAAGGAATTTCTAGAAAACAGATCAAAGACTTAAAACATTTTTGTTACTAAATATTCCAAATGTAGAGAATATAATGAACATCTGGTTCATACCACGCAGATTCAATAAATCTTCCTCTTTTGGAACATTTGCTTCAGATCTTCTTAAAAATGGGAAACAAAAGCTTACAGACACTGTTGATCACCCTCTTGTATCTATTCTTTAATACCTCCCTTTCCCTCTCACACCCCCCAGGATAGAAGACAGAAGACACATGCAGCTGTGATGGAAGGTTCTGGAAACAATTGAGAGGTGAGAAAATAAGGGGTGGTTGAAGGCATTGGCAAGTAGAAACAAAACGAGAGAACAGGTTCAAGGGATTCTCTGAGGTGTAACTGACAAAGGGGAATAGAAGGAAAAAGGGAAGAAGGGAGTAAGTTTGGGGTGACTCCCAGGGCTGTCACTTGGATTACAATTTAGTCAGTGATACCGTTAAAGAAAAATCAAAATGGGTGTGGCAAAGCAACTTTGGGGGAAACAATGAAGAGTCTGTGAGCAGTTCTGTAGCTCCCTGAGACATCAGAGCCGGGCCAGACCCGGTGCTCACGAGTGAGGGATGTTCTCAACTTCGGTCACCCACACCCTCTGCCCTCATTTCTGATTTTTGTCTTTATTGCAAACAGCATAGAACGTAGCTTCTGAGGAAACTGATTGCCAGAACCAGAATTACAGAGTCACAGGGAAAGGAGCATTTGGCATCTGGGATTTGAACATACCAAAGATGCGCGGGAATTCCTTCTACAGCTCACTCTTGCCAGATTCGGCTATCATCATTTTGACAAACATTTGCTACTCTGACAGGCAAAGAATGCTTCCCTTACTGTTGTTCAAATTTGCATGTCTTTGATTATACTGGAAGTTGAACATTTTTCCATATGCTTGTTTACTGCTTTGCATTTCTTATTTTGTGAATCATCTGTTCGTGTCCTTTGCCCATTTATCTAGTTCGGTTTAAATGTTTACATAATCAGTTTTAGGAGTCCTTTATATGACAATGCTATTAACCCAATGTCATGTGGCTGCAAATATTTTTTCTCAGAGTGTTTGCCTTTTCATTTGAATTGTGGGTTTCATTTTTGTTTTACATGCTTATGTTTTTCATACTTATCCTTTCACTTAAAATCTTTCTGCACTCAACTCCTCAGCGTGGTACGCAAGGCCCTCAGCGTCTGGTTCCTTCAACCTCTCCTCTCTCAATCCATCCCTCAAAACTACGTGCTCTAGATGTCCCCTCCCTGCATAAATGCAAAAAGTTCTCTCACGTTTCTGGGCCTTAACACATCCGCCTACGATTTCCCTCCTGCCTCCACCCAGATACCTTCCAGTCCCTCGGGATGCAGCTCAAGCCTCACGTCTAAGCCCCTGGGATGGAGGTTCCGTGCCTGGGCTCCGGGCGAGAGGTGCTGGACTGCAGTCCCAGCTCTTTGGTTTACTAGCTGCACTTCCCAACTAGCCAAACCTCCATTTCCTCATGTTAAATGAGAATAAAAGTAGTGGTTCCTCAAAATGTGAAACATAGAATCACCGTATGACCCAGAAATTCCACTCTTAGGCACATGCCTAAGAGAACTGAAACACACTTCTCTGCTCTGAGTGTGTGCCCCTCCTCCAGAGCTTCCTGTGTGGAAACCTTCCCCCAAAGTGATGGCAGTAGGAGGTGGGGCCACTGGGAGGTGACAAAGTCATGATTGGGATGAGTGCCCTTTTGAAAGAGACCCCAGAGAGCTTAGCGAGCCCCTCCCACCACGTGAGGACACAGTGAGAAGGCGCCGTCTGTGAACCAGGAAATGGCACTCGATGGGCCGGCCCCTTGGTGGCCTCCCAGCCTCCGGACTGTGAGAAATAAACTTCTGTTGTTTAAGTCACCCAGTGTTGGTGCTTTGTCATGGCAGCCAAGCAGATGAATACAGTCCCCAAAAGGCTGTTGGACGCCTGCCCAGAACTGCCTGCCCAGGAGAAAGAAGGCCCAGGCGACGACGTTTCAAGGGGGAAGGTGAACGGTCAATGCCAGGGAGCCGCTCTCCAGGCCTCCCTCACCGACACCTTTGCTCTCGCCTCTGTCTTTCTTTGCCCACACCTGGGGTCTGTCCAGCGGCAGAAACATTTCTCCGGCATTGTTTAAACAAAAATGAGAACTGGTTCTATGAAGAGCCAGGGAGGAATAAGATGGGAGTATCTGAAGGCCAAAACCAAGGTCCGGGTTTGTAATTCAGAGCAGCCTCCTCCCCCCCCCACACAGGGCCACCTTTTCCTGTAAATTAATCCCATGAATGGTTTAAGATACAGGCCCTGAATTAAATGGATCATTTTCTATTGCAAATTCTCCTTACTGTCTTTGTTATTTTATATGCCTGAAATTATTTTATTTTTAGTTAACACGTTTGAAAAAAAACAGAATTAAATGCTAATCCTTGCAGAGCTCGTCTGACTCCTGTAAAGCCTAACTACATAAAAATTCCAATGTATTATTTATATCGAGATATGCTGCAGCTGAATTTCACATGTAAATGTTCAGAATTCCAAGTTCCTTAACTGAAATTTAAAAAAAAAAAACTCTCTTTATTACTTTTGCCATCTTTTATTAAAGAGTCCGCTAACACTTTAAAATGTGGCCCTCTTACTTCCCTGGGGAGGAGGTCCCTCTCGCCCCAGCCGTGTGACCTTGTGACATCACATAATTTCAACAACAATCTGAGTGAAGGCGGGTGATGGCTTGATGCTCCTTGGAACTCTGAACTCCAGGATTCCAGGAATTTACGCTGGGCTTGCAGAGCACTCTGGGAGGAAGGGGCCTGGCTGCTCCCTTCCACCCCGACCCTGTGGCATATCCCTGCAGGCCCCGGAGTTCCAGACTCTGGGAGCAGGTTCCTCCCCAGTGCAGGAAGATGAGGAGAGTGAGCTGGGCTTGTGAGTAGGCTGTACCTCTGGGGAGATTTGTCACTGTGCTGTGGATGACTCAGGAACATTTCCTGGAGGGGGCGGTTGCAGGAGTAAGCAGCTGGAAAACTTTGGGTAAAAGTGATTGAATAAATGCAAGGAGCCTCAAGCTCTCAGGACTAAGGGGAGGGGACTTTGTCCACAGAAAGTAGAGAGGCCAGGGGGATAGACCCCAGGTGGGGAAGGAGATCCCCACCCAGAGGTGCACAGGTTCACAAATGCAGCTGAGCGTGTGTGACTAGCTGGGTGCACAGAGGCGGACACTCGGAACCAGAGTGGGAGATCACTCCCAAAGCAAGGCTGAAGGCTTAGGCCTCTCCCCCAAGGGTCAGGGGGTGGGTGGGAGAGGGCTGGAGAGAGACTTTCCTGAATCATCAAGGATTATGAGCAAGGAGTGGAAAGACCCGGTAACTGCAAACTCTGCTCTAACCAACAGTAACGTAATACAACGGCTAGTGTTTGTTAGAATCCTTGGTTTTGGCCTCTAACAAAGCCAAAGCTTTGGTGAAGCAACATACAAAACACCTCACACTTATCTCCTTTAATCTTCACAGCTTTCCTAAGGCGTAGATGTCATTACCCTGTACTTTAAATGAGAAGCCCGAGCACAGAAGCATTAACCCACCGCGGCCGGGGCGGTTCCTGTGAGACCAGGGAGAACTGAGTCCTCTCAAGCCCGAGCTCTTCCCGGTGACAGTGTGGGCTCCATTTGGGAACCGGAAGGAAGATGGGAGCTAGGGGGGCTCCGGGCGGCCGTTTGGGGAGGGGTGCGCGGCGGCGGGCACGCGCGGGTGCTGCGGAGGGTGCGGGGGGACGCGGGGCGCCGGGCGGGAGGGAGGACGGCTGCGGGCGGCTGCACCGCGGCACCCTTTGCTCGGGACGCGCCTCGGGCACGTGGCGGGAAACGCCGTGCGGGACTCTGGGGCTTGGACCCGCCCGGGTTCTGGAAATCGGCTTGGGATCTGCGGGAAAGGGCGGCAAACGAGCGGCTTGGCCAGGCCCAGAGAGGCGGGACGGCGCCTGCTCCGCGTGGGCGCCCGCTCCGCGTGGGCGCCCCTCGGGGACGCGGAGGGGCCTCGGGGCGCGCGGCCGCTGCTCGGTCTGGGCCGAGGACGCGCCCCGCGGGCCGGTCCCCGCGAACGCCGGGCGGGGACGGCTCTGCGCTCGTCGGTGTCCGCGGCGGCGGCAGGACGGGGACAGGCCGCCCTGAGGTGGCAAACGCCGGGGAGGGGACCCTGGGCAGGCCACAGCGAGAACGCACACCCCGGTGTGGGCCCCGATGAGCCTGAGTCGGGAGTCTCGGGGGACGCAGAGCCCCGTCCCCCCTTGCCCACCTCTGCCAAGGACGCCCCCCCGGGTGCCCGAGCTTCCTGCCGGCGTCCGGGGCCTCTGGGACCGGGAAGGCCGCCGGGGTTGCGCCCGCCCAGGGCAAGGTCGGAGGGACCGGAGCGAGGACCGTGAGACCCGGCCTGAGGGAGGCAGGCCCGCAGGGACCCAGCGCAGGCTCACCAGGACGGAGCGGACAAACCTGCTCCGGGAAACCGGAGGGAAAGAAACCGCCAAACTACCCATCGGAGACGGGCCTTTAGCTGCACCTGCCGGGGAGCCTGGCACGCAGAGGCGTCCCCAGGAAGAGTGTCCATGTTCCTCTTTGCACGCCTTTCTGTCCCCACCTGGGAAAGCCGTTGCTGTTTTTCTAAAACTCGTTACATTTCTGTTTTCACTTCCGTTTGACCTCCCTTTGCCTTGGTTTTTTTCTTTCTCTCTCCAAGCCTGTTTGATTTAAAAGTCTGGGGAGGAGGGTGGCGGCAGTCAGAGACCAAAGGTAATTGAAAGTGGACAGGGACAGAGGCTGGCAGTGGAAGGGAGGGATGAGCTGCCAGGGTTTGGAGACCTGGCCTCTCTTCCCCGTGGTGCTAACTCACCACTCCCCACCCTGGGCACTGGGCTGCCCCTCGCCCAAAAGTCACCATTGTGCAAAACAGAAAAAGGTGTCCCTTACTCCAGGCAGACGCAACACACGGACAGGTTGGCAAACCCAGGGCGAGCGGAGTCTCAGCTCGACTCACCCCTCATGGATTCCTCGTACAGTGGAAAACCGGCGTGACTTCCTGCGGCAGCTCTGCCCAGTCAAATCCCGTAACAGCGGGGCCTCTGTTTCCCAGTCTGCAAAAAGGAATAATACCAACTCCCTTGCTTGAGTTGTGTTTATATATTCTTTTACCTTTTTATTGTGAAATATAATGTTCAAAGAAAAGAGTGGATGAAACGATGTACAATGTCCCAGGGCTATTGCAGGGGAAAATGAGATAATGCCAGAGAAGGGATCCTAACTAGTCACTGAGTCACAGCTAAAGGTTTTCACAACTTCAGAGGGAGCATCTAGGTTGAGTGTCTGCTTCCTGCTGTGAGTGGAGTCCCTTCTGGGCTCTCTTAGGGGACTTCTGTGGCCTCGGAGTTAGGCCACAGGCAAGGCCCAGAGCTGAGCTCAAGTACTGGCCCAAGCCAGTCAGGGAGGGTGACGGAGCAGCGAGGGGAATGACGCCTTCCTCCTCCCAGCCTCTGCTGCTGCGCTGGTGCTGGGTTAAGGTGGCGTAGGGGAGATGCCGCAGGAATTGGCTGGCAGCTTGCCCTCTCCTCCTCCTCCTTCACAACCAAGTATGACTCACCCGAGGAGGGAGGGCCTGAGTCACTCACCTGCTCAAACATTCAGCAACTCTGAATACCACAGGTAAGAACTTACTTGACTGAGTCCTGTTGACCTGACCCACTGCCTTCACGCTGTGTGACTCGGGGCCTGTCACTGTACCTCTCTGAGCCCCAGTGTCCATATCTGTAAAATGGGAATAATAGGACCTATCTCACAGGATTGTGGAACAGGGAACAGACTCCAGGTGTCACTGCAATCCATTGGGATTAGAACTCAGATCTCTGAGGACTAGGCTCCTGCGTTCCCTGACTCCACGTTGCACATTCTCTACCCCCACTCAGGGTGGTTCTTAGGAAAACAAGCTCAGCACCCTGCCCCTGGGAGGAAGCCACCAAAAGATCATCCTCCTCCAGGTCACAACAGTCATTTTTCACAGACATCTTCAATAGCGTGTGAGGCTAAGTAGCCACATGCTGAGCAAAGTCACTTGATCCTGGCCTTTTGGAAGAACCCCCTTTCCCTCCTGACCCTGAATGTGCCTGGGAAGAGGCTTGTCCCTTGGGAAATGTCTTTTTTCTTCTTAACGAAGAGAGGAAACAGCTCAGTAGCAATGCCTGCATCCAGTATTTATCCAGGATCTGGCAGAAGTCAATCTCTTTCCAGGTCCCTGGCAACAGTGTGTCAAGGGCTTTAGTTCTGCTGCCCCATATGACCAACTTAACTCCCTTCGTGCCTGCTGTACGTGGCCTGGGCATGGGCCTTCTTTTGAGGACGTGGGCATAGGGGCTTGGGCCTGACAAGTTATTTCTGGACAGCTGTGGCTGGGTGGGTCTGCCCCAGAGAAGTGAAGTATTGCAAAGAGTCCCCCAACGCCAGCCTGCCAGTCTGTAGACAAAGGGGTCTGTGCACCCCTTAGAGCGGTTCCTCCATGGATGGGTCCATAGTGTTTCTAAGTACCCTGAAATCATTTATAAAAGTTTATCCGTGTGTGACATGTGAGTCATTTGGGGACGACACTAGAGAGCTTCCATTTGTTCTCAAGAGGGTCTACACCCTCAAAACGTTAAGAACAAACCAAGAAGCATTAGGAGTCAGCACACATCCCCAGAACCAGGAAGCCACTGTCAGTGCGTGGAGCAGGCCATGCGGGGACAGAGGGATTGGCGGGGACACAGTGAGCTGGGAAGCACATTTGCGTTTAAAAACATGTATAGTAAAAATGCTCTTTAGGACAAACTAAACTGGCCGTGAGCAAGCCAGATCTGGTCACCAGTGTGCAAACCTAACCAACAGCTGGTGGCCACCCCCACACCTGACCCTCTGACACCCAGGCCAGGGAGTGGGAAAGGTCTTTCCATAATAACACATGGCTGCTCTTGTGACCCCAAATGAGGAGTGACAGCAGACTGAGCTGGGACGTACCCTTTAATCAGAAAAGTAGGAATTAAGGTGGCCCAGGGAAGCCTCTCATCATAGATGAGGCCTCAGCTGGATTTAGATGGATGGGAATGATTACATTTGGCAAAGAAACTGTAACTGAAACAGCTTTCTCCAAGGCATTCAACTCAAAGAGCTAAGAGTAAAGGTGAAACTCTCATCAAGAGGACGAGAAACGTGAAAACCATCACTGCCTAGTTAACACTGATGGACCGACAAGGGAAGACAGAGGCTTTTCATTCGTGCTCTCGTGGGTATTGGTCGGGAGGTTTTGAGGCACATATAAGTTTGGAAAATGGTTCCACCCAAAAAGACACCAATGCTTGCCCACACCTGTGCCCGGGTGTTAGCTCCCATGGTCCAAGTCAGGAAAATAGAGATGGATTGTACCCATCTCACTAGCTGCTTACAGCAGGGGAGCATGGGGGCTCAGCCAAACTCCCTCACGGAGGAGTGTGGCCTTCCCGTGCCTGCCAGGTGACTGGATTGGCTGGGGACATAGGGAGGGGCGGCCCAAGGAGCAGGTGGCTAACAAAGGAGTCACCGGGAAGACAATATCGTGCTTGGCCCGGCTTTGGGCAAGGACAGGGTTAGCGCTCCTCATTCAGAGCTGCCCGGAGCTGCTCACAGGCTGCCCGTGGCTTGGGAAAGCTCCCACCACTCTCTCCGCCCGGCAGCGGCTGGGACGGAGGTGTCGCCGCGGGTGCCCCACGCACGGTGCTGACCGAGCAGGAGCGAGTGATCCTGGATCAACCCGGTCTGTGCTTATCACACGTGGCCCACGGGAGCGCTGCCCGTCCCTCCGCCCAGTCCCTCCGGGCTGGAGTCGTCCCTTCCCCGCCCGGCCCGCCGCGCTGGGAAGCCGACGGCACCGACCTGCACGGCCGCGTCAACCGGCTTCCACGTCCTGCCGGCGGGTGGGCGGCCCCGGCGAGAGTCCGGGGAGGAACCGAGGCCGAGAAATTTAATCGCCCAGACAGGGTCACCATGACTGGACGCCACGACCCAAGAGTATCATTTTATGTGAAAGCTGGTATCCACACATATTTACAAACGCATAGGGAATGACTGGGAAGCCTTTAAAAGCAAGAAACTGGTGACGGTTAACTATGAGAAAGTAGTGAAGATAAACCTTTTTTCCTCAAGTATTTGTATTTGAATCTTTTTGACTAACATGCATTTGTGAATTCTTTCTGTGACGTCAACATGAAGTAGCGCATCAGACATTTGTGCTTTGGGACACCAGAGGTCAGTCTCCCTCGGCGGCTTCCCTCCAGCTGTCTCCACGGCCCGCGGCCTGCCCAGACCACCGCGGTCACACCCGCGCCGTCCTAGCCGGCCGACCTCGGAGACACATCTGTTCCTCGCAGCTGGGGCTCTAGATGTGGTTTAGGCTCTGTCAGTTAAATGCGTTCACTCGAGACCCGTTCAGAGCAGGGGTCACGTGGAGACGGAGTTTAAGGGACCAAGGTATCCATTTTCTCGCACAGATTGTGCCACAGGAGGCTGAGGCTGCGGTGGCGGCTCCTGTTTGTGGCAGGGTTGGCCGCTCCCTCGGTTGCTCAGGGCCACAGTCCGGTGTCACTTGTTCCCCGAAGATCAGCCAGACCCTGGCGTCAGTGAGGGTCCTCCAGCGAGACAGACCGACAAGAGGTCTAGAGAGAGAGAATCGGATTGTTATAAGGAATTGGCCCACGCGGTCGTAGCGGCTTGGAGGACCTCAGAGCTTCAGAGTGAGGAGCAAGCTGGAGACCCAGGAGAGCCGGCGGTTGGTTCCAGTCGGAGCCCAAGGGTCCGCGAGCCATGAGGGCCCAGGGGATAGTGTTGGTTCGGGGGTGGGCGGGCTCGAGGCCCAGGAAGGCCTGACGGTTTGGTTGGACTCCAAAGGCAGGAAAAAGCCAACGTCCCAGCTAGAAGACAGTGGGCAGGAATAATTCTTGCTTATTCGGAGAAGGGTCAGCCCTTTTCTCTACGCAGGCCTTCACCTGATTGGATGAGGCCCACCCACACTGTGGAGGGTAATCTGCCTTCTTCAGTCTACTGCTTAGAAACACCCTCACAGAAACTCCCAGCATCATCTTTGGTCACCTATCTGGGCACCCAGTGGCCTGGCCAAGTTGACACATAAAATTAACCACCATAGCTGTGTCTATCCAGCCTTCTGAGTGATTCTGTGATCTACCTACAGCTCTTAATAAATGTCTTTTCCTCAAACTAGCTCAGCATGACTAAAAATTTCAACGAGTAAAATAACCCACAAAAGCAGTTGCTTCAGGATGAAAAAGTCCTAAAGGGAATGAGAATATAGAATTGGCTAACTCCATGGCTGGGTTTGAAGAGAGTGAGGATCTGATGACCATCAGAAGACTGCACCTGGTGGCTCTCGGCTGCAGTAGGAAAAGCTATGTGGTTATTTGGAATCAAAGACCTATTGAAATCAGGTCTTAGGTGGACAGAATGGCTAATGGGATAGATACATCATTGTGGGCTCATGAAGAGTGCAGAATGCACGGAACTTCTCACTATATTAGAAAATTTAAAGGAAAAAACTATAGGCTCAGGTTATACATCTTTGGCTCAAAGGACAATAGAAGAACCAGAAAGTTGTTATAACTTGATGCAAAAGAATCCTATTTTTTATAGCCACAGGGTAGATATAAGCAAAAATGAGAATCGAAATCTGACCCTATGGACTGCTGAATTCATACTCTTTTCTGATGCTTTATGTAAAAATTAGAGCATTAGGTGGGTAAGAAAGGGCACCTTCAGAACTGGATTGGTAGGAGCTCGCTGGAAGCAGTTTGTTGACTCTGGGTGCTCTCAACACCCAACCCCACGGATAACTTTGGTAGCAAAATGGCCTCTCCTACTCTGTCTGAAGGGTGTGATGCTGCTTCTGTTGAAGAGCCATAGTGATCTTACCTGAGGTGCTTACATCGCAAGGGGACGTTAATTCTCCTCGTTTCCCGTACCCAGACCTTCCGTTGCCTTTAGGCTGCACTCCAGACTCTAGAGTCAGATCAAACTCAAAGTCAAACCCACAGGGGAAAGCCAGAAGACTAAAAATAATTGCAGGGTTTGCAGATTTATCAGTGAAAACCCAGGGAAATGCATAAAACGAATTCTGAAGGTGCTAAGCACAGACGCCAGAAGCAGTTTCAGTTCAAGCTGCACCCATAGATGCAAAGATGCTTTCCAGAGACTCTGGATTCAGTGTGCTGGATACAGCTAGTCGTGGTTCCTAGTGTTTGCTTATTGGGTTGAGTGAAACTGGACTAAATGGTGACTGTCACTGAATGCAGTGTAAACCCCAGAAATTCCTTGGCGTTGTAATATAGGAGAAGAAATTCACAGACATAGAAAGATGGGAGTGTTGGAATGGATTCTCACGTTAAATAAAATTTACAGGAAGCTATCAGTTTGGACTGAGCACCTGTAATAGGTCCAACAGACCAAACCAAAATAAAGTTACTCCTGCTGGAGGCTGAAACTAAGTTGTTCATCTGACCTTCTTAGAAATCAGGAGAAAAGGAGATTAATGGCCAAATCCCCAAACAGGCTAGTTTTAGCCAGCATGACTTTAAAAAGTCCCCTCTACTTTATCCTTTGCAAGAAAAGTAGCCTTGAAACAACCAATCCACTTTTTGTTCTCTGTTTCTGCTTTCCTCGGCCCCTTTTTGTCCTTAAAACCGATCTCCTCTGCTTGGCGCAGGGGAACATTCACTCTGTTTTATAGAATGAGTCTTTGCCAGATTCCATATTCACAGATAAAAGCCAATTAAGATCTTTAAAATTAAATTTGATGCAATTTTGTCTTTTGACACTCATATGTGACCTGCTCACCCAACCCTTAACTATATTTTTCCAGAGGGTCCAGAGGACACTTCCTTCCCTAGGACTTTGAGAAGCACATTGTTAGTTCCACGTGCCCACACCCTTGAGTCAAGCTCAACCCTTGTTTCTCTCCCATCAGCAAACCATGCTGACGTTGCCTTCAGAATACATCCACAATCCAGACACATCCCGTTGCGACCACTGTTGTCTCTCCTGGTTACCACGCTAGGCTCTTGCTTTGTCTTCCTACAGCTTCTGCTGTTGGTCCCCTTCAAGCCACCCTTCAAACAATAGCCAGAGTGACCTTGCGTTGTGTCTTTTTTTCCAATTCTCTGATACCAACTGAGTTTCCTATAATTCAATTCAACTCTGACACTAGGTACCCAGAATTAGACAGACCTCCACAAGTTAAGAGTTAGACAGTCCCACAAGACTTCTACTTCAGGACCACACAACAAATGGGCTCCCCAGGATACCTGCACTTCTGAACAGCCAACTGCAAATTTAGGGGTTCCCATGATGCACTGTCCCTATCTTAGGTAGGATAATTCACTATAGAACTCAGGAAAGTGCTATACTTGCCAATACAATTTTATGATAAAGGATACAACTCAGGAACAGCCAAATGGAAGAGATGCACAGGGCAAGGCATGCAACATTTCGGGTGGGGTGTCCCAGAGCTTCCGTGCCCTCCCAGGCACTCTACCTTCCCAGCACATCAATGTGTCCACCACCCTGGAAGCTCCCCTGGCCTGGCCATTTCAGAGTTTAATGGAGGTTTCATTACACAGGCATGGTTGATTGACTCGTTGGCCATTGGTGAATGAACTCAGTCTCCAGCCCCACTCCCCTCCCCAGAAGTTGGGGGTGAGACTGGAAGTTCTAACACTCTAATCATATGGTTGGTTTTCTGTGTCCAGCCCTCACCCTATAACTCTCTAGGGCTTCCCCACCCCATGAATCATCTCATTAACATACAAAAGACAATTCTATCACTTAGCAAATCCCAAGGGTTTTAGGAGTTCTATGTCAGGAACTGGGTACAAAGGCCACATTTTTTTTATTATACCACATTCTGCTAAATCACAAGCCACATCATGTCACAACTGTGTTCAAAATCCTCACTTATTTCAGAATAAAAGCCCAAGTTCTCACAATGGCCCACAAAACAATACACCTGGCCCAAAGGCCCTTCTCCTAACTCTCTCCTCTCCAGCCATAAAGGCCCCAAACAATCCAGACAGATGCCACCACAGCCTACTGCACAGTCCTTGCCTCTCACCCATCGCTCCACCCCGAGAAGCCAAGGTGGCTCCTTCCCTCTCCCCTTTTCTCAAGGCCGCCCGAGTGGCAGAGCCTCACCTGGCCTCCCTGTTTAAATTGTGACTCTTCTTATGCCCCATGTTCCCCTTCTCTACTTCACTGTCCTCCAAGCACACATCACCAACTTACATACCTTGCATCCTACTGTGTCTATTATCTGACTACCCCACTAGGATGGATCTTTTTCTCCTTGCAGTTCTTTTTTTTTTAAAAAAAAATTTTATTGAAATATAACAGTTGTACATATTTTGGGGGTACATATGATACTTTGATAACTATATAAAGTTTAATGATAAAATCAGGGTAATTGGGATATCCATCACCTCAAACATTTATCATTGCTTTGCATTGAGAACATTATAACTCTTCTGTCTATTTTGAAATATACAATAAATTATCGATAACTATAATTTCTAGTACTATTGAATACTAGAACTTATTCTATCTAAGTGTAGTTTTGTACCCCTTGGCCAACTTGGCTTCATCTTCCCCCTTCCCTTCCCAGACTCTGGTAACTACCATTCTCCTCTGTACCTCCACGAGATCCACTATTTTAGCTCCCACAGATGAGTGGAAGGATGTAATGTTTGTCCTTCTGTGCCTGGCTTGTTTCACTTAAAATAACAGCCTCTGATTCCATTCACATTGCTGCAAACAACAGAATTTCATTCTTTTGCATGGCCGAATAATATTTCACTGTGTGTGTGTATAAACCACATTTTCATTGTCTGTTTATCTCTGGATGGACACTTGGTTTGACTTCATATCTTGGCTACTCTGAAGAGTGCTGCAATAAACATGGGAGTGCAGGTATCTCTTCAACATACTGATTTCCTTTCTTTTCAATAGACACCCAGCAGTGGGATTGCTGGATCATATGGTAGTTTTATTTTTAGTTTTCTGAAGACCCTTCATACTGTTTTCCATTCTGGCTGTACTACTTTCCATTCCCAACATCAATGTATGAGTGTTCCCCTGTCTCTGCATCATCTCCAGCATTTATTTTTTTGACTTTTTGATAACAGTCATGCTATCAGAGGTGAAATAATATCTCTTTGTGGTTTTGATTTGCATTTCCCTGAAGATTAGTGACATTGGTGATATTAATGATATATTCTGGTTATTAATCCCATAACAGATAGATAGTTGGCACATATTTTTCCCATTCTGTAGGATGTCTCTTCACTTTGTTGATTATTTTCTTTGCTATGCAGAAGCTTTTTAGCTTAATATAATCCCAATTATCTATTTTTACTTTTGTTGCCTGTGCTTTTGAGGTCTTACCCAAAAAAATTTTTGCCCAAACCAATGTCCTATACCATTTCCCTGGTGTTTTCTTTTAGTAGTTTCTTAGTTTCAGGTCTTACATGTTGACTTTTCTATATGATGAAAGACTGGGATCTAGTTTCATCTTTCTGCATGTGGTTATCCAGTTTTCCCAGCATCATTTATTAAAGAGACTGTCCTTTCCCCAGGGTATGTTCTTGCCACTTGAATTTTTTTCATGAGGGGATGTTGAATTTTAAAAATGCTTTTTCCATATCTATTGAAATGATTGTATGGTTTTTGTACTTAATGCTGTTGGTGTGATGTATCATGTTTAATGATTTGTTTATGATGAACCAGCCCCCTTGACCATGGTGAATGATCTTTTTAATGCATTGTTGAATTTGGTTTGTTAATAATTTGTTGAGAATTTTTGCATCTGTAGTCATAAGGTATATTGGCCTGTAGTTTTCTTTTTTGTTGTGTCTTTGTCTGGTTTGGGTATCAAAGTAATGCTGGCCTTGTAGAATTCGTTTGGAAGTGTTCTCTCCTCAATTTATTTGAAGAGTTTGAGTAGAGTTGGTATTAGTTCTTTTTTAAGTGTTTGGTAGAATTTAGCAGTGAAGACATCAGGTCCTAGGCTTTTCCTTGATTCGAGATTTTTTATTATGGCTTCAGTCTCGTTGCTCATTATTGGTTTGTTAAGGTTTTCTATTTCTTCATGGTGCCATCTTGGTAGGTTGTATGTGTCCCGGAATTTATCCATTTCTCCTAGGTTTTGCAGTTTGGAGGTATATGGAGTTGTTCATAATAGTCTCTAATGATTCCTTGTATTTCCACAGTCTCAGCTGTCATGTCTCCCTTTTAGTTTCTGATTTTATTTATTTGAGTCTTCCTTCTTTTTTCTTAGTTAGTACAGCTAAGGTTTGTCAGTTATGTTTATCTTTTCAACAAAGCAACTTTTCATTTCATTGATTTTCTGTATTTTTTTTAGTCTCATTTTCATTTATTTCTGCTCTGATATTTATTATTTCTTTCCTTTTACTAATTTTGGGTTTGGTTTCTTCTTACTTTTCTAGTTCCTTGACGGGTATCATTAGGTTGTTTATTTGAAGTCGTTTTACTTTTTTTGATGTAGGCAATTATTGCTATAAACCTTCTTCTTATTACTGCTTTTGTTGTATTTCCATTTCATTTCCATTTCAACAATTTTTTAAATTTCCTTTTATGTTTCTTCACTGACCCATCAGTCATTCAGGAACATGGTTAATTTGTTATGTTACATAACATAACTACACATATGTTTGTGTAGTTTTCATTGTTCCTCTTGTTATTGATTTTTAGTTTTATTACATTGTGATCAGAAAAGATACTTGATATGATTTCTATTTTTTTTAACTTGTTGAGACTTGTTTTGTGGCTTAAGAAATGGTCTATTCTGCAGAATGTTCCATGTGCTGATGGAAAGAATGTGTGTTCTGCAACAGTTGGGTGAAACGTTCTGTGAATGTCAGGCCTATTTGGTCCAGTGTGTAGTTTAACTCCAATGTTTCTTTTTTACTTTTCTATTAATATCTGGAGGATCTGCTTATTACTGAGAGTGGGTACCAAAGTCCCCTGTTATTATTGTATTGCAGTCTATCTCTCCCTTTAGATCTGTTAAAGTTTTTTTATACACTGGGTATTTCAGTGTTCAGTGTATAGATATTTATAATTGTTATATCCTCTTGCTGAGTTGACCACTTTATCATTATATGGTGAACTTCTTTGTCTCCTTTTATAGTTTTTGATTTGTAATCTATTTTATCTAAGTATGGCTACTTCTTCTCTTTTTTTGATTCCACTTACATGAAATAATTTTTTCAATCCCTTCCCCTTCAGTCTATGTGTCGTTATAAATGAAGTGGGTTTCTTGATAATCCATTTCACCTTCACTTGGCTCCTTTTTCTTGATCCATTCAGCCACTCTATGACTTTTAATTGGAAAATTTAGTCCATTTACATTCAATGTTATTATTAATAAATAAGGACTTACCACTGCCATTTTATAGCTTGTTTTCTGGTTGTTTTGTAACTACTCTTTCTCCCTTCCTCCTGTCTTACTGTCTTCCTTCGTGGTTAAGTGATTTCCTCTGGTAGTATGTTTTTAGTTTGTTACTTTTTATTTTTGGTGTATCTATTATAGATTTTTCTTTGGTAGTTACCGTAAGGCTTACAGAAAACATTCTATAATTACAAATTATCTAAAACTGATACCAACTTAACTTTGTTTTTTTTTTTTTTTTTTGAGACAGAGTCTCACTTTGT
The DNA here is from genome assembly GCF_020740605.2 of Lemur catta. Classification (NCBI taxonomy): domain Eukaryota; kingdom Metazoa; phylum Chordata; class Mammalia; order Primates; family Lemuridae; genus Lemur; species Lemur catta. The sequence goes on along the minus strand of NC_059147.1, from coordinate 3,948,217 downwards.
TGCCCAGGCTAGAGTGAGTGCCGTGGCATCAGCCTAGCTCACAGCAACCTCAAACTCCTGGGCTTTAAGCGATCCTACTGCCTCAGCCTCCCGAGTAGCTGGGATTACAAGCATGCGCCACCATGCCCAGCTAATTTTTTCTATATATATTTTAGTTGGCCAGATAATTTATTTCTATTTTTAGTAGAGACGGGGTCTCGCTCAGGCTGGTCTTGAACTCTTGACCTCGAGCGATCCACCCGCCTCGGCCTCCCAGAGGGCTAGGATTACAGGCGTGAGCCACCGCGCCCGGCCTCCAACTTAACTTTGATCAAAACAAAGGTAAAGAAAAAAGAAACAAACACAAAATACCTATGCCCATTAATTCCCTTCTCCCCTACAATTTGAATTTTTGATGTCACAATTTGCATTTCTTATATTGCCTATCTCTTAACAAATTACTGTAGTTATTTTTCATAGTTTTGTCTTTTAGTCTTCTTAGTAAAGATATAAGTGGTTTACACACCACAATTATTAATACAATATTACTGTAACAAACAAATTCTTTTCTTTTAGTTTGAAGAGCATCCTTTAACATTTCTTGTAGGATAGGTTTGGTAGCACTAAATACCCTCAGCTTTTGTTTTTTGGGAAAGTCTTTATCTTTCCTTCATTTCCAAAAGCATAGCTTCTCTGGGTACAGCATTCTTGGTTGGCAGTTTTTTTTTCCTTCAGCACTCTGAATATATTGTCCTACCCACTCCTGGCCTGTAGGGTTGCTCCTGAGAATCTGCTGCCAAACATATTGGATCTCCCTTGTATGTTATTTGCTTCTTTTCTCTCACTGATTTCAGCATTATTTCTTCATCTTTGCCCTTTGAGAGTTTTATTATATGTCTTGGGGTATTCTTACATGGGTTGAATCTGATTTGTGAACTTTGACCTTCCTGTGTCTTAATATTTATATCTTTCTCAAGGTTTGAAAATTTCTGTAATTATTCTGAATAAGCTTTCTACTTCTTTGTTTTTCTCACTTCTCCCTTTAACTCCAATACCATAAATATTTGCTTCCACTATGGGATGTTTTCCCATAGATCTTGTGAGCTTTCTTCATTCTTCTTTATTCCTTTTCCTTTTTTCTCCCTCTGACTGTGTGTTTCCAAATAGTATGTCTTTGAGCTCATTAATTCTTTCTTCTGTTTGATCAATTCTGCTATTGATGTTCTCTCTTGCATTTTCCATTTCATTCATTGCATTTATCAGCTCCAGAATTTCTTTTTTTTTTTTTACTTATTTCAATCTCTCTTTTAAATGACTCTGTTAAATGTCTGAATTGTCTCTCTATGTTTTCTTGAAGTTCTGAGATTCCTTAGAGCAGCTATTTTGAATTTTTTGTCTGAAAGATCACACATCTCCTTTAGGGTCAGTCTCTGGTACCTTATTTTTTATGTTTAATGAGATCATGTTTCCCTGAATGTTCTTGATGTTTGTGGATATGGGACAATGTCTGTATATTGAGGAATTAGGATTTATTTTAGTCTTCACAGCCTGGCTTTGTTCCTTTCCTTCTTCAGAGGGCCTTTCAGGGATTCTAAGCAGACTGATTGTTGAGCACCCTGAGCGTGTGACCATTGCAGCCATCTCAGTACTAGAGGAGGCTTTCCATGAGTCTTGCAAGGACTCAGAGGTTGATGTGGCTTTCAAGCCCAGATGGACTGGAGACTCCTGCAGAGAGACTTGACTATCGATGGGCATAGAATTCATGTTGTTGTAGGGGAACATGAGTGGGTTACCTTCTATTCCACATTTTGCAGTTTTTTGAGTTTTTGCCTCATGTGTTATGATGCCTCATTGTTAGAAATATACATAGTAAGGATTGTTATATGATCATGGAAAATCTTCCTATCATTCAATAATACATCTCTTTATGTCAGATAATTTTCCTTACTCTGAAGCCTGTTTTGTCTGAAATTAATATAGCTACTCCAGTCTTCTTGTGATTAGCGTGATATATTTTTCTGCATTCCTTTATTTTACCCCTCTCTTTGATTGTGATGAAAATCACAACATAATATTTAACAACTTAACCATTTTTAAGTGTACAGTTTAGAGTGCTAAGTATATCCACATTGTTGTGCAATGGATTTCCAGAACACTTTTATCTTGTGAAACTACAACTCTATGCCCCATTAAACAACTCCTCATTTCCTCCTCCCCCAGCCCCTGGTAATCACCATTCCACCTTCTGTTTCTGTGAATTTAACTACTTTAGATACCTTATATAAGTGTAATCACACAGTTGTTGTTTTTTTGTGTTTTGTTTTTTTTTTGTAACTGGCTTATTTCACTTAGCATAATGTCCTCAAGGTTCATCCAGGTTGCAGCATGATAGGATTTTCTTCTTTTTTAAGGCTAAATAATATTCCACTGTATGTATATTCTATGTTTTGTTTATCCATTAATCCACTAGTGGACATTTGGGTTGCTTCCACCTCTTGGTTATTGTAAATGATGCTATGAACATGGGTGTGCAAATATCTCTTTAAGATCCTGCTTTCAATTCTGGCATATGACCTGCCTGAGCTTCCTGGTCTATGGTTTGGCATCTGTTATTAATTTTGAAAAATTTTCAACCATTATTGCTTGAAATAGTTTTTCTCTTTTCTTTTTTTCTCCATCTGGTATTCACATTATGTATATATATTATATATATACATACATAATATATATACATATAATATATACATATATATACACATATATATATAATATGTAACATATATATGTTATACCTTTTGTACTTGTCCCACAAATCTTAGACATTCTATTCTATCTTTTTCATTCTTTTTTCTCTTTGCATTTCAATTCAGGGAATTTCTATTGGCATATGTTTATTTTTTTCCTTCCTTCTGCTTGATTTGAGTTTATTTTGCTTTTTGTCCCCTAGGCTCTTGAAGTGGGAGCTTAGATTATTGGTTTTAGACTTTTCCTTTTTCCTAATGATATTTAGTGCTATAAATTTCCCTTTCAGGACTTATTTAGCTTTATTACACAAATTTTTATATATTTTCATTTTAATATAGTTTAATATATTTTTGATTTGCCTGAGGACTTCCTAGTTGATGCATGAATTATTTAGAAGTATATTCTTTAGTTGCCAAATGCCTGGAGATTTTCCTGTTACCTTTCTCTTACTAATTTCTATTTTGACTTTGTTGTGCTCAGAAAACACACTCTATCTGACTTCAACTCTTTTATTTTTGTTGGAGTTTGTTTTATGGCTCAGAATATGGTCTGTTTTGGCATGTTTCACAAGCACTTGGAAAGAATGTATAGTCTGTTGTTGTGGGTAGAGTATGCTATAAATATTTATAGCTTCTGTTGGTTGATGGTGTTGTTTACTTTTTTTATGTGGTTGCTGCTTCTCTGTCTAGTTGTTCTATTGTAGATTTGTGTATTTCTGCTTTCAATTCTATCAGTTTTGACTGCACATCTTTTGCATTTCTGTTGTTTTGTTCATACACATTAGGATTACTATGTTTTATTAGTGCATTGATACTTTTATAATTATATAATGTCCCTCTCTATCTCTGGTAATTTTACTTGCCCTGAAGTCTACTTTATCTGATATTAATGTAGTCATTCCAGTGTTCTTTTGATTGTTCACATGATATATCTTTTTTCATCTTTCTACTTTCAACCTGCCTATGCTGTTACACTTAAAATGAGTTTCTGATAGATTTTATATACTTAGGACCTGTCTTTTATTTATCCTGCCAATTTGCCTTTTAATTGGAGTATATGGATCATTTACATTTAATATAATTATTGATATGTTACAGCTTAAGACTATTTACTTTTTTTGTTTGTTCTCTCCATTTCTTTGTATCTCTGTTTTCTATTCCCTGCTTTCTTATGGGTTACATAATTTTTTTTTTAGAATTCCATTTTGATTTATTTACAGTGATTTTTAAGTGTATTTCTTACTGGAGCTTTTTGATGGATACTCTAGATATTACATTATATAGATATAGATATATATTTCATATTGAGTCTACTGGAGTCATTATTTTACCAGATTCACTGAAGTATAGAAATCTTACCTCCTTTTACTTTCTTTTACCCTCATCCATTTATAATATAATCATCTTAAATATTTCCTCTATATATGTTTAGAACCACATCAGACAGTGTTATAATTCTGCCTCAAAAGTCAAATGTAATTTTGAAAACTCAAGAGGAGAGAAAAGTCTATTTTCCTAGCCATATTTACCATGTTCTTTCTTCCTTCCTGGTGTTCCTAGATTGCTATTTTTATCATTTCCTTTCTGTTCCTTTGCCCATTCTTTTAGGTTAGGTCTGCAGGCAACAAATTCATCTGGGTTCACTTCATCTGAGAATATCCTGATTTCCCCTTTATTTCTGAAAAATATTTTCATTGGGTATAGGATTCTGGGTTGATAGTTCTTTTAGCACCTGAAAAACATTATCCCATTTCCTTCTCAAATTCCTTATTTCTTTTAGAAATTTGCTGTCATTCTAATTTTTCTTTATAGGGAAAGTTTCATTTTTTTTCCATTGACTTTCAGGGTTTTTCTTTTTTTTTTTTTCTTTTTGGCTTTGGTTTTTGGAAGTTTAATTATGGTGTATCTTAGAATGGACTTTCAGGGCTTATGCTGTTTGGATTTGCTCAGCTTCTTAAATCTGTAGTTTTATATCTCTTATCAAATTTGGAGAGTTTTTATCATTATTCTTCAGGTACTTTTTCAACTATGCTCTTTAGTCTCCTCCTTCTGAAACTTCACGGACACTAATGTTACATATTTTGTAACAGTCTCATGTGTCCTAAGGTTCTGTTCAGGTTTTCCATTCTATTTTCTTTTTGTTGTTTAGATTAATTTCTATTGTTTTATCTTCACTTATTCTTTCATCTGTTCCCTTTATCCTGCTATTGATCCCATCCACTGAGGGTTTTTTTAGTCATTGTGTTTTTTAGATCTAAAATTTGCATTTGGTTGTTTTTTAATTTTCTATGTCTTTGCTGAGACTTTCTATTTTTTCACTTACAACAAGTATATTCATGATTGCTCATGGAAGCATTTTTACCATGGCTGTTTTAAAATCTTTGTCATATAATTCTAAAATTTCTGTAGTCTTGGTGTTGACATGTATTGACTGTCTTTTTTCATTCAGTTTGAGGTATTTCTGGTTCTTCCTATTGTGATGAGTGATTTTTATTGAAAATTGGTCATTTTTATATTATGTTATGAAACTTAAGATATTGTTTTAAACTTTCTGAAGCTGTGTTTTTTTGATATTTCTCAGGCATGAGAAGTTAGGGCTCTGCCTTGTTACTACCAGGCGGGAGTAGAAGTCCAGGTTCTCCATTCAGCCTTCACTGAAACCTGTGTGTTGAACATGGGTGGGATTTCCAGCTCCCCACAAGGTCTTCACCAACACTGTGGTGGGCTTGGCCTCACTACCACATAGTGAATGTTCTGACTCTCCAGTGGTCCTGCTTTTCTGCCTCCCCAACAGGGAAAGGAAGGGCACCTCATAGAATGTGTGAAAGTCTAAGTCCTCCACATGGTCTCAGCTGATACCACAAGGCATGAAGTCCCGGCTCCCTGCTTAGCCTTCTCTGATACCACCTTTTGGGGGTGGTATTGGGGTGAATTTTTATGGCTTTACAAGGGTGGAAGTCTAGGCTCTCCACTTGGCCTTTGATGGCATGGGTGGGGATAGGGACCACAGTTTTTCCCATGGTGGTTGGCTGGAGTGGAAAGATTATTGCCTAAATATTTTCTGTCTTGCTAGGTTGCCCCTTTCCTGGACCTTTGTGGAGGCTCTTTTTTTTTTTAAAATAAAAGATAGGGTCTCACTCTGTCTTCCAGGCTGGAGTGCAGTGGCAAAATCATAGGTCACGGCATCCTTGAACTCCTGGCCTCGAGCAATATACCCACCTCAGCCTACCAAGTAGCTTGGACTGCAGGTGCACACCACCATGATTAGACAATTTTTAAATTTTTTTAGAGACAGGATCTTGCTATGTTTCCCAAGCTGGTCTCAAACTCCTGGCTTGAGCGATCCTCCTGCCTCAGCCTCCCAAGTCACTGGGTTACAGGAGCGAGCCGCCATGCCTGGCGTTGAGGGTTTTGTTTGTTTGTTTACACCCATTATTATTTCCAGGTAGCCAGCTTCTTCAGCTCCAAATCTGGGATATATCAGGCCAAAAGAAAACCCAGAGAACTCAATGTCATGTTGTGCATCAATTCCAGAGGTCCCTAGCTGGCCTACCTTCCTCTCTTCATGTTTGTCTTCTTGCGAGTTTTACACATCATGCTCAGGGATTTTAATTGTACTTAGAAAGAGGAGTAGAGAAAAGTACATCTACTGCATCATCCCAGAAATGGAAGAATCATTTTTGTCCATTCTTAAAATTGTGTTTGTCTTATTATTGAGTTGTAAGAGTTCTCTATGTTTTTGGATACAAGTTCTTTTTTCATATTTTTGCTACGATTTTTTTCTTTCAGTTTTTTGCTTCCCTTTTTGTTTTCTCAAGAGTATCTTTTGAAGAGTGAATGGTTTTAATTATGATGAGGTTCAATTTATAAATTCAGTGTGCTTTTTGTATCATATTTAAGAAATCTTCCTAAACCCCAGATAATTAAGATTTTCTCCAATGTTTTCTAGAAGTTTTATCATTGTAGGTTTAACATGTAGGTCTATAAATAAGCCATTGTTGTGCATATGTAGATGGTGTGAGGTGAGGGTCAAGCCCCCCTCTCCCCCAGTCCATGAGGATATTCAATTCTTCCAGCACCATTTGTCAAAAACTAAATGGCCATATATATGTGGGTCTATTTCTGGACTCTATTCTGTGGCACTAGTCTATATACTTGTCTTAAGGTCAGAATCACATTTTTTTGATTCCTGAAGCTTTATAACAAGTCTGGAAATCAATGAGAGAGTCTTCTCACTTTGTTCTTTTTTCTTCAAATAATGTTGGTATTTTTAGGTCTTTTGTATTTTGATATAATTTTTAAAATCAGTTTGTCAATTTTCCCAAAAAACACCTATAGATTTGATTGCATTGAATCTATAGATCAGTTTCATAAGAGCTGATCCTAATAGTATTGAGTCTTCCAATATATGAGTATAGACCCTATTTATTTATTCCTGTCAGCAATGTTTTATAGTTTTCAGAACACAGGTCTTCATATCCTTTGTCAATTTTCTACCTAACTGTTTTCATATATTTTGATGTTATTGTAAATGGTATCAATTTTTACATTTCAGTTGTGATTGTTTATTGTAAGCATATAAAAATACAATTTATTTTTCTATATTGATCTTGTACTCTGCAACTTTGCTAAACTTGCTTGTTTGTTCTGATGGTTTCTTGTAGATCACTTAGAATTGTCTGCATAAATGACGGTCTCGTCTGCCAGTAAAGACAGTTTACGTATTCCTTTTCAATCCAGATGTCTTTTATTTCTTGTTTTTCCTTCTTGTGCTGGCTAAGACCTCCAAGAAAATGTTCAGTAGAAGTGACATTCTTGCTTTATTCCTTTCTCAGGGAGAAAGTATTTAGTCTTTCACCATTGAGTATGATACTGGTTGTATTTCTTTTATAGCTGTCCTTTCTTAGGTTGAGAAAATTCCCTTTATTGCAAATTTGCTGAGAGGTTTTTTAAAAAATCATAACAAGATGTTGGATTTTTGTCAAATGCATTTTATACATTCATTGATCATGTGGTTTTTCTGTTAATAACATGAATTACACTGTTCGGTTTCAAATGTTCAATGAGCTTTGCATTTATTTTTGAAGGGGGATATAGAAGCTATCCTTTGCAGTCAGGGGATTAAGATAAAGGCCACCCTTAAAATGAGATCTTCCTTTTTCAATTAGGATGATGCTATCCAGAAGGGACAGAAGATAACTGGCAGCACTTAAAAGTCCTGAAGTGAGCTGAGCATGGTTTCTGTAATAGGCAGCAGAGCCCAAGCAGTAATGGGAAATCATATCCGGCGGAAGTCATTTGATCACTGGGGTCTCTAAGACAAAAACAGTGAGCAATCTTATGGTCCTGTTTGCTCTATATGACTGAGTCTGGAAAACATGGCTTGTTTTTAGCCATTATTTTAAAAATCCTAGCCCATTACTCAATTCCAAGGCCTGAGTCAATTCATAGATCAGAGTTCCTGAAACAAGAGGGGGCCAGGTAAACACCGAGTAAGAATATTCAGCTGTCAGAGATATGTGCTGGAAATCCTCCTCCTTGCCATGGGCAGCAGGACTAGAGAACAGGATGACTGATCATCAAGGAAAGGGAAACACCAAGACCATTCAGAAATTACTGGACTTTAACTGTGAGCAGTGACTCCTGCGGAACTCCACAGTGCACTGTGATCCACCGATCAGAGTGTGGGCTTATAAAATTCTCTTCGCATCCCTGTAACTTTGGACTTTGTTAATTTAGAGGTTTTAGAATTCAAGACAAAAAGACTTCTACCAGGAGATTGCAACAATGTCTACACTGAGTTGAAAGTTGTAAATTCCACATGATCATTTTGAGCTCTTCATGCCACTGAATAAACAACCAAAAAATGGTTGTGTTGGTTGAGGTGACTGATCCTAATTTTCAAGAGGAATAGGGGATGCTGCTACATAGGAACAAAAAGGAATATTTCTGGAATCAGAAGATCCTTGAAAGCAATTCCTAACCAATACTGTGCTGTGAACAGTCTTGGTAGAATATAAATCCAGGTGCACAAAAGAGGTTCCACGATTCTTTTTTTTAAACCTCCCAGTACCTACTAAGGAATGTACACATGACCTATACCTAACTGATCAGATAATCTCTCTCTCTTTTTCTCTTTTCTCGTCTCTCTCACACTTTCATCTGAAAGATACCAGACAAAAGAAATGGTTGGAGCTCGGTCATTCCAGCTGGGCTACCCTGGAGAGAACACTAGTAGCTGTCCTCTGGTGTACACACTCCCATCTTCCATAGTAAGCAAAACCTCACTAATATTGGCCCCTGCATCTTGGACTGTTAGGTGAAAAAGAAATGAATGTATTTGTTCTCACAGCCCATGAATTGGAGAGTCTCAGACACAATTAATTTCTATCTTGATCTCAGGTCTGGTGTCCAGTCTTTCTGTCAATTCAGTAATCTCTATAGCCAGTACAGTAATTGCAGTTCTAAATACCCCGTGGTAAATAAACACCATAATCAGTCTTCAGCCATTGCACTAGTTGAAAGTTAGTTGAAGTTAGTTGTCAGTCTACCAAAAGCAAGGGTCTATAAGAAGGGATGCAAGTGTCCGGGGAGGTCCTGGGACGGTATAGAAAAACTGTGCCCCCAAACTGAGATGGAGCCGGGAGACCACAGAGTGACTGGGACAAGTCCCCTTGGTGAGTCGGATGCGTGTGTTAGAGGTTACTTTCATGGGAAGCTCATGCCTTGCACAGTTCTCCCGGCACTTACTCGAGGGTGGCCCAGGAGTTCTGAGAGGAAAATCACACCGCCTACCTGTGATGTCACCTTAAATCTCTTTCCACTGAATGTCACAGAGCTCTTACATTGTGTCATCTCATGTTTACATGGACACAAATCAAGCAGGAGCACTACAATCATCATGTGTCTTCATACAACCCATGTGATGTTAATGGTATTATAATTTTCTGTTAGGTGGAGATTTTAGTATGACAATTAGCTGAAGACGTCACAGGTCGGCGCAGGCAGTTCTAAAGCAGTCAGGGCTCGTTCACACCGGTTGCCTCTGCCTGGAGAACGCGCTGAGGCACCACGTCTCTTGTGCCCCGTCTTGGGCATGTGCTCGGCCTGTTTTGCAGATCTTGCTGAGCGCTCCAGGCCAGCAGGGGCGTCTCCCTCCGTGTGGCGAGGAACGAGCACTGTTCGCTCAGCGAGGTGCGGCCGAGACCCCTGCTCGTCGCCGGGTCTGTCCCTGCTCCCGCCGCGAGGGCGGATCCACCACCTCAAGGGACCGCGTGGCTGTGCAGCACCCCCCAAACTGGGTACACGCCTAACTCCGGCTAATGAAGTGTAGACGGGGTGATTTGCTCAGCTTTCGGATTATGCTCTGAAAAGACAGGGGACGCCCTCGCTTGCTCCGCGCGCAGTGGCGTGTCGAACCGGCCCGACCCGCGTCCCTGACACGGCGGACTGCCACGCCACAGAGACGCGTCCCTGACACCATGGACTGCCACGCCACAGAGACGCGTCCCTGACACCGCGGACGGCCACGCCAGAGAGAAACACTTGCATCTGATTTAAACCACGTCGCAGGGGGAGGGGGATCTTCTCACAACAGCCAGACCACTGTCCTAACTGATGCATAGATTGTGTTCTCGGAATAAAACTGTGATGCTGGAAGAGAAACTCGGACGCATGGGCTGGAAACGAGGAGAAGGGCTCTAGCGTCCTCAGGGCCACCAACTTGCTGGGTGACCTGGCTACGTCCACTCCCTTCTCTGGGCCTCAGCTTCTGCACCTGCGAATGCAGCCCCTGCCGGCCCACACAGCCAAGACTAAGATGAGAACATGCCGTGCCAACCACACCAATGAAAAAGAAAGAGATTCGGTAAAATCAAGTCCTGCCAGGGCTGAACAAATCCTTGGAAAATGTAAATAAAATAAAATAAAATAAAATGTATGTTACAGGGGCAATTCCATGCCCTTTTATTTATTTATTTGTTTTGCCTTGGTGTGATTCTCCAAGACATTTGTGTTTTTGAGTAAGTCTTCCGCATTCAGTGCCAAAATTCCGCCTGCCTCCTCCTGCTGAGAAGTCGTAAGCCATGTTGATGACACAGGCTCTGTTTCCATGGGGATGACTGTGTCAGTGTAATTCCAGCTTTGTGACCTCTGGGTATGTTTGAGAGGCTGGGTGAAAGCAATGACAAATCTTCAAATACACACATTTGTGGTTATTCTGATAACTCACAGCGACAGGAGTGATGCTGTTGAAAACAGAGAGTCGGAACCAGGCAGACGCCCACTAAAGGCTGAGATCATTTGTTCTATATGCTGAAAATGGCGCTTAACCCTAAGCCCTTCCTTCTTGAAGTTTTGGGTCCACTTCAGTTCTAATCTTTTGTTTTAGTTTTTAATACAACATAATTTGTATTAGGGAACTGTAAGTCTTTTATCTGCTCATGCCTGCCCTAAATCTTTCATCTGGATGGGGACTACATTAAGCTCATCCTGACTAATGGCTTCTATTATTTAAATCCATTGTTCAACTTCAATTTGGCTAAAAATCTATCACTCCTACTCCATTTGCAAATATGGAAACTTAAATGTAGAGGTCCCTCCTGAAATTTTCCATAGGTAAAAAAAATTATCCCTTTAAATGCATGCTTTGGGCACTGCAAATTCTGTAAGAATGAATCTTAAATAACTTATTTATTTTATGTTTTAAGAAATGACATTTTTAATATCAAAATTGAGATTTTTAAAAAACTTTGCTTGTTATAAAAGTAATTCATGTTTACTGTAAAAATGAAAATAAACACTGAAGAATCTAAAAGTAGAAAATTGCTACCCAAAATTCAACCCAAAATTGCTATGCCCCACAGAAATATTATTTTATCTCTGTATTTTTTCTAAATATTAAAAGAATCATGAATATTTACATAAATTGAATCATATGATACTGTGACAGACTAAATTTTCCAAAGATGCCCACAATAATATATCTCCTCCCACACGTGCAAATGTCCTTGCCAATCTCTCATCAAGAAATGTTATTTCTCCACCCCCTTGAATCTGAGGAGGCCTTTGGATTGCTTCCATCAGTAGAACAGAGCTGCCATAAGGTTACGCTATTTCCGTGCATAGCCCTTCACTGGCCTGGCAACTTCCACTTCCTGCTTCTTGGAAGCCAGTCACCATGTAAGAAACAGGACCGCCCTGGGACCACCATGCTGTGAGGAGGCCGAAGAAGGCCTGGAAGAGGAGATTTCTTGTTAAGAGGTAAAGAAACCAAGGTGCACCAAGGTACCAAACATGAGTGAAAAAGACATCTGGGAAGTGGATCCTTCTGTGCCAGCTGGCTATAAGACAAACGATCCAACCTTCTTGATTCCTGTTCTATAAAACCAGAAGCAGAATAAAATAGTTGCTTTAAATTCCTAAGTTCTGGCATTGTTTATAACATTAACAATAAATGACCAAAACCCATACTTTGAACTTTTTTTATGTTAAAACAAATTAAATCCACCTCATCTCTTTTGGTGGCTCTCATTGTATTTTATTTTATGCATTTACCATTCGTTAATTAACTCAGCCCTAAAAGATATGCTTTTAGACTATTTTCCCTTTTATTACACTGCAGTGAACATTTCTTTACAGTTATCTGTATGCACCTGTCTGATTGTTTTCAGGGGTGAATTCTTGTATGTCATATTACTGGGCCAAAGGAGAATTCAAAAATTACATTTTGATATCTTCCTCCTGATTATAGTTCAGAAATGTACAAATTTATTCTCACACCAGAAGCATGTGAGAGTTTCTCTCCCACACTTTCATCATCCCTGGATTTTAACAATCTTTATAATCTTATCCAGTCTGCTGAGATATATAGTATCATTTTTATTGTTCATTTCTTATATTTGGTAAGTTGCTTATTTATAAAGTATAAACCACTTCAAAATCATTTTAAAGCTCAGTTTCTTTATATAAGTAAATAATTTTACAAGTGCATATGCAGTATATACTGTCTGCAGTGTACATAGTGTATGTTACTGCTACTCACTGTGTCCGTTCCTCCTCCCCTTGCAAAACCGCACAGGAGGGACAGATTCACCCGGCCGTTGAACTTGGCTGTTGCCACGTGCCTGATTTGGGGGAGTAGGGGAGGGAAAGAGCACAATGACATGCACCAGTTCCAGGAGAAAACCTTCCATTGCTGGTACACAATTCCCTATGTTCTCCATTTCCCTGCTGCAGCAGTAATGAAAACGTGTTGATAGGAAGGTTGCATGAGACCTAAATGGCCTGGACGGCTAAGACGAACCAGTGAGAAAATTGCTCTGGAAAGTCTTCCAGATCTTCAGACCTTGCGTGAGCAAGAAATAAATGTCTTTTACATTAATACATTGTGATAATGGATTGTTTGTGAGTGAGGAATAACCTAACCTAGCCTGCCTGGTGCCTACCCTGCCATTCAAAATAATAGCCAAGCTTTTCAAATGTAGACTTGTTGGTTGGTTGGTTGGTTGGTTGGTTGGTTGGTTGGTTGGTTGACTCTGCTCCTATGTGCACATGATACACACACAACATGGGTAGAAGGGTTTAGAAGTCTGATATGTATCTTTCCATATTTTTTTTTCATGCTCATGATACTATACAAATATACATAAACAAATATACATAGAAATACTTGTGTGTAATGTGGGATTTTAGTCTTTGTTTCACAAAATAATACATGATTTTAAACCCTTTTCTGGACCTTGTATCTCTTACTATTGGTAAGTGGTAGAATAAATTCACCTCCTGTAGCTCTAATTGACTCATTTTACGGATTGCTCAATAGACGGTAGTATGCATGCAGTAGAATTTATTTAACCAGTATTCCCCACGTGATAGGCACCGACTTTGACCTAGTTTTGTGGCATTAAAAACAACATTGCAATAAACATTGTAGTGCATTAATACTTCCATTAATACATCTGCTTTTATTTCTATTGGCATTCTCTGGAGAGGCCTGGTAAGGTTAAATGATACGTGTGTTTTTATTTTTCACAGATGCTGCTAGATTACTTTCACTATGACCCTGTACATTTCCACCAGGAATATGAGAGTATTATTTTCTTTAAATCCATAGAAGTATTGGGTGTTATAGCTCTTTCTAGTGAATGTAAACTGGAATATCATTGCTCTTTAAATTTGCATTCTCCTGGCTATCAATGAATTTGAGCATCTTTTCACACATTTGTGTGGCCATTTAAATTTTCTCTTCTGTAACTTTTCCTTAGCCAGTTTTTTTTAACAGTGTTGTTTTTCTTGTCAGTTTGAAGAGGAATTTTGAATGATATGGGCAATTTACTTGTCTGTCATTTGCATTACACTATTTTTTCTTGATCTACTTGTCCATTGATTTTAATTCTCTCTTTAACCACACAAAGGTAATTACTATTTCTTTTATAGCACCTAAGTCTCTTGTCTTGTTAAGAAGCTCTTTCTGACCCCTAAGTTGCAAGATTTCTTGAAAGAATTTGTTTGTTTGTTTGTTTGTTTGTTTTTTTATACTTGAGCATTTTAGTCATGGAAAACCTATTTTTCTTTTTTTAAACAATAAGGTATTAGTTATATAAAATAAAATGGACCTATTTTAAGTGTACAGTTTGATGAATTGTGGTGACTGTAGAAGATCACGTGATCACAGTCAAGATGTAGAACAGTTCCACTGCCATACCACGTTTCCTCATGCCCCTCGCACCTTCCACCCCAGCCCCAGCCCATCACTGATCCACTTTCTGTTACCAAAGCTTTGGCTTTTTCTAGAATTTTGTATAAATGGAATCATCCAGTATAGACTTTTGTGTTTCACTTCCTTCACTTAGCATAACGCTTTTGAGATTCATCCATGATGTCGAGTGCATTAATCTTTTGTTACTTCTTATTGTAGTGTAGAATTCCATAGTATAGATAAACCACACTTTGTTTATCCATTCACCAGCTGTTGTCTATTATAAATTATCCTGCTATAAACATTTGTGTACATGTCTTTGTGAACATGTTTTTATTTCTCTTGGGTAACTACCTAGGAATGGAACTTCTGGGTCACGTGGCAAGGAAATACCGTAAAACTAGAGGTACTATAATACTGTTTTCCAAAGTAACTGCACCATTTTTCATTTTAACCAGCAATGAGTGAGAGTTATAATCATTCCACATCCTCAGCAACACTTGGAATTGTCAGTATTTTCCAACTGAGGCATTCTAGTAGGTATGCCATGATAGTTTTTAACTGGCATTTCTCTGATGACTAGTGATGTTGAAAATATTTTATATGCTTATTGGCCATTCACATATCTTCATTTGTAAAATGTCTACTGACAAATTTATCCTTGTTTTACAAAGACCTCGCACCCAGTTTTAATGGGGTTATTTAATTTCTTATTCTTGAGTTGTATAAGTCAAGAGTTTTTTATATATTCTAGGTACAAGTCCTATGTCTGATGTATGTTTTACAAAAAAATTTCTCCCCATCTGTGTCTTGCTTTTTATTTTCTTAACTGTGTTTCTTAAAATCTAAAAGCTTTTAATCTGAATGAAGTCCATTTTATCAATTTTAACTCATATTTTATGCTTTTTATCTCCTATTCACAAAGATATTTCTCCTCTGTTGTCTTTCAGAAGGTTTATAGATTTAGGTCTAACATTTGGTTCTATGATCCACTTGGAGTTAATTTTTATATAGTGTTAAGTATGGGTATTAGTTCATTTTCCTTGCATATGAATATACAATTGTTCCAGCACCATTTGTTGAAAAGTCTATTCTTTCCCCATTGACTTGCTTTCACACTCAATTGATCACACATATAAGTGTGGGTCTATTTCTAGACTCTATTCCATTGATCTATATGACGATCCTTATGCCAATCTTGATTCCTATGGATGTATAATAAGTCTCAAAATCAAATAGCGTGTCTTCTAAATCAATTCTTCTTTTTCAAAATTGTACTGGCTGTCCTAAGTCGTTTCTATGTAATTTTTTAAATCTGCTCATCAATTTCTTCAACAAGCCTATTGGTTTCCATCTTCTCCGACCCAGGAACGTCCCAGAATCAGAGCCCTGTCCTGGGGGGTGTAGCTACTGATGGAGCCCAGAGTAGACAGGGTAACAGGAAACAGATTTGTCTTCCTGCCTGAAACAATTAACAAATTGGACAAAATGTATTAAAGAAAGTTTTTTAAGACACTAGACATCAGGTAAAGAAGGACAGTGATTCCTGAGAGACAGTGCACAAATGAGGTGAACCTACAGTTGTCTTAGCTGCAGCCGGGAGAGAATTTCCAGGCACCACACACGGAGAGGCCGCGCAGGTGGAGCACAGCCTCCCCCTAAGATGAGCTAGGCTGGGGTGGGGGGGGGCGCTGAGGTGGGCAGCATTTGCAGGGCAAGACACCCGAAGAGAAGAAAGCTGCAAACAAAGAGAACTCTAGAAATCTACAAGGTTCCTAGTACCCCTCAGCACATGCATGTGAGAAAACTATCAAAAGGATTAGAGGAGAAAATCTCCGCAAAGGGCCAAAATAGTGCCTGTTCACACCATCTGAGTGGAAAATCCTCCTAATTATAAGGATTGGTAGAATGTTCACGAGTTTTGCCTCATAGTGGAGAAAATTTTACCCTAGACTAAATGTTGCTCTATTCCCTCCTAACAAAGCTTAAAGCAAAATTCAACAGGATAAAATTGTTTCCAAGTAACTTAACTGCATCCTACCATGAAGCTCCAGTATATTTATAGGAATACAATAATGTACAACAAAGGAAATTTCACAAAGCTTGGCATACATTCAAATATAACGAGGCATGCACAGAAGCAGGACAAATACAACCCCCAATACAAAGAAAAGTCAACCAATCAAACGGACCCAGAAATGGCACTGATGGTAGAGTGAGTAGATAAGGACATTAACACAGTCATTATAACTGCATTCCATATGTTCAGGAAGCTAGAGGAAGACTGAATACAAGTAGAGACACCAAAGATACGTTAACAGACAAATTGAACTATTTTTTTAATCCTCTTTTTCTTCATCATTTGTCTTTGTTTTATTTATCACTCTGTCTTCAAATTCATTTACCTTTCCTCTGCCATATCCATTTGTATTTTAATTCCATCCAGTGAATTTTTAATTTCAGAAATTGCGTTTTTCAGTTCTAGAATTTCCCTATTTCTCCACTAAGATTTCCTTTTCTATGCTGAAATTTTTATTCATTGAAAACATATTTTCCTGCTTCACTTCACCAGCCTTAAAAAAAAGAAAACATATAAGAATACTTAGAATAGTCATAGTTGCTTGAGAATATGTTCCATTTTCTTAGTTTTTACATTAGATAATTTTAGACTATATCCTGGATATTATGAATGTTAAGTGAAAATTCTGAATTCTGTTATTTTTCTCTTATAAGTGTTTCATTTTTTTTTTTTAACTTTGATGCAGCAGATAATTTTCTTGCCTGGGCTTAAACTTCAAACTCTGTTTCTCAAGTAGTGGCTCTGGTCTCAGTTCAGATCTTTTGTCTTTAACAGAGTTTCTCTGAGTCCCTGTAACAGAGCAGTTGCCCTCCTCCCATAGGTATGGAAGCATAAAGTTGAGAGTGGGGGATATGTAACTGAGAGAATGGCCTGGAAAAAAGTGGCAAAAATATTTTCTGTCTCTTTAAAACTTCCCCCACTCCTTTTGGGAAATGTAGCCCAACCTGCATCTGTCCTTGGACAGATAGTCTGGAGGGGCAGGGAAATGTCTTTCGTTCTTTGTATTCCAGGAGACAGCTCAGCCATCCCAGGCCAGGGCCAGACTCCCAGATGGGCCCAGGTGGGCAGAGGTCAGAGGCTTTGTCTTCCACAGAAATGGGATGATTAGAATCATGAACAACAGTAGCCTAGACCTGTGGGCCCTCCCTTTAAAAGCTCTGTATTTCTGATTATGTTCAGGAATTTGGATTTTGAAATGAGAAAGTCTACCATTTTCCTCTTTTGACAGCAAAATAATAAACTTCTCTTTCCTTCTCCTCAAACCACTAGTTTTCTTTCTTCTGATGCAGCCTCAAGGACAAGGCTGAGCGTTCAGCAGCACCCCTGGGTAAGCGTGGTTTGAGAGGAAGTTAGATGTGGGTACCCAGATGCCTCCCCCATTCTCTTCAGTCTTCACAGTGGTCCAGCTTCAATTTTCTAGTTCCCCAGGCCAGAAGGAAGGCGGGTTTGTCCACATGCACCCCTACAGCTGGTGGTGCAGTGTGGGCCGCAGAGACAGGACCTCACTTGGAGAGGTCCATGTCTCCTCCTCTGAGTAAGTGGGCACATCCCACTAGCGTCTGTCTGCTTCCCTTCCTCTCCCACACTTTCAGGCAAGTACTTTTGAATTATGTCCAGGTTTTATATATGTTTTGTTGTGCATTATGTCCACATTTTATATTAGTTTCTGTATAGCAGGAAGGGTAAATGGTTTACCCAGTATGGCCTTGGCCCAATATAACTAGGGAAGCATGTGAGAAACTTATTTTTGGAAAAGGTATTAGATGAGAGTCAATATAGCTGGATGGCAAATTATTTTAGTACATTTATTGACTAACCCATTTTTCCCTGTAGAATTAACCATTTGTCATATGTTAAATTTGCAAGTATTAGTACTTAATTTGAAGTTTCTTTTCTATCTATTCCCATACAAGTATGACATTAATTTAAAAATAGTGACTTCATGGTATAATATTTTTTTGTGCATTGTTTTAATACTCCACTTGATTAGATTAGCAGACAGCGCAGTCACTCACCTGGCTCCCCTCTCAAACCCGTCCTCACGTCTCACTTTGGATGTGGCTCTGGATTCTTCTGCTAATCATATCCTGCCTTTGTATCTCATTATCATGGTATAAAGACGAATTCTCCATCATAGTTATTCTTCATAGTTTTCGAGGTTATTCCTATGTACTTATTTTTTAATATATATTCTAGGATTATTCATCCATTTTTTAAAAGTTATCTGTAGGCCAGGCGCGGTGGCTCACGCCTGTAATCCTAGCCCTCTGGGAGGCCGAGGCAGGTGGATCACTCGAGGTCAGGAGTTTGAGACCAGCCTGAGCGAGACCCCGTCTCTACTAAAAATAGAAATAAATTATCTGGCCAACTAAAAATATATATAGAAAAAATTAGCCGGGCATGGTGGCGCATGCCTGTAGTCCCAGCTACTTGGGAGGCTGAGGCAGGAGGATCGCTTGAGCCCAGGAGTTAGAGGTTGGTGTGAGCTAGGCTGACGCCAGGGTACTCACTCTAGCCCCAGCAACAAAGTGAGACTCTGTCTCAAAAACAAACAAACAAAAAGTTATCTGTATTACTAATTTGAATTGCATGAGGTTTATATATTTGTGTAGGGAGAACTGACACTTAAAATAAGACAGCCCATTCAAGAACAAGTTTCTTGAGGAGACCTTTCTATTATCAGTGAGATTTTATAATTATCTTCAAACAGGTTCTGCACCTTTAAAATAAATGTAAATTTTATTCTAAACACTATGTAATCTATCTTTTATAAACAATGCTTTCACACTGTTTATGTACTGGTTTCTAGGGCAGATGTAATTCATTTTTTGTATTACTTAAATCCAGGCACATTTCCAAATTTTGATACGTTTTTTTAAAAAAATCAAAAAAACCTACACAACATAACCTTTTAATTTTCCTAGTTTATAGGTAATCGTTAGCTAAAAACATAGTTCTTACTCTTTCTTTTCCCAATATTGATACCAGTTTTATTTCATGCTTTGTATTGTTGCCATTTTTAGAGCCTCAATATTAAATACTGATTACATCAGACACCTCTTACCTATTGTCAGATTAATTGAAATCAGTTTATTTTCTGTTTAAGTTCATTTTTGCTATTGGTATTTTGAACCATGATTTATAGTCATAATTCAAGTAGTTTCCTTTCATTGCTATTTTACTCACAATTTTAGTAGCTACTGAATTTTATCAAATATCTCTCTGTAGCTATTAATATAATATGACCTTCCCCTTTACTGCATTATTACAATGAATTACATTGATAGATTACACTATTGGCCTTATATTCCTTGAATAAATCATACTTAGAGTTATTGTTTTGACACAAAAATTCTAAAAGTATTAGCAAACAGTTCAGCAGTGTTTCTATATTCATAAGACATATTGGTTTATAATAAATTCTGTACAAGCATTATCATGAATTGGTATTAAAATTATGCTGGTTTCATTAAGTGAATATGAGAGGTTTGCATTTTCCATGGCCTGAAATATCTAAATAACATTGGAATAACGCATTCTCTAAAGAATAAAGTCACCTTGACCGCGGTGACCTCACCAATGAGGGAACCTGAATCAGCTGTGAGGTTTCCTATGATCTTTATTTTATTCGAGTTTTCCAATTCCTGAGTAAAATTCAGTCATTTTTATTTTGCTAGGAATGATCTATTTCCTTTAGGTTTTAAATCTAGATGCCATAGAGTTGCACAGAGTATTCTTTTGTAATTGTTAAATGGTTATACTCCCCCAGCTCATTACAAATCTTGCCTATTTCTGTTCTCTCTCTTTCTACCCTTAATTAGACTTGCAAGTGTTTCTGCTTTGTTGGTTTTTTCCCAAAGAAACCAATTTCTAGATTTATCTTCTTCTCTTTTTCTGTTTTATGATTTCAACTTTTATCTCTATTAATTCCCTCCTCTTAGTTACTTAATTTATTCAGTTACTTTTTCTAATTTTGTATAATGAATATTTTGTGCCTTTAATATTTTTGTCTTCTTTAAAAATGAAGGTACATAAAGCTCTAGGTTTGGGAAAGTTTAGCTTTTCTGGGCCATTTTATTTCATTTGTGATTTCTTTTAATTTTCCTCTCTAATTCAAGGATTTTCTAAAAATGTGTTTTTAATTTTCAAGTAATTAAGATTTTGTTTTGTCACTGTTTCATTATTTTCTTGCAACATTGTTGAATTATAATCAGAAAATGGTCAAAAAAATCAAGATTTTCTTCATGGTCACATCCATTTATAAAACATGTATGTAGACACAGAAAAAAACTCCTTTGTATTCAAATGATGTAAAGTTCTATAAACAGTTAGCAAATAATTTGAGTGTAATTAAATTCATTTTCAAACTTTTTAAGAAAGAAATTTGAAGTTTCATTTTTTAAAAAATCTTTGTTCAAAGGTACACTGGAGCCAACTGAAAGGGCACCCGATGATCAAAGCTGGAACATTTTGAGCAACAAAATACATAAAGTAGTACAGAGTTAGAGCCAAAAGCATAAAATAAATAACCATGAGTCCTACTGATATAAATAAATCATTGAATAAATAAATAATTGGAGGAAATAGATAAATCTCCCTGCAGTATTCAAAATAATATACAATAGCAACTTTCCCCTCATGTGTGTGGAGTCCAGCTTCCCACTTAGGAGTGTCCTGTGCCTGCTAACTTTCTTCCACAGAGTACAGCACAGAAAGGGGAGGGCTAGAGAAACCTTACAAGAGGGAAAGAGCACAAATACTACACCATCCAGGTGATCAAGATTAGCAACTAAATAGAAAAAAACTCCTTTTATACTCAAATGCTGGATAGTATGCCTCCGTGATATTATGTAGTGGGATCAGCACCTTACCTCTGTCGTATTCTTCCCCACAAAGCATAACTCTACTCTAATCATGAGGAACATATCGGACAAATCTGACTGGAGGGACTTTATAAAATATCTGAGTAGTACTCAGAACTATCAAGGTTGACGTATCAGCAAAAACAGGATAAGAACGTCCCAAAGTTCTCCCTCCATAAAAGCAATGAAAAGAGCTGGCAAAAGTTGTCAAAAATCAACTCTTTAAAAACTCTAGAAATTAATTTCAGGCTTGAAGCAACTTTGGGAGTATTTAGTCAAAACAAACAATAAAAACTGAATCTCATTAAATATAGCAAAGTTTGTGGCATTTTAGCTTACTACTTCTCAACGCTACCCCGCAGCACTATGGAAGCCTTAAAAAATAACAGCCTGCATTCCTGGTACAAGAAAGAGCAGAAAGGGGCTGGAATTCTCTTACAAGCACCATTACCAAAGAAAAGTCATTATTTAACCATTCTGGTGGTTCCTTGGAAGACTCCACTCAAAGGATTATCTTTATTTAACCTCACATTTATCAAATGTTTTAAAATATTGACTGCTTTATATGAAAAAAGTATCATTTTGACACCCCCAAATGTTCACACTTGCTCTCCAGCAATGGATCCCAGACAAAAGGAAAATTCTGAAATGACAGATAAAGAATTCAAAAAATGGATCATAAGTAAGCTCCATGAGATCCAAGAGAAAGTTGAAAATGAACACAAAGAAACCAAAAAAATGTTTGACGACATAAATGAAAAATTCACTAAAGAAACAGATTTTAAAAAACACACACACACACAACTTCTGGAAATGAAAGACTCACTGACAGAATTACAAAATGTGGTAGCAAGCTCAAATAATACAATAGACCAAGCCAAATAAATAGTTTCAGAGCTCAAAGACAGGCCTTTTGAATTAACCCAGTCAGACAAAAGTAAAGAAAAAGGAATTTAGTGACTGGGCATGGTAGCTCACATCTGTAATCTTAGCAATTTGGGAGGTGGAGGTGGGAGAATCGCTTGATGCCAGTAGTTTGAGACCAGCATGGGCAATATAGTCAGACTTCATCTCTGCAAAAAATAGAAAAATCAGGCAGGCATGGTGGTGCACGCCTGTAGTCCCAGCTACTCATGAGGCTGAGGGAAGAGGATCACTTGAGACAGGAGTTTGAGTTGCAGTAAGCTGTGATGACACCACTGCACTCTAGGTTGAGCAACAGAGTGAGACTCTGTCTCTAAAAAAATTTTTTTAAAGAATTTTAGAAAATGAACACAGTCCCAAGAATTATGGAACTATGTAAAATGTCCAAACCTACCAGTCATAGGTATTCCTGAGGGAGAAGAAGAAAAAGTAAAAAGTGTAGAAAACCTATTTGAGTGAATAATTGAGGAAAACTTCACTGGTCTTGTAAGGGATTTAGACATTCAAATAGAAGAGACTCAGTGAACAGTGGGGAGATACACTGCAAAAAGTCCTTCACCAAGTATGTAGTTGTCAGGCTATCTAAAGTCAATGTGAAGGGGAAAATTTAAAAGCAACAAGAAATAAAAATTTCTAATTACCTATAAAGCAAAGCCCATCAGACTAACAACAGACTTCTCAGCAGAAACCTTAAAAGCCAGGAGAGATTGGGGTCCTATTTTCAATATCCACAAAGGAAAAAGCTATAAGCTGTGAATTTTGCATCCTTCTAAACTTAGCTTCATAAATGAAGGAGAAATAAAGTCTTTCCCAGTTGAGCAAATGCTAAGGGAATTCGTCACCTCTAGACCAGCTCCACAAGAAAGGGTCAAGGGAGTTCTAAACATGGAAATAAAGGGTTGATATTCACCATCATAAAAGCATATGAACCATAAAACTCACAGGTTTTATACCAAAAAAAACTCACAATTGAGAATACAAAGCAATTAGTTAACAATTACCATTATGACAGGAAGAGAAACTCACATATCAGTATTAACTTTGAACATAAACAGGCTAAATGCCCCACTTAAAAGATATAGACTGGTGGAATAGGTAACAATACAGAATCCAAATATTTGCCCTCTTCAAGAGACTCACTTAATTGGGAAAGATTTCTATAGATTCAAGGTAAATGGCAGAAAAAAATATTCCACACAAATGGAAAACAAAAGCAAGCAGGAGTAGCTACAGATATCAGATAAAACAGACCTTAAATCAACAATAGCTTAAAAAAAGACAAGAAAGCCCATTATATAATTGTAAAAGGATCACTTTAACAAGAAGATATAACAATCCTAAGTATATATGACCCTAATACCAGAGCACCCAGATTCATAAAACAAATAATACTAGACCTAAGAAAGAGATAGACAGCAATACAATGGTAGTGGGGGACTTCAACACCCTCATTCCACTGACAGCACTAGACAGATATCAAGGTAGAAAGTCAATGAAGAAACAGTGGATTTAAACTGGACACTATAACAAATGGACCTACCAGACATTTGCACAACATTCTACCTAACAACTGCGGAAAACACATTTTTCTCATTGGCACATGGAATATTTCCCAAGATAGACCATATGCTAGACCACAAAACAAGTCTCAGTAAATTTTTAAAAATTGAAATCATATCAAGTATCCTCTCAGACTATAGTGAACTAAAACTAGAAATCAGTTCCAAGAGAAACTCTCAAAACTATACAAATACATGGAAATAAAACAATGTGTTCCTGAATGATGTTTGGGTCAATGAGGAAATCAAGACAGAAATTCA
The DNA here is from genome assembly GCF_020740605.2 of Lemur catta. NCBI lineage: Eukaryota > Metazoa > Chordata > Mammalia > Primates > Lemuridae > Lemur > Lemur catta. The sequence continues at coordinate 3,924,110 of NC_059147.1, read as the reverse complement.
AACATTTTTTGAAATGAATGATAATAATGACACAATTTATCATAACCTCTGGGATACAGTAAAAACAACGCTAAAATAGAAATTTATAGCACTAAATGCCTACATCAAAAAGAAAGACCAAAAATTAACAACCTAACTTCAAACCTCAAGGAACTAGAAAAATAAGAACCAAACCCAAAGCTAGAATAAGATAAGAAATTAAAAAGATAGAGCAGAATTAAATGAAATTGAGACCAAAAAAAAAGATACAAAGGATCAATGAAACAAAAAGTTGGTTCTTTGAGAAGATAAACAAAATTGATAGACTACCAGCTAGAGGATTCAAATAAGCTCAATCAGAAATCAAAAAGGAGACATTACAACTGATAACCACAGAAATACAAAAGGTCATCCAAGACTACTATAACCATCTCTATGCCCACAAATTAGCAAATCCAGAGGAAATGGATTAATTCCTAAAAATATACAATCTCCTAAGCTTGCATCAGGAAGAAATAGAAACTCTGAACAGACCACTAATGAGTACTGAGATTGAATCAGTAATAAAAATATCTCCCAACTCAAAAAAGTTTAGGACCATATGGATTCACAGCCAAGTTCTACCAGACTTGCAAAGAAGAACTGGTACCAATTCTACTGAAATTGTTCTAGAAGATCAAGGAGAGAATCCTCCCTAACTCATTTTACAAAGCCAGTGTAACCTTGACACCAAAGCTAGGTGTCAAAGGACACAACCAAAACAAAACCACAGATCAATATCCCTGATGAATACAGATGCAAAAATTGTCAGCAAAATGCAAGAAAACCAAATCAAACAGCATACCAAAAAGGTAATATATCACAATCAAGTGGGTTTTATCCCAAGAATACAGGGATGGTTCAATAAATGCCAGTCAATAAATATGATCACTACAAACAGAATTAAAAACAAAAACCATATGGATCATCTCAATCGATGCAAAAAAAGCATTCAATAAAATTCAGCATCCTTTCACGATAAAAAACCCTCAACAAACTAGGCATAGAAGGAATATACCTCAAAATAACAAAAGGTATATAAGACAAACCCACAGCCAACACCATGTTGAATTGGAAAAAGTTGAAAGCATTCTCCCTAAGAGCTAGAACAAGATAAGGATGCCCATTTTCACTGCTTCTATTCAAAATAGTACGGAAATCCTAGCCAGAGCAATCAGGCAAGAGAAAGAAATAAAGAGCCTCCAAACAGGAAAAAAAGAGGTCAAAGTATCTCTGTTTGCTGATGATATGACCTCATACCTAGAAAACCCTAAAGATACCTCTAAAAGGCTTCTATTTAATAAATGAATTCAGTAAAGTCTTACGTTGCAAAATCAACGTACACAAATCAGTAGCACTTTTATCTACCAATTGTGACCAAGCTGAGAATCAAATAAATAACTCAATCCCACTTATAATATCTGCCAAAAAAATGCCTTGGAATATACTTAACCAAGAAGGTGAAAGATCTCTGTAAGAAAAACCACAAAACATTGATAAAAGACATCCTGCATGACATGAACAAATGGAAATATATCCCATGCTCATGGACTAGAAGAATCAATATTGTTAGAATAACTACACTTCCCAAAGAAATCTACAGATTCATTGCAATTCCTATCAAAATACCAACATCATTCTTCACAGAATTAGAAAACACAATCCTAAAATTCATATGAAACTAAAAAAGAGCCTGAATAGCCAGAGCAATCCTAACCAAAAAGATAAAAACTGGAGGCATCACAGCACCTAACCTCAAATTTTACTGTAAGTCTATAGTAACCAAACCATCATGGTACTGGTATAAAATTAGACATATAGATTAATGGAACAGAATAGAGAATCTACAAACAAAGCCATATACCTACAACTGGCTGATCTTCAACAAAGCAGACAAAAGCATACACTAGGGAAAAGACATACTATTCAATAAATGGTGCTGAGAAAACTGGATAGCCACATGCAAAAGAATGAAACTGAATCCCTATTTCTCACCATATACAAAAATTAAGTGAAGGTGGATTAAAGACTTAAATGTAAGAACTTGAAACCATAAAATTATCAGAAGAAAACCAAGGAAAAACTATCCTCAACATTGGTCTAGGTAAAGAATTTATAATGAAGACCAGAAAAGCAAAACCAAAAATAAATAAATAGGTTGTAATTAAACTAATAATGCTTCTGCACAGCAAAATAAATTATAAACAGAGAAAATAGACAACTTATGAAATGGAACTTGAGGCCATTATCCTAAGTGAAGTAACTCAGAAATGGAAAATCAAATATCACATATTCTCACTATGAGTAGGAGCTAAATTACGGGTAGCCATGGTCATACAGTGTGGAATAATAGAGATTGAAGACTCCAAAGGTAGGACGGCAGGAGGGGATGGGGAATGAAAAATTACCTGTTGGGTACAATATACACTATTCCAGTGATTCAAGTGATGAATCAGACCTCACTGCTATACAACATTTCCATATAACAAAACTGCACTTGCACCCCTGAATATGTTGAAAAAAGAATTTAAAAAATAAATAAAATCTTGGCTGCTTCAAACAATGAATAACAGTTAGGGCAAAAAATAGACTGACCAAAAGTTTAAAAGGAAAATCTGAGGAATGAAATGTCCGTAGGGAATAAAAGGTTGTGGGCAGGCACGAGGCTGTGCGCATGCTCAGGGAAGACCTAAGACCTGGAAAGCCCAGCGCTCTCAAATCAAACCGACATTGTAGAAGCAGCAAGTTCTGGCTGAGGAAGTTATAAATCGCCAGGCTGAGTGTTAAAGGGGTCCCCAACATGCACAGAGAGCCCACTGGCAAATACATGGAGACTTATGGGCTCCAGGCATTTCAGGTAATTTCTATCTACTTAGCTGACCACCATGCTAACCAAGTAAAGACTTCAGTGTCCACACATGGTAAAGTCAGGCTTTAGAGAATTAGTTCAGAAAAGTCACTAAACTGACAATAAAATCTATTAATAATACAAGCAGCAACAGGAAACCTTGGGTAGTGGGGAGAATCTGATTCCCAGAGTTACTAGATTTATTGTACGAAATGCCCAGTTTTCAACAAAAGTGTATGAGACGTGCAAAACAAGATATGATCTACACGCAGGAATCCAATAAAAACTGTCCCTGAGGAAATCCAGACTTTGAATTTTCTAGACCAAGACTTTAAATCAGCTATTTAAAATACGTTCAAAGAGTAAGACAAACAAAACATCATGTCTACAGAACAAAAGAAATCAGGAGAATAATGTGTCACCATAGAGAAAATATCAACAAAGAGAAATTATAAAAAAGAACCAAATAGGAAAGCTGGAGTTAAAAGTATACCTGAAATAAAAAAATTCACTAGATGGGTTCACCATAAGATGTAATGCCGACGTAGGCAGGCAGAAGAAAGAATCAATGAATATGAAGATAGGTCAATTGAGATTATTCAGTCTGAGGAATAGAAAGGAAAAAGAGAGTAGAAGAAATGAACAGAGCCTCACGGAGACACGGGACACCATCAACCACACCAACGCAAGCACTGTAAAACTCTTAGAAGGAGAGGAGAGAAGAGAGCAAGAGAGTGAGAGTGAGAGCAAGGGCATGCAGAAAAAAATATTTGAAGAAATAAGGAGTGAAAACTTCCCAAATTTAATGAAAGATGTAGAACTGATATGTCCAAAAACCTCAATAACCTCCAAGTAGGATAAACTCAGAGATCCACTTCTAGACACACCATAAACAGTCAAAAGCCAAAGGCAAAGAGAGACTGTTGAAAGCAGCAAACGAAAAGTGACTTTTCATGAATGAGGAATCCTCAATACGATTAATACGTAATTTCTTATCAGAAACCCTGGAAGTTAGTAGGCAATGCTAAAAGTGCTGAAAGAAAAAAAAAAATCCTGTCAACCAAAAATTCTATATCTGGAAAAATCTATCTTTCAAAAATTGGAGGGAAATTCTAGAAATTCCCAGATAAGCAAAACCTAAGAGAGTTCATCACTAGCAGACCTACCGTACAAGAGATACTGAAGGGAGTCCTTCAGGCTGGAACGAAAGGACACTAGACAGTGACTCAAATCCACATGAAGAAATAAACAGCACCAGTAAAGGTAACTACAGAGTTAAATAGCAATGACATTTTAAATGTATTTTTTGTTTATATCTTCTTTTTTATTCCTGTCTAAGGTAAAAGACAACTACACAAAGCAATAATTATAAACCTAAGTTGATTGGTACAATATGTATAAAGATGAAATTTGGGACAAAAACATAAAGGAAGGAGGAAATAGAGCTATATAGGAGCAAAGTGTGTGTATATTATTGAAATTAAGTTGGTTTGTTATAAAATAAAATTTCAATGGTAATTTGTACAAAAATTCAACATCCGCAGGAAAAAATAAAATCTCAAATCAATAACCTAAACTTTGACCTTAAGAAACTAAATAAAAAGACCAAGCTAAACCCAAAGCAAGCAGAAGGAAGGAAATAATAAATATTAAATTGAGACTAAATTAAGAATTTAAAAAAAATAAGGAAAAATTGATGAATAAAAAGTTAGTTCTTTGAAAAGATCAACCAAATTGAAAACTTTGAGCTGGATTGACCAAGAAAAAGAGAGATGATTCAAATTACTAAAATCAGGAATAAAAGACGGGACATTACTATCACCCTTACAGAAGTAAAAGTATAAGGGGAATACTGTGAGCGACTGTCCATAAACAAATTATATAACTTAGGTGAAGTGGACAAACTTCTAGAAAGATACAAACTGCCAAAACTGACTCAAAAAGAAATAAAAATTTAAATAGACCTATAATAAAAAGATTTAGTTAGTAATCAAAACACTTTTCACTCACACACACAAGAATCAGATGGCTTCATTGCTGAATTCTGCTAAACATTTTGAATTCACACCAATATTCACAAAAAATAGAAGAGGAGGGAAGATTCATTACCCTAATACCAAAACCAGACAAACATCAAAGGAATGGAAACTACATGGAAACAGATGCAAAAATCCTCACTGGAGGACTGCCAACCAAATCCAATAGCATGTAAAAAGGATTATATATCATGATCAAGTAGGATTTACCCCAGGAATCCAAGGTTGGCTTAACATCTGAAAACTAATCACTGTAATACATTACCTCAATAAAATAATAAACAAAAACCACATGATTATCTTAATAGAATAGATGCAGAAAAACATTTGACAAAATCTAACACCCTTTTATAACAAACTAGTGTTGGGGCTTGGGGAATGATACCCCAAAGTAAGGGCCTCACTTTGAAGCAGCCTCAGAAGAAAGTTACTCTACAACCTTCTCCTGTGCTCCTATCTCTCAAAACTCATTCTTCCCCAAGGCAAGCCACAGAAAATTCCTCTTTTTCAAGGCAAGTCATAGTAACCAGAACCCCTTTTACACAGAGCTGGCCATAAAAGTTAAAAATAGTATGCTCACCTTCCCCCACCTTTCTGTATAAGAGATGACCATAAAGAAATTCTCTGACCTGCCTTATTTGATAGTAGGTCATAAGATCCTCATTCCAGAAAGGGTCCTGCTCCACACCTGGGAGGGAAGAGTGCCACTGGAAGAAGCCAAGAAGTGTCTGAACAGACAGGCTCTGCTGCGTTTGCCCACCTCAGTCGACTAGCATTATATCACCCCTTTTTTGTTCGATCATGTTTCCATTTTGCTGCTCATTCTTCACAGAACCTAAACATGAAAATGGATAGTTTTCCCTGTATCTCTGGGTCTTCATTCTGAAGGCTCCTTGTCTTGTAAAGTGATGATTAAATAAATCTGTTAGGCTTTTCTCTTGTTAACCTGTCTTGTTACAGGAGTGTCAGCTGTGACCCTCTTCACCCCTACACTAAGAATCGAAGGGATCTTCATCAAGCCGACAAAGGGCATCTGGAAACCTGCAGCCAGAATAATACTTAAAGGTAAAAGACTGAATGCTTTCCCCAAATCAGGAACAATACCTGGATGCCCATCTAGCCACCTCTATTCAATATCATACTGGAGGTTCCACCCAGGGCAACTGGTCAAGAAAAAAAAATGAATGGCATCCATATCGGAAAGGAAGTAAAAATTTTTCTCTTCAGTGACGACATGATCTTATACGTAGAAAACTCTAAAGAATACACCAAAAAACCCTGTTAAAGCTAATAAATGAGTTCACTAGGGTTGCAGGATATAAGATTAATATGCTAAAACAGTTGTATTTTTATACTCTTTCAACAAACAATTTGAAAATAAAATTAAGAAAAACAATCCCATTTACAATAGCTTAATGCTATTCTAAAATACTTAGAAATAAATCTAACAAAAGAAATGCAAGACTTGTACACTGAAAAGGTTGATGAAAGAGATTTTATTCCTGATAGCGTTTGTGCATTATTCCTAATAGTTAAAAAGTAGATTCCACCCCAATGTTAGGTCCGCCTCTACATTCCCGCGTCCTCAGCTCCAGGGTCAGGGGTGAGTGCCGGAGCGGGGCTGAGCCAGGGACGGAGTGCCCACAAACACACGGCAGGCCCGCACACGCGGCGCTCACTGCAAAGGGGAAGGCCGTCCCGGAGGCAGAGGCGCGGCCCCTGAGCGCAGGAGACCCCAGCGTCTGCGCACACACCGTCTTTCAGACGCTCACCGGTTTGTCCCGCCCCTCTCTTGGGTAGGATTAGTGGCTGCTTCCGCCTTTGGGTGATTGACAGGTTGGGGTTATATAACAGTTTCCTTTCTACGCATGCGTCTTCCCAGAACCCTTCACGAAAAACCTACCGGGATGAGGTTGTAAAACCGTAATGCTAATTAGATGGTAATGAGCCCCAGGTCAATTAAGGATCTCCTCGCTGCACGTGCTCTGTGCAAGAAAGAGAAAAGGTCTCTGGTCACAAGTATCTGATAGTGCAGCTTCTTTTCTGCATTCCGATTGGCTCCTGCTCTCCACCTTCGGCCGCTTCCTCTACCTGCCTGGCCACCGGTGCGCCCTCCCCCCGGCTAACACAACTGTCTATCAGCGGATGGACGGATGGACGGGTAAACAAAACGGGACACACACAACAGAATGTTATTCAGCCACAGAAAGGAACGAGGCATGAGGTACGCTGCCACGTGCAGGAGCCTTGAAACCATTATGCTCAGTGAAAAAGGCCAGTCACAAAAGGCCACATATCACATGATTCAATCAATATGAAAGATCCAGATTTGGCAAGTCTATAGAGACAGAAAGTGAATCAGCGGCTGCGAAGGGCTGGGAGGATGAGGAGATTGGGGATGATGAAGCGGACAGGGCTTCTTTCCAGGGTGATTAAATGTTTTAAATGGATTGTGATGATGGTTTCACAACTTTGTGGGACTTCACACTTCAAATGGGCAAATTATATGGTATGTGAATTATATCTTAATAAGGCTGTTACCACAAAATAAACAACTGAACTGTCCCAGCCGAGAGGAGCCTGAGGAAGCCGGAGGATGTAGTATACTGTGGCCTCCTGGATGGGGTCCTGGAACAGAAAAGGAACATTAGGCAGAAATAAAGGATGTATTTAGTTAATGATAATATACTAATATTGGTCCATGAATTGCAACGAATGTACTGTGCTATTGTAAGATGTTAACAACAGGAGAAACTGTCTTTGGGTTGTATGGGAATTTTGTCCTATATTTCAATTTTTCTTTTATCTGAAACTATTCTAAAATTATATTGTAAAAAAAGGACATCTTTACAATTCTGAGAGGGGTTACTGAGATATCCACTTGAATCACATTTTTATCAACTCGCCCTTGCTTTACATATTTAGTTGCTACTGTCTCAGGTACACACAGCCTTGACTTATGTTCTTCATAAACTGTAGTTTTTTTCATTACCTTTTTATCCTGTTTAGTGCTTTTACCCCTACATCTCACATTAATTTTGACAGGGCCATTTTAGTGGGCCCGTGGCACACGTGGCCTCCGCGTGACCACAGTAGAGGGGATCTTTGGCTACTGTTATTATCACCCTCACTCCCTCACTTTGTAGCACCGCGACCGCCACACCAGACCTCCGGGACTTACTGGCTGCCCTGTGTCCCCACCGCCCAGTTCAGAGTCTGCTGAAGGCTCACTCCAGTCTCTCCCACACCACTTCTGTTTTGGGAATTTTTGACTTTGTTCTCTCTCGCTTCACAGTGTCAACTATCCACATTCATCCATAGATACTTTGTGACTCACCTCGTTTTTCTGGTTTTCTCTGACTTAAGTCCTCTATTCTTTTGGGGGTCTTAGTCATGTCAATGGAAAAAGCCTAAACTCTGTAAATAATTTAAAGAGGTTTATTTGGGGCTGAATACGTGTGACCATCAGCCCAGGGACACAGTCTCTCTTTAGAAAATGCGCCTGCAGCGGGCGGCCACACTTTGGTTTTATACACTGTGGAGACAGGACTTACAGGTAACACCATAAATCAATACCTGGAAGGTATACATTGGTTTATCCCAAAAAGGCTGGACATCTCAAAGTGAGGGCTTACAAGTCACAGGCAGGTTTTAGGGATTCTTTAGTTGGCAATTGGTTGAAGAGCTAAGCTTTGTCTAAAGATCTGGCGTCAGTAGAAAGGAATGCTTGATTAAGATAAGGGGTCTGCCACCTATCCTGTGAAGCTATATCAGAATCAGGTGGAAAGTATGCCACATTGTCCTGGGTTAATAAAAACCCATTTAATGAGATTTTATTATTTGTAAGGCATGACTCACCAGGCCTCTTAGGAATTCGGGCAATAGGAAAAAGAGTCAGAGTTCAGCCCTCAGTCATTTCTTTAGTATTTTCTTCAGATGGAGCATGTGGGTGATATATTCCAACTTTTGCATAAAAAGAAATATTTTTAGATCTGTTTTTAAAGCATTCACTATTTCAGAAGTCAAAGGGATCCTGAAATTTATGAACAATTTAAGAAGGCGTTAATGAAGAGAGAGAGCGATTCAAACTGTCTCCCTGTCCCTTGATTTCTGCAGAAGGGCGAGATCTATTTCCTGACGGGGAAAGGTGCAGGTTTTCTCTCCTATCAGAGACTCTCAGAAATCTCCAGGAATGAAGACAGACGTTGAAAGTTGTTGGAGTTTACCTGCTTAGAGCAGCCAGAAAGTGTTTAATGCAAATGTTAATGCAGTCAGCATAACCGAAGGGCAGTTTGGAACATTGGAAAGGGAGTTTTTAAGGTAAATAGAGCAGAGTCTCAAGCATCCGCTATGGCTACAGGAGAGGAGCCAGCGGGCCAGCCCAGGTGGTAAGAGGTAGGCATTTCCTTTTTCACTTTCATCTGAGTCCTCACCAAGCAAAGTGTGGTTTTCCAAATAGCCTTCCTTACAGATAAAAACCAGGCCTCAATAACAGTGAATTCTTGTTCTGATACCACTCAGATTTATTTTCATGCATTGTTCCAAGGGCCTGATTCCACAGTAAAGGGAGGAATGAAGGGGTGAAAGGAACCCAGAAGTTTCCTTGTCTGTCTCCATGTGAACCCCGTAGGCCTTTGTAAAAATCATACCTAACCTGGGATTATTTAGAAGAATGTACCACTTTTAGTTTTCCAGAAAGAATGGCTAGTACCTATAGATTTAATAGATCCAGAGAAAGAGGAACAGATAAATTTTAGGACCCCTGACAAACTTAACTGAAGATTTTACTCCCAGACAAGTGGGATGTATATTTCCTTCATACATACGATGTGCATTCTCTCAGCCTTTTAAGGCAACATTCTAGAACCACTTTTCTGGGTCCCAAGGACTCATTGTAATTTTTAGTATTAAATATAATCACAGTTTCTCAGATGTCAAGGAGGAGCCCCAGGGCATACTTTAATCATAAGGTAGTCTTAGCATTCAGCACTAAGGTATTATGAAACATCTTGGCCAAAGCCAGAGAGTTGAAGCCTAGGACCAGGCGGGAGCATTCACAGAGCCTTCTCTAAGACACTTCGGTTCCTCTTATCCTCAGATCTGCTCTCAGCTCATCGTCTGAACAGACAACATCTGTGCCGTGTTCGCGATTCCACTCTCTGATGGGAAGCTGCATGATTTGATCTCTAGCACATTACAGGTGTTTCATTAGGATGATCATTTAAAATACAAAAAAAGGGGCACACTCCAGGGTGCCACATATTAAACGTGTTATCTCTTCTCTTTAAAACAATCAGATCTAAATGTTCTCGCAGAGAATCCCAGATCTCATTGTAGGGGAGTACAGGCACACTCTTATGGACCGTTCTTCCTCAGTGACCTGGCTGGCAAACGTGTCCCTCTTCTCCTTCTCCATTTCTACATCTAACCCAGTTTCCTCGCCTTTTGAAATTCAGCTGGGGCGTGTCTGCCTGTGCCACTCAGCTGTGTTCTCCGGGTCGCAAATCCAGGAATGATTCGTCCAGGTTATTTGCCTGATGCCACCCACAATGCAGACGTTGGCCTGTGAGGAGCTGACGTCCTTGTGTAGTTGCCACGCTTGGTATAGTCTGACAGAGGGACGAAACCCGTGGAGCCGGTCACTGCTGCCCTGGCTTCATCTTCAGGTATTATTATTATTATTATTATTATTATTATCGAGAAATAGTTGAGTCTCTGATTGGATAGACTCTCTCCGGAGGGGCTGGCGTCATTCCAGAGTTCCGGAGCGTCAGTGACAGAGTCCACCTCTTATGCCTGCGCTGGTCTGTTTTGTGTTGCTGTAAAGGCTCCCCCGAGACTGGGTACTTCATAAAGAAAGGGCGATGCTTGGCTCCCAGTTCTCCCCACTGTACAAGGACGGCGCGGGCATCTGCTTCTGCAGAGAGCTTCAGGGGGCTCCCCGTCAAGGTGCACGGCAGAGGAGGAGCAGGCATGTCGCAGGGAACAAGGAGGAAGGGGGAGGTGCCAGGATCCTTTAAACAACCAGTTCTCACATGAACTAATAAAACAAGAACTCACCCATTATATGGGGAGGTCAGCAAACCATTCCTGAGGGTTCTGCGGCCATGACAAAAACACCTGCCACCAGGCCCCACATCAAACACTGGGGATCAAATTTCAACACGAGATTTGGAGGGGCCAGACATCCAGCCATATTGATACATGTCCTCGGCACAGAAGCAGCCTGTCCCGTCTCCTCCAGCTCTCCCAAGCAGGCGGTAACAGTGGTACCCCAAGAGCACAAGCCCTTCTACCAGGCTGAGACGTGATAATCTTGATACAGTTCAGAGATTTGTCCCCTCCAATTCGCAGGCTGAAATTTGATCCCCAGTGTTGGTCCTGGGGGCGGATCCCTCATGAATGTCTTGGTGAGACTCCAGGATGAGTGAGTTCGCACTGCATAGTCCACACAGGAGCTGGCTGCTCAGAAGAGCCTGGCACCACCTCCTCCCTCTCTCGCTCCCCGTCTCGCCATGGGACACACCTGCTCCCCTCCGCCTTCTGCCTCAATTGGAAGCTCTGGTGCTATGCTAGTACAGTCTGCAGAGCCGCGGGCCACATAAACCTCTCTTGTTTAGAAAGCGCCCACCCCAGGTGTTCCTTTACAGCAACACAATCTGGACCAAGACCAGCCTCCTCCCCAGGAGCACGGATTGGGACTGCGGGGAAAGACCTGGCACGCAACCTGGTCCTGCTGATGGCTGTGCCGTCCACCACGTGGCCGGGAGACAGGGGAGGCAAGGACAGAGTGAGGAAGACGTGCAGAGGGAACTGAGATGAAGGCAGAGAAAGGGCCCTCCTTGCTGGCATCCATGGCCCTGGCTCTGTTCTTTCTGCAACCCCAGCTGAACCAGGGGTCTGGGAGTTGCCCCCATAGGCTTATCATGGTAATAACGCTCCCTCACTTACTTTTCCCTTAAAACACTCGAGTCGGCTTCTGATACAAGCAATAGGGCCCTTACTAAGAAACACAGCTCAGTGTTAAAGAAGTGTTATTCTTTCTCCTCTCTTTCCCACTTACTGCTTGGTTTTTGCCTTCATGATTTTTGCTGAGGACGCACATGTCCCCTTGTGTGTTATGTGTAGGTCTGCCAGTCCATATGAGAAAAATAAGGGCTATATTTATCCTATGCATGAACAAATGCAGAGGACAGCGTCTCAGAGCCTCCCTTGGTGAGTCACCCACAGCCCCTCATGGGGCAGTCACTCTTTAGCACCAGTGAGTGTGGAATGCAGGGCTGAGTTGGAGAATCTTCCTTTTTTTTTTTTTTTCAATGAGAAAACAGAAATAGAAATTTTTATGAGAGATCTCTTGATTTTGAATTGTTGACTCAAATTGTGTTTATATATGCACTAGAACCCCAAGTCACTCCAAAACAAATCAAGTATTTATGTAGCTCATTATATGCTATGGGCCAGTTGGGCGATTCCTCTGTGCTTGACTGGCTTGCTCATGTGTCTTTGGTCAGCTCTGGGTTGGGGAGATGTCTCTGCTGTATTGCTGCGGCTTTCTCAGACTGGCAAGTCACTTCCGTCCGTTCTATTGGCTAAAGGAAGCCACCAGGCCAGCCCACATTCCAAGGATGGGGTAATAGAGTTTCCCTCTTGGGGGTAGGAGCTGTAAGGTCACATTGCACAGGGCACAGATGTGGGGAGGATGAAGAATTGTGGGCTTGGTTTTTATTTGTAGTTCATCATACTGGGAGAATTTTATACATTCACACAGATACAAACAAAAAGCTTGTTTTAGCTGCTGGAATGTAGGAGCTATGATCAGAGTGACAAGATTAGGTGTCAGAATTTAAAAGATGTTTTTTCTGCACTCTAATTTTAGGTGTCCTTTCTCTCAGGGTTCAACCTTGGTTACTTTGCTATTGTTACTTTCTGCTTTCTCATTTGGCCACATTTTCAAAGGACTGGTATTTTCAAATTCCTGAGATCATTTAAGATACAAGTTTTGGTCATCCCTGTGTGCTCCGACTCTTTGGACTGTGTAACTGAGTACTTTTGGCTGTAATAGTTTATTTTTCTAAGATGTCCATACTCCATTTCTTTGTGGCATTTGAGAAAGTCCTGTTTTCTACTTTAGGACCATCATGCTTTTTAAAATGTTGAAACAGTCTTCCCCAGCCCTCCCCAAGATTGTCCTCTGGCAATGTTTGTGGACCTCCAGCTCGCAACTCCTGTGAAAGTCTGGACACTGCAGACCAGGAGCGGCAGTTCAGGGGTCCAGGCAGATCCCATCTGGATGGACTGTCGGGTGTGTCACCTGGGAGGCAATAGGCAGTGGTGGGCCCTGAGGTGGGCAGCTGTATGTTAAAATCACCTGAGGAGCTCTTAAAAAAAAAAAAAAAAAAAAAAGCCCAGGCTACATTCCAGACTCATTAAAACCAAATCCCTGGGAGTGGGTCCCAGATATAAGTATTTTTTTTTAAGTTCCTCAGGTAATTTCAATATGCAGCCAAATTTATGAACAAATGAACTAAGCCAGGACTTCTCAGTCTTTAAAGTGCAGAGGAATGACCTGGGGACCTTGTTAAAATGCAGATTCTGATTCATCAGGTCTGGGGTGGGCCTGAGAGTCAACATTTTTAGCAGCTTTCAGAGTGACGCTGATGTTGTTTGTCCTCAGACCTCCTTGAATAGCAAGGAGCTACAGTAGAGATCTCAAGCAGCCCACAGACATTTTTGGCAGGGGGGAGAGGGGTTCTATGGCCTATATAAACAGTTTGAGTCAACAATTCAAAATCAAGAGATCTCTCATAAAAATTTCTATTTCTGTTTTCTCATTAAAAAAAAAAAAAAGGAAGATTCTCCAACTCAGCCCTGCATTCCACACTCACTGGTGCTAAAGAGTGACTGCCCCATGAGGGGCTGTGGGTGACTCACCAAGGGAGGCTCTGAGATGCTGTCCCCTGCATTTGTTCATGCATAGGATAAATATAGCCCTTATTTTTCTCATATGGACTGGCAGACCTACACATAACACACAAGGGGACATGTGCGTCCTCAGCAAAAATCATGAAGGCAAAAACCAAGCAGTAAGTGGGAAAGAGAGGAGAAAGAATAACACTTCTTTAACACTGAGCTGTGTTTCTTAGTAAGGGCCCTATTGCTTGTATCAGAAGCCGACTCGAGTGTTTTAAGGGAAAAGTAAGTGAGGGAGCGTTATTACCATGATAAGCCTATGGGGGCAACTCCCAGACCCCTGGTTCAGCTGGGGTTGCAGAAAGAACAGAGCCAGGGCCATGGATGCCAGCAAGGAGGGCCCTTTCTCTGCCTTCATCTCAGTTCCCTCTGCACGTCTTCCTCACTCTGTCCTTGCCTCCCCTGTCTCCCGGCCACGTGGTGGACGGCACAGCCATCAGCAGGACCAGGTTGCGTGCCAGGTCTTTCCCCGCAGTCCCAATCCGTGCTCCTGGGGAGGAGGCTGGTCTTGGTCCAGTTTGTGTTGCTGTAAAGGAACACCTGGGGTGGGTACTTTCTAAACAAGAGAGGTTTATGTGGCTCGCGGCTCTGCAGACTGTACTAGCATAGCACCGGAGCTTCCAATTGAGGCAGAAGGTGGAGGAGAACAGGTGTGTCCCATGGCGAGACAGGGAGTGAGAGAGGGAGGAGGTGGTGCCAGGCTCTTCTGAGCAGCCAGCTCCTGTGTGGACTATGCAGTGCGAACTCACTCATCCTGGAGTCTCACCAAGACATTCATGAGGGATCCGCCCCCAGGACCAAACACCTCCCACCAGGCCTCACCTCTGACACTAATAGCTGCGTTACTTGCTAGGTCAAGGTGCTGATAGCAATCGGGCCAGCTGGGAGGAGGTGCTGCCTATTCAGAGGCTGTCCCTGGGGCCTGCATCTGACAGTGGTTTCCTACCCGCTTCCTAACTCTACCTCCACTGTTGCTCCTTGTATATTTCCCTCCTAGTGTTATTGAGCATCTTAATTTGAGGAACAAATTTAAATATAAGCAATGTTCATGTTCTGAATAATACCAAGTTTATAGATTCCTTAGATAATTCTTATGACTTGGCATGATTTCCCAAAAGATAGCAAGCCTTAGGTGTCCTATTTTTTTTTTTTTTTGACAAATTTCCTAAGAAAACTGAACTGTTTCAGAAGACGCTTCTTTCAATATTCTTGCTAGTTCTGAAAATCAGTTTAGAATTTAGCTCAAATGCCAGAAGATAAAAGAAAGTCAGCATTTCTAAGGCGCCATATGCATCACAGACTGAGTTCCTGCTCTCCTCTCACAAATTAGTAGTGGTGCTATCACCGGACAGCTTTGCAGGAGAGGAAATGAATCTGCTCGTAGCTCCCTGTCACACAGGCCGATTTCTGCACACTCCTCCTTGCCTTCATGGCTGGCTTGAGTCTGCCAAGAAGTGAACAAAACCAGCGACATGATCCCATTGAAAGGCCATGCGTGGCATTTGAGGAAGACTGGTGGTCACATGTGATAAAGGAACAGCTCAAAGATGAACAAGATCCACATGGAGAAGCCAGGTCTACTTCCCTGTGAATACAAGTCTCGTTTCTGGGTAAATATTAAGGAAATTGCTTTTTCCTCTTAAGAGCGAGGCCAGCAGCCAAGCACACGGCATGTCTATGGGTCTTTGTCCCGGGTGTTGTGAAGGCTGAAGAAACCATCTCTCACGTGGCTCCTGCTCTCTGGGGGTGACAATTCGGTTGAGGAGACAGGTGGGCACCGTGGAGACGTGTGTTCAGACGCTAAGTGGTGCTGTCACCAGGGTGCGAGAACACGTGAGTGAGCTGGGCCAGGCGGGGAAGGCCATGGGGAAAAACTCAATAAATCAATGGGGAGATTGAGGATACTGCTTATTAAATACTCCTTTAAAAGTATGTCCTGACTGGCTGACTCTTTATTCACACCACACACACACACAGGGATAATGCTATTTTTGTCTCATGAAACCAGCCCTGTCTCCTGAAAGTCTCGGGAGACACAGCCGTGTAGTAGGTCGTGACTGTCATTTCTTCACATTGTCCTGAGCAAGACACCACCTGGGGCAGGTAGGCTCCTAGAGAAAGAAAGGGCCCCAGTGTTACCAGTGAGACAGGAGCAGCCCAGGCATGGAATCTGGAACATACAACAAAAGCATCTTTTGATAAGTCCCCGTGAATAGCAATTCTTAGAAAGCTTTCTATGGGCTGCCATCTGGATGCCTAACTGCCATTATGATCAAATAGCACTTGCTTCCACTCCAGCCACGCTCACGGCTTATAATTATCTACATTCCCAAGTTTCTGAGCTTTTATTTTTAAAAATTAAAAAAACTTTCTCTGTGCACAGTTGGTTTTCAATACAATTGCAGCATTTTCCAAAATGCCAAGTAGTCTCAAAGTAATTTACATTTGAGCTAGGAATAAGTCAGGTTTTTTAGGATATTTTTCTTCTTCCAAAATTGTGCTCTGACTAATCTAGTAGTAAAATTAGTTAAGTATTCAACTAGGCACAAACGGCATGATCAGAGAGGATAGCTGGGAGGGCTGGGAAGAAACCGGCCTGATTTAAAATTTATCAAGAGATCACTTAATTCCATGCAATGAGCATTTCCTGCACTAGCAGGGAACAGGCCGTCATTATTCATTAAGACACAACTCACATGGCGTTAGATTCAGGGCTGATCATTCAGGGGCCTCACTAGTGTTTATACACGGATGTGACCCCGTAGTCCTAACAGCACAGACCAACCTCCAGATGGCAATTTTACCTTGCGGGTTATTAGAATGAGCCTTTCCGTCTAGTTTTATCCAGCACACAACCGCCTAGTCATACTACAATCAACCTGCAATGCGCAACACACCGCATCTTGCTGCCTTAATTAAAGAGCACCAATCATCCAATTACACTGCATGATTTCTCAAACCTCTCTTGAAACAAGCCCCAAGAAAACCAGGAGGAAAAATCAAATTGAAGAAGGAAGCCCCAGGATTTCAATAGGTTCTAACCACAAAGACTTCAATTTGCTCCGAGGTGTATAATGAGTAGAAATGAAACAAGATTCTTAATCTCCTGCACAGTCTTCAACAGGAAGGGGATGTAGCTCAGCCCAGGAAGGTAAATGTGGAGCTGCTCACCCAGCCACCTTGTTACGCCACACCTGGCCTCTCCAGTCGTCTCCCTCTGGGCTGACCAAGCCAGGTGGCTTCACCTTGGCTACTAAAACATAAATATTTGGAGCAAATTGCACAGATGAATGAGGCCATGCCGGGAATTCCCTCTGCAGGGAACTGGCCTGACTGACATGGGATTCTGTAAATGCACGTGTTTGTCTCATTATCTTTTTTGTATAGTTTCTTAAAGTATTAATGGTTTTAATAAGTAGAACTATATCATTCACTAGCAAGGCCACTCTTTAAATTTGATACGGTAACCTGCGAAAGCAATCTTTTCCAGAATATGTGCAGCCAAAATGCCTCTCTATGAATCAAAACCAAGAGTCACTCAGAAGCAGGGAAAGGGGCAAGATGGTTTACATCTCCAATGGACAAGTGTTGGACAGCTGGAGTCAGTCTCCATGGAGATTGTCTTTGATAACAGATTTCTTCTAGGGAATAGCTGAGTTTGTGATTTTGTTTTTCAAAACTCTGCTTCAGCAAGATGTGAAAAAAAGAAGAGGCTCTGGAAACTCACCTGATTCCAGAGATGATGAAGGAAGAGGGCCACCAGGAAACCCTCCCTGAAGAATGGGTCGAATCAATCATCTGCATGGCCCACTCCTCCCCCAGTGGCTGGTGGATGAGGAAGGTAAATGTCTGCTCTAAGAAGCAGACAACAGGACATGCACCTTCATAGCAGAAGAAAACCATCAGGAAGTGGAGGGCTGACCACACTAGGCAAGTAGATGAATGTGTACGTCTGAACAAGGATTGCTCTGTGTCTTCACAGATGAATGGGGTCATGCTGGGAATTCCCTCTGCAGGGAACTGGCCTGACTGGCATGGGGTTCTATAAATGCACATGTTTGCCTCATTATCTTTCTTGTATAGTTTATTAAAGTATTAATAGTTTTAATAAGTAAATACCTTTAGGTTGCAAAACTGAAAATAAATAAAAACCAAGTGTCTGTGTATAGACTCTCTTGAGAAATGTAACCATGACTTTCTGACACAACACAAATCAGTCACTCAGTGCACGTGACTTCGTGTAATCTTAACCCCCCTACATGGGGATCTTGAAGTTCAGAGTGGGCAAATAAGCTGCCTACAGACAGGCAAGAGATAAGGTGCAGAATAAGAAAATGCTGATGGACAATTTGAGAAAACAAGGCCAGGTTCTATCCATTTCTCCCAGAGGACAGCGACCCGTGGCTGCAAACATGAACTCCAGAAACAGACCAACTTGGGTTTGAATTCTACTTTTACCACTTTCTAGCTCTATGACCTTGGCAAAGCTATTGAATCTCCAAGTCTCAGTTTCTCCATCTCTTAAGATAGACATACTCTCCTCTACCTTGCACAGTTGCAATGAGGATTAGATGCAGTAATGATGCATGTGCGGTACCTGACACATGAGAGTATTCAGTCAACGCTGGCTATTGTTATTTATGAGACAATTTTCCTTGGTTTAGTCTCCTTGCAACTCCTTATTGAAGTAGCTTGAGAGCTTTAGGTAAAGCAACCTAGAAGCAGATGGACCTAAGAAGCAACTAGAGATCATTTGCCATGATGATGATAAAACATTAATTAGATTGGAATTACCACCCAAACTCAAGTGGGCAGGTGGGATCCAGCGGGCGGTCTGGTCTTAGCAGGGGGAGAGCTATGCTCGTGGTAGCACTGGAGCTACAGGCAGAGGAATGCGGAGCTGAGCAGAAGTGGGAGCTCTTAGCACCTGTGGCTTCCACTCTAAGACTCCGTTCTTGGCACTGCACCTTGAACAAGATAAACCTTGAACACGGGTGGGCTGCAAGAGACCCCATTTCAATCCACCGGCTGCCAGGGCCAGCCATCTGCCATATCCAACCGGGGCCAAGTGATGAAACTAAATTGCTACCGCATCACTTCTCCACTTCCTAAGAAACCAGTGAAGGATGGCAGGCTGGCTGGCTGTGGCCATTTACAGAGCAGACCATTCTGTGTTAATGGAGAAGAAACAAGCAGGACAGCAAAGCTGGGAGAGATGCATTTTTTGTTTTCTCATGAAGGAACCTTGGGGAAAGACAACATCCTACAGCAAAGTGCATAAAAGAAATCGGTTTCCTGTTAGTATGGTGACATCTCTATCAGTTCAAAGTTTCCTAAATCATGAGGAGCATGCATGAAGAGCTTTCTAAAGAGTTAGGAGAAAAGAAACTAGGAATATGAAAAAGAATTACATGTGAGACCACTGCCAAAACATAAAAGCAGCATGATGCACCCACAGTGTGGAAATGAAAGGGGTCAGATTGGACTTGAAAGCCTTCATGAAAGACCTAGTTGGACCAGAGGCAAAGGAATCTTCTAGTCCCATCCAGAAGCACAATGGAGAGTGGAGGAGGAGGAAGAGATTGAGAATGCTCTACAAGGGTGGTGCTTTTTCAGTGTGTTTTGTTGTTGTTCCACATTCTATATTTTATGTTGACTTAGATGTGAAGACATTAAAGAGCCTAGGTGTGAAGAAAGCAAGATCATGGGAAGCACAGAGAAAACAATCCGATGACAGCACGTGTTTGCTACAACCCCTCCCCCCAAAGAATGGTGCCAGGTTAGTCCCGCTGACTTACACCTATGGCCCCACCTCTGCTATTAACCAACCGTAAAATGCAGAGATTTATTTCATCTACCAGCTGGGGGTGCTGCTGCCCATTTTATCTCTATGGAACATTATGGGATCGATGTATTTAGGGCTTGTACAGAAAGGATGTTGTCAGTGTAATGTTCATCCCCACTGATAAACCCAGGTGTGGGAAATGGAGAATGGACGCTGCCTCCACCTTATCCCCCATCATTCTACAGGCGAGACACTGTGGCTTGGGAAAGTTAACTGATTTCCATAAGGTTACACAACCAAGGTCAGAGGTGGATCTAGGAGAAGCATCTATCCAGATTTAGAGAAACAAAACTCTACATTGTTAGGAAGTTAAACACAGGAGTGTGCCTGAATTAATGGCAATCTCCTTTATTGAAGGCATGAAAAGTAGGACTGATTTTCTTACAATTACGATGGCTCATAAGAATCTTTCAAAATCCTTCCCAAGCCTAAGGGTCTACAAACCTTGAAAACAACAACAACACACACATCTGTGTGAACTCATCTTCAACAAAGGTGCCAAGAACATACAGTGGGGAAATGACAGTCTCTTCAATAAATGGAAAACTGGATATCCATATGCAGAAGAATGAAACTAAACCCTATCTCTTACCATATACAAAAATCAAATCAAAATGGATTAAAGACTTAAATCTAAGACCTGAAACTATGAAACTACTGAGAGAAAACATTGGGAAAACTCTTCAGGACTTTGGTCTGGGAAAGGACTTCTTGAGTAGTACCTCCAAAGCACAGGTGACCAAAGCAAAAGTGGACAAATAGGATCACATCAAGCTAAAAAGCTTCTGCAGGCAAAGAAAACAATCAACAAAGTGAAGAGACAACCCATAGAATGGGAGAAAATATTTGCAAACTACCCATCTGACAAGGGAGTAATAACTGGAATATAAAAGGAGCTATGACAACGCAATAGGAAAAAATAAAG
The DNA here is from genome assembly GCF_020740605.2 of Lemur catta. Taxonomy (NCBI): domain Eukaryota; kingdom Metazoa; phylum Chordata; class Mammalia; order Primates; family Lemuridae; genus Lemur; species Lemur catta. The sequence goes on along the minus strand of NC_059147.1, from coordinate 3,903,468 downwards.
TAATCTGATTAAAAAATGGGCAAAGGATCTGAATAGACATTTCTCTAAAGAAGACATACAAATGGCCAACAGGTATATGAAAAAATGCTCAACGTCATTAGTCATCAAAGAAATGCAATCGAAACTACAATGAGGTATCATCTCACCCCAGTTAAAATGGCTTTTATCCAAAAGACAGACAATAACGAATGCTGCTGAGGATGTGGAGAAAGGGGAACCCTCGTACACTGTTGGTGGGAATGTAAATTAGTGCAACCACTATGGAGAACAGTGTGGAGGTTCCTCAAAAAACTAAAAATACAACTACCATATGACCCAGCAATCCCATTGCTGGGTACATATCCAAAAGAAAGGAATTCAGTATAACAAAAAGATATCTGTACTCCCATGTTTATTGCAGCACTATTCACAACTCGGAACCAACCGAAGTGTCCACTAACAGATGAATAGATATTCATATACACATGGAATATTATATAGCCACAAAAAGAATGAAATCCTCCCATTTGCAACATGGATGGAATTGGAGAACATAACATTAAGTAAAATAAGCCAAGCACAGAGAGATAAATCTTGCATATTCTCACTCATATGTGGGAGCTACATATTAAAAACCTTTGATCTCATGGAGATAAGCGTATAGGATGATGGTTACCAGAGACTGGGAAGGGTAGCGGGGAGGAGGAGATAGAGTGGGGGTGGTTAATGGGTGCAAAAATATAGTTAGATGGGATGAACTATATTTGACAGCACAACAAAGTGACTATAATCAACAATAAGTTAGTGTATACTTTTAATCAAAAGAGTGGAATTGGAATGTTCCTAACCCAAAGAAATGATAAATGCTTGGGGTGATGGATACCCCAATTACTCTGATTTGATTAATTCACATTATATGCCTGTATCAAAACATCACATGTACCTTACAAATATATACAACTATTATGTACTCACAATAATTAATTTTTTTAATTAAAAAAATGGAAAACAGCAACAACAACTAAGGGAAAAGTCAGACGTCAGGTAGACCCTGGGCAGCAACCGCATACAACCGGATGCTAGGTGGGCAGGTCCTCCAAGGACACCGGCTGGGTTGAAATGTTACCAGTTTGGCAAAGAAGAGAAATGAGAGCTTCCAACGTCGTAGGTGCTGAGCACACGGAGACGTAGGGAGCGCCCGGCGCAGGGCGGGGAGAGGAACGACGCTGCGGCGTGGGGACGGGTGTGGCCGCGGCCTGGGGACGGGTGTGGCCGAGCCGCTTTCCTGCGCGCTACCTCGAAGCAGGCCTGAGCTCGACCGCTGCCGTCTCGCAGAGAGGAACACCCAGTGGCGGCAGAAAGAGTCAACGTCATGTGTTTGTGCATTCTCCTCCTAAGCCTCTCCAGAATTTAGATGGAATTTAGATAAAAATGCATAGGGACGCTAGGGTGTGTCTATTAAAACTGATGTTTCAATGAACGTAAAGACTGTGACAGGGAAAAACGAAACCAACGTTCTCTGGCCCGCGCGGCCGTCCCCACGTGCACGGGGCTGTGTCGCGAAGGCGCCTCTGCTCCGCTTCTGGGCCCAGGGGCTGCGCGACCCGCCGTGGACAGCGCGCTAGCGAGCGGCAGAGCACAGATTTGAGACCGTCCCCTAAGAAGTCTGGACTTCAATCCGTAAACAGTGCAGAGGCCAAACAGGCTTCTGAGCCGAAGAGGAGCTTGATCGGATACGATGTTTCCAGGGAGCCGGGCAGAAAGACAAAGCTCTGGCGAAAAGCTGCTGGGAAGATGTACTGAGAGCCGTCAGGATGAGAGGAGGTGACAGTGGAGAGAAAGAAGGAGAATCATGGCAGGCCCCTGCCTTTACACGGCGTGTATGACTGAGCCGTGCGCCTGTGGTCGCCCGGACGGGCCCCCGGCCTGACGCTGCCCTCGGCAAGGCTCTCCGAGAGAGCCACCGGCCCTCCGCGGTGGGGAAAGCGCCCGGCAGGCAGCCGGGCGAGCAAATCCTTCCGGGAAGAGGGGCACTGCCTGGAGGCTCCCGGCCCCTGGCGGAGTGTGGCTTGCTTTCCTGAGCTGGGAGAGGCCGTCACCAGAGAGCTCTTTTCTCGGTCACGTCCACCAAAGATCCCTGGGAAATGAAAAGGGAAGAATGTTGTTTGCCGCTCCCTCATCTGGGTCCTCATTTGTCCTTTCCCCTTGTGCCCACACCCTAATCCTGAGGTCGTGTTCGGCCACCAAAGCCACCTTGCTGGTTGGGTCCCGCCAAAATAGGTAGAATCACATCTTGCTCCAGAGGGACTGTGACGAAAGCACTTTGATGATCCTTTTTTTAATATACGGAATAGATTTTAAAATCATCCACCCATCACCCAGCCCTACCCCTGGGCTTCACTCAAAGTAACCTGTGCCTACTTCCTCCATCTGCCACAAGTGTAAAAGCTGTTTAAAGATCCATTTTCTTCTCCTGCCCCATTATCATTTCCTTTGTTCTAGCTGTCAAGAGACCTTGCTAAAGAAAAGACTGCTATCCTTCAGCATTAGCTCACCAGGAAACACTGGTGGGGGTTGCAGTCACAAGCAGGCAGAGGGTGAGGAGGATTGAAATTCATCACAAAGTCATTTTCACTTTCCACCCTCCACTGTGACCCTGCCAGTAACCCTTATTTGTGAAGAACATAAAGATTTGCTCCTGCACATCACAGGAAAAACATCATGATGGTTGGTTGCTGCTATCTTTTTAAGTGTCAGAATTTTCATTCCCCCACCCCCGGAAAAGAGCAATATATTTTAGAAATGTTCTGATCTGTTATCTACAATCAGCAGAAAAATGCATAATTTAGCTCACTTTGAGCAGATGATATTCAGACTGGATTCCAAAAGCAGATGACGTGGGTAATTGGCAATTCTCTGCCTCTAAGGACCGTGACAAATGTTGCAGAAGAGCCTTGGCCAGCGCTTTGACAAGAGGTCCCTTGGAAGCCCTTGGGTGTGGGCATGTGCCCTGATGGGGAGGGATGGGGGCTTTTGGAGGTGGCTGGCTGGCTTCAGGCACCCAGCAATTTGGTGACAGCAGTCTTAAAGGCAATAAGCTAACTCTATACATGTGGCCAAGTCATCTTAATTAAGGCCAGAGCCTCTTTATTAAAAAGAAATAGGACTTGAGTTCAGAAATCCAGTATAGGTTGTCACCGTGGATTGGAAAGGATGGAGGGCACTGGCTAAATATGCAGCTAAAGGCATGTGTGACTTTCAGTCGCCTTTTCAGAAAGCGAGTCTGGGATTAAAGGCCAAGTGGCTCGCGGGAGCCAAGGGAAGCAGTTTACTGAGGGCTAGTGACTCTGGCGCTGGGCTTAGATGCTGCACAACCCCCCACTGGCCCATGACCAGGAGCTGGCCCTCTTCGTTCCCAGCCCTGCTCTGATCCCCCAAGTTCTTCTTCCCCACCCCACGGCACTCAGGTAGACTCCCCACCCCCGTGTGCCTAAAACCCTCCAGCGTCTCCCACTGCACTTAGACTAAAAACCAAACATCTGGCCAAGGCCTGCAGGGTTCCCACCAGATCTAGCTCCCGTCTCACCCTCCAAACTCACATCGGTCCTGTCCCCTCTGTGTACTTCAGCCCGGCCACACCAGACCCCTGCTCTATGCACACAGCTGACTTGCTCCTCCGCGGCCCTTGCCCTTGCAGGCCTCGCCCGACTGCGTTTCTCTCCGAGCACGGGTCCTTCACTCAGGTCCCATGTCACCTGTTCGTGGAAGCTTTCCTGACCCACCCTATGTAAAATGGCCTGTGCCTCCTCCGTAACTCTCTAACCACTACCCTGCTTTTATTTTTTGTTCTGTTTTGTCTTTTTTCGGTCCTCAATCTCTGACATTACGGTATGTCTTTCCTTGTTGATTGTTCTCTCTCCACACTAGAATACAAACTGCTTGAGAACAGAGACCCAGCCTGTCTTGCTCACAGCCAGGCCCGTAGCACCTATAACAGTTCTCCACCAATATGTTTGAATGAATGAATGAATGAATTTGTTAGTTAGATTCACTGCCATAAATAATAAAAAAGTCTCGAAATAAACCTTTAGAAATCTTGCAGCAATCAGACAAGAACATGTGGATGCCAATCTGGCAATGCTATACAGAGAATTTTGTGTGCATTTGGGTCAGAGGCACCTGACAATCCAACCGGTCCTGTGTCCCTGGCTAGCACTTGACAGAAGTCATTTGTAGGAGGTCTCTTCATAGCAAAAACCAGGGGTTCTAGTTTTTTTCACTCCCCAGAGCCGTTTACGTGCATTCATGGGTATTTTTACCCAGAGATGCACCCTGCAGCCGGCCCATTAACATCTTACATAAACCAACAACAAAGGGCATCAGCTGAAAGTCTTTAAGATAATGTCTCAAGCAGTCTGTGCACAGGAAGTAATCTCCAAGCCCTCTGCGGCCAGTGATGCCTCTGCTGGGGGAGGAGGGGTCTGGCACAGAAGAGGGTGGACCTGGATCCTCCTTCTGAAGTCCACCTGCCGACCCATTCTGACACATCCACGTGGATGTCATCCCAGGCTGCCACGCGCACCAGGGAACACAAAAATAAGGCAGCTTTTCCAGTCACCATGCTCACTGGAGCATATTTTGCTTTATCTCGAGTCATTGATTCATTGATCCGGAGAGGAAAGTAGAATGAGATAAAACCAAACGGGGCCAAGCACATCGATTGTGTTTGGTTCCCTTTAGAGCAATTCTGAAATAAGTAATAAAGGTCGATCTTTGTAGAAAGAAGGGCTATGGCCAGGCTGAACTCTGCTGTGGCTCCCTCCATGAGGAACTGATTTCTGTTGGCTACAGAGTTTCATCAGTGGCGACACAGGTGTGTGCAGCACCTCTGAGCCAAACCACAGAGAGACTGTGCAGATGTAAAATAATGACACTCAGAGTAATACTGATTCAGCCGTCCACTTGCCACCGCTCAGTCCCTGTCCTTAGAAGCCGTAGGTGACAGCTCTGTAGAAAGGAGTTGTGTGCAGGCCTCTGATGGCTACCTTAGCACAAGGACGGTGGCGCTTGGTATCAGGTGTGGAGCTGGCCTGCGGCTGCAAGAGGAAGGCTTTCGGCAGGGAAACCAGAAAATGCCAGGGCTCTGCTGGGCTTGCAACCTCTGGATTCTGGGTCACTGCTTCCCCTTGCAGCATGACACAGGTCTAAGGGCATTTACATAAAAAGCGCTAAAATAATAGGGTGGAATACATCAAAGCCAGCCTTTCTTTCCCAAATCTAAGAAAAAACAAAACAAGGCCAGACCCAGTCAGAGGGCAGCCTGGTCATTTCAGCACACGCCACGTGTGAGGCACTGTGCTGTGTGCCAGGGGCTCAGTGAGAACCAGAATAGACAAGTTCCCTGCCTCTTCCAGAGCCTTCATTCTCTTTTTCTTTCAGGACAGTTTTATTGAGATATAATTCATATACCATACAACTCGCCCATTTAAAGCATACATTTCAGTGGCTTTTCATCTTTTCATGGAGTTGTTCAACTATCACCATAATCAAATTTAGGACATTTTTATTACCTAAAACATCATGCAAGGCTTTAGTCAGTTACTGAATTACCTTTGTGGTCGTTGCTTCCACTTCTCTGAAAGAGTGAAGATTGTAACATGAGGAGCTCTCTGGTCTTGGGGCTCCCAGAAAGCTGCCAGAGAAGCGACATGTGCACTGAGAGCTGGCAGCTGAGCAGGAGAAAGCCAGGCAGAAGGGCAGAAGTGAGGAGGAGGAGGTGGCGAGAACACAGGGGCAAAGGCTGCAGACTGAGGAAAGGATTTTGAATTTCGTCTTAGAGCAATAGGTTTTGTGTTTTAAGAGTTTGAAGTCTCCCTGTGCGTGCCAACCCCTCATGCTCAGATTTTCATTTCGGAAGGACGTCTCCTGCTGATGGCTGGAGGAGGGGCTGGGGGGAGGAAAGTGGAGGCCAGCTGGGCCGTCACGGAGTCCAGCTAGGAGACAGCGGTGGCCTGAGTCGGCGCGGTGGCAGGGGCAGGGGCAGCGGTGAGTTGATTCAGGGTTTTTAGCAACAGAATCGAAAGGCCCCGTTAATTGCTCGACTGTGGGGTGACGGATTCCACATTCGATGCTCCCGCGGCTGGGTACGTGGGTCAGGAAAGCAAAGCCGGAAGCCGAGATTTCGGAGCTGGGAGGGAGGACCCTGTGGGCTGGCGGTGGATATGTTGACAGCGAAGAGCGGCTGACTGAGCTGTCAGGCAGGCGCGGATCGGAGTCTGATGTCAGAGGCCAGGCCTGGGCTGGACATCTTGGCGGAGTCGTTGCCACTGGCGTCCTGCGAGCAAGTGAGGCCGCCCGGGAGAGGCTGCGGGGCAGGGCGAGGCCGGAGGCCAAGCCGGGAGTCTGACGCTGTGGGGGGTGGAAGAGGCTGAGAAAGAGCTGCCGGGAGGAGCCGGTAAACAGGAGGACGTGGTCACCTGGGGCCACGGAGGACGACGTTTTAAGGAGGGAGAGGCTGTGCGTTTAAATATTGCTGACAGATGAGGCCTAAAAGAAAGTCCTTTGGACTTGGTGACATGAAAATGATTGGCGACCTTAGCAAGAGTCGTGTCGGCGACAGAGCGAGGGTGAGGGGGTGCAAACCGGAGAGAGCATGCGCAGACAGCTCCCCCGGACGGCTTGGCCGTCAAGGGCAGCCGGTGCGGCGGGGACGGCCGCGTGGGGGGGTGCGTTCTGGGTGGCAGAGTCGCGAGCGCCGGGGAGGACTCGGCTGGGAGGGAGACTCGCTCCTGCCTTGTGGAGCCCGGAGCAACCCTCGGCTTCCGCCGTAGCCGGGAACGAGCCGGGCCGCGCTGGGAGCAGGGACGCTCCCCAAAAGCCCCCCTGGACCGTTTGCTAGTCACTGTCCCCCTGCGGGTGGCAGGAGCTCTTCTCTTTGCCGCTCACCGGACTCTCTCTCTCTGTCTGTCTCTCTCTCTCTCTCATTAAACACGTGTTTTGTGAACAGGAAGCCAGAAGCATCCGGGACCCCAATGCACGGAGAACCCACATCCACCTCCTGCCTAAAATCTCAGCTGACGCTTCGCACATCCAGACTCCTGCCCCTCAGAGTCCAGATCCTTGTCCTTTGCCTCCTCGGCATGAAAATAAGGGCCAAGCGCGGTGACAGGCACAGAGACACAACAGGCAGCCAAAGGCAGGCCGGCAGTATCTCATCCCCCAGAGAGGGCTGCTTGGGTGGCCCCCAAATGTCATCCCCCCAAAAGGAGCAGGCAACAGAGGGAGGGGTCGCTCCTGCCTCACGGAGCCTCGCGCACCAGCCCTGCGGGCGGCAGCCGCCCGGCCACTCCCGTCCCCCCACGGAGCGGCCCTGGCGCAGACTGGCCGCAGGGTTCAAGTGCAGTGGCCTCTGGGCAGCTCCAGAGTGACCAGGCAGTGCGAGGCCCGAGCCGGGCATTGGGCCACAAGTCTGGGAGGAAGAGACGCACCCGGGTCCCAGAGCAGGAACTCGGGAGTGGTGGCGACAAAGGGGCCGGTGCTGGTGAAAGGTCCTTGAACTGGGACTGCTGCTGTGATCGCGGAAGGATTTGGCCAAGACCCGCGTCAACCCCTGGTCTCTGGGAGCGTTGAGGCCGCACAGTCGCTCTTCCTCATGCTGACACGGACTTGGTTCCCTGACAAAGCCAGGTTCCCACGTGCACGACAACACAGTGTCACTAAAAGCTTTTAAAAGCTAAAGCTTTGTTCTATGCAGTGTGTACTGGGATGACTACTGCGCAAATCCGCTGTGCGATGCCAGGCAGCCTTTGTGGATTACGTGCCATAAAGTGTCCGAATACTTTTTAGTGCGCTTTCTCATTTATGACCCCAGCTTTTCTCCACAGGGGGCCTGCGAGGTGTGCGGGGCGAGCACCGGCCCTCGCGTGCACCTCTGGGCAGAGGGAGCCCGGGGACCGCAGACGGGCACCTGTGTCCCCTGTCGCCGCAGAGCAGCGGGCGGAGGCGGGTTTGGCTCTGAGGAGGCCGCACGCAGCTGCCTCGGGTCTCCGTTCAATGCAAGAACCTAAAGGAAATTTCCCTGGTGTAATGAGTTTTAACCAAACAGCTGCCAACCAAGCTACCGAGGATCTGAGGCCCTGGGCCAAGAGCAGAAGGAATTGTGCTGGGATCATCCTCAAATTAACCACGCGATCCTGGTGCAGCGGAGAGAACCACTCCACTGACTGCTGACTCTGCTGGTTCCAGTTATTTACTTCCCTGTTCAATAGAAGTTGAAAAATTACCTGTATTATTAATTTGAGTAAAACCTTCCAGCTTCAGAATGTGACTCTAAAGCTATTTTTACAAAGCAAAGTTAGAATTCTCAGCTTTTTGCTCAGGAATGGCTAAAGCGATTCATCAGCTGTTCTTATACACGGCAAGCTCATAATATTTTTTATCCTCTGTTTTTTAGGTGAGACAAACATGTACAAGTTTACTAAATCTCTCACTCCCACTGCACAGCCATACAGAAAACTACCAAGACAGCCCGTCGTCCCTTTCCTACTTTCAATCAGACAATTATATCTCCCTTTGGGCAAATCCCCATTCATATTAAATATTGATTTTCCACTCTTCTTTATTAAGTAGTGAGCATTTATTTAGCTTCTGCTACATGTACAGCACTGTAGTGGGCACCGTGTGAAGACACCCAAGTCGTTTAGCCTTCATCAAGTGCTGGACCCCAGGGGGCTTCGACTTCATGCAGGGAAAGCAAATGACCTCACCAGGGGCTCGTCTGCAGTCTGCAGCTGTACTGGACTATGTGTCATCCTTGGGCATTGCAAGACAGAGCCCAGTAGGACTTCAAGAGTTCTGGAAGACAAGGGAACACAAGGAAGGAAGGACTAAAGAAGACAGGATAGGAATTTCAGACAAGGGGGCCACATTTATGTCTTTGTTTTGAGGACTGTGAATAGCCTGTCCTGACTCATAGAGGCAGATAACAGCAGCCATCAAAGGTTGATTTACAAGATGATCACGGCGATATTGCAGATATTCAATTCTGCTGCAGGGGCTAGAAGGGAACAGAGAGCAAAACTGGAGTCCTAAAAAATGGATGAGCAGAGGGCATAGTACTCGGCAGTAGGATAGATCCTCTTAGCAACAGAAAGTGACCTTCTCATGCTCTGCCAATAGAGGAACCCAGGGACCCAAAAGGATGTTTAGGTTACGAGAGTTAGGGGAAGAAGCATATTATGAATTCACAGCAACATCAATTGGAAGCCGTCCTACGGTTTGATTACAACTTCCTTCAAGGATTTTAGACTCCCCAGGATAGAATCGTTTCTCTCCTAACAGAGCGAGAAAAATATCTTGACAACCCAGTCTAAGTCACTGTTCTTTTTAACGGGACCTGGGGAGGGTGGTACAGGGAGGTGGCACAGTGTCCTGAGGATGGCGCCCTCCCCCGTGAAGGACGTGCACTTCCAGGCCCGCCTAAGTTACGAGGCACTGGACCTCTGGGTTCAAAAGAACCGTCCGCATGAGCACAACTCTGGAAAGTTCCAGGGCGTGCCTACAGTCTCTGCTGCCCACCTCCCCTGACCCCCCTGCAGTGCCCCTTGGGGGTTCAGCTCTACGCAGGTCCTCACCAGGATTGGGGCAGGGGCACAGCTTGGAAAGCCCCCGTCTCTTCTGATGATGACACACAAATGGCATGGTTTGAAACAAACCCAGGGTCTGTTTTGAAACCATGGATCTTAAAAGGTGTTAAGTCCTGGATAGGGAGAGACGGTTCCAAGCCCTGCTGTCCCTGTCAACCGTACCATGCCCATGGGAATTGTGCCCTAGGGAAGAACTTACCCAAGACACCCCCTGCCCCCAGATCTCCCAGGCTCTAAGGAGAGGCATCCTTAACTGGGCTGGGAACTCCGTGAAGGAGGGAGGGAGGATGCAAAGCAGCAGAAGCTGAGCAGCAGAAATGGAAGACACTTGTTTTTTTTGGGGGGGGGGGACAGTCACCTGGGCTAGAGTGCCCTGGCGTCAGTCTAGCTCACAGCAACTGCAAACTCCTGGGCTCAAGTGATCCTCCTGCCTCAGCCTCCCGAGCAGCTGGGACTACAGGCATGCGCCACCAGGCCAGAAATAGAAGAAACTTTCCATTCTTCTGTGTTTACAAGTGGGATTCTCTCTCTACTGAGGACACTGTTTCAGACTTGCTTGCTCTTAGCCATTATCATAATTCAAAAATATGTGGTTATAAAGGTAAGACAAGTTAGTGTAGTGAGTTAAGAGCCCAGATCTGGAATCGCACAGACGTGGTTCTGACCCCAGTTCTGCCACTGACCCGGCGCAGGCTGTTCGAGCGCTCAGCTCCTCAGTTCCCTCATTCGTGAAATGGGAGCAGTGACAGCACCTTCCAGGCAGAGCTGGTGTCAGGGCTGAGTGACATAGATCACGCCAAGAGCTCAGCAGAGGTGGAGCCAAGACTCCGGACAGACCTTGTGGCCACGTGTCCCCGGCCGTCGGTGGCCGGGTGCTGGGCAGGGGCCCACGGGGAGCCTCTGGCTTCCTGGATTTCCATTTTCTGCAGGGGCAGCCAGCATCCTTTCTTCTGAGCTGGGTGTGGAGTCCCACACCACATTCTCTGTTTGTCCCGTTTGTGATTTTGTGATCACAGACAGTGAGACAGGCAGGTGAGCGGTCCCTGCTGCCTGCGGGGACCTGCTCCTGGTGCAGCCAGGCATCCAGTGGGTGGCTGCTGAGAAACAAAGCAGCTGGGTCCTGGCAGGCAGGACAGAGGAGATGGCAGATTCTGAAGGCAGAAGAAAGCGGACGATGGGACTTGGCAGTTGGTGAAGAGGGATATTAAGTATGACAGCAGGTTTGGAGACAATGACAGTGCCACAGAGCAGAGACCTTGAAGTCAGAACAGAGATCGGTCTGTATCGGGAGGGAATAGCAAATTCTGCATAATTTGGGTAAGAAAGAGGTTTGATGAAAGGACAGATAGTGGAAATTTCCAGTGCATAAATAGAGATTAGGATGGATATACATATATAAAATATATACAGGCACGACACAGGGAGGGAAACGTTTAAAGCGGGTCCACACAGTTGCCTACATGGAAGATGAACTGACAAATGGTAGTTGGAAGGGACCTTTGCAAAGATCCAGCCCAATGCACTCATTTAAAGGTCAAGGACACTGATTTCAGAGATCAGCCATAATTTATCCAATGGTCCATAGCACCCAGAATGTGGGAGGTCTGAGGCCTGAACCCCAATTCTCAGACTCCCCGTTTTTGTCCTTCCCCACAGTTCCAAGCTGGAGACCTGGAAATGGCGAAGTGCCAGGTGTGTTGCAATTAACGTGACCACCAGGGTGAAATCGGTGATCACGACGAGCCTTTAAATCGGGGCAAAATGAACTTACGAGTCAAGGAACTGCGGCTACTAAAAAAGTGAATACCCTTCCTTCTCTGACACAGGCCGATAAACAAACACAGAGCGAAACCAGAAAAATACCTGAAAATTAAACTAAATCTCTTTAACTGAGGGCAGATAGATGATTTCAAAGGCTAGAGAATCACTCCCCTGTTTTTTTCAGAATAGGGAAGTGGAAGAAAAAAGTCAGATCCGAAACATTTCATTTCTGCTTGGATTCATCTTACTCTTTTCCAGCCCGAGTCACATGCAGCTGACCGGACGGAACGACTGCGCTGCCAAACTTGCAGGTCACGAGCTGAGCTCTCATAATTTGCCATGTTTCCATCAAAAACAATCGAATCCGAAGAGCCAGAAATGTGCGCCGCGTGAAGATTTCTGGTCCCCTGCCCACTCTCGGGCTCAGAAGACAAACGTTTCTCTAGCTGGTCCAACCCCTTCTGAGCGCAGCATCTTTACTCCCGGCTCAGCCGGTGTTGCACCCAAATTGCCACTGACACCTGCCCCTTTCCTCCACCGTGGGGATCGCACAAGATGGGACAGTTACTACCCACCTCTCATGGTATTTGTCTGCTGGACACGGGGGCTGATGCTATTGAGTTTCTTCGTTGTCATTGCATTGTGGGCTCACAGCGGGAAGGAAACAACACTCCTGCTGTGAACTTGGTACCCTCTGGAGCTTTCCACAGGCTGGAACCGGGACCTGTCCTTTCTCTCGCACGTGCCCCAGGTAATGCTTTCGCAAGGAAGGAGGAAGACTGAGCCGGGTTCCAGAGCGAACGTGCGGCCCTCACAGCTGCGAGGTTTTCAGCTCCCGGTTTCGGGAACCGCTCCCTGTGTCCCCCGGCCCACGGGTCGCCTCCCCCGGCGCAGAGGAGGCCAGGCTGCTGTCAAGACAGCACGCGCGAGGTGACAGCAGATTTCCCAGTCCTACCCCAGATTTCTTGGACCTTGAAAAGTAGATAAGCTTCTTTTTTCACAAAGCGTCTTTGAACCAGTCATGTTACAAGTTTGAGAATTTTGTTTTCTTTTTTTTTTTTCTTTTTTTTCAGACAAGGCCTTGTTATTGCCAAGGCTGGTCTCAAACTCCTGCTCTCAAGCAATCCTCCAGCCTTGGCCTTCCAAGGTGCCAAATTCAAAATTTCCTCTGCATCTGTGGCGACTTCTTTCTGAGTTCTAATTTTGTGATCTGGAATCCGACATTTGACACCTGACACCTGGAATCAGTCATTTACCATTTGTGGGACCTCGGGAAAAATGGTTAGCCCTGTGTCTCAGTTTCCTCAGAGGTAAAATGAGCATAATGATAATTCTCACCCCGTGAAGCAGAGCCAGCGTGTTCTGCGCTCAGTAAACGCGGGCTGTGATCAGTCTTCGCTGTCACTCAGTCAGGGGGGCGGGTGGTCTAGCTATCCAACGTTTTCTTCAAAAAATCAGCTCTGTAGTTAATATGTATTGTATACTTGAAAATTGCTAAGGGAGTAGATCTTAAATGTTCTCACCACGAAAAAAATATGTGAGGTTCTGGATATGTTAATTAGCTTGATTTAATCATTTCAAAAGACATACATGTATCAAAACATTGCATTGTACACTATAAATATGTACAATTTTTATTTGTCAATTATACCTTAATAAAACTGGAGAAAAAAACCAGATCTTGGATTTATTCTATTTTCCAGTTATTAAACTGATTGATTTCTGTTTTACTTTATCATTCTCATTCTTGTGCTTTCCTTATGTTTATTTTGTTGGAATTTTAAAATTTCTTGAAAGTAATATTTAATTCATTTATTTCTATTCTATTGTGTTGAGTAGTATGTTTAAAACTATAAATCTTTTCTCTGAGTATGTTTTTAGCCATCTTATAGTAATTTGATTATAGTCTAGATATTCTGAAATTTCAGGTTTGATTTCAATTTGGAAAGGAATTTCAAAATTTCCAAGAGGTTTCTTTTTTTTTTAATTTTGCTTATTAAACTGTGGATTTTTTCTTTTTTTTGACATAAAATAATGCAATCTGTACTATTTCTAATTTTGAAATGAATGGAGGCTTTCTTTGGCATTCAAAATATAGTCAGTTTCAAGAAATGTTTCAGGGACAATAGAAAGTATAATCTACTTGATATGGAATTAAATATTTATATTAATGATTATATTATTCTCATGTTCTATATTATTACTTATGCCTGTAGATTTCCTTTGTCATGTGAAACTTCGGTGAAGTCTTTCTGATTATGTTTTTGTTGTTGCATTTCCAGACACTTGCTGTGTCTATTCTGATACTTACAGTGCCAGAGTAAACCACTAAAGCAAACAGACACTTGCCTCCCTGCCCCCCCAAATAAATGTAATGGTTCACACATAGACACAGTTTTAGTTTCCTATTTGATATCTGGTTAAACAATTCTTTGAATTCTTTCTGTCCAAATAGCTGGGATAGTTTCTTTCTTTCTTTTTTTTTTTTTTGAGACAGAGTCAGACAGAGTCTCCCTTTGTTGCCTGGGCTAGAGTGAGTGCCGTGGCATCAGCCTAGCTCACAGCAACCTCAAACTCCTGGGCTCAAGTGATCCTCCTGCCTCAGCCTCCCGGGTAGCTGGGACTACAGGCATGCACCACCATGCCTGGCTAATTTTTTCTATATATATATTTAGTTGGCCAGATAATTTCTTTCTATTTTTAGTAGAGACGGGGTCTCGCTCTTGCTCAGGCTGGTCTTGAACTCCTGACCTTGAGCAATCCTCCTGCCTTGGCCTCCCAGAGTGCTAGAATTTACAGGTGTGAGCTACCGCGCCCGACCTAGCTGGGCTAGTTTCTGTCTCCTGACAGAAGCCTGGCCCAGTTGTCCGTGAGAGTCACTCGAGTGGGCAGAGTGGGGTGTGGGGAGGAAACACATGATGTCCACAGGTAGGAAGCCAGGCTGCAGCAGTCTGGCCATCTTCCTCACCTCCCTGTCCCCCAGCCCGCAGGAGGGGTGAGCAGGGATGTTCACAGGCCAGGCCTAGGGGTGGCGCTCACTTTTGCTCCTAGTCCATTGGAGAACATTCTACTGAAATCACAAGGAAATGCAGGTCTACCTGAGCAGCCGCATGCCCATCTCTAAGGTGGGGCGTGCAAGCAGAGAACAGATCTCAGTGGACAGCCACTGAGCCATTTTGTTTATAGAGTTAGGCCACTTGTATTCTAGTTACAGATTAACACTTTTTCACATTTGATTAATGTTGTCTCATATTAAAGCGGAGAGTTCAAGTATATTGGATCTGAAGACTATATGGCCAATTTTCTGATGCACCCCAACCCCCCACCAGCATTCTGGTAATCAAAAATTACTTTTCAAGGATTAAATGAGATGAAAGCTATAAATGCATTTAGAATTATCCCTGGCACATAAACATTAAACATAGGCTGTTTTATTACTTATATAATTAAAATGATATGATATATTGATGTGATGTTGTCATCTTGCTGGTTCCTGTATTGTTGCTACTTAACTCAGTAACAGGCAAAGATTTTTCTGTTTGATTCTTACCTTTTAAAAAATCATACTATATCTACTTTATATTCTAAATCTTGCAACAGCTCCCAAAATAAAATTCTGACCTAAGATATGAAATTTATTGGCATTGTAGGAACTAATCTTGCACACCTTATGGAATGAACTCCTGAGACTGAACATCTTAAAGCTCATTAATCTGGAAAAAGAAGAGCTGCTGAAGAACATTTCCTTTTTAAAAATTTTAACAGCCATAACACTACTTTATTGACAGAGTATCACTAGAAACTCTAGGACTCCATCACTCTAAGTGCACTGCTGCATGTTTCCAAGTAACAGGACACAGCCGAAAACCGCCGAGACTAGTCAAGTACGGAAATTGGTGTAGGTGGGGTGATTGTTTTTACAGCAAATGCAAAACTGCTTCTCCAGCCCCGCATGGCTGCGTGTCCGCCAGGACCAGTGGGGTGGGGGCGAGAAAAAAAATAAAAGAGAAAAAAAAAAACCCACAATAACAAAAACAAAAACCTCCAGCTGAAAATTCCAAACAAACAAACAAACAAAACAAATAACAGTGCCCTCTGTGAAGGCACTACTGAAAATACAAGAGCGCCAGTCCAGTTTTCTTTTCTTTTCTTTTATTTCAGGATATTATGAGGGTACAAATGTTTTGGTTACATTTTTTGTCTTTGTCTCACCCAAGAGAGGTTTAGAGGCTTGCCCCTCCTCTCTACAATGCTCACCGCGTCCATTAGTTGTCAGTTTACCCCCCCCAACTCCCTAATCCCTGGAGAATATCACTACCGTGTGAACACCATAGTGCCAATTTGATGGTGAGTACATGTGGAGCCTATTCCTCCGATTTTGTGATACCTCACTGCGGATAATGGGCTCAAGCTCTATCCAGGAAAATATAAGAGGTGCTAGATCACTGTCGTTCCTTATAATTGAGTAATATTCCATTGTATACATATACCAAATTTTTGTAATCCACTCACGAATTGACGGGCACTTGGGTTGTTTCCAGATCCTTGCAATAGTGAATTGTGCTGCCATAAACATTCGGGTGCAGATGCCTTTATTATAGAACGTCTTTTGCTCTTTTGGGTAGATTCCTAATAGTCCTATTGCTGGATTGAATGGTATTTTTGTTTTTAGCTCTTTGAGGTATCTCCAAATTCTTTTCCACAGAGGTTGCACCAATTCTTGGCCTAGGCAAAGAATTTTTGAAGAAGACCCTCAAAGCAATAACTGCAGCAACAAAAATAAATAGATGGGATTTGATCAAATTAAAAAGCTTTTGCACAGCCAAGGAAACTATCATTAGAGCAAATAGACAGCCTACAGAATGGGAGAAAATATTTACTCTCTACGCATCCGATAAAGGGCTGATAACAAGAATCTATCTAGAACTTAAAAAAATCAACAAGAAAAAAAAGCAAACAACCCCATCAATAAATGGGCAAAGGAAATAAACAGAAACTTTTCAAAAGAAGACAGAATAATGGCCAGCAAACATATAAAAAACGCTCAACATCTCTAATCATTAGAGAAATGAAAATCAAAACCACAATGAGATATCACCTAACCCCAGTGTGAGATTGGCCTCTATCAAAAAATCCCAAAACAACACATGTTGGCGTGGATGTGGAGAGATGGGAACACTCTTACACTGCTGGTGGGACTGAAAACTAGTGCTGCCTCTGTGGAAAGCAATATGGAGATATCTTAAACAGATACAAGTAGACCTACCATTTGATCCAGCAATCCCATTATTGGGCATCTACTCAAAAGAACAAAAAACATTCTATAAAAAAGATATCTGCACTGAATGTTTATAGCAGCACAATTCACAATTGCAAAGATGTGGAAACAACCCAAGTGCCCATCAATACATGAGTGGATTAATAAAATGTGGTATATGTATACCATGGAGTTCTACTCAGCTATAAGAAACAATGGTGATCTAGCACCTCTTGTATTATCCTGGATAGAGCTGGAGCCCATTCTACTAAGTGAAGTATCCCAAGAATGGAAAAATAAGCACTGCATGTACTTACCAGCAAATTGGTTTCACTGATCATCACCTAAGAGCACATTTAGGAATAATCAGGTGTTGGGCAGATGGGGGGGAAGGGATGGGTGTATACATACATGATGAGTGCGATGTGCACCGTCTGGGGGATGAACACGCTTGAAGCTCTGCTTCGGCGGTGGGGGGGGGAGGCAAAGGCAATATACATAACCTAAACTTTTGTACCCCCATAATATGCTGAAATAAAAATAAATAAATAAATAAATAAATAAATAAAAAATAAAAATTAATTGGAGACAAAAAAAAAAAAAAAGAAAGAATCCCAGGAACTAGTAAAGGAAACAGATCCTAAGAATGATGAAGCAAAACGATCAGAGAAATAGGAAGAAAAACAGGAGAAAAGTGTGTCTGTGCAGAAGTGAGTGTTCAGTTCTGCCCATAGTCATGCAAGTCACGGATTCAGGCACCCGCTGTGAAGACACTAACGCTGTGATTCGTCACTGGTCATCTTGGTAAGAAAAGTGAAGAGCAGAGACTGAAGGCAGAAGCCAGACTCCAGCGGGTAGAAGAGAGAACGGGAGGGGAGGGGATGGACACAGCAGGAGCAGCAGCTCTTTCCGAAGCCAGAAAGGAAGCGAGACTGTGACAAAGAGGGTTAGTGCTGAAGAAATGCGGCTCCGTCCTCCTCCTCACATGGTGGCAGAAGCAAGGGTAGGATGACACTGGCAAAGCCCTAGACCCGGAAACGCACGGAGTTGAGACCGCGTGGGAAGCCGAGTCAGGGCAAAGCGAGAGGACAGAGGCGCCACCACCACCCGGGACAAAAGCAGCGATTGCATCTGGGGTACAGAACTGGGGATCTAAGACGAAAATGGGCAAAAGTGAGAAGCAGTGAAGGAGACGTGCAAGATAACTTGGGGACTGCCAAGAGCAGGATTTAATTTTTGCAGGAGGCTTGGGACAGCTGCCTTGCGTGTGGCTGACTTAGAAAGGACGGCACAGATCGACAGACGGTTCAAAAGATGTAAGAACAAGGATGAGGGCTTGGAGATTTTAGATTTATAGGATGTTAAAGTTGAAAGGTGTTGTCAAGGCTGTGGAGCTTAAGTCCTTCAATTTATCAATTCATACACTCATTTGGTCCTATAATAATTACTTATTAACTGTGTGCCATGCATGATGCTACATGCTGGACATTGGTACAGAATAGCTTTAAAGTAATTTTACCATTAGGGTCTGTGGTATAGATTCTGCTTCCCTGGTTTTTAATAAGCCCACAATTTTTTTTTCAGAAGTTCACTCACTTTTTGGCTTATTTTAATTCAATATTTTCCTTTTCTCTTCTTAACAAATTATTCAGCTTTTAGACCATTGACTTTTACATGTTTCTTTCCTTCTTAATCTCTTGCCATCCTTTTAGCTATTGCAGATTCACTGATTGGAGACCAACAACCGACAGCATCCCCAGCCGCCCTGCTCGGGGGAGTCCCTCTTCCCTCTGAGCCCAGGCTGCCTCAGCACCTGCCCGGCCAACCTCCATTTCCAGCCGAGAACAAGCCCCAAATGGAGTGGATTAGGTGAGTGAATTAGGGTCCAGGAAATGAACAAAGACGCAAATATCATTAGCCAATAAAGTAAAACAAGAAAAAAATTAAAAGTGACATCATTTTGTAAAAAAAAAATTCTTTGCCTAGGCCGATGTCTAACAGGGTCTTCCAATGTCTTCTAGAATTCTTAAGGCTTCATGCCTTAGGTTTAAGTCTGTTATCCATCTTGAATTGATTTTTGTGAGAGGGGAGACGTGGGGACCCAGTTTATATGGATGAGCAAATGGGAGCCCAGAAAACTTCATGTGTGCCGTGTCCAACAGCCGGTTAGTGACAGAACCGATGTGAAACCAGGCTGCCTATGTTGAAGCCACGGCACCTCCGGGTTCCCATTCCTGGCAGTGCGGGCATGGAGTGGGCAGGAACAGGTCTCAGGCACTGCTGCAGCAGGGCTGGCAGGTGCTGTGGCCCTTCCAAGAGAAACTTGGCGTTCTGTATCAAAAGCCTTAGAAATAATTGTGCAGATATTGAACAAGAGTAAAAATATGTGTCTTCAGCAAGGTCAACTGAGGCAACATAAACAATAGCAAACAATTAAAAATTACCTACTGTTCAACATCGATTTGGTAAATAAATGGTGCTACTTTATACAACAAAGTTATTGTGCAGTCATTAATAATTGTGATTTAGATGTATAAAGACAAAAGATATAGAGACAGTTTAATCAAAATGTATGTGTAAAACAGAATCTAAAATATGATATTGTTTATAAAGATGTCCACATACATTTATGTGTACATACACACTCATTTTTAAAAGCTCAGAAGTATACAGATTAAACTGATAACAAAATCATGTCTCTGCATGCTTATATTTACAGTTGTTTTTCCATTACAATTACTTGTATTTTTCACTTTTTTATGTTAAACATTTATCTTTCACTGAAAAAAAAGTTTAATTTCTATTTTTAATGGTAGATTAAAAATAAATAATGACCAATAAGACAGATACTAGCTTAAAATAAGAAAAATCCAAAACAGGATAATGTGATCCCATCTTTGTAAAATTCTGTATAGTTTATATTTATATTGTACTATATTACATTATAAAAATATACAATAAATTCAGCATTATCTCTGAAAAAAATAAAAATTACTTTTGTGGGTTTTTTTAATGTATTTTGTAAAATTTTAGTTAACAAAACTTTTTTTAGAGGCTGGCCTCAAATTCCTGGGTTCCAGTGATCCTCCCACCTTGGCCTCCAAAGCAGTGAAGGTACACACCACTTTGCCTGGCCACTTTTGTACTTTAAATGATAAACTTTAAAAAATGTTTTATTTCTTGATTTATTAACTTTAAAAAATGAAGTGAATACTGACTTCTTGCTGGGAAAGACAAGGAGATTGGCTCACTCGCCCTTCCTTCTCAGCCCTACTGAGTTACCGACAAGCTCCAGGGTTTTGTCCCAGTCCATTGGTCACATTATGGTAAACTGTGAAGCTTGTCTTTAGTCATCTTTACATCCTTTGCTGTCACTGTAAACCTCATGGTTGTTTACTACTAATTTTATATTTTGATGGATTCATGGTTCACAAATACTCTTTATGTATCGTGTCTTCTCCATTACTACACTCTTCACATTGTTTCTCTTGGTCGACTGGATTTAGTCAAATATTATTTTCACGAAAAACTCACAGCTGTAATGATTGCCAAGTCCTTGCATATTTAAGAATTCTTCATTTGCCTTTATAAACTGGTTGGAAGAAATAAACAACTCAGGTCACACTTGTGCCACGTTGAACTGATGTGGAGAAGTTGCGTGCTAGAAGGTGACTATTTTTTTTTCTTGGCTTGAAATTCTCCAAGTAGCTTCTCCAAGATGTGTTCCAATGTCGCTCATTCTGTGTCAGATATTTCTAGAAGATGGCGTGTTGTCTTTATCTGTAGATTGAGTTCTCTGTTCAGGGAAAACGTTATCATACCTTTGACTTTTCTTTCCTGCGCCAATGGTACCCTTTTCTACCTACTGGTTTTCTCCACGTCGGGTCCACCTTGTCCACCCCCATCTCTGTTCTTTGCACCTGCATTCATGGTGGTTACCTTTCTGGCCAGAGGCCACCTGAGCGGAGGCCTTCCCACGGCCACAGCAACCCCAGTGGCCTTTGCCCCTCTTTGCCCTCGTCCCGCCTTGTCTTCCCAGCACTGGGCGTCGCCACAGGCCGCCCTCCCGGGGGGCTCAGAGCTCAGCAAGGACAGGGGAGTGAGAGTTTGCTTCCCCCCACCGCCGGGAACAGCGTCTGGCATGTCGCGTCGAAGCTCAGTAAGTTCCCGACTGAATTATCTCAAGCTTTCCCTGTGTGTTAGCAATTCAATTTTTAGCTGTATATATTGTGTTCTTTGCTGTTTGTAATTTATGAAACTTGTTTCCTTAGCTCTAAGTTTCCTTTCTATTTTATTAAATTCTTTTATTTTGTCTTTGACTTCTTTTTTCATCGATTTCTTTTCTCTTTAACTTCTTTTAGAGTGTAGGGCATTTGATGGGGGGGATGTTCTATTCCCTAAAGTAAATTTTCTTTCTGAATGCGTTCTCTATCGACTCTTTTTTCTATAGCATTTGGTACATTTGCAGGCAGTTTCTTTTCATCTTTTAGGGACTGGCACAGCAGCTTGTGGGTGCCCAGTCCCAGGGCAGGTGGCCTTTGGAACCTCTTCCACCCAGTCTCCCAGCTGAGCGCTCTCTCTTGAGCGGTAAGACCACAGTCAGGAACATGCTACCCTCAGAAAGACAGAAAAGGTGGAACAGAGAAAGTGCTAACACAAGACCCCGTTGGATAGAGGGGAAGTGGGCAACGGGAAGCCCTGCCTTCAGTCCCCTGCTCCCACTGAGGAGTGAGGCCCAAAGGCAGTTGTTTCACCCATTTTTCTTCTCTGGCTGAGAGGAGAGGAGGGACAGCCCCTGGGAAGATGGGAGTGAAGGTGGGGAGGTTACTCCTAAGGTTGACCATCTCTGTCCAAGTAGAAAACCTGAGTTTACCATTTGGCAGAACAATCCACACTGAAAAGCACTGTCCTTGGAAACGGGACATGCCCTTGACTAGGCAGCATGAGTTCAAGCCCAGTAGTTTCGGACATTATAGGAAAAAAAAAAGTAAAGGGGGGGGTGTCATCAAATCCAGTCACCACTGTCCACACGCCCCAGCCTCTGGGTAACAAGACACGTGTCCAGGGTACCAGCCCTCAGACTGGACTGTTGGAGACGAGCTGTTCTGGGGAATTATAGCCACTCTCATCACTGGCCTCCCTCCCAGCTGCAAAGCCAAAATGCCCACTCCTATTAGTCCTTCCCTTCCTTGGGGAGCATCCTGTGGTTTTTCACTACACAAGGGTGCCCAGTGAGAGGACAAGGGGCTGAAATCCAGTTTACTCTGAGCCATGTGTCCTGTTACGGGGTTGCTTCTGCTCAGAGAAAAGGCCTTTCCCTTTGCACAAAGGTGCCACTCACGCACCAAACTTTGTGCCCCTACGGCTGAGCGTGCCCAGCAAGGGTGCCTCTCCTAATCAGTGGGCTGGCAGTCGCCCTGCTGGAGAGTAACAGCAGATGGCAGGGCGTGTGGAAGGGCTCCCGCTCCAAGGGACACGATCTGACTTCCCCTACATGTTGACTGCACACTCATCTGATTCCCTCCAGCTGTATTTGGTTTTTCATAAATTACCTACTAATCTGGCCCTCACCCCCGCACAGTTTCTGGGTGCAGAGTATAGAAGCCAAATACTAATTCTAGTGGGTCTTTTGTCTTCCTGATGCTTTTCAGAGTTTACAGTAGGGGGTTGGACCACTTCCTTTGTTTGGATGCTGCTGGTGGTGTTTCGCTGGTCCTTTCTCCCTCATGTTCCATTCATGTTTTGAGTCCCTGAGACAGGGGACTTCAGTGATCTGGCTGCGGACTCTATGCCACTTCCCAGCTCTCCTTGGTTCAGACGTGGTCCCTGTGCTGCTGTTCTGTTTGCACACTGCGTGGGCTTTTGCACTTTTACGCCCCGTCTATGTCCTATGTACACTCATGAAGGGCTTAAACCTTGTCTGCATCTACTCTCAAAGAGTTTTGCTAAAAAGTAAATGTATCCAGGTGTTCAGTAAATGTTATTTGGTGTCCATAAGGCAATGCAAACTTATCACATATTGAAGATGACATCAAGATGATCCCACACTCTGGTTTTCAAAAACTGAAATATGACTTTTGCAGACTTAAATAAAATGGCAGGATATGTGGAAAACACCCAGTTTCTTAAAATGATGAGCTGGAAATATAGTTGAATTTGATATTCGGTCAGGAGTTTCCAACAGACGTCGCTTGTACAATAAACTTACACAGTGAATCTGCCATTGTGATAGAGGAGGCTTTAAATCAGATTTAAATCTTGTCATACCGAAGTAAATGTGCTGATACTTTCTGCCAGTCTCTAGTGCAGCTGTTAAGACATTTGGGCTCTATGCACCAAATTGGATTTCTCAATTTCACGAGTTGTGCGTTCTAATTCTTACTATTTTTTGCTTTGCTAATTTGAAAACAGGTATTGGCTTCTGTAGAGGTGAACATCAAGATTTACTGATTCCAAATATATCTTTCAGAACAATAAATTTTTAATCTCATTAAAGCACAAAGTCAATACATATGTCACAGATTCTAAATGCTTTCAGTAGCATAGGAAAACATCAGAATTTTGCATATGTAACATCTGAGCAGGAAGCTAACACTCATTCAGGAAACATACGTTTGCAAATGATCTTTGATTTCAACTAAGACAGCAGTTTTCTGGCAATTTTGCCCAGCTAATCAGATTTTTTTTTTAATTCTTAAAAATACAACACGGTTCATTTTCCTTCAAATTTTAGCAAACATTAAATACCTCAAGGGTTTTTTTCTTTCTTTCTTCATTTTCCAGTTTTCCCAGCTATGAAGTGTCGGTCCTCAATTCTCTCTCCATGGGCTTCATGCTTAAGTTTTATAACTTCATCATTCAGGACTATCTTTTCATAAATTCTCTTCATACACTGAGTCAAGTAATTTAATTCTCCTCTTTCTCATGTCCCTCTCCCTAAGATATTCTACAAGGTCAGATTTTATCTCGTTACTCTCAGTTTTGCTAACTAACACACACACAATTGCTTATGCAGGATCTCGGTACTGTACCTCGGAGGTGAGGAGCGTGACTGACAGCGGACACTTCCGCGTGCCCTCACAGCCACTTACTTCGTGCCAATTGACTTGCTACTGAAACCGCCTGGACTTTCTCAGACCCTTTCAAGACTATAAATGGGCTGTATTCTTTATGTGACAAATGTGTCTTCTCAGGTGAAACTCCAATAAGACTGACTAGAAAAATAACTTTCTTTGGGGCCAGGATTCAAACTAATGGGCTGCAATGTAACATTTAGGAGGGAAACAAATTCATAAAATTTGAATGTTTAATTTACTTTTTTAAATTTTCTTTTATTTCAGCATGTTATGGGGGTGCAAATGTTTAGGTTACATATATTATTGCCCTTGCCCCACCTGAGTCAGAGCTTCAAGCGTGTCCATCCCCCAGAGAGTGAGCACCGCACCCATTAGGTGTGAATATACCCATCTCCTCCTCCCCCCTCCCATCTGCCCGACACCCGATGAACGTTACTACTCTATGTGCACTTAAGTGTTGATCAGTTAATACCAATTTGATGGTGAGTACATGTGGAGCTTTTTATCCCATTCTTGTGATACTTCACTTAGTAGAACTGGCTACAGCTCTATCCAGGATAATACAAGAAGTGCGAGATCACCGTTGTTTTTTGTGGCTGAGTAGAACTCCATGGTATACATATACCACATTTTATTAATCCACTCATGTATTGATGGGCACTTGGGTTCTTTTCTACTTTCTATTTTTATTAAAGTTTAAGTAAGGTTGGCAGCAAAATATGTATAATGCTAGGTACTGTAGATTCTCTTCCATTCTGTCTCCAAATCAATTAAATGAAAATACTAAACTCAATCTTGTGAGCCTGAGAGCAAAGACTGTTTCCAGACACATTCATTAATTCAGAAATAAAATTTAATGACTTACTTGTTTTTACCAGTACAAACCAGGTTAACATGCTTCTGAACAACCCTACACATGTCCTATCTTTAGCAGGAGCTCAAAGAAAATGTTTGATAAGGTACAGATTTATTATATCATAGTTCAACCCCTATAGTTAGCATAAATACAAAGCTGTAGTCACTTTTACAAGGTAAAAATTGTGCAACAGCTCTGTAGCTAAAATATTATTAATGCAGTTTCTGAGAATCAAAGTATCAGCTGGCTGATTTTGCTTTTATGATGTATATTGACATCTTCCCTAGCATGACAATGCCACCAAAAAAGGTTTACCATTCTTTCAATACCTTTTGATTCCCAGTATGCATTACTAGTTGGCAGATTCATTTTAATGGCAGTAAGGTAAGAATTCAGAGTCCAAAGAGCAAAGATTCACTTTGATGAGCTATTTCATCATAAAACATGCAGCGGTGAATTTTCAAT
The DNA here is from genome assembly GCF_020740605.2 of Lemur catta. Taxonomy (NCBI): domain Eukaryota; kingdom Metazoa; phylum Chordata; class Mammalia; order Primates; family Lemuridae; genus Lemur; species Lemur catta. Next base: position 3,878,430 of record NC_059147.1, on the reverse strand, counting down.
TCATAAACTATTGCTGTCATTCAGTGAACTTTTTTTCACTTGATTAAAAGCGTTTACCATTAGACTGGCTGTGCCATGCAAGAGGTCCGATACCTCTGCCGAGGGTGTGGCTGTCACCCACCAGCATGATCAGCTCATATATGAGTGGCTGCCTTGATTAAGCTTCAACACTAAACACGACACACTTCCAGAACACGTGTCTTGGCAGAGCCTCTGCCACCGTCCTCGCTAGCTAACCAGACATGGGTCATCGTTGCTTGGCTTGACTTCTCCTTCCAACAGCAAACTCATCACAACCTTTGTCAAATAGCTGCATGTTCCTCTTTTTCCCAGCGGGGGAGTGTTGTAAAATGAAGTCATGTCATCCTACAAAGGAAACCAGTAAGCAAGTCAGCTGATTTTTGTTTGTAAAGACTTGACAGGTAAAATCAGTGTCAGCCTAGGGGGAAAAATAAATTCACAGAAAGATTTCTTCACAGAAAATACGAGTTTCCTGAGCTTTTCTTTCCTTTTCCTGAGGCATCTTCTCAGCATATAAAACAAAGAGACATTTTTAGTATTCTCCTCTTTGCTGATAATTTTTATTTACTTTGAGAACCTCTTTTTCAGATGAGCATAAAATATTAAACAGAGAGCCTGGAAGGGATTGTGTTAGGTGGTACATAGCACAATGCAGCCTCCTGGATTCCCCAGAATTTAATTTTATAGCCTTCTGGAATCTACAGCTCCTCCCTGATAAGACATTTTAACTGCTAACTATATAAATCAAATTTATTTTTTCCTAGATTTCTATTTTTGTCAGAACTTCATGGCTAAATTGACTAGTAATTAACTAAAAAGTAACATTAATTCCTCAAATAAGTCAGACTGCCCATCAAGTATTTTGTACTCTGTGAATCTGTTTTGTAAATTAAATGGTAAGAGATTAGGGATATTTTGAAGAATTAAGACAATGAAAACAATTCTACAAAAAGCTGTTTTTTCTACTTACTTGTTTTTCAATCTCCTTTAGCCGACTCTCATCTTTTTGAAATTCATGAAATGCATCTTTCACCAGTCTGTCTAGATCTACTTTGTCTTGAAATTCTAGCTCCGGGTTTCTTTCCAGTACAATGGATACAACCATCAGTAACTAGAAGAGACCGACGTTGAAAGCCAATTACATGAGCTGTAACAGCGACACAGTCTGGACATGTTTTCACTCTTTAATCCAGTGGAGGGACGGGGCTAGCATGCCACAGTATGTTCTGTATGAGAAGCTTAAAGGTCACCTACAGATGGAAACTATCTAATTTTGCAAATTAGCTGCATAAGTTCTGTTTGGAAACTGTATATGTTTTTCATTGTGTGTATCCCTATAGTTGTATAGAAATGTTTTTTTTGTCACGTAAATAAAACTAATAACTTACAAAAATGGCTTTCCTAACCTTGTACATAGTACGCAGTGCCCTGATCACCCAAACTGTCCTCTGGGCATTAATCCTTGCTAGCAAGACACCAAAACGTGTCCAGTGGAGCAGGGCGGCCAGAGGAGAGGCGGCAGTGAACAAAGGCAGAGAATGCAGGTGAGCTCAGTGGAGACTCTGGATCTAAATTCATGATCAGATGACTTGGAGCCCCGCACCCCAAATGAGTTCAAGTCTGTAAGGCCATAGATGTTGCTCAGGGGATGGCTACGTTTTAAACAAATACACTTAACTTTTGACCTCTATGACATGAATACTATTTGGTGTGCATAAACTCTTTTAGTTTAATGCATCACCCTATTGTTTCGCCGTCCCACACACTCACCCTAAGTGGTACAGTTCACTTTGGATGCCCAATTCATTTCAGATGCAAAGCCTGTGCCTGAGTGTGCGGTTACTGCTGCAGGCATTCTGTTGGGCTTTATGGGTCCTACTTAGTGCGCTGAATAGGAAACACCTCATACTTCCCAATTTGGGAATCTTGCTGACTGTACTTTACCTAAAGGCTTCCAAAACAGAACCTGAAAGAACCAAAGGAAGCACTTTCAGTAACATTGAGGGGTCACAATGTGGGAGACCTTGGGGTAAGGCTCTGGCCAGGAGAATACAAAGGTTTATTACACCGTAGATGTAAAGGACAATTTCTCCTGCAAAGGGAACGATCTCACTGTGGTCCACAAGAAGGACCTCTGTGTCCACTGTCTGTCCCAGATGCTGGGTGCTCGACGTGGAAGGCTGAGGCGACAGCACAGGAAGGCATTCACCCACCCAACAACCCTGCGTGTTCTGGCAACCCCGTGTCTGCCTCGCCCCCACGCGCTGCCACACTGACTGCCTGGCACCGTTCACAGCCGGGACGTCGGAGGCAAAGGCGGATCTCACTCAGCTCTGACTGCAGCCCCAGAAATGCTGGATTTAAAGAACATTTTAGTGCCACATCCAGTTAGCACTCGCTGACAGCTTCTGTCTCAGGAAGACGAATTACCTCCCCTCAAGAAACACAAAGTCTGATGGAGACAGTCCCAGAGAAAGAGACAAAGTGAGGATGAGCTGTATATTACACCCATGATTTGGTCGAGTCTCTATGTGTTTGGCACAATGTTTTAATGTGACAAAGGGTATGTATGTGCGTATTTCTATTTTAGCATTTGATTTTACATGGAGCAATGATGATACAGCACACAGTAACATGTCTTCTCTTCATACTAAATATCAACAGTGATGATCCCTTGCTAGTGGGTGTGGAGGGAATTTTTGTTTTCTTTTCTGTAATTTCCTGAATTGTTGAAACGTTCTACAATAGTTGTGTGTTATTTCTATAAATAGAAAAAACTGAAAACAAAATGAATGGGAAAGGCCACCTCCTCTATTCTCATGACACTGCCGATGTGCCCGTGTCGGGCGCGGGCATGGAGAGGAAGAACTGGGCTGCCGGCTGCCACCCCGACTGCTCACGCGCCTTGACTGGGCCCAGGCTGGCGTCTTCCCGAGGACTCAGCTGGCAGGATCATGGTTAGGTGAGGAATGGAATTCTTGGTCTCTTACGCAGTTTCCCTTATACGAGTTTTCAGGGAGCAAATAGCATGCTTCTTTAGCAACTTTAATACGAACCTCCACAACGATCTGTCTGTACTTTGGCTGGTCAATATTTCCCAATGTGTCTTCAACAAGGAGAGAGAAATTCATCTCATACATGGTCATATCTGACAGGGTTGGTTGCTGAAAAAAATAACTCCACATTAACATGCTGAACTGTTACACTGGAGTTCTCATTGCATAGAGGAATTTCATTTTCTAATCAATAATCTTTTTCAGTTTCTATAAAACCTTAGAGAGCACTTTTAGCTACACAACTGGATTTTATGTACGTCAAACTACTAAAGCCAACCAGCTATTGTGCTAAATTAAACCTCTCATTTTTTGTAGTTATCTTCACCATATTAATGTCTTAGGGGAAAAGGAGCACATTAGAAAGCCACTTTAATACACAAAAGGAACAGCCAAAAGCTGAGACAACAAATAGAGCACATATTGCTTCCAGAATTAACACAGGAAGTTATGCTTGCTGTCAGGCTTCAACATGCAAGTCACTTGCTATTGAATTTACATCATTACTGAGGCAGGTCCTTTCTGAGCTGGCAGCATAAAAATGCACACAAACAGGAGAAAACAGCATTAGGTGCAGAAATGGCAAGGAAATGGAAAAAAGGCAAAACTAAAAGAATTTTCTCTACTCTGCTGTTTATCTTTCATTTAAAACAAGAGTATTGTACAGTCTTTCATTCGCTTTTCACAAACCAAATGAAAACAGAAAATAAACTCAAATTCAAATCCAAGTTGGGGTATAGGGGTTAACCCTCAAAGGATGGAAGGGAAGACTCTAAATGTCAGACTTGTATGGTGGAAAGCAGATGGAGTTACTAGATTTATGACCAGACACGCAGAGATGATGACACATACTTGCTTGCTTTTACCTCAATGGTGACTTGGACTGAACTATTTTTTTTTTTTTTTTTGAGACAGAGTCAGACAGAGTCTCCCTTTGTTGCCTGGGCTAGAGTGAGTGCCGTGGCATCAGCCTAGCTCACAGCAACCTCAAACTCCTGGGCTTAAGCGATCCTCCTGCCTCAGCCTCCCGAGTAGCTGGGACTACAGGCATGCGCCACCATGCCCGGCTAATTTTTTCTATATATACTTTTAGTTGTCGAGATAATTTATTTCTATTTTTAGTAGAGACGGGGTCTCACTCAGGCTGGTCTTGAACTCCTGACCTCGAGCGATCCACCTGCCTCAGCCTCCCAGAGGGCTAGGATTACAGGCGTGAGCCACTGCGCCCAGCCTGATTGAACTTAATCATAGCTTCAGAACCATGTGCATCTACCTGCTACTCAAAATGGGACCCAGTAAGAATGTCCTCTTTCAACCAAGTAGCAGCAAATTTTTCAGCCTGGTGTAATAATGCCTCAGTCCTATACTCAATATAATCTACCTACTGCATTCCACAGTCAATATGATCTGACAGATTGTTCATGTTTACCAGTAATACCCAATTTGGGGCAAATGAAGCCGGAGTGCTGAACAGTTACTATAACTGCTTAGCCATCTAGCAATGGGGTGAAGAGTGCTACAGAGGGGAAGGAAGACCATTTCATGGTTTCACATTAATTTCCTCTTATCATAGGTCATTGAAAAAGTCAACCCAGATACTACTCACATACAGAAGAGCTTGCCTGATTTCCTACTCTTCTGAAAGGACTTAGGGTAAATAGCATGGCAGAAAAGTTAAGAGAAAAGGGTCAGAAGCCAAACTGCCAGGGGTCCTACCCTGGGTCTGCCACTTATACCGGATGTGTGACCCTGAGGGAATCATTGGCTGTCCTCGTCTGTCAAATGGCAACAGTACCTGTCTCTCAAGATTGTTCTAAGGATGAAAGGAGCATTTAGAAAAGTGTTTGGTGCATGAAAATACTTAGACGTATTTATTGCCGTTATTTTTATTTTCAGCAAAGAGAGGCTGTTGGCAAGGGGAGGGTACTGAATGTAAGTGGCCCAGGCTGTTGGGCGGTGAAATGGAAACCTGGCCCACGTCAGTAGGGGCTGGCAAAGAAGCCGACAGAAGGCTGCCGGACGCCCGCCAGGGTGGGAGGCGGGTGCTGAGGCGCAGGCCTGTTCCCCCCCAGCCGGCGCTCACGCAGGACAGCAGTGCACGGCTGGAGCCCCATCCCGGCAGCCAAATGAAACCACGCTCGGCCTGCCAATACTATGAAAAATTCGTTTAAAAGTTTTTATTCACTTTTTTGAATAAGTAATACATTCACACAGTTCAAATTTTGAAAGGTTAAAAAGGGTTCCAGGAAAAAGCCCACACAGTCCCCCAGCCACACAGTTCCTTCTCGCAAAGGTAGAGGAAAGAATGCCGCCAACTCCTGGCCGGTCCTTCCACAGGCACTCTAATGTGCACAGAAGCAAGAGCGCGAGTGTGTGTATGTGAGAATACTTTATTTGCGTAAAGAGCTACATCAGAATTAATTGGGTTGAAGTTTCAACACTGAAAACAAATATAGTACTCTATTTCCAAAAGGCTAATTCTTCACTTTGGGGTATAAGCAGCATGATTCAGATGCTGGGATTAAATAAATAAAATAGTGAACATGGCAAACCATCTGAAGGGGAGGGCACTAATTCATGTGAAGCACAGCTAAGTTACACGTTGAGTAAAATAAGTGATTATCTGTCTAATGACGAAAAAGTTACCGCGTTATTCACATTCAATGCAATTCCTAAGTAGTGATTTCCTTATCCAAAGCATTACTAGGACTCCTTGCTTTTTAGGTCTGATCTGGATCTGTGTTTTCAATGTACATTTTACTGTTTGTGAGGCTCCCCCGCACTGGCCCACCACCACTTGGGGTGAAGGGACACCCCCACTTAAAGTCAAGCCAGTGTAAGAAACCCTGTGTTCACTATAAGTAAACAAAGGAAGGACAGCTTGTTCAGCAAGAGGTTTGGCCATGTGGTTCCTTTAAAGAGAGCTTCCTTAAAACATCTGAAATATGACAATACAAAAAATTTTGATTACATACAACTTTTCAGCAATATATCCATTTGGGAGAAAAAGCTTTTTCTGTATAGAGGGATATTAAAATTGAAAAATAAAAGGAACTCAGATTGAGGAAAAATATTTCTAATCCAACTGATTAAACTTCTTATTTTCTAGTACTTCATCCCTTCGGGTATCTGGATACCCCTCCTTTAAAAATACCCTTAGAATATGGAAAAGCAGAAAAGTTATTTGCATCACAGAGAAGAGAAGACTTCTCTACTCTGGTGGGTCTCCTTAGAAGTTCGTTTTCCTTATATAAACATGATGGGGCTTTACCTGTGGCAGATGCTTCCCAGCCACAATGATGCCATTGGGCGTGCGCTCCAGGATCTGCCACACTCGGTCATAGAACCCGGGGGGAGTTCTATTCAAAGACCCATCGATCTGACGCCTGTTCAGCCAACATCTGTAAACCAAAGGAAAGTGCCTTAGAGCTGAAAAACAAGCTTGTTCTGGTAGAAAGCAGGGCTTTCAATATGGATTAATTGTTCCAATAGGGAAGCAAATAAAGCCAAAACCTATCAATGATGCATATCTACCTTGTGTTACAGAGGTTAGTAAATATTTCATCGAGAAAACAGAGCTTTCAGGAGAGGAGGAAATCTCCAAGATCTTAAAAAATTTAAAAGGCAAAATGTTACTCTCTAGTAAGCTATGAATTGCTTACTACATGATCAAATGATTTTCTAACACAAAAAGCAGCTTCATTTAAAACCATAGCCAATTTCACAATACCTTTATGTGGTTTTTACACATAATAAAAGGTAAGCTCCATGAAGACATGGAAATCATATAACTTGATTGCTCCTACTCATCCCTCCCAGAAAGGTGCTTAATAAACATTTGATAAATGAATAAGTGAATGCTCAAAAAAACATTAATTATAATGAATTACCTTATTTTAAACTTTATAAAAAATTTGCTATTTAAATATGGCTAAAGTTCCAGTGCTGAAAAATCAGATACAAAATCTTACATGTCACAGAATGTAATAAGACAAAATTCTAGATCTCTTATTTTCATGGATTAGCATTATTAAATCTTAAACATATGTCATTCACAAACTGTCAAAGTAGGCTTCCCCTACTTTTGTTATCTTATATAATCGTAGTATGATATTGAAACCAGGAAATTAACATTGATACAATACTATCAATTAATATATGGACCTTATTCAAATTTTGCCAATTTTACCATTAATGGTCTTGTTTTGATCTAGGGTCCAATCCGGGATCCCACCTGGCTTTTAGTTTCCATGTCTCCTGAGGCTCCTCTAATCTGTGACAGTTCCTCCATCTTCCTCTGTCTTTTATAACTTAGGCACTTTAGAAATGTCAGCTATTTTATAGGATGTACCTCAATTTGGGTTGGTCTGATGTTTTCTGATGAATAGACTGTGATTATGCACTTTTTGGCATGAATATCCAGAAGTTTCGTGCCCTTTTCAATGCATCACATCAGGGATACATGATGTTGATGTGTTTTATCACTGGTGATGTTAACCTTAAACATTCGGTTAAAGTGGAGTCAGCTGGGTTTTTCTACAGCAAGGTTACTGTTTTTTCCTTTGCAATTAGTAAGTATCTTGAGTGGAAATACCTTGGAATTATGCAAATTTTCCATTTCTCATCGTATTTCCATCCAATGATGGATTCTTGACTGCAACAATTACTATAGTGTTTTATATTTGTTTAATGATGATTTTCTATTTCCATCATTCTGGCCACACTTATTAATTGGAATTCTACTATAAGGAAGAGTCCTTTCTCCCTAGTTACCTATTTATATCAGCATGGACTCACGGATATTTATTCTATGGAGTACAACATAACACAATACTATCATTATTTTTTTGCTGAAATTGTCCCTGCTTTGGCTATTGGCGCTCCTTCAAATTGTCTCCACTATTTCCGACACACCTCTTCCCATATTTTGAGCACTTTCTTATTTTCTGGCACAAGATGCTCCAGGCTTATCTTGCATTTTCTTGCTCAGCCCTGGAATCAATCATTCCTCCAAGGGATGGTGGTTGTTTTTATTAGAGAATGGTATTTAGAAATCAGCATCTGGCCATGAGCTTAGCTCACTGTGGATGCGGTTTCATTGCCTCTAGGTCACCTCAATGGGCAGAGCTAGGACATACACACGTCCAGTTATTTCTGCATCTCCCCCCGGCGCAGAAGCCGCGAGCTCCCGACGGCGCCGTGGGCCCCAGCGCCGCCCGCGTCCTGGCGTGGAACCGCGCCCTCCGGCAGCATCGCGCTCTCAGGACGCTCAACGTACGTGCTTGTTCCCTCAGTCCCGGCGGACATACAGAGTAACCCCACAACCGCTAACTCGTACATCTGTGAGAGAACGCATTCCCTGGAGCGGGTCTGCGCGCTCCTGGTTTTCTTTGGCTCCACGGCATCAGTCGACGCGACGGCGCCGAAGGTCCCTCTGCGACTCCTTTCCTCCCCGCCCTCTTGGCGTGGGAATGTCACTCATTTGTAAAACAGGTTCGTTTTCTGCTCTTTGTATTCTAGCTTGTGTCCCCGCCACATCTGGGTTAATTTTAATCCATTATTTATGCTTTTGGCACAGGAAACACCACAAGAGCCCAGGGGTCCGAGCTGCACGGAGCGTGGCGTCAGGAAGCGCCACCTCCCACACCGCCCCCCGCGCCCGCCGCACTTCCGTCCCGCACTTCCGTTCCGCCCGCCTCCCGCTCCTTGGGGGCCGGTCACGCTGGTTTCTGGTTTATTCCCCCTGTATTTCTTCTGAACACATGACTACATAAATATATATGTTTTTATAGCCCTTTCTTAAATAAACAGTAGCATACTGTGGATGCTCTTTTGCACTTTGCTGTTTTCATTTAACAATATATCCTAGAAATTTCTCCGTAAAAGTTCATAGAGATCATGCTCATTCTTTTTCACAGCTGCATAGTACTCTGCTGTGTGGCTATACCACAGTTCATTCAGTCTCCTATGTATGGGCATTTAGGTTATGGGAATTCTGAAATTTTCAAATACAAACAATGGTGCAATTAATAACCTTGTGCATATATATTTTCATATTGTTGGAGGCATATCCTCAGAGCAGATTCCTAAAAGTATTAATAAGAATGCTGGGTCAAAGGATAAGCACAAATGTAGACCTTTTTCTAGATGCTGTCTAATTCCCAACCAGAAGGGCTGTACTCGCTAGCTACATATAGGAGTGTCTGTTTCTCACAGCCTCATCAATTGTTTATCAGACCTTTTAGCTTTTGCTAGTCTGAAACATGAGAAATGGTTCAACATGTTTTAATTTACATTTCTCTAGTTATGAGTTATTTTGAACATTTTTTCAAATATCTGAAAGTCTTTTTTATATATTTTAAATAAGGTGATTAATCATGTTTCTTCCCCATTTTTCCCTTGGGTTTTTAGTTCTATCCGTCAATTTTTAAGAATTTTTGGCTATTACAATAGCTCTTTGTGGAACATATTTTGTTCCAGTTTCTCAGTTGTCTTTTGACATTGGTTATCTCTTTTCTGCCTTGCAAAATGTTGTTTTTAATTTTTATGTAGTCTTATTAATCTTTTCCTTTGCTGTCCTTGGGTTAAGTCATAGTTAGCCTTTCCCATGCTAAAACTAAAAAGGAATTTACCCATGTCTTCTTTTCTTGTATGATTTAATTTTTTCATTTAGATCTCTATTTGGAGTTTATTCTTGTGTACAGTATAAGGTATGGATTTGATTTTGTCTTTTCCCAAATGGCTATCCAGTTGTTCTTTTACTATATATTTAAAAAGTCCATACTTGATCTTTATCATATACTAAGTTTCGATATGTACTTGGGGGTCTATTTCTGGATCTTCTATTCCGTTCGACTGGTCTGTTTGCTCATGCGCTGATACCACCCTGTTTTTATTATAGATGCTTTGTAGTATGTTTTAATATCTATTAGGACAAGTCTTTCTTTTATGCTGTTCTGGTTATTCTTGCATGTTTGTTTTTCCATATGAAGTTTAGTATTAACTTACCCAATTTCATAAAACAGCTTGTTGAAATGTTACTGGAATTGCATTAAATTTACAAATGATATCTTTATAACACTGAGTGTTCCTATTTAAGAACAAAGATGCCTTTCCATTTGTTCAAATCTACTTTTGTAGAAGATCTCTTTTGTAGAAGGCATATGTAGAATTTTCTACGCATATAACTATACCACCTTGGAAAATGTCAGGCACAAATGTGTCAATAAATACTTGCCTACTTATATTAAAGCTCTTTCTGTAATAAAAAAAATTCTTCAATGCTACCCACAAGCATTTATTTTGCTCTTAGTCTAAGATTGGCACAAATTAAGACCGTGAAAGGGTTTAGACTTGAAGTCTAGTTAGGGAGACAAAATCACAGGCAACATATTTAAATAACATTATCAAACCCAGTCCCTTCTGCCAAAGTGTTGGGAGGAGATGGTGAGTGCTAAAAAGGTTCAGAAAGGGAATTGACTAAAGTGGTAAAAAGTGTTCCATTTTGCACAGAATAAAAATGAAGAAGTGCTTATAAACTATACCTGAAAAAAGTATAAAATTCAAGTCAACACAAAAAACAATTGAAGGCAGACATTTTAATCAGTCTGTTTATACCCTCCATCTATTAGGGTGGCCTTTGACCCCCTGCTGCATCTTATTTCTTATTAACATCTTACACATTTCGTAGATATGTCAGACTAACAATTACGATGTTCCTGTGAGTCCAGGGCTGTGGAGGTAGCAAAGGGCCCTGGTTACCTTCCGTTCTGTTGAGGCTGCAGGATATCCAGCAGAAGCTGTTTAACTTCACTAGGTGACAACTGATACAAATCCGTGGTTGGCTTGTTCCCACTGCGGACCTGTAGTTCATACTCCATAGCATGGATGATCCATCTGAAACAAAGCAGGGGTGAAATAAAATCACCTTGTGCTTCTCTTGGTCATGCCCTTAGCAGCACTGACCCAAGCAAAGGGGAATAAAGAAAGGGCCATTTGAATTTCCTGAACCATTGACACAGTTACTTCTGTCAAGATTGTGTGACATGATCAGACCCTTACAAATGAGGCCTGCTCTTGCACAGGCGGTGAGGTGGTAAAACATGAAAATAGGCAATTACTTAGGTTCTCACCAAGTGAGATTTTACCAATTCAGTCTGATCATATTCTGTATACAAATAGCTGCCACACTGTATTTTCTTAATACTAGATACATGCCAAAAAAAGGGACATAAACAATGCGTTTCAATATGGGCTGAGATATGCCATTATGTAAACATCCTTTCCCAGGAATGATAAGCATCTTTCATCAATTTTCTGTACTTTGCAGTTATTCTTTTGGGATGGGAGGGGACAGAGAAGTACCTCTCTTTGAAATATAAGGACACAATTAGTTATAACTTAATTATAGTCATACATTAAAGAATGTACTTTAACCAACAGATGTCAGAAGAGCCAAATATTTAATTATTTTATGTGTAAATAATTTTATTTTTTGAGAAGCTTTTAAAAAGCATTTTCGCAGTTTCATCTTACTTCTTTCATTTGCTGTATTCTGAGGACAGATAAACTAGTTATGAAAACCAAAAAAAAAAAAAAAAAAAAAACTCTGGAAATAATACCGTGCCTTAGGGAACCAGAACTCTACACACCATTAGGAAAAGCCAGGGAATTACTTTTACACAGTAGATTCCTATGCTTTATCCTTAAATCCCCCGGTGAGCACTGAATAACAACCAGACAGTGCACCACAGTCTCTGGAAAGACTGTGCCTGCATCCCCAGCCGCCTTTCTCCCAGAGGGAGGCTCTGCTGAAGCCAGCCCACCGAGGGAAACATCTAGATAAAGCAATGAAGGTTTGAAGTGGCTAACTCACTACACCCAGATAGAGCATCATTGTTCTCTTGATACACTTCCTTGAAAGACAACTCGCAAGGCCTTGTGAGCACAGAGATGAAAAAGTTAGGTAGGTGTATTCAAAAGATGAAAGTTTGTCTTTCTGCCAAGACTGGATTGCAAAACATCAGTGACACATTCTCATGGGATGACTAATGTCTCTCAGGGCAGAAGATGGTAAGAAAAAATGCTAATCCTTCCCAGTTGAGCCAGAGGTGGTATCAACCAGGCACATCTCCCTTCCTGCTGGGCCAGGCCACAGGCCACAAGGTGAAGGTATCAGCTCTGTGACTGTTCCAGTCTCCACTGCCCTTGGCTAACACAGCTCTCAGCTCTTCCTACCCTCTCCCCTATTCTCTGTTGTTGCCATTTCTCAAAGTTGGGAATTTAACTGGTCTACCAGTCAATTGCAGAGTGTGTGCTGTAAAACACTGAGATAAATTATAGAGGTATGAGTGATACACAAAGGTAGAACATAATTTTTTTAAAGAAATTGTTACTATTACCGCTGATACTACATAACAAATATTTAATAGTTGTTCATCATCCAATAAAGATGATGAAGTATTTGCAAACAACAAATGTTTGAGAGCTTCCTGATATATATAGCAGAACATGTAACAGAATTAAGATTTACCATTTGTATTTCTCTAATCAGCTGAAGAGAAAAACTGGACTAAACTTTTGTTTTTTTTTTTTGAGACAAAGTCTCACTCTGTTGCCGGGGCTAGAATGCCGTGGCGTCAGCCTAGCTCACAGCAACCTCAAACTCCTGGGCTCAAGCGATCCTCCTGCCTCAGCCTCCCGAGTAGCTGGGACTACAGGTATGCACCACCATGCCCGGCTAATTTTTTCTATATATTTTTAGTTGGCCCGCTAATTTCTTTCTATTTTTAGTAGAGATGGGGTCTCACTCTTGCTGAGGCTGGTATTGAACTCCTGACCTCGAGCGATCCACCCGCCTCGGCCTCCGAGAGTGCTAGGATTACAGGTGTGAGTCACCACGCCTGGCTAAACTTTTGTTATAGGCAAAGACGAGGATGTCTTTACTTAACCATCCTCATTATTGAGTATATTTAACTAAAATGTTAAACAGGCAGAAAAGTAACAAAAACAATTATTTTGGATGCTTTGATGTTAAAGTTGTTTATAAAATTAGCTGTTACATGTCAGTTATAATAAACTATTCAGTGAACCTCTTCTTTAAATAAAAAAGTCTATTTTTATTTTATAAAATAAAATAGAATTGTTTTCTATTTATTACTTTATTTAGTTGATTCTACTTGATTTCCTTATTTAGATTTAGAATTTACCTTTGAGGCGGCCTAAAATAGTGGAAGGAACATTGGGTTAAAACTCTAAGGCTGGCCCGCTGGTCTCCGCAGCAAATCGCTGGAAGGACAGGTGGGGTGGGAGGTTCTGCTCTGGAGAAAAGTGACTTAAGAGATACAACCACTAATGCCATGTGTGAGTCTTATTTTAGATCCTGACACAAAAACAGACCAACTGAAAAAATCATTTTGGGGGAAATCAGAGAAATTTGAATAAGAATTGGGTATTTGGTGATATTAAGCAATTACTGGCAATTTTGTTGGGTGTGATAATGACACTGTGATTATTAATGTTCTTTTTAAGAGATATAGACTCACTAAAATATTCATGGGTAAAAGTCGAATGTCTAGGATTGCTTTATAATGTACTACCGCAAAAAAAAAAATAAAAAAAGAAATATAAAACAAATGTGGCAAATATAAGTAACTAACAATTGCTTATATGGGAATTTACCAAATAATTCTGTTACTACACATTTACAATTCTTCATAATGAAAAGCAAAAACGCTACAGACAGAATGAAATACTAATTCTGTCACTTATCAACTATACCCTATTAGCAAGTTATTTTTCAAATGGGAATATTACTATTACCCATTCAGCTTTATGAAATTGTTTTGAGGAACAAATAAGATAATGTATATAAAAAGGCTGTTGATATTCTAAAGAGTCAAAAAAATGTTCGCAAACTCCTTTTAAGTGACTTCTCAGACTCAGTTTAGAGGAAGGTAATATAATCTTAATTCAAGTCTTCGAGTTACTTAAGCAAGTGCCACATTCAATTAACTTTAGGAGTTATCTTCTAAAATAAATAATGTTTTTATTTTTAAAAGGCTTACCTTTTAAGGTCCTCCAATAACTTGAGTTATTAAAACTAAACATAGTCTATCACATTTATCTTTTAAAATCCTTAGTACCATATGCAAAGGTAGCTGGAGATCTAAAATGGGCTTCTTCCTTCTATTTACAAAATCTCAGCAGTTCTGTGAGCAAATTATAGACAACACTGTACTCAACAATCCCTAAAGAAAAAGGTGACTGTTTTTCATTCATTCAAGCACGAAGGAATATAATCTATTTGTCATATAATTAAAATATGTTTATCCATTCAAAAATATTGGCCACACTAATCTTTTTACACTTTGGAGTTCTTCAAATGACTAAAATAAAAATAGTAAAACAGCCTTAGACATAAACTATTAAAACAGCTCTCAGAAGCTGGATGTGGTGGCTCATTCCTGTGATCCTAGCACTCTGGAAGGCCAAGGCGAGAAGATTCCTTGAGCTCAGGAGTTCGAGACCAGCCTGAGCAACAGTGAGACCCCATCTCTACTAAAAATAGAAAAAATCTGCTAGGCATGGTGGTGCGTGCCTGTAGTCCCAGTTACTAGGGAGGCTGAGGTAGGAGGATTGCTTGAACCCAGGAGTTTGAGGTTGCAGTGAGCTATGATGACGCCACTGCACTTTAGCCTGTGTGACAGGGGGAGACTCTGTCTCCAATAAAAAAAATAAATAAATAAATAAATAAAAATATCTCTCAGAGACCTAGAGAAAGTAGATTACCAAGTGAATAATACAGTTAAGAAAATCAAGGACATTTTATCCATCTTTAGGACTACTAATCAAGAAGGATATAAAACCTGATTTGACAATTTCAGTATAAAAGCACTTAAATGCAAAATTGGGAAAGAAAGAAAGCAAGCAAATGTTGAAAGTCAAAAGAATGAAGGTTATCCATGGACTAAATCTTTATAAATTCAGTCTGTCTAAGGTACCAGAGACATGCTCTACTTGCCAATACGCAAATGAGAAAGTGGCAGTTACACAAGACTGACCAAATCAACCTTCATACGTATGAAGGTTTGAGTCGACAACAATGAATTCCTCAGGGCTACTGGAAAAGGGCAAAGGGGTAGACGAGTATTCCTATAAAGTCCTGGAAATAAGCTTATCCTTCTGAAAACTCTCTTGTTTTGAGGTTAGTAAGAATATTGCATGTGTATTGGCATTTTTCTTTCCAACATGCCCCAAACAAGGAATGAAATATAAAATAAAGTACATGGAAATCTGACACCATTGGTAAACCAGAATGGCTAACATTTCCTGAAAAAAGGCCATAAAGAATAGCACTAATCCTTGGTGAGAAACAATTTTTTTAATGATCATTCTGAAATTATTTCAAGATGGTAAGAAGGATTTACTAAATTTGCTATTAAATGAGTGAATGAATGACTCTCTGTGCAAACATTTTACTAAGTCATGTGTAATGAACTGAATTGTATTCTCCTCCTGCCCCTCAATTTATATGTTGAAGCCCTAACCCCAATGTGATAACATTTGGAGATGGGGGTCTTTGAGAGTAATTAGGTTTAGGTCATGAAGGTGGGACCCTTATGATGGGATTAGTACCCTTTGAAGAAGAGATACCAGAGAGCTCTCCCTCTCTCCACCGTGCGAGGACACTGAGAAAGAGCTGTCTGCAGGCCAGGGAGGGAGCCCTCACCAGAACCTGAACTGGCTGGCACCTTGAACTTGGACTTCCCGAACTCCAGACTGTCAGAAAATAAATTTCTTTTTTTTTTTTTTTTTTTTTGAGACAGAGTCTCGCTTTGTCGCCCAGGCTAGAGTGAGTGCCGTGGCATCAGCCTAGCTCACAGCAACCTCAAACTCCTGGGCTTAAGCAATCCTACTGCCTCAGCCTCCCAAGTAGCTGGGACTACAGGCATGTGCCACCATGCCCGGCTAATTTTTTCTATATAGATTTTTAGCTGTCCAAATCATTTCTTTCTATTTTTGGTAGAGACGGGGTCTCACTCTTGCTCAGGCTGGTCTCGAACTCCTGACCTCGAGCAATCCACCCGCCTCGGCCTCCCAGAGTGCTAGGATTACAGGCGTGAGCCACCACGCCCGGCCAGAAAATAAATTTCTGTTGTTTAAGTCACCCCATCTATGGTATTTTCTTATGGAAGCCCAAGATGACTAATACACTATATAAGAGAAGATGGGAAAGTTGCAAGAAGAGACTTTTCTCCTTGATTCATATTAATATGGAGAGGGTGACAATTTGATGAGGCAAACTGAGCTTCTCGTTTGGTGACTGGAGAACCACGACTCACTTAGTCTACCCCCAATCCAATCATCACAGAACAGAGGCAGGAGAGCTCCACCGTCTCACTTCCGTACCTCACATCAAATGTCAAAAGCAAAGACCTCTCAATGAATATCAGAAACATGCTAATGAACTTGAAGCTCTAATTACCTTCTCTTTCCTTACTGCATAAGCAATGTTACAGTCCGGGACCTATGATGCCAATGGCCTTCTCTAAGCATTGGATGCATGATCCACAGAGCAGTTGCGTGCGTCAGAGGACAAGATATGTCTGGATCATAATTACTTACAGAAGATGTCCTGGCAGTACGGAAAGCAGAGATGAAAAAGGCTTGATAACATACATCCTCAGGGGTTATCTCCCACTAAAGCCTGACTGACAGACCCGCAGCAGAAAGCAGTTGACTGGAGGTCTTTACAGTAATGGGCTGTCAGGAACGTGATCTATTTCAACAGGAGAGCTGGAGCACAAATCAATAATGAGACAGCAAATCAAATCATTACCAGACGAGAATACCATTCCGGTGAGCAGGTTAATTTTGTTCACTGGAGTGCCTGATAGCAGCAAAGTTGAAGAAATTGTATTAGGAGGATTAACCTTGGAAAAAAGAGGGAAGAAACATGGCGCTATTGGTTTAAAAGCAATTGAGGCAGTGGGTGATGTAAATAAATACGTTTTTTAAAAAGCCTCAGGGAGAGAGGTTGAATTAGAGATATAAAAGCGTATGTAGTACAGGGGAATTGTGTAAGATGTACCATGGTTAAGGCAAATGTTCTTATTTCCTGTGTCCATTGAGCCCAGTAAATGTTGGCATTCCAAGAAGAATATGTTTTCAAAATCTGACTGAACAATCTCTTTAATCATAATTAACATTTAAAACAGAGAGAAAATAATACACAGCCAGATGAGAATGAATCTGAGATGATTTATCATCTTATTACGAAGCAAAAAAATAACGTATTCTATAAATCTCCCCATCTTTCTTTTAAAATTGTGCTACAACCACTACAAAACACAAAGGACTAACTTAGAAGCAGCTACATGTTCAACAATGTATAAGAAACTTGCCATTGAAAGACTCTATAAATGAATAATTTGCTCACCAATTTTAAGCAAACTAAAAACCTTCCAGGGACTAATTCAAGGTAAATTTTGTAAAGAAACATACGGGGTACGTATTTGCTGCTGCCAATAAACAAACATGCAACGGGGCCATTCACTTAAAGGAGCTGAGGCATTAGTAAAATTTATTAAGGATGAAGCCCAATAAAAACATACAAAAAGACACAGAAGAGTCTTTTTCCTCTTCAGAGGGGCACTAGCACAAGCCCCAGACAGGATAACTACAATTCCTGAAGCTGTCTGATATCCCAAATAGAAACAGCATTCTAAAACCTTTCTGCTGATGTGGTGGAAGAGCACTGTGGGTCATAGGTCTAAGGGGATTTTACAGTGCTTGCCATGGGTTTCACGAAGTCCTACCAAGTGACAGAGAGGTGACATCATGTCAGATGGCAGGGGAGACTCCCAAAGGGATCCTGAGTTGGGGCTGCTATGTGAAATGCTTTAGATCATTCCACCGGGCCCTGAAGGAGAATCAGCCATGGCTGAAAGGGTCCCCGCCCCCCCCCCCCCCCCCCCGCAGGGTGAACACCTGTGGGAACGCAGGGTCTTTGCACACCTGGGACCAGAAGACAGGCGTGAGTGCGTGTGTTTGTTGGTGTGTGTGTGGGGTGGGGGTCCTCCTATGGATTCTTGAGATTGTAGTGTATATAAAGAACTCCCCAGATGTACCTGTTCTCCAAAAGCCGTAAGAGAGATGACCTCAAATTATCAAACGTCACAGCGATAATGCTGAAGCTGTACTCTCTGCAAAACATCTTTACATTTGTTACCCAGAATTACCACAATCCAGTGAAGAAGCCAGAGTTAGCCTCACCGTTTTATAGACCAGGGAGCTGGAAGAAGGGGTGAGGAAGCATGAACTTTGCCATCATTCACACTAGTTCAAATCCTGGTTCTTGGTCCCCTGACCTTGGGCATGTTACTCTGCAGAATTTCAAATTGCTTGTCTATAAACTCAGAGTTTTTATGAGGATTACATGAGATAACCCAGGGGTCAATCATCTGGAACATGGGACTTCAGTAAACATTAGATCTCTTCCTCTAAGGATAAGAAAGGATAATTCATGTGCCCAATATAGTTACTGAAGTTAGTGGCAGAAATGGGAACAAAATTCAAGTCTTTCCACTTACAACACCCATATTGGTGGTTTCCAGAGAGCTGAATTAGGTGACAAGGGTGGTTTTGCCTTAGGGAAGTTTGAAAATTTTCCTTAGAGGAATTAAATGGCAACTGTCGACCTTTGCCCTTATCCCATCATCTTTCCCTTTGCTGGCTCCAATAAACAGCACCACGGCCCATGCGTGTCCGCTAGCAGCAGCTCAGGCTGGCTGGGAAACTGGCAACACAGCATCCGCCACGTAGCTACGCAAAAGACAGTCTTCAGGAAGATATTGCTTCCTCTAGAAACACTGATCTTGAAAAGCCAACCAAATAAATAATTTTAAACTGTTCTTATATTTTGCTTCCTAAGCCAATTTTGATCCAACAATAGGCAGGCATATTTATATTTTAAAAACTTCTTTGTGTGTCGTTAATATGACAAAACTCTCCATTTGCCAGAGGTATCTTACAATATTACAAGGAAATAAAAAGCTTGATCTAAACCTCTCAACTTTTCACAGCATCTTAATAGATCTCCTATAGTATACAAGGGGCCAACTTAGGATCATCCTTATTTCCTTGATCTTGTGATAAATAAAAGTGCAAAATCTCATTTATTAGGTTTGTTACCTTGTAACTACGGTATGCCTTACACTGTAAAATGTTAAACAGTACTGATCCTAGATTGGAGGGCTGACAGACAAAAGACAAAACCCATCTGGAATCTATGGCACATAACTGCTATGTGAATACTGGAATATAACACAGACCGTAAGTCAAAATCATGTAGAAGGGACCACAGAGGTCGTGAGGTTCTAGAAATACACACTGAAGGCTGTTTCTGGGAGATAATGGCAATGGTACACAGGAGCAAAACATGCAGAAAGTACTCAGGACTGAAGACCAAGAACCTTGGAGGAAGGAAGACCTGGGTGTAAATCTCAGTACTTTTGCAGTCACCTATGCTCTCGAGTCTCAGTCTCTTTCCTGTAAAATGGGGGTCATAGTGCCCACCTCAAAGTTGTTATAGGGATTACATCAGACAATATGTGTGAAGAATTTTATACACATTGCCTAGCATGTAACAGACATGGAACAAATAGCATCTGTGGTTATGACGATGAAGCAAGAGGAGGAGGAAGGTTTACTAGCGTCATCTTTTGAGTGCAACGATGTGTTCTTCATACCTGTCTCCTCTTAGATCTTTACTGAAAACACAGCTTAGAGACATCCATTCGAAGGCAACCTGTACTATACTCCGACGTGATTAACTGCACCATTCCATTAATAAATGAATGGAGAAAAGTGCTACATCCTGATATCTTCTGTATGTATGACTGGACTTTTCATATAAACAAGACCCTATTTAATTTGGTGATTTCCTGAAGGATGTCACTTAACTCTTCTTTTACACTTAATTCCAGTATCATGTGTCACAAACCATGTGCATTTATCAAAATCAAAGGACTCCTTTTCTTCTCTAAGAGCACAGAGACATGCTGTCTTTTGTTTTTCCTAACGTCCCCATCACAAGCTCAAAGCAAATCACGTGACTCTGCTTGTATACTATATATTAATGAATCAAATATTTGTTGAGCATCTCGGATGAACTAGAATGTGACACAGACAGGAAGTAATACAAAATCTAGCCCCTGCCTTAGCAGAAATAAATTTCTTAAATAAATCACTCCTCATTAAAAAATATTCAACTTCTCCCCAACTAAAAATGTTCTAGTGATTAGAGCTGATCCTGTGAGGCCTGCATAAGAAGGAAATGTGCATAACGAGTTGGGCAGAGACATTATCAATGGAAGCCAGCCATGCTCACCACTATTCCACCAACGCGACAGGGACATTATCGATGGAAGGCAGCTATGCTCACCACTGCCCCACCAATGCGACAGGGACATTATCGATGGAAGGCAGCCATGCTCACCACTGCCCCACCAACGCGACAGGGACATTATCGATGGAAGGCAGCCATGCTCACCACTGCCCCACCAACGTGACAGGGACATTATCGATGGAAGGCAGCCATGCTCACCACTGCCCCACCAACGCGACAGGGACATTATCGATGGAAGGCAGCTATGCTCATCAGTACCCCACCAACGCGACAGGGACATTATCCATGGAAGCCAGCTATGCTCACCACTGCCCCACCAATGCAACAGGGACATTATTAATACAATGAGAATACAATGTCACAAGTCCAGAATAAATTCCAGGACAGTGAATAATTAAGATTTCATAGCAAATTTCTTCTGCTACTGTTAAACACTAAGTTATATGCTGCCTCCTGACATTTTCATTTTGGGTAACATAGTTTAAGGAGAAAGTGTATGTGATTCTCCTGAAAGGCACTGAACATATACAACAGCACCTATAAGAATAGGAAGAAAGCTATTTTTAGAATAAACTAAATATATACTCCCATTAATAGAAGGAAGCTTCAGGTCAGATTTGAATTCAAGAAAGGAAATTACATGGAATTTGTGAAAAGACATAAATTAGCCAAAATGCTGAATAAGCAGTAGAGGAAAAACTACTAGAGACTGAAACACATAGCTGTGTAGAATCTTGGGAAACTGTTTACCTTTACTCTAAGGCTTTGTTTAAGCGTTTGCAAGGATGACTATCACTCGAAGAGGCTCTCCCGACTAGAACATTTATTACAAAGATTGTGCTTTGAAAGAGTTACGATCTACACTTATTCTGTCTCAGAGAAATGCCTGAGTCTGTGACAATACTTTCATCCCCTGTATGAAAGAATCACATTTCTTTTCTTTTAGAGTCAAATCACATGAAAAGACCCATTTCTGTACCCTTGTATGTAGTCACGAGGTTGGAGTTGAAAATATTAGAGCAAACCAAGATCAAACAAATCAGGATATAATTCAAAGTTCTTATAATTGATTTGGAATACCTCTAAATCCTTGAAAGAAACAATTTTAAGGGATAAAAATGAAGGCCAAGTTCTATGCAGGTACAGTAATTTACTTTCAATCAAAAAAGAAAAGGAGAGATAAAGAATGGGAAATTCACTTGAAATATGCTATAGTTGAAATCAGGCAAATCATTTCGAAAATAATAAACTAAACTAAAATTTTTAAATAATACTGAAAAATATAACTTAGAAAGTAGAAATCTCCTAAAGGACATAACCAACACCAATTTGATGCGTATTTCTCAGATACTTTCCATACATCCATGACACACATATAAGTATGGTATTATTATTCTTCCTTTATAAGAAGTGGAATAATACATTCACAATTTACTTTGTTCATTTAATTTATCTTGGACATTTATAAATATCAGTATATCAAACTTCATCTTGTTCATTGTCATGGCTGCATAGCATTTTACTATATGGTTATAACATCATTTATGCAAACTATTTTCTACTGATGAATAGCTAGGTCGTTCCCAATGTTTCACTATTTCAAACAGTGCTGAAATGAAGACTGCTGCAAAATATGTCCTTATGTACTTGTGTGAGTATTATTGTAAATTCCTAGGATGAGAACTGATAAATCAAGAGGTATGCAGATACTGCCAAATAAGCAATGAGTTTTCTACATGTAATTTTGAAGGAAAGAACGGATAGTAATTTTTCAGAAGGTGCTTTATATTCACATGTAAGATTAAAACTAAGAAATGAAAGGGAAATTGAACCAACAATTAACAGAAAAGGAAAACAGTAACAAAAAACATGGGCAATAAAAAACATGAAATAGAATGCAGGAATAAGTCAACATGTAAAAGAAATGGCATAAATATGAAATATATTTCTATTAAAAGATAATATACGTATATTAAATAGTTAATACTATGGTACTGTACACTTAAAAATGATCAAGATCGTAAATTTTATGTTATGTGCTTCTTATCAAAATAAAAAAGGCATTTTAAGATATTAAAAATAAATTCAGCATACATGCTGATTATAAATAAATATATATATACACACACACAGAAAATTATAAAAGAATACTGAATGCAAAGAGATAGAAGACAGTATACCAAGCTAATAATGACAGATACAGAAAGCAGGCATGGTAGTAACATTAGACAAAAGGTAATTCAATTGTTTTTTTTTAATGCATGGTAACGGTATCCTGGCTTTGTTTTTTAAAAGTCCTTATCTTTTAGAGATACTCATTGAAGCATGTATAGATTAGATGATATGATAGATTTGCCTTAAAAGATCAAGAGCGGGGTGTGGGTGGGGTGGGTAGTGGATAAGGCTGCAGGTGAAATGAGATTGGCCATGTGATGGTATTGCTGAAGCCAGGTGACGGTATGGGCACACAAGGCTTTATTATACTGGTCTCTATATTGTAGATGTTTGAAATTTTTTAAAGTTGTAATGCTTTACATGACATAAAGATATACTGATAAAAGCTATGAAGTAACATGGACAAAACAAAATTTTAAAATATATACAGCAAAACTGATAAAAATGCAAGGAGAAATTGACACATCCATAATTACAATGAGAAATTATTAAGACTTTCATTAATCAAGTATCAAGTAGAACAGAAAATCCAATTATATAGTTAGCAAGGTATACGCACTTACACTCACTCACATGTACATATTATATATTTGCAACCAACAGAGAATATATGTTCTCTTCAAACACTTAAGGAACACCTCCCAAATTTACTACATGTTGGGTTACTCTATATGCTCAGGTTATCATTTGACTCTTTTGCAATTAGGACATTTTCACATGATACTTATACAATTAAAAATATATTTTAAAAAGAAATGTTTATACTTCATTATCTTGTCATGGGCTTTTAAAATATGTCTCATTTCATTTTCACATAAAACAAAGAGGCTAGTAGTAAAGTGAGGCTAGACAGGTTCAGGCATTTGTCCAAGGTTACCAAGACCATAAATGGCAGTCAGAACCAGGACTCAGGTGTTAAATGCCAGAGCCTCGTCAATTCTCCCTAGGCCATGCTGTCTCATAAAATTCTTGTTTAAGAGGATTCAAGATCACCAGAGCCTTACTTTTAATCCTTTCTCCAAAAAGAACACTTAAAATATTAAAAATTAGAATTTGACAGAAAATGATGCAGAATATTCTTAAAACGACTGAATTTTTATCTGAGTGTGCCCTCTTGTCACTTAGTTTTACTGAAAATCCTTCTTCTCTTAAGGGTTATTAATTTTATTTATAGGAACTTTTATAAGGGTTGTGCTTAGTGCTTTACATGTTGCAGCTGTTGAAATCCCTGGAGTCTGATTTTAGCAGAGAACAGAGTTACTTTCACTATGTCTAACTTGGGAGTTAAAGAAACATGAGGATTCTTTCAGGCCACTGGCATTTATTTCTTCACACCACCAGATGTTGCCTCTATGGCTTAGGGAAAAGACGCACTTTTCTAAATACACACCAGATACCTGGAGCATCACTTCGCTTGGAGAGGCCCAGTCTGTTAGAGGACAATGCAAACAATTCTCTGTATGCGAGTGCAAAGTCCTTTACTCACCCGATCCGTATTTTCAGCATGCCCCTGAATAACTCAGGGCTGTTGGAGATGATCCAGCCAATGTGGATGACCAGTTCCTGCTGAATGACCGCTTCCCTCTCATCGTGGGTGTTACACTTGTAGTAGATGATGTTCTTAATCACACTTGGAGACAAAGGGTTAGAGATAACCACTTCTTCATGGCCAAAGGCACCCAGAGTTACCTATGAGTGGCAGAATTTTATTGTAAAAATCTCCTAGCTACTAAAAGATAAAAAAAAAAATTCAAGGCTCAGGATGACTGGCAGGCTGAAATTACTCTATACAAGCTAGGGAATTAGGTAGAATAACTGTTCCTGCTATTTATTAAAATGGCTTTCAAAGCATGACTCCCACCGGAATTCAAGACGGTTCACAGTCTAGTCTAAAATATAAGGGCAGGTGAGGGTCCCACTTAGGGGAGTGTGGGTGAGTGGATAAAGGCAGGGAAGGAATATAAATAACTATTAAGATAAAATTATTCTGAATGACTTTAGTACCAGAAACTCCCCAGAGAAACCAAAATACCTTGAATAGTTTTACTCTACTGCACAGTCTACACAATTTAGCATGTGAGAGATATACTTTTTGGTTTCTTATAGTTTCTCAGGCAGAACCTTTTGCTCTTTAGCAATACTGCGACCTGTTCAAGGGCAAGGTCACATAGTTCTTGTGTAGCCCTCACTTTTCCTGGCTGAAACACGTGGTGCTGGATCTCTCACCTGTGCAGGGGAACGGACAAGGCTGCCCACGGGCCTGGGAAAGGGGAAAGCACAAAGGGAAGTGGCAGCGAAAACTCAAAGCAGAAAAGTGCTGCTCAAGTTGGCAAGAGGAACACTCTGGTGTCTCTCTCCTCTGTCCCTGGTCCTCTGCCTCTCAGAGGATTCTGCAGCCCATCCCACCTCTTCCTTACCTCTTTCCATCTCTTCTACGCACAGTGCATAATTATAAGAGGCAGGAAAAGAACAGCATATGCAGAGGCACTTGTGTTTTCAGAGAGGGGGAAAGAACAGAACATGCGGGCTTTTGCTGTGCAGTGGAAACCAAACTGCTGGTTTATTAGGTCATAAGTGGTACCAACCAGTTAGTCCGAGTGTGATTACTTTTATTAAAATGCCAGTGTGTAAAGAAGAAAACAAACGGAAGGCACATCCTTGCCTCCGGAAGCTAAGATCAGACTAAACCACTATTTCATTCCAGAGAGCTTGAGGTGATCTGCATGTACTTTGCAGAAACAATATTACTTCAGTTCTCAGGGCAGCATTTCATAAAGGTACTGATGCCAACTTTGAATGCTCCATCCTCATTTCTTTTCTGTCAATAGGTAAGGTGCTGCCAGTGAATAGACCCCAGGCATTTGGTCAGGGAGCCGAGCTACCGGCCTCTCAGGCTAACCCAGCTCTGCAAGCGACCGTTACCGTGGGAGACCTGCTCCTCTGACGGGCAATGGTCCAGGCTCAGCCTCGGGGAGGCTCTGAAGCTTCCAGGATGTGGGAGCAGGGTCTCGGGACCACAGGCTGCAAAGCCCTCTCTAGATACTGTACAGAACAGATGTGACCAACCTCAACCCTCCCAGTGTCAGGTGCCAGTGACCTCAGAGATCTCCAAAACCTTCTGAATGTCACATGCAGTGGAATTAATTCTATTTCGTAAACACTACAGGGACCTAAAACCTAAGAAAAAATAGCTTCCCAAAGCCTGTTTAACTTTCTTTCAGAGATAGCTTGGTCCAGGGCAAAAATACAAGACTCTGTGGCCAGAGGTGAGAACTCTGGTGGGGGAAGGCACTAGACAAGTTACTTCCTGTACTTTGTTTTAGCTGATAAATGGGGATGAAAATTCTACCTCTCAATAATTTGGAGAAAACAGGGAAAATAATATATATGAAAAATGATTGAACTTTTTCTCAGTTTATTATTATTTTTGTTATTAAATATTATGGAAAAATAGCTTATTATTCTAACATTTCAAAAACTAGATGTCAGGATAAAATAATTTCAATCTTAATGAATTAAGAGCCCTGGAATTCTCAGCAATGAGCTGATTCCCTTAAAGAGGGTTAAAGTCTACTATGAAGGCTTATTTTATCTCTGGATTAACTGACAGGAAAACACAACAAAGCACATATATTCCCAAAAAGAGAAAGAAAAGAACCAGGTTTTCACTCTTAACGAAAAGGATGATTCAGCCACATAATTAAAGCTTATAGAAAACAAAACAGAAAACGAGCAGCCACGTCCACTCCGCACACCCACATGCACCGGCTCAATCCAACCCACGTTCGCCACGTGCCAGTCCGAGGCAGGCCCGTGCTGGGCGCACTGGGGCACACACTGGACAAGACCTGGGGGCTCACCTCTGAGGGCTCACAGCCGACCAGGAGGTGAGAGACACATTCAAACGAATTGGGATCCCGGACAGATGGTGAGAAGTGTCACAGGCCTACTATGAGAACCCCGAGGACAGAGAGCCCACTGCTAACCGGACACGGCTAGGTGACCGAGTTGGCGCTGGGGAATGGGGAGGAGCTGGGGGAGAAACGGCATAGAGGGTGCGAGACCTAGGGAGCAGCACTGGCACACAGACCCTGGCCCTGCCTGAGCACCGATGTGTTTCGAAGGGGCAGGAGAGCCGCATGCACAACAGAAGGGGAAAGGCGCCCTTTGCCATCGCCTGTCTGCTCTGCTTGTCCTAACCTGTCTGGAGAACTTCAGTAGTTATTATTGCATTTTCTACATCAGCATCTACACTAATCTCAAGCTAGCACAGGAGTGGAAAATTAACAGCGCTAAGGTGCAGCAGGAAAAAGGGATGGCCCATTTAATAACTATGCATCTTTATGACTAGATTTTGCTTGGAGAAGGAGCCTTTTGTGGAAATGCCTGAGCCATTGTTAATCTGGAGAGGCCTATGACACTGAGGCTTACTAGATTTAAAATTAAGGGTCTTATCCACAAAACTTCGCAAATGTGACTATGTAAGTGTCTGAAAAGCACATACTTACCTGTTTGCCCTGCACTAAAACATTAGTAATGGATGGGGCCAGGCTGTCCACTACTTTACATAAAAGACTTGCCGCACGGCGTACAACCGACCTGGGGGCAAAGAAGAGAGCAGGCCAGATGTTCACAAACCTAAAAGATGATGAATGAATGGGGCTCCTGATTGGGGAGCCTTAAAAATATACACGGTTCAGCCTCCACATTAGCATTTGGAGGAAACACTGAGCCCAAGACATTGAACCTAAAAGCTAACATTTCCCAGATTGCAGGAATCAGGGAGGAATGCCTCACCTCTACTGCCAGGCTCTGCCAAGAGCATCACTGGTGCCATTACCAATTTAAAAAGAAAGAAAAAGGAGCCGAACTATTCCTTGGACTGAGGAGGGGGGATATGGGGGACACATTAGAGGATATTCTGATTTTGCATTAACAAATCCATTATTAAGTCCATCACTGCTACATGTGACCTAGCATCTTTCTTTTGGTGCATAGAGAACCAAATCCCTGGATTAGAGGATTCACTCTGTACTGAATTTTAGAAAGTGCTACAATGAAATACCAGCACTTTTTTTTCTTGATAAAGCCAGGATGCTGGGGGAAGGAATTCACACTGCTATTTTTACATTACTGAAAAAGTCTTAGAATGTAGGGAGAACAGGTTTTTTTAAGCATAGCACATGCAATATGTAAGACTGTTTTTTCCTCAAAAGTAAAAATTCATATGGAATTTTTAGGAGAAAATAAAATAAAAATGTAGGTTTGATACTGGCTGTAATATTTTTGTATTTCAGGATGCCCACAGACACTGACCTATAGAAAGCACTGATATTCCTTAATCTCAATATAGATGGACCAGAAGAAAATCAAGTTGATAACTGATAAAGTTAGTGAAACAAACACTTCCTACTTCTAAAGAAGCTTTCACCCACACGCTGGAAGACCAAAAGACGTTTTTAACCCTCAGAGTGCAAATAAGCCCACACGTTTCAAGCAGCTTGAGTTTCCAAATTCTGTGCATGTTACCTGTTTCCCATGTACCAGAAAAGTAGTAATGTGTGGGGCTATAGAGGAAGAAAATTTCTGGGTAAATGCAGCCCCGTAGCGCACCGCCAACCTGGGTGTGTCAGTAGAAAGCCATAAAAGGGAAAATAGAGTAAATAAAACTTCTAAGAGTTTATTCTTTTAAACATAACAGTTTACTAGTTAATGTTTTATCTAAAATGCAAGTATAATACAAATGGCAAGATTAGGTTTGCTTAGCCAAAAATCAGACTATAGACCACATTTGAAACTTATTGATTAAAAAGCAACATCTATTGGCTTGCATGCTTTATTGTCCTGAGAATTTACAATGAAAATTTGACAGGTTTAACTGTAGGATTATTTCATTATTTCTTCTGGGTAGGAATGGTATATTTACCATAAAAACACAGGTGAAATACTACTAAGAGATCGTTTTTCCTAATACTCCTACTTAAGGGATTAGATGGAGGCTCACTGAGGTTAAGGGAGTTTCTTATGATATTGCTTGAGACTTTTAAAAAAATTAGATAAGAAGTCATTTTAAACATACATGTATACATACACACATACTTACTTTTAACATTTTTTAGATTCTGTTAGTAAATCTGTTAGAATTGCATCAAAATGCAGAGGGCCATGCATTTAGGCTACCCCATTTTGAATTTAAACAATTTTATCTAAACTCACCCACTTTTAAAAAAATGCTGGGAAAATACTACCTCTATACAACAAATTCGTTATTTTTCATGAAACAACTATAATTACTGGGATTCATTCAACTTAAGTGATAAGAGAACAACCTTATATCTATATTATTTTTGCTTATGATGAAAGGAAACATTGGTCTCTTTTCATGGCCTTCTATGATAACAGGTTTCCTGAATACAAAACAGAACCTAAAGCATTTTTCTGGGACAGAGGAGGAGCAGGGTAGGAAAGAGTCTTCAGCACATCATTCCAGTGAATACTCTTCATGTCTGATCCTCCATAAAATGGAGGTCTTTACTCCTAGACTGTTTTCATTTGGGAGAGCCAGACTACAATGGAATGTTGGCACCTAGAAAGTAGACAGAGTCACAGTGCTGTAACCTCAGAGTTCAAAAGAAAAATTAGGATGAATAACCATCTTTAAGATTGATCCATTATCTTTAAGCTAATAAATATGACAACACAAAAATAAAACATAATGACAAGGACGCTAATACAAACCAAAGTTTTTTGCTGCCAGCTCTTCTATAGACTCTCTCAATGTGATCAGAAATGGTACCTAGACATTGGATAACAGAGTCTTTGTTGAAGAAAGCTTTTAATTAAATGCATAACATTTATTGCTTTTTAAAAAAAATCACTCTTGAATTTTCATTGTGTTCCACTAGAGTTGATATCCATCCATTAATATTCTGAACTACCTGACATATTTAAATATATAACCCAAATAGATAGAGTGTGAATGTCTCCAGCACTTTGTTACTATTTAGTCTGAGTATATGATTTCAGTGAATATTTTATTTCTTGAAATTCAACCGTTTTCTTAATGAACATGCAGTCTAAACTTTTACAAATACAAATGTTATTTTAATTTACTGTAGAAAATAGAAAAACGGAATATAGTGAAATAATTAGCAAACTGAACAAATACTGTAGACTCTGAATACATATGACTCGTCATTGATGTGTTCAATGAAACCTTACTGAGGCCCTGTTCTGTGCATGGGACTATGATCATTCCAGCATATATTAGAGCTCAAAAGACACCACAGGGTTTCATTTTGTAGTCACAAATTACATGTGGTCTGGCCTGTAACTGGTTTTGTTGGTAAATCAACAATGTGACAGGAAAGAGCACCAAAAAGGAAACAAAGATAAAAGAACAGGATCTTTAACATTTTACCCTGAACTTATTCTGATGGCCTTACAACAAATTAGACAACATTATATTCAGATTGTGTAGATGTTTGTGATTTTCAGTGTATCATAAGGTTTTACAGATTTGAAATATTCAAAGTCTTTCAAATATCTAAGTAAAAGATGAGTATTCTCATTTATAAAAATAGCTTTAAAACTAATTCCTTCAGCAGTTTCATTGTAAACAATTTTATATAAATTTTGTTTTATTTTAAAGCACTACCACAATAGCCATTCTGAATTCTAGGTTCCTAATGAAATGTTTGATTTTTTAAAATCCTATTGTTTTAGCTAAAGTTCAATTTTCAATGAATGTCCCAAATATAATTGAGATTCTGCTTATACTTACAGTTTTAACACTACTTAGAAACATGAGGGATTCTATTTGTAATTTGCTTAAAGTTCTTCTGCCTTTAATGAGCTACGAATTTTAGATTATTTAATTTACATGTAAACTCAAGAAAGTTATCTCTCAGCTAAAATAATGCAAAAAAACTAGACCTCATTTGAATAAATAATTATGTTCAGTTCATTACCAGAACTACATATATTATTAATTATAGTGCTGTTTAGGACTCTGACTCAATTTTCAATTTAACCAAATCAGCATGCACCTCTGAAGTATTTTCAGATGAGCCAAGAAACTTTGAGTAGCTAGACATTAACTACTTGAAATGTATTCTATATTATCCTGTACTATAAAATGCCAGAAGCAGACCACGATGTAGAACTCAAGGATTCTTTACAGTTGTGACTCAACATACAGGTGTGAATTTGGGGGATAAATGCATCCTTAATGCAGAGTGAACATAGACATGATTAGAAATGACTTATTTTTATTAACCATCTTCAGAGCACAATTCTATTAAATGCCATGTTCCATTCCAAATGGCTGCTTCAGATTATAAGGAAGCTAATTTTTATAGACATAAAAATTCAATATTATTCCGGAAAAAGTACAGAAAATAAAACTGGAAACAGAAACTGTCAATAAACAACTACGGAATTCGTCAGAGGTTAACAGTCACAGGCAAAATCCAGCCTCCAACACCGTTCCGACCATCAAAGAAACAATCAGGCATCACTGCATGGAAGCCATTTAGGAGTGCATACATCAGTCTATTCCACTCTAGGGGGCATGAACGAACATTTTCCATTCAAAAGTAAAAAAATAAAAGGTTTAATGGAGGAGAAAATAAATTGCAACATTTTAGTGGCTTTTTTAAATGCACATTTGATATATGTTCAAGAATAGAGAGGTCCTACCATTTAAAATTTTCTCCTAGACATGTATTCTTACCTTCCTTTGTGATGAAGTTGGGGCCTTCTCTTTTGAGCAGTATACCCAGCAGGATGGCTTGGCTAGCAAGGCAACTGCAGTCCTGAAAATATAAATCGCAGTGAGGAACTAGAACGAAATGGGTACAAGAGTTGCTACTGGGGTAACTAATCCCAAAACCACATGATACAGAGAAGAAATACTCTGCTATGGAACTGAGGAATGATAAAATGCCACTGATATAATACCAAGCATAACATGACATTATACAACTATTTATCCTAGAACTCCTGGTGACAGAGGGTAGACAAACCAGCTTCCTAGGGCAACAGAATTTAATAATCACATTTTCTGGAAAACAAGATCAGCAATGAACAGAAAATACTTTGTCTACAAGCATTAATTCTGCTATTCTTTGAGAGACTTGGCCAGGTCATTTAACCACTGCCTTCTTGATTCTACTTGTTTGTAAATGGAAGGCCATGTTGCTATCAACCTGTCGTGAAGAGATGGGTACCAGGAGGGACATGTGGAGAGTGTTATATAGTAGGGTGCTGTGCATGTGCTTACGCCTATCACATCATATTCCAGCTCATGTGGATCTACATAACATTGACCACTAACAAGGACTGATGACGTCTGGAAGGATATATGTTTAGTCCACATGCTCAAATTTCTATGGCTCAAATCAGATGTCACAGTGTTTATGGCTCTGCCAGGAGAATTTCATTTTGTTGCATCTGCATACACCCTACCCCTGCCCTTCTTCTAAAATGTAAATAATCTTAGGAAAGGTAAAATATTAGGTTGCTAATATATTCATGTGGATGTAGTCAGAGGACTGCTTTCTTCTACGACAGGAGACTTAAAACAAGCGTTAGATCTAAACACTGGCTAGGAGAGAAGACTGGAATGGGAAAGAGAGACCATAGAAAGAGAAATTTGGAGAACCCAAAGGCACTACCACTGATTTAACTTCTTTAATGGCTCACACATTACTTTCACATCCAAGACAACCCATTCATCTGCACTGCTTAAGCACCTTTACAATATCCATGCTAACGTCAGACCAAGAGAACAAGCTCTCATTACTGCCCTGGTGTAGCCAGGCCATCCACCTCCAGGTAACTTGCTGCCTTCTCTGAGAAGACAAAAAGACATCTGGCCTGACTCTGGGAGTCCCTGCTCTGGCAACCTCACTTAGGGCCATGAGGAAATTGTATCTTCCTCACGTTCAGCTTTTGAAGAATTTCATGGGTGGGTTTGTTTTTCCACTCAGTACTGTTGATGTCTGGCTGCTGTTCCAGTTTAGGGGCGTTCGGGGTGCTGCTCTGACGTTTGACTTTTGAATGTTTGGGAAGTTCCAGCTCCTCAAAACTCTTAAATTCTGGAAGGCTGGAAATAAAAAGAAAAGGTTTCAGGTTTCCTGCTTTTCTAATGTAATTGCAAGAAACACAATAACTAACTAACCCAAAGGGACTTACTCTTCAGTGTCACTGATCCGTAGGAAGTCAAGTTGTTCTACTACAGCTCCAGATATCAGCGTCTGCAATGTGATTGAGAAAAGACTCGAAACTCTTAGATTTACCCAGCTACACTCCTATGGTTTGTGCACACACTTCTCTGTATTTAAGTAATACTTCAAAAAAAGTTTACTTCAAAAATATATACAATTCCGAAGTACTTTCTTAAATGAACATTTTAAGGTCAGAAAGTTTTCCACATACAACAAAACCTCCTAAAAGAGAATGTACACATCAAGTTGCAAGTTCATGAGTCATAATAAATAGGAAAGGCAACATGAGATGAACTCTCTGTTCTTAGAATTTGGGATATTTATTTTAAGTTGAATTTAAAATAATTCAGTACCTGTTAAAAAATAAAAATTTGAAATAAAAAATAAAATACTAAAATGGTTTTGGGAAAAGACAATGTGCAATTGCACTTTAGATTCTGCTGCTGTAATACATTTCAGAGCCGCCAGCGGCACACGCTGCCAGTTCTCCACGTTTCAGGACCAGGAAGGTACTGGTTATCCAGGCCAGCGCTTCTCTGCACTCTGGCATATGGCAACCCACATTTCGTCATTTTATTTCCCATCAGTTCCCGATTATAGGTTGAGCAAACTAAATGAGTTCAAACTCAAACACACTTTTTGTTTGCCTGTGGTTCACGGTGAACAGTGTAAATGAATGATAACCTACAATGATTTTTAACATTATGTGTCACTTCTGATTATCTAATGAATTGTCAGAGAAAATTGAGAAGTGTACTGCATAAAAACCCATAAATTATTACTTAAAAAATAAGGCAATTCTTTAATTATGACTGTCTTACATATATTATTTTCTCTGCCTTCTTACTGTTCATTTTAATTGTGGAGAAACAGGACACAGGGAACGTCGCTCTTGGCGAGCCACCCAGAGCAGTGCTGCCTTTTCCGCTGGTGGAAACTCATAAACGAAGTAGATCATCCACATGTACCCTTCTAGAGATGGCAGGAGGGACACATTAACAGCAGTCATACTAGAGACTCCGCATGCAGTTTGAGGGAGGATGGCCAAACACGTACTCCATCAGCACGTTTTTATTGGCTCAACTGTAGCCAGGTCGCTCTTGACTGTGAGCTCCCCGGAGGCAGGGCCTGTGCCTGGGCAAGAGCAGCACTGAGCACAAGGTTTGTTGAGTGATATTTCTTATCATGTAGGCTCACACCTATACATCTTGTCCTTTAATTAAATAATTTGTTAGATAAATATTTATTGAACACCTACCATATGCCAGGTACTATGCTAGGTATTGAGGATATAGCCTGAACAAATTACACAAAACCCTTGCCATCTTGAAATTGACCTTACAGGTATATGTAAGAGGTAGACAATAAACAAATTACGTACATATATACACATATACACCACACACACACACAGAGTCATGCATTGTTTTACAACTGAGATACGTTCTGAGAAATGCATTGCTAGGCAGTGTTGTTCTTGTATAAGCATGACACAGTGTACGTACACAAACCTAGATAGTACAGCCTACTACACACCTAGGCTATACGGTATAGACTATTGCTCCTAGGCTACAAACCTGTACAGCATTTGTGTAGGTGTTTGTGTATCTAAACACAGAAAAGGTACAGTAAAAATACATTATATATATGGTCCATCATCGACCAAAACACTGTCATGTGGCATGGCACATGACTATATATGTATACATAAAATTATGATATTATTATATATGTCATTTGCATATACATGTATGTACTTATTATGTCAGATGGTGAGAAGTGTAAAATAGCAAAAAGAAAGGTCAGGATGGGGAGTGCCAGGGCAGGGAAACAGGAGGTGGCAGGTTAGCCACTTTCTATAGGTGATCAGAAAAGACTCCTCTAATGAGGCAACATGTAATCTGAGACTGCAGGAAGGACTGTAGTCAACAGTATGTGTCTGAGGGAAGAGTGTGCATGGCTGAGGGAATGGCAAGTACAAAGGTCCTGGGGCAGGAGCATGCTTAAATATCTTTTAGAAGCAGTAAGGAGGGAAGTGTGGTTGAAATAGAATAGACAGGGGGATGGTAGGAGAGGAAGTCAGAGATACAGGTCCAGACCACGGAGAGCACGCAGATCGTTTGAAGAACCTTGGTTTTCACTTTGTATGAGAGAGGATGTCACTGGAGGCTTATGATACGTAATATAATCTAACTGCCTATGACCAGGTAGAGCATGAAGAGGCTAATTGTCCATGTCTAGTAGGAATTTGGAAGATGACTACAAAAATCTAGATGAGAGATAATGGCAGCTTGTATTATGATGGTAGTGCTAAAGGTGAAGGGAAGTGGTTAGATTATGGATATAATCTGAGGATAGAGACAATAGGATTTAACAATAAATTGTAATGTCAGGTACGAGAGAAAGGAAAGAGCGAAAAAAATTAATTATTAAAGTGGATAGCTAATACTGAAAACAGAAAATTTTTGTTCAATAATTTCCATTTTTATTAGCTTACCCAACCTTATATTCTAATTCATACCATAGAATAAATGTTTACTCTGAGTTAATAGGCAAATGCTAAATTCCATTAATAGTCTCTAGAGCTTTTGGTAAAAAAATTCAGTTGCTTGTAGAAGCTCCTAAATTAATTTTATAAAAAATATACTTATGATTAATTTGTTAGGCATTAATACCTTAGTTCTGATGGTAATTAAATAACTTAATATTGCTATGTATGTGTCAAACAAATATAATATTGAAAAGGGTATCCTAATCTGAGACACTCAGCTACGTCCCACCAGGTCCTCTCCAGTTGAACAGCCCACCGAAGGTTGCGCTCCTGCCCGCCACTCCCCCCACCTGGCTTTGATTTTGTCAGGCTCCCCTGCTAGAGCAAGTCCCATGTGGTCAGAGACCTCCTACACCTTATTTTCCACTATATCCCCAGTGCCTAGAGTGGGAGCTGAATAAATATTTGTTGAATCAATGAACCAATATTTAAATGTTTCCCACAGACAGCAGTGGGGAGCAGAGTATTTGGGAATGCAGAGATGAGTGAAGCCTGGCCTGAGGGAGTTTGCAAACCCACAGAGAGAAGCAGGCATGAGAAACTAGCTGCATGTAAAATGAAGTAAGTAAGAGTTCATGGACAGGTTCAAGCAAAAGGCCACACAAGCACGCTGGAAGGAGAATTATTAATTCCAGTCCTGGAGGCTTCACTAAAGGGGAGACATTGACCTAAGTTGTAAAATTAAAGTGTGATGTAGATAGGAAGAAAAAAGGAAAAAAGCAATGCTAAAATATAGTAACAACATGGGGGGAACCCCAGTTATATTCAGAGATTTTGAAAGTACCCAGTATACCTGGAGAGTGGAAAGCATGGTTGGAAACAAACCGCACGGATACGTGTCCTGGGTAATGAAGCTGGGAAGGGAGGGTGAATCCCAGTGATGAGAGAAATTGTGGATCAGGGGCTAAGGAAATTTGAAAGGCCCTGAAATAAAATCCAAGAAGAGCATATAATTGCCATTTTCACTTACTATATTAATGAGAAGATAAAGGCTGGAGTGTCGGGGATATGAGAAGTTGTTTATGAGTATAGAATTTGAGTTTTGCAGGATGAAAAGAGTCTAGAGATTGGTTGCATAACAATGTGAAGGTACTTAATACCACTTAAGAATGGTTAAGATGGTAAAACTTCATGTATGTTTTACCACAATTTTTAAAAAGATGGCAAAGATCTTCCAAAATATTGTTGACATTTTGGATGACTGCTGATTATAAGTCTAGAATTGAACAATTATTTACTTATATTTTGTTTTTGATAAAATACTTTTAAGTAAAAGAGAGAAGGCAAAAAGTAAAAACATGAGTGGTAAACTTCCATTTACATTTTTTTAAATGTAAACCTCTTTGGATGGTGACATACAAAACCACTACCTCTCTCTCTTCCAACCTCTGAAACACAACTAGAAATGGAAGCATGAGGGGGTAGTGAAGTATACATTAAACTGCGCTGCTGAC
Source organism: Lemur catta (assembly GCF_020740605.2). Lineage (NCBI taxonomy): Eukaryota > Metazoa > Chordata > Mammalia > Primates > Lemuridae > Lemur > Lemur catta. The sequence goes on along the minus strand of NC_059147.1, from coordinate 3,841,537 downwards.
GGGACAGTGATGAAGTGCAGGAGCTTGAGTATCAACAGCAGAGAACCAGGAATGTGAAGCCCTGAGTCCTACCCTTTCTCTACAACTAGTCTTAGGGTGGCAGATAGTCACTTCCCCACAAAGGGCTCCAGTTTGCTGTTTAAAATGAGGGGATTAGATGAACTATCTCAAGGTCTTGACCAACTTGAACTTTGTGTATAAGGATATATAGGTGAAGAGTTTCTAATTTCAGCTAATGAAGGATAGAAAAGATCTCTTTCCAACTTTAAAACTCTATGCTGTGTTTGACATTAAAAGAAAATCAAAAGAAAAGGAGAAATCTTCAATTTACTGCCTTGAAAGAAAATGTCAACACTTTTTGCAGTGTATTTACAATTTGTCTATGACTCTTCAAGTATAATGGAAATTCTCTACAACACGGTAGGATATTAAACTTTAAAGTAAAATTATTTTAAACTCATATTCAGCACAAAACTAAGAATTTGTCAACATCAGAGCCTAAAACTGAGAGCTTATCATATGCCAAAAATGAAAGCCTATATGTATTCTAATTTCTTTTTAAAATTGTAATAAAAATTTCTATGGCTTTTCTTTTATATTAAATCATCTAATCTACCTGAAATATATTTTGGTGTGCGATATGAAGTGATGCTCTAACTTCATTAATTTTTCCCAAAGTATTTTTTTAAATTCTACGTACATCACAATGAGTTCATGAAGTTTCTTTGATTATATATTAAGTTCTTATGTGTATGGTGGGGTCTTTTTCTGAGTTACTTATACCCTGCCATCATTATAGTGAATAAGTACCACAGTGAGTTCTCAATTTCAGTAATTGAATTTTTAAAATTTAATAAATTAATTAATTTATATTTCAGAATATTACAGGGGCACAAATGTTTTGGTTACATGGATTGCTTTTGTACTACTTGAGTCAAAGTTATAAGTGTGCCACTCACCCAAATAGTGTACGCTGTACTCATTAGGTATGATTTCACCCATCCCTTCCTCGCCCCTCCCACCTACATGATTTCTGTTGAGTTTTACTCCTGTCTGTGCACATGAGTGCTGATTGGTTAGTTCTAATTTAATAGTGAGTAAATGTGGTGTTTGTTTTTCTATTCTTGTGATACTTCACTTAGGAGGATGGTCACCAGTTCCATTCAGATTGTTGCAAAAGGTATCAATTCAATTTTTATTGCTGAGTAGTACTCCATGGTGTACATATGCCACATTTTATTAATCCACTCATGAATTGATGGGCATTTGGGTTGATTCCACGTCTTTGTGATTGTGAATTGTGCTGCTATAAACATTTGAATACAAGTGTCTTTTTTTCCAGTAGCGGGATTGCTGAATCACATGGTAGATATACTTTTAGTTCTTTGACAAATCTCCATATGTTTTCCAACGTTTTCCACAGACGTTGCACTAGTTTGCAGTCCCCACCAACAGTGTATAAGTGTTCCTTTCTTTCCACATCCATGCTAGCATCTATTGTTTTGGGACTTTTTGATAGAAACCATTCTCACTGGGTTAGGTGATATCTCACTGTGGTTTTGATTTGCGTTTCTCTGATGATTAGGGAGGTTGAGCATTCTTTCATATATTTATTGGCCATTAATCTATCCTCATTTGAAAAGCTTCTGTTCATGTCTTTTGCCCACTTTTTAATGGGGTTGTTTGACTTTTTTCTTGCTGATTTGCTTGAGTTCATTGTAGATTCTGCTTTATTAGCCCTTTATCAGAGGTATAGCATGTGAATATTTTCTCCCATTCTGTGGGTGTCGATTTGCTCTGTTGATGGTTTCCTTGGCTGTGCAGAAGGCTTATAATTTAATCAAGTCCTATTTATTTATTTGTGTTGTTGCTGTGATTGCCCTAGTGGTCTTCTTCATAAATTCTTTGCCAAGGCCAATGTCTGGAAGAGTTTTTCCAACATTTTCTTCTAGAACTCTTATGGTTTCAGGTCTTAGGTTTAAGTCTGTTAAGCATCTTGAATTAATTTTTGTGAGTGGTGAGAGATATGGATATTGTTTCAATTTTCTACATGTGGCCATCCAATTTTCCCAGCACCATTTATTGAATAGAGATTATTTTCCTTATGTATATTGTTCTCTGCTTTGTCAATGATCAGATAGAAATATGTGGATGGTTTTATATCTGGGTTTTCTGTTCTGTTTCTTTGGTCTATATCTCCATTTCTGTGCCAGTACCATGCTGTTTTGGTTCCTATAGCCTTTTAGTATAGCTTAAAGTCACGTAAAGTGATGGTCCTTTTGCTTAAGGTCACCTTGGTTATTTAGGCTCTTTTCTGGTTTCAAATGAAGCACAGACTTATTTTTTCTAGATCTGCAAAAAATGACATTGGTATTTTGATGGAGATTGCATTCAATTTGTAAATCACTTTGGGCAGTAGGGACATTTTAACAATGTTGATTTTGCCAATCCATGAGCATGATATGTTTTTCCATTTCTTTACATCATCTGCAATTTCCTTCCTCAGTGATTCACAGTTCTCTTTGTAGAGATCTTTCACCTACTTGGTTAAATATATTCCTAGATATTTTATTTTCTTTGTAGCTACTGTGAAAGGTATTGAGTCTTTGATTTGATTCTCAGCTTGATTGATATTGGTATATAGCAATGCTACTGATTTGTGTACATTGATTACATAGCCTGAGACTTTGCTGACTTTATTTATCAATCCCAGGAGTCTCTTGGCAGAATTGTTAGGGTTTTACAGATATAAGATCATATCATCAGCAAAGAGTGACAGTTTGACCTCCTTTTTCCCCATTTGGATACCCTTAATTTCCTTATCTTGCCTGATTGCTCTGGCTAGGACTTCCAGCACTATGTTGAATAGAAGTGGTGACAGTGGGCATCTTTGTCTTGTTCCAGTTCTAAGTGTGAATGTTTTAAACTTTTCCCCATTCAGTGTGATGCTGGCTGTGGGTTTGTTGTATATGGCTTTTATAATTTTGAAATATGTTCCATCTATGCCTACCTTGTTAAGAGTTTTTATCAGAAAAGGGTGCTGAATTTTGTCAAAGGCTTCTTCCCCATCTATTGAGATGATCATATGATCTTTGTTTTTGCTTCTGTTTATATGGTGAATCACATTTATGGAATTACATATGTTGAAGCATCTTTGCATACCTGGGAGGAAGCCCACTTTGTCTTGGTGGATTATTTTTTTAATGTATTGCTGAATTTGCTTTGCTAGAATTTTATTGAGAATTTTTGCATTTATATTCATAAGGGATATTGATCTACAGTTTTATTTTTTTGTTGTGCTTTTTCCTGGCTTTAGTATCAAGGAGAAATTGGCTTCATAAAATGAGTTGGGGAGGATTCCTTCCTTCTCGATGTTATGAAATAATTTCTGCGGTATGGGTACCAATTCTTCCTTGTAGGTCTGATAAAATTTGGCTGTGAAACCATTTCGCCTGGGACTTTTTTTGTTGGATGATTTTTTACATTGCTGCTTCAATTTTTGTTGCTTGTAATTGGTCATTCCAGGAGTTGTATTTCTTTTTTTTTTTTTTTTCCAGGAGTTGGTATTTCTTCCTAATTGAGCCTTGGGAGATTGTATATTTCCAGGAATTTGTCCATTTCCTCAACATTTTCAAGTTTATATGCATGAAGACTTTTATAGTATTCACAGATGATATTTTGCATTTCTGTGGTATCAGTTGTAATATCTCCATTTTCATTTCTGAATGAGCTTATTTTGGTCCTTTCTTTTCTATTTCTCATTAGTCTAATGAGAGGTCTATCAATTTTGTTTATCTATTCAAAGAATCAACTCTTTGTTTCATTAATCTTCTGCATTATTTTTTTGTTTGTTTGTTTTCCATTTCATTTTGTTCTGCTCTGACCTTCTTTTCTTCTTCTGGGTTTGGGTTTGGTTTGTTCTTCCTTTTCTAGTTCCTTGAGATGATTCATTAGATTGTTGATTTGTGATCTTTCTGTTATTTTGATGAAGGCACTTAAGGCTATAAATTGTTCCCTTAGTGTCTCATTTGTCATTTAGTTTGAGGAATCTTTTGATTTCCAGCTTAATTTCTCCCTTGACCTAATAATCACTTAGCAGTAGGTTTTTTTTTTTTTTTTTTTTTTTTGAGACAGAGTCTCACTCTGTTGCCCAGGCTCACAGCAACCTCAAACTCCTGGGCTCGAGCAATCCTCCTGCCTCAGCCTCTCGAGTAGCTGGGACTACAGGCATGTACCACCATGCCCGGCTAATTTTTTGTATATATATATATATATATATATATATATATGTTTTTAGCTGTCTGTATAATTTCTTTTCTATTTTTAGTAGAGACGGGGTTTGCTCTTGCTCAGGCTGGTCTTGAACTCCTGAGCTCAAACAATCCGCCCACCTCGGCCTTCCAGAGTGCTAAGATTACAGGCGTGAGCCACTGCACCCGGCCTAGCAGTAGGGTTTTTAATTTCCATGATGTTGTATAGAACTGAGTGTTTCTCTTGGAGTTGATTACTATTTTTATTCCACTTTGGTCTGAGGAGATACATGGTATAATTTCCATTTTTTTTTGAGTTTATTGAAACATGTTTTGTGGCCTAAGATGTGATCAATCTTAGAGAATGTTCCATGTGCTGACGAGAAGAATGTACAGTCAGTAGCTTTTCAGTAGAATGTTCTGTAAATGTCTGTTAGGCCCATTCGGTCTGAAGTCCAGTTTAAGTCCAATGTTTCTTTGCTTTTTTTTCCTGTTTGGAGGATCTGTCCATTTTTCTGTCAATGGGGTGTTGAAGTCTTCAGCAATTACGATGTTGCTGTTTATCACTTTGTTTAGACCTAGTAGGGTTTGCTTTATGAATCTGGGCACGCCTGTGTTGAGTGAATAAATACATATTTAGGATTGTTATGTCTTCATGTTGAATCGCTCCCTTTACCATTATATAAGGACTGTCTTTGTCTTTCTTTACTGTCTTTCTATACTGTTGTTGATTTGAAGTCTATGTTATATGATGTGAGAATGGCCACACCTACTTTCTTTTCATTTCCATTTGCATGGAGTATTTTTTTCCATCCCTTCACCTTGAGTCTGAATGAGTCCTTATGAGTTAGATGTGTTTCCTGGAGACAGCACAGACTTGGCTTGAATTTTTTTTTAGCCATTCAGCTAGCCTATGTCTCTTGAGTGAGGAATTCAAGCTGTTTGTGTTTATTGAAAGAACTGATAAGTAGGATGCATTTCTGTTCATCCTGTTGGGAAGAACCTTATTGCTTTGTTTTACCTCATGAGCCATTATTTTGTATGGGCTCTGAACTTCAGCTTTTAGGTGATTTTACACTGGTGCTTTTATATTGTGCTGACTCATGTATGATGCTGAGTACTTCCTGCGGGGCAGGTCTGGTTTTAACAAATTCCCTCAGTGTTTGCTTATTTGAAAAAGTCTTTATTTCTCCCTCATATAAGGAACTCAGTTTCACAGGATACACAATTCTAGCCTGGCCATTATTCTGTTTAAGAAGACTGAAGATGAGGCTCCAATCCCTTCTGGATTGTAAGATCTCAACTGAAAATCTGCAGTTAGCCTGATGGCTTTTCCTTTGTAAGTTACTTGATGTTTTCACCTTAGGGCTCATAGAAATTCCTCCTTTGTGTGAACTTTAGCTCGTCTGATGACTACGTGTTGTGGTGACTGCCTCTTTATGATATGTCTTCCAGGTGTTTGTTGAGCTTCTTGTACCTGGATATCTAAATTTCCAATAAGACCAGGGAAGTTTTCCTCAATTATTCCCTCAAATAGGTTTTCTAACCCTGGTGTGTTTTCTTTTTCACTCTCAAGGATGCCTATAATTCTTATATTTGGCTTCTTTACATAATCCTATATTTCTTGTAGGCTTTGTTCCTTCCTCTTATTTCTCTCTTCTTTATCTTTGACAGACTTGTTTAATTCAAAGGTGTTGTCTTCAACACCTCTGCCTGGTCTGAAGATTCTTTCCTCTGCCTGGTCTAGTATACTCTTTTTTTTTTTTTTTTAAATTTCAGCTTATTATAGGGGTATAAAAGTTTAGGTTACGTATATTGCCCTTCCCCCCCAGCCCCCCCGAGTCAGAGCTTCAAGCGTGTCCATTCCCCAGATGGTGCGCATCGCACTCATTATGTAGGTATACACCCATCCCCACCCCCACATCTGCCTGACACCCAATTGGTGTTATTTTCAAATGTGCACTTAGGTCTAGTATATTCTTAAGACATTCCATTGTGGTTATATTTCCTTGAATTAATTTTTCATTTCCAGGATTTCTAGTTGATTTTTTTAAATAATTAGATTTCTTTAGTGAATTTTTTCATTTATTTCCTGAATTTTCTTTGTGGATTCTTTGTGTTGGTTTTCTATGTTCTCTTGTATTTTGTTGAGCTTACTTATAATTTTAATTTTTAATTAAAGAATTTTTAATTCTTTATCTGTCATTACAGTGTTCTGATTTGGGTTGGTTTCCATTGCTAGAGAGCTGGTGTTCCCTTTTTGGGGGGTGATCTTTTGTACCGAGTCTTCATTCTTCTGGAGTTCTTTTGCTGATTCCTTCTCATTGGGAGCAGCTGTTGCTTCTTATGTTTGGATTTTCTTTTGTTTAGATGGGGCTTTCCCCCCTTGCCTCACTCATATAGGTGTGTTTGTAGCATATGTTGGGTAAAAACCTTTGGCTTTACTTGTGGGTGCTTTGATGGCAATCTAGGTTCTGTATAGATACTTTGGTTATAGGTATCCTTGGTGTGGTGATTTTCTCAGTTGCTAATTGTTTGTAGGCTGTAGGAGTGGTGAGCTAGGTAAGAGGGTAGATCCCTGTCTCTCTTTGATCAGGAGGATGGAGGCCTTTGAAATCCTTTCTCTTTCCCCAGCCCTCTGGTCTTTTTAACTGTGTGGGTTATAATGGCATGCCTAGTTTAATCTCTGAGGCAGTAGGTGGTCCTTGTGGGTAAGAGTCAACCACAGCATATATGATTGAGTCAGTGAATGCTATAAAGGGCGTGCGAATTCACCTCCCCGTCAGTAGGTATTGCTTGCCAGAAGGAACAAACTGCAGTGTTGTTTTTGGGTCCTGTGACCAGCTCTGGTCCCTCAGGAGAAGCACTCAAATGTCGCAAGTGGTGGGTGAGGCCCTGGAACTGCCAGGTAAGTTCTTATTCTCTGCCACAGGGGAGGTGGGTGGGGGAGTATGTCTGGGGGGGATGGGTTAGGTGAGCTTGCCCTCAGGCTCCACAAAAGCTGGCAAGGTATCCGCTTTAGGAAGGGTCAAAGGTCTGCTCCCAACTTCTGGGCAAAGCCCCAGGGAGGGGCTGAAGCGGCCCCACCCAACCAGCAAGCATGCTTGTCTAGGTCGGGGCCATCTGAGATTCACAATCTGGCAGTCTAGAGCAGGCCTTGCTCCTCTCTGCTCTCTGCTGCTCTGCGGTTTTCCTCTGGTGTCTGCTGGCAGACAGGAGCTCAAGCCAGCTGAGCTCCCCCACAACTGTAACGCAGATCAGAGGTTCTCTGCCCAGGATCCTGGCCTGATCTAAGAGTGAAGCCCTAATGTGAGGGGAGGGGTGCCCCATGAGCACGGTGCAGCTAGGGCCCACACTGTACTCTCCCCCATGATTTGCCCATGCAGGCTCCCTTACCTCCTGAGACTAATTCACAAATCTCCCCTCCTTGCCCACAAGCAATGCGATTGAGACCTGGGGGTGTGGGATCTGACCTGCGAGCCTGTCCCCTGATCCCTGAAGATCAATCCCTGACCATTCCAGGGAGAAGCGTGCAGGTCCTGAGTTGCCCATGGGGTGCCCAGTGAGGTTTGATGTCCCTCTGCCTTGGGGCATGCACTACTCTGATGGAGTCACCAGGCAAGCAGAACCAGGGAGGGCCAGTGGGCAGGAAGCTCACAGTTCAAAAACCCCTCAGTCTGCTGCAGGACCCCAAGAGGAAAGGACTGGGCCCCACTCTCTGTGGAAGCCTCAGTGTGGTGGCTCAATTGTCTCTCTCAGTAGCTGTGGGTGGGAGGGGAAGGGGAGAAAAACAGTCTAAATGGAGGAGAGCTAGCACCCTGGTTGTGTCTGTCCCTCACTCCAGGAAGCCGGCCACCTAGAATGTCCAGGCACTAGAGTCACATAGATCACCTGGGACCCACTGGATGCCTGGGACTTCTACATTCTGGGCCAGAATTAGGAAATGTCTGTGTGGGACTGAGCAAGACAAAACCTCAGGAGTTCAAGCCCTCTGAGGAGGACAAAGATGCACAGCGGGGAGAGAAGCAATATGGTGCCTGCTGTCCCATCTTGGGCCTGGTTCCCTGTCTACAAGAAGCTTTCAGCTCTCTGGTGGCAGCAGCCTCTGGGCTCATGTGGGCAGAAAGTCTCTCCAGCAGCTCAGGAACCTGCCAACTGTTAGAGATACGAGGGAGGGGGAGAAACACACTGCTCCATCTAACCTTCTCCATGGACTCTAAGCCTCTCAGGGGTTGATCTCTGGCAATATTTTGTTCCTTCCTGTTCTGCTCTGCAACTGCTTCCATGGCATCTCCTGAAGGTTCTGGCACCCTTCCTTTAGATCCACTCCCAATATCTATTTTGTGTTTGTTCAATTTTTCTCTTTCATCTAAAACTTCTTACTGAGATGCTCTGGCAGCTGGTGGTCAACCATCTTGCTCACTACTCTTGTTCAATTTCTCTTTCTCTGATTGAATTTTTCACTTAGAATTTTTAAACTTTCAAAGTCTTCAATAAAATTTTCCAACTTGTTATCTAAATTTTTAAACATATTGATCATAATTACTTTAAATCCTAGGTCTGATAGCTCCAATATCTGAACCAAATGTAGGTCTAGCTATTATCTGTGTTTCCTCTTGATTATCTATTGTTTAATCTTCTCGCCTAGTATGCCTGGTAATTTCTGAATGAAAGCCAGACATTGATCACTGTAAAAATATTTTGAGGCTCTAGATGATATTATTTCCCACTCTTTGTGAGGACTAAACTCTTCTGATTTCCTATTACTCTTAAAGTACAGCTTTTCAAGAAGGTCATCTGAAAGTCTGTGGTATTTATCAAAATATCTCCTCCTTGGTGGGCTCTCAACTCTAATTTTTGTCCTGTTAGCCATATGAGACTACCAAAAACTTTGATTGATTCCCATTGAAATGACCATGATTGTAATAAACCAATGTATTAATTTAAGAGTTACTCACATTTTTATAATAGTCTTTCTACCCAAGAATATGATACAGCCTACCATTTATTAAAATCTTATATTTCTCATCAAAATTATCTAGTTTTTTTTTCATATAGGTCCACATATGTCTTATAAGGATTAGAAAAATGTCTAGGGAGATCTTGGAATGGAGGAACATTTAAGAATAAAAGAGTGGGTTTCTGGTTAACATAACCATTGAATATCGTTAACTCCTATTTTTCCTAAAATCCCACTAAACTGATAGTAGAAAAAAACGTTTAAGGTATAAACCCAGTAAGGTATAAATCCATTAAGAGGACGAGAACAGGAAAGAGCCTCAGAAGCCTGAGGTCCAGATACTGCTGGGAGTAGGCAAAGGGAGCTAAAAGCCCTAGATTCACTACACTCTCTATATAAAGAGAATGGATTCAAAAGTTCCTCCCCTTTTCCTAAACAGCTAGGAAGTTACTATCTGCTTCCATCTCCCTAATTTTGGGGAGACCAGAGGCTTTTTCTCTGGTTAAAGACTCTGTACTGGAGAGTACAAGGTGCAGCCCAGAGCAGGAGATACACAGATTAAACACAGATTCAGTGAAAGACTGTATACTTTGCAGTGGGACCCCTGGCTCCCCTCTCAGGACATGGAAACAAAGTATATGTCCTTTAGGCATGAGAAGATGTTTATTTTCTGGGAAAAACGAAGAGCCCCAGAGAAAAGACCTCCAGATATTGTATTCCGAGGCTTCCCATAACAAAAAGGGCCTTTGCTACAACACCACCTTGTAAGTGAATTCATCCACAAGCTTTGTCCCAGACACACAGCTTCCTATAAACTTTTTACTCCTTCTCTCTTAAAAATGAATGAATAGCTAAAGATCACCAGACATCTGACAAATGCCTCCAACATGAAAGACTGAGATAAAAAACCTGAAAGAGATAATTCCAGAGGAAAATATTTAAAAACTTTTAGTTAATATCCTCAGAAAAATAAGACAAAACCTAACATCCATATAAAACAAGGACATGACACTATGAAAAAGGAAAAATTAAAACATGATAGCTAAAATGCAAAACTCAGTAGAAGAGCTGTAGGATAAACATCAAAGAAATTGCCCCAGGAAGCATTGCGAAAAGAGAAAGAAACAGGAAATAAGGAGGAAAAGATTAAAATTTAGGTAAAAATCAATCAAGTGTGAAAAATACAACCGCTAATGAATGGGTAGGTAAATTTGCCATTTATAAAACTACATACATAGGTCCTTCTTTATAAGCTTTCCTCTTTCTTACTCAGTATTGAGCACCTACCATGTGTAAGGCCCTATGGGACAATCAAAATTATTTTATACTAAATCAGACCTTAAGTCCATGACGGACCACAATCTGAGTAGCTAAGCCAGAAGGTATGGTAAAGAAGAGAAGTGTCTTTTCTGGTCTGGGTAATCTTGCAGAGCTGCCTTTAAAGTCTGGTAGGACTTCAAAGCCCAGTGACTTTGAAATAAAGAAGAATATTCCAGGCAGAGAAAATGGTGTGAGCACATGGGCATAACCCAACAAAGTTCAGGACACAGTAATTAATTTGTATTGGCTTAAGCATAAAGAGTGTTTACTAGGAAATAATTGTGGACAGAGGCTGTTACGACTTCACAGGGAACCAAAGGAGGTTTCTGTAATGTAGGAGCTGTGAAATTCTGAATAGAACAAGGATTATCTCCAGGTTGGATGTTACTGTAGAGTAGGGAAAAGAGCACGGAGCCAACAGTCAGCCAACTGGCCCCTGAAAGCCCAAGACTACACAGCAGGCCACTTCACTACTGTGGACCCGGCTTCCCCACATGCAAAAACGGGATTGGAGATGCGCTACCGAAGCCTAAAACTCTGCTTAGGAAACCGCTGCAACTGTTTAAACACCTGACTAGTGGGAGCAGGTAAACTGGAATGGTGACAACAGGAATAGGAAGATAGGTAGAGAGTAAAACCTTAAGACAAAAACCTTAAATAGAACATAAATATTAAAAAACATAGCTGCATGATAGATTAATTGTCCTGAATAGAAGTACAGTGAAAGTCAGCCTACCTGTAGACGATCGACATGAACTTTGACTCCTCCAATTATTCCTTTTTTAAAGGCTGCCAGCATATCTAATATGGGATTGAACCGGCTACCTCTAAAAAAATATAAACAGATGAACAAAATGTGCATATTAACAACAGAATGAGGACAAATTAATAATTTAATTCTAAGCATCCTTTAGATATACAAAGCACTCTGTCACATGCTAAGAGAGACACAAAAAATCCAAGGAGGCCCTGCTTCTAAAGCGGCAGTCCCCAACCTTTTTGGCACCAGGGACCAATTTTGTGAAAGACAATTTTTCCACAGACTGGGGTGAGGGGATGGTTTTGGGATGATGCAAGTGCGTTACATTTACTGTGCAGTCAAACCTCTCTGCTAATGACAATCTGTATTTGCAGCCACTCCCCAGCGCCAGCATCACCACCTCAGCTCCACCTCGGATCATCAGGCAATAGATTCTCATACGGAGGCAACCTAGTCCCCTCGCGTGTGCAGTTTACAGTAGGGTTCACGCTCCTGTGAGAACCTAATGCCCCTGCTGATCAGACAGGACGCGGAGCTCATGCGGGATGTGAGCAACAGGGAGCGGCTGTGAATACAGAGGAAGCTTCGCTTGCTCACCCGCCACTCACCTCCTGTTTCTAACAGGCCACAGCCCAGGGGTTGGGGACCACTGGTCTAAGGGGTTCACAATAGTAATGGCAGTGAGATACACGCACTTCACTTCTTTTATCAACCTACCTTATATTGTCTTCCCGGATGAGAACAAGGAACAGTGGACGGCCATGCATTTTCCAGTATTGCTTAATGAACTGAAGCGCATTCTGTAAAAACATAAGAATGAGGTAGGATGTAATGGCACAGTATCTGAGATGACCAGGATGCTTACCCATGAGTAGTAAAGAGCCAACAAAATTCTTATATATCAAGATAGTTCACAATCACACCCTGGATAATTGAGACTACTTAGGGGTAGAAGTGTTCTAATAGATTATATGGTTACATACAAGTTAAGCTGAAAATCATTTTGAACTCAAACTTTGTTCTTAAAAGTAATCATATCATATATGTTTTAAGGCTTCTCTCTTTCTCACTCTCTCTTTCTTGGCCTAAAAAATACAGTTCAAGAATTGTCCCCGGGGAAAAGTCATTCCAGGTTCTCATCCAGAGGATTAATTCTCACTCCATGTTACTGCAGATTTATATTACAGTAGGGAGAAGAGATTTGACTGAATCTATACAGAGTTCATAAGCAATGTGGAGGAAGTTCTTTATTTGCCTAAATTATCTATCTATCTATCTATCATCCTCATCATCTCAAAGACATATTATTATCATCATTGTCATATCAAAGACCATTTTTTACCACGTGCCAGGCACTATTCTGAGTGCGTTACATATATTAACCCATTTAATCCCCAAAACAGCCCTATTATTGTTGACTTTTACAGAGGAGCAGAGGCTGAGAGGAGTTAAGTAACTTGCCTAAGAACACACAGCTGGTAAGTGGCAGCACCAAGATTTTAACAAATGTAATCTGGCTCTTGGATGCTCTGAACCTTGATTCTAGCTTCTCCACTCTGCGAGTGGAAAAGGCAGTGGAGGAGATTTTAACTCACAGAGTTACAAGTTATTTGAGGTTTTACTGGACATTCTTCATAAATAAAATTACTTTGCTAACTCAACTATTGTTCAGAAAGAGATGAACTATTGCTGCCACAGGAACATAGTTCTCACAACAGTCCCCCTCTGCTTTAGGAACTGCATCTTCTGATTCCATTTGCAGAAAGGGAGCCCGCCTGTCATTCTAATGCTACAAGGAATGTAAACTCTCTGCAAAGCTACAAGGGTGTTACTTTACTTCCATATTTTACACTGTGTTAAACTGATGTCACAGACACTCAGGAGCACTCACTATAATAACATAAGATGAAAGAAGGGGAAACAGAGTCATCTCATTTCAAAGAAAGGTGATCTGAAGCTACCTTTATGTCGTCTATCAGCAGCAAAACATCTTGAGACATGTAGAAATCACTGAGGTCAAAGATAATAGGGTAACAGACCACAGTCTTTCCTAGAATGCGATAAATCTATAAAGGAAAAGTTTTTAAAAAATAAGTAAATACAAAACATACCAAAAGCAAAGATATAGTACTGTAAGTGCCAATAAAAATCAAAGCTGATATTTAATTCCAAATAAGCAAATAAATTAACAGCTTGTGAAATCCATATAATATTAAAATATTATATAGTTTCTTGATGGAATCGGTATGCTAAGAAACTTAAAGTAGTCCACCTCTAATATGAAAAAAGTCTGTGTTTGAGCAAATATTATTATAATTAGGTACTTTACAAAGCTTAGAAATAACACAGCAGTGAGATGCTCATTCATTCCTAGAACACTTCTGTGATATGATGCAAAGTAAGAAAGATTTACTTGCAGAAAATAATAATTCATATAACTAGCCCATGTGCATAATGAAACATGACAATGGATGAATGTTTAGCAGGTCAAACATCATTTCAGCATGTGGTATCATAATGCAAACACTACTCTGAGGAAATTTCCTGAGTACCTTTGATGTACCAAGGCAGCCAATGGGCCTGTCTGGTCTTCCAGAGAGTCCTAACTTTTCATTGATACCCAGGTGAAAATAAGCCTGTAAGACACAAGTTTGTCAATTAGAGTCAGGCAAGGATCCATGCTTTCCCTTTTTTGCTGTTTTCTTCCCCCTGTCTGTTGCCTTGTTAATTTCTGATCTTTCCATAGAAAAAGGGGCTAGGAACCCTTATCCAACCACTTGTAGTACAACAAGCTAGCCAAAGATGTCAGCTTAGGTTTGGGGTCACTGAGAGATCTGAGAGCAAAACTTCTGCAGACCCACTGAGCAACATTCTAAAATCTGACACTGTTCTCATGCTGTCCTAAGTGTGCAACCGGCACAGCCTTGTCTGATTCATAAAAGAACACACACAAAAAAATGATTCCTGTGTCATTAAAAACATCTAGCTATTTAAAGATTTTAAAAATAGGGCCATATATCTCCTACTAAATTTCTACCTTCAAGTATTTCCCACCAAAATGGAAATGTCTTCATTGATTTTTCTGATTATATAAATTTTATGAAAAATTCAAACCTTATGCTAAAAGTGAATGTTCTTGTTGACTCTCACAACTCTTTATGGGCATGTTGAAAGGGGAGTAATTTACTGTGTGATGCCCAAGGAGCACTAAAAGTATAGGAAGGATTACAGATTTTTAAAAGTACATAGAAATAGATGTACCCATATTATACACATAGGTCAAAATGTGTGTATATTTACATAATTGGGTTCATATAATATATAATCTGTTCTCTGTTGCATTTTTTTAAACTTAATATTGTGATGTCTCAGTTTTAAGAGGTTAAAATGAGCCTATGCATTTTCTTTGCATTTTAAGGTTGAAATGAATGAAGAAATATAAAAACTGGGGGGAAAAGTCTGTAGCAATATTATAATTCAGGGAAGGGTGCCACAGTGGAGCAGAAACTTCCAGAATTTCTATAAGGTAAAAACAGTCTTGGAATGAATTAGGAGTGAGCTAATGCCAATGCTGGGCACTTAATCCAATCAGGAAGCTCTTTTACCCTATTTAACACCTATCCTCTGATAAAGGTAGCTCCCCAATTTTTGTTATTTTAAAAATAATTCAATAAGTATCTTTGGACCGTGTATTATTATATCTATAGGGTAATTCCCTAGACTTGCTGGATCAAAGAGAATGTATATTCTTTTTGAAACATAATGCCAGGTTAGTCACCCTCTAGAAATAATGTGCCAGTTTACATTGGCATTAACAGTGCATAGGCCTTTATTGTCACTCTCTTGGGTCAAAATGATATTTTGTTTTACTTTCAAACTACTTTCTTCAAATATTTTGTGGCTGAGCATTTTCCAATATATTTAAGGACTCTTGGTACAGTCTATAATTTTTTCCATTTGTTCCCTTTTGTACTGGGTATTTGTCATTTTTTTGATTTATAAGAGAGCTTTGTATATTAAGAATATTATCCTTTGAATCAAATACCTCACTTGGTTTGCTCTTCTTCAGTGTCGTTATGAAATGTGAGAATGACTACATAGTAGGTCAAGTATCATGTCAGCATGTGATATTTCAATATAAACATTTTTCTACTAGAAAATTGCATAAGCACCTTTGATGCGCCACATTGTTTACACTATGTTTATTTATACAATATTGGTCAATCATTTCCTTAATGGCTTTTGGCATTTTTATTAATCTAAGAATGGGCTTCCCCCCTCAACAGCTATAAAAATATTCTCCTACTTTTTCTTCTAGTGATTTTATATTTAAATCATTTAAAAAATTTTAAATTTTTAATCTCTCTGAAATTTACTTTTGCATTTAATGAGAGGTAGAAATCTAATCTAAATTTTCCTAAATGGAAAATCAAACCATCTCTACACAATCTACTGACTGTGATTTGAACTGATTTCAAATAACAACTTAAATGTTGCTACCAGAGCTTTCCGTTCATTCTGCTGCAGCACACTCCTCCGTGTCAGAGCTAGTTCTGTCTCCTCCTTTTGAACTGCACTGTCCTGTAAACGACATCCCGAGCTGGCACCGTGCGCCCTGCACAGCGGGGGCTCGGGAAGCACGTGGCGGATGAAGGAGAGAGCACCTGAATGTTCTCCTGAGCCACCTGTGCTGTGAATACCGATTCTGGAACAGCAGTGGTTTCAGATAAAGTCAACTGGCCAGAAACAGCGCTCTGTGAGCATCATACGGTACAGCCGCACTGAAACTATAGCACGTAACTAGGTGGAGCCCCCTTTCCCTCAAGTATTTTCAATTTTTCAGAAATAAATGTATGTCTAAACATCTTAGAGTTCTTCCAGACAAGTGGTTATATTAATCAAACACGCACAAGTTAAAATGTACCAATCTAGGTGGGTTTCCTTTAAATACTACTCTATTACAGGAAAAGGATTCTCCTTAGCTTTCTGAACCACGGTACAATACGGCAGGTCTGTGACGACTAAGTGGACAGACCTGAAATGCTCCCTGCAGCAGTGACCAAACCATCCGGAGACACAGAAGCACTTCACACCAAGCCAGCACTGCAGAGTAGACCTGTATTCAGGTCCCCGTGAGGCAAGTCACACCACAGTCGCCACTTCACGAACGTTAACACTAACCCTAACCACACACTGCAAAAGCCCTGCTCCCAGCTGCCAGCCCTGACATCCTCTTCAGTGGGCTGAAGGAGGGTGAGGCTGCTTGGAGAAAAAAAAAAAATCAGTCATTGGCAAAAGGATATGAGCATCAACTAAGATTTGAGGGAACACCTTTACTTTTCAAAGGTATACTAGGAGCAGTATGCTAAGCAACATAGCTTAGAGGATGACTCCCAAAGAGTAGCTAGTTAGGAGCGCAGAGTTGCAGCCGTAACCAAAGAACAATCTTCCATCTTAACTTGTGCATAGGAAAGCTGGCTCTTGGTCACGAAAGTCTCTTTAGCCATACCACACACTCAAGTTGTAAATCATTTGTTAACACTACCTTTAAAACAACAAAACATAAAATCAGTCAGGAACTGCTGTAAGTCTTCACTTACTCTGTAACAGACGCTTGCTACAGCCTCTGTGACTCCACAGCTCTTTGCGCAAACATCCGCGACAGCAGTTATCAACGTGGACTGTAAGGAACTATTTTGCATGTCACAGCACTAGACTCAGAGGTCATGGGGACAGGGACAAAACCATTTCAGCCGCGGGCCCCACACAGTGCTCTGCGTATGGCTTGTGTCTGCTGCTGAAGGCATGAATAAAATGCCCCATGTAAGTGATGTCGGCCTTTCCGATCTCGACTGCTGATTGCCTGGTAGAATGTAAACTCATCTGCTACCAAAAAAGTTGCTACTTAGACTTGAAAGAGCAGATTTGGGTTAGTTTGCTTTGAGAGTGTGTTCGTCAAAGAACAACCTCTGGAGCCCTCAGGAGCAGCACCCAGTGTCCCGGCAGAGGCAGCCCGCGCCCAAGCAGCCAGAGTGGAGCGAGCGCCCGGATTCGGCTTCCTTTTCTCCCCTTCCTGTTGCCTCCTCTCCTTGCCTTGCACCATCATTCACATCTGGGGGGACTTTAAGGTGTTACCTCCTCTCTAGGGATCCTTGTATTTTCAGCCTTACCTCTGGGGCAAGGGGCTCTAATTTATTAGAGAAGATTTAGGACTCTCTCTTGGGGACCTGACACCCAGGTTCTGGCTTGTGCTGCCCATGGGCAAGGACCAGCCTGACAAGCAGCAACTGGAAAGTCCCGCCTTCGTCCACGCGACGTGCACCTCTCTTCTCCGCGCCGTCACTCTGCTTTTGTAGCACAGGCTTTGACCACAACTACGTCTATCAACCTAATCAACTTAATCTTGCTCACCTGAGAGATGCTGTTATAGCCACTTCTGCCAAACACTGGAGAGTGTGGTCCTGCATTGTTTTTAATAATTACTAAATAAAAATGTTAGTTTATAAATATGTAGTGGGAGTCAATACTTTCCTGCCCCTAATGAGCAAGAATGTTCACAAACACAGGCACTTCTGGATCCATCTGCAGAAGAGTGCATGCAAAAGGCCCCAAAGGTCACCTTTTAACCCCATCTCAAATAGCTATGTAACTACATTAAAGATAAACTCGGATGTTACTTTATAAATACTTTGAGACCCAGCAAAGACAAGAGGTAGGAATTACCTCAGACTCCGAATAGTAAGACAAGAGAAAAAAGGGAAGTAGTAATTACCAAAAAATATTTAGATATGAGACGATTTTTTAACAGTTAATAAAAATGGAAAATATAAAATCAAAATAGAAAGAATAATTTTATATCTCACTACTAAAATTAAGACTAAGTTGTTCAAGTGCTCAGCGTAGGTTAGTAATAGACTTCAGCAAGGAGTAGAAATCAACAAGACCTATGAATATAATGTACTCACTCTCCCTTACACACACACACACACACACACACACATACACACACACACACACACACACACACACATGATGCAGTTGTTTTTTTTTTAGTAACAATGTCTAATAAAAGTGGGCACTTCAACTTAATTAGAAACCTTCCCATTCATGCTCTTATCTCAGAATTGGATTTTAACTTGCCTGTAAACTAAGTCCAACCATCATGCTCTACAATCTCCACAAAGCAGAAAGTAAAGAGGCAGAACCACTCACTTTCACAAGTTCCTGTTGAGCCCATATCTGAATGGGTTCTACTTGTTGAGGAGTCTGAGTCTGAATACCATACGTGTTGAGAAAAACTTGAAGGCTAAAGTGCACCAGGAAAAAAGAGAGAGAGTTTTAGACAATGCATTTACAGTTTAGGAAATGATGAAGGGGAGGATAAAAGGGGACAGACTACATTAACTTGGAGCACATCACTAACTTGTTAATATCAGCAATATGCCCTCTGCATTGGATCCAGAGCCCGTCTTGGACTCTCCATGAAGCATCGGACGGGAGCTCTGGGGGCTGGCAGGGAGGGAAGCACTGACTTTGGGAAGCCCCATAGTGTGTTTGCTCTAATTTCTCAAAACTACACCCCAGGCAACACTAGCACTGGTCACAGTCTTTAATATTCACATCAACTAAAACAGAATTATTTTTAAACATGAAAAGAATGACGTGCTGGCACTTAAAGTGACATTAATGATATCCTTGAAACCCTGTCAAGGAGTTTACGAAATGCATCTCTACTGCCATAGGCAACATTGTGAGCACAGAGCAATCATTTCCCCCCCAAAAAAGAACACAGCACCCATCTGGACTTCTTACCGTTGGCTTTCCGCTACAAGTGCTACATGAACTACCAAATCATTCTCCAGTGGGCCCTGCAATACAGAATGAGGGAGGGGAGAACATTTAAAAAGATCTTGTCATCATCAGCCACAATGAGAATCGAGGACAGTATTAACCATCGCTAAGCAGTTCATTAAAATGATGGACACCAGCTGGCTCGAAGCGTCCGCCTTTCTTTCCTTGCTCGCCACTGCCTACTAATCAATTTGATGGTGTGGACAGAGTAATGGAACACCAAGGACTAGAAAGTCATAAATCTCATCAGTACCAGAGGGGCTAGCCTGTCAGGGCTATTTTGAATGATGCATAAGAGCAGTTTGGGGACTCAGAGTCATTTTCCATCATTTAACTCTGAAGGGAAGAGGAGGAACTAAAAATAAAAACCCAATTTATGTATTCTCTGTAAAAAAAAGATTGTGAATTAAAATTGTTCATTTGACATCTTAACCACATATAAGGTTATTGCCTTTTTTGTTAGCCAAAATTCACTGGCACCTTATACATCAAAATAGCTTCTTTATTCTACTATGCAATTCCTATAACAGAGAATGAACTATATAATTAACATTATGTTCATTAAATACAAGCTGTTGGACTTTATAGTTCTAATCAAAGACAGTGTTGGATATTTGCTACTCTACTCTTTTTTGTGTGGAAAAGATTCTCTATAGCAAATATTATATGTTGTTAAAATGAACCCAATTTTGAGGCTGTATATAATTGAGAAAACATTAAGAAGCATCAATAAATTACAGTATTAGAGAGCTCTGAAAATAGTGATCAAACATAACTCCCTTATAGTAATGAATCCAACATTCCCAATAGTATGCTCTAAATGTTTGATTTACCATCAATCGGTTCCTTCTATGGTATTCAATATGCCACTAGAATTTATATCTTGTGGGAGGCAACACCAGAATACATACATCAGCAAGAAATATCATATGATCAAAAGGATGGCTCCCAGAATCATCATGAAAATGACATTTCAGGTAGACTTGCATGTGATTTAAATGAACGTATAAGAAAAATATGATTTAACAACCCAACAAAAACAAAGACACATTTAAAATGTTATAAATTCTATTTTTAGTTGATAGAGACCTTACAATTAAATGTTTCTCAAAAGGATGAGAAAAAAATAATTTTTAGAGTCTCATCAAGATTTTTACTAAGAAGTGAAAAAATTAAGCCTT
Organism: Lemur catta; assembly: GCF_020740605.2. Taxonomy (NCBI): domain Eukaryota; kingdom Metazoa; phylum Chordata; class Mammalia; order Primates; family Lemuridae; genus Lemur; species Lemur catta. The sequence continues at coordinate 3,821,215 of NC_059147.1, read as the reverse complement.
ATTTCTCTTGGATGAAATCTATGGTTTATATCATAAAAAGGAAGAGTAACCTTAGAGTAGTCCATTATCTACAATCTCTAGTACAATTACGGGAATCTTAAATAAAAACCAAGTGAAAACATGTACTAGAATACATGTAACATTTCAATAACAATGAATAAGGCAGCTTACAGATCACAATTTGCAAATTGGAATCTTCTTTTTGAATCATAGGTCTGTTTAGGATAATATTGTTTTCATTTGTATGACAAAGTACTCAGATTTAAAATGGCTACTACACATGTTGGATCGTGGTGAGCATCTGGTTAGGGGACTATCAAACGGTTGAAGAATTCTTTCATTGTAAAAACTCAGCATTTCAGAAAGGTCTGATTCACAAACCATCTACCATAATGAGCCTGGGCTTTCAACTCCAGCCAAGTGGGATCCCACCCTCTGTTCACAGAAAGAATTCAGCACGGGCAGTTCCTAGTCCTTTCACTGCCAAAGGTGAAACCATCTTTCACTATTATTACCATTTTCTTCAGATCCCTACCATTGTTGTCTAAAACCCATGAGGTTCCTCTGATAATTTCCTAGTGGTAATTCATACCTTCTTTTCTGAATGGTATTTTCCCTAATAATATTGTAATGTTAATAATTTCTGCTGGTAGGTTCACACACACACACACACACACACACACACACACACACACACATGCACGTGTGTACACAAACTCATGCCCTGTGTGGTACTAGTAGTCTCCATTTTACATGTGTTCATTCATTCATTTGACCAACAGCACACTAATCTAGAAAGCTCCATGCCAGACCCCGATGTTATAAGACTAATATGACCTAGTGTCCCTCTCTGAGAAACTCAGAGTCTGGAGGGTAGGAAGCAGGGAAGTCTTCACACATGTTTATTGTCTCACAAAAATACTTCACTGGTATCTTTCTGTAGCAGATCTTGCCTCATTAAAAAATGGCTGTAAGATATTATATTATATGGATATACTATATTTTAAAAATCTTTATTTTGATGGACATTTAGGTGGCCTCCAATTTTTCAGTTCTGCAGAGAATAAAATAATTGTCCCTATCTCAGAGAACTGCTGAAGATTTAGGGAGAGAACAAAGCACTGAGCACAGTATTTGATACATACAACACTCAGGAAAGGGCACTCATTCTTGATGCAGCTGTGCAGTTACTTGCTGTTAATTTCACGCCTACCCTAGAGAGCTGCTCCTCTCTGCCTTGTGTAGGTTTGCTGCAATACCTACGTAGCCCTAGATCCCGCTGGCTCCCACCATCCTGGCATTTGGATCATCCAGTATCTTATATTTATATGGCTAGTTCTTCCCCAAAGAATCCCAAACATCTTAAAAAAAAGATTCTCCAGTGACTTACCCCCTCCCTAATGCTGCGGTCTGAATGTGTGTGTCCTAAAATATCAAAATTTTAACCCCCCCGAGGTGATGGTATGGGCTAGTCCTTTGGGAGGTGATTAGGTCATGGGGGCGGAAACTTATGAACAGGATTAGCATCCCTATAAAAGAGGCCCAAGAGAAACCCCTGCCCTTCCCACCATGCGAGGACACAGCAAGAAGGCACCATCTCTGGCCCAGAAAGCAGCAGACACTGAACCCGCCAGGACCTTGATCTTAGACTGCCCCCTGTTTCTAGAACTGTGAGAAGCAAATTTCTGTTGTATATAAGCCACCCAATTTATAGTATTTTGTTATAGCAACATGAACAAACTATGGCACTTTACTGCTACCCAATTTTTTCTTTTACTTCTCAAACATGACACTGTAACTATTACTGTTTCCTTACCATTCTTGATCTACTTGGTCTTTAGAAATAGATAATCTTCACACTTAAGTCCTTGGTCATAAATTCATTCTCTCTCTCTCATCTCATCCACTCTGGTGGCTTTAAATTATTACATCTAAGCAGATGATTCCACGTTTATATTTCTAGTCTTAACGTTTCTCTTATATTCCAGTTCCCACATTTTAAACTGCTTTCTGGACATTTTCTCTTGGCTATTTCCAAAGTTAATAGCTCTGAAACTCAACTCCTCATCAACCGCACCCCAATCCCAAACAGGCTCTATTCCGTGCCCTTCATTTAACAGGTCACTCTAGCTCAGAACCTCAGAGTCATCTTTGATGCCTCTCCTTTACCCTCCACATGCAATTAGTCACCAGAATCCTTTAACCCTTCCTTCACAAAGTATCTTGAATCTTGTTTCTTTTCATTTCTATGGCAACATCCAGGATTTAAAAGTAACAACAGCAGCAAACACTTCCCACAACTACACTCTACATACCAGGAACTGTTTTATATGCCTTACCAAACTATTACCCTCATTTTACAGATAACAATGAAGCACGGAGAGCCGTGAGTAGATTGCCCAAGGACACAGACAGGGGACCCAGGCAGTCTGACTGCAGAGTCTGTGCTCAGAACCACTCACTGATCCTGCCTCCCAGGGTGGAGAGGGGGCAGGTTTTAGACTGAAAGGCCACATACAAGTCCCGTCTTGCTACTTCCTCCAGCAATGATCCTGGTCATCACTAGGTGCCTTAAACTTACGAGGGACAAAACTGAACTACTAGTTTCTGTCCGCTCACCCCCAAAGCATTCCTTATAAGGTCCCACACCAGAAACCCGTTTGCTTTGGCCCCCAACGTGTAAGTCATCTTTGATTCCTCTTTTCCCTTCAAACCCCATAATCAATAAAAGCTAAAAAAAAAAAAAATTGACAACACTCACTGAGTAGCAGACAGATGCATTAAACTATCTATTCATCAAAACACCCTATTAGGTAGGTTATTATGTTATTTTCATTTCCTTCTGAGAAAACTGAGAGTCGTTAGAAAAAGTTACCTAACATCATACAGCTAATAGACACAGCCAGTAAGTGCAGGCGGGGACGCGCACCCAGGCAGGCCAACCTGCTCCCTAGCCACTGCGCACCGTCCGCCTCTGCAAGGCGCTGCTCGTTCGCCAAGCTCCAGTGGCTCTACCTCCAAACTACGTCTCAAACACCACTTCTCTGCATCTGCACTGCGAATATCGCACTACTTAAAGTCGCCATGACCTTTTCCTTGGTCGCTAACTGGTCTGTACCTCAGTCTCAAACCCCAGCCACTGGCAGCGTCCATCCTGCAAACAGCAACAAGGGTTTTTTACAGTGGAAATCAGACCATCTCCCCCTGCCCCCGCACATGCATCCCGCTGGCAACTGCCCGGCAGCTTCCCGCCACCCACAGAGTAAGACGGACACTGCTCCTCAGGCCTGTCAGGCCCTGCGTGAGCTAGCCTGCCTACCTCTGCTTTCTCATCCTCTCTCCTCTTCTTCACCATGTGTCGGCCACCCTGGGGTTTCTCTGTCCCTTGAACGTGTCATGCCAACTGTGTCGCCATCACAGGGCCTTCGCACTGGACGCACTAGTTTGGCGTGTTTTTCCCCTGGGTTGTTGAACCAGCACCTTCTCGCCAGGAGGACTCAACCACCAGCCCTCTCTCACGGGCCCTCTCTCTCCACCAGAGGCACCGTCGCTCTGCCCGGGCATCTCCAGCCCTAATACACCACTTTGTCTTAGTTTATCTACGACATAGTGCCTATCAACTCCAGAAACTATATTACATTATTTATTGTAATTTATTCCCGCCAGAAAGTAATGCCTTGATCTGTCTTGTCCCCATGGCCTGGGACACAGTAGACATTACTATCGGATGAATGACTGTCCAGGCAAGTTGCTCAATTCTGTGTTTATCTGCAACATGGGAATAGTAATATTTACAGTGCTGACCACACAAACAGAGGATGACAAAGAGGCCATGCGACCTATTCACACACTTGGCTGGCTCAGTTCCGGTCTGAAGGCCGGCGGGCGCCAGGGCCGGGAAGACCAGAGGCAGGAGAAGAGCCGTGTCGCGGAGTGGCGGCCATCTCGCAGGGGCATCCTCCTCTGCTCAGGGCACGGGCCCGCTGTTCTGTCCGGCGTTCGACGGGCCGCAGGAGGCTCAGCCACGCGGGGGAGGGAAATGTGCTTTGCTCCGTGCCCCGACTGAAACATAGATCTCACCCAGAAACACCGGAATGATGTCTGACCAAATGGCTGGGCAGCCTGGGGTCCATAAAACTGACAACCCGTGGTTGTGGGGACGTGTCACGTTCGGGGGAGCACAGGGCGCGGTCCCACCCGCAGTCCGTTGTCCTTCCATGTGACACCAGGTTGTAAGAAAACTCAACTCCAAGTGTTGTCTGCAAAACACTTACTTTCTTATCTGCTTTTTGATAGAATATAATTCTTATTTCTTGGTAATTAAATTTAAAAATTATTACCTCTTTTATGAAATCATCTATGTAAAGCTCCTAATTCTTATTTTTATAACATTTTATTGAGCCCTGGCCTAAGTAGTTTTAGTTTTAATATGCTCTATGTTGCATACAGTAATCTGCTGTGGCTGGCTTAACTAGGTCTTTTATTGAAAGAAAAGCAAGGGAGGAGGGAGAGAAGGAAAGCAAAAACAGAAGCAGCCAACAAATAAATGGGTCCACCCCCTCCGAGCTGGTCTTGCCTCAAGGGCAGCGCATCGAACCGTTGGTGCCTCTGCTTTGGGGGCCTCACACGACACTCGCTTAGGCTCATTAGCCTTCATCAGTAGGTCCTGCCAACATCCAGCATTTTTTCATTACATTCATTTTTCAGCAAAACCTCATTAGCTGAAGAAACCAGGCAGATGCTATATCCATCTCAATTCCAACCGCAGACGCCACGCCCCCGGAATTACCCCCCCAGGAGCCAAGGAACAGGCCATGGAAGTTTGAACACAGGCACGTCCTGGCTGAGAGGCACCGGCATCTTGTTCTAGCATTTCCAACCAAGCCAAAGAAGCAACATGGAGAAAATTAACAGGAAAGCAGAGGAAAGTTAAGTAGAAATATCAAAGGAATAACAACATCAAGCATAGTCAAAAAGCTAAATGCGGCTCAAGAGTAGAGCTGGCCAGGGCGAAAATGGTCCTTCAGGATCTGTGTATTTATATATTGGATTAGTGATTACATAAGCTTTCCTTTTCAGAGGAAAACAAGTGAATTTTTAAGACTATTCCCAGACCTCAGACACAAAGTTTCAAATGCCCAAATGAATAACTCAGGCAATGCTTTTTGACAGCAGCTTTTTCAGTGACTGCGATTATCTTGGAAAAGAACACCAAATGCTTTGTCACAACGAATTCATTTGTAAAACTGTTTTCACCCCTTTCTAAGTACTTGCTGTAACTGGACGTTTCTATATTCTTATCTTAAAGAACTGACAGTGCAGACAGTCTCACCTGCTGCCCAGAAACAATGCAAACACAGCTCTGTGGGTCCAGGGGGAGAAATCCCAATCCGTGGTGTTCTCTTAGCTTCAGTCACAGCCACGGCAAGAACCAGTGATGAGAAACTCACAGAAACAGCAGGAAGGATCAGCATCAGGATAGACTAGGAAAATGAGGGCGAAACAGAAGTGCTAAAAATCTAGTCCTTTCACTTCAGGGGTCTTCTGTCATTTAAAGAGACCCCAGGGGGTAGGCTACAACCAAAGAAAGGCCTCTAATGGTAGACAAAAGGAAACCACGTGTTAGGATCACGGGAACAAAAAGAGCAAGTACAGAAAGTCAACTTGTTTTTTATTTTTCACCTTTGGGTGCTTGTACTGACTGGATCAGTTCCCTGAGGCTTGATTAAAAATCTTAGAGATGGGAGAGGCCATTTTTATCATGTGCTGGAGGGAGGGGAATGGCAGTGGCGGGAGGAGTCTGTGAGAGAGACTGGCTGGCTGGACTCCATTTCAGCGAGAGCAGCACTAGTTTATATATTTATGAACTACTTTACGTACTAAAATTCTACCTAAAATTTTGACTGAAAGATGGGTTTCCTTGATAAAATCAGTAATCCACTTGATGGATGAGGAGACTGAAGCCCAGAGAGGGGCAGTGGCCCAGGTCCCATAGCAAGTTAGTGGCAGACCCAGAAGCAGAATCCAGGTCTCTGGGCTGACTTGGTCCAGTCCCTTGTAATCCTTCCCTAGTCAGACTGCCGCATTGTCCTGGCTGTAGGGTAAACTTTTCAGTTCACTAGAGAATCGGCAAGGGCACCGCTCCACTTACAAGTGGAAATGAACAAAAAGGCCACATGTGCAGTTATTCCAGTGGGAAAACTCTAGGAAGAGTCCTGATGCAGAAAGAGTGTAAGAACCTATTCTACCTTCTCTTTTGGCACTAGGTGCTCATCTCAAGGACTAAAGACTGGGCTGGAAAGACTGCACAGGGCCAACTTGTGGCAATATTTATTATCACTGGGTTGGACCAAACAACTACAGAGGGACCCAACAGGCTCTAGAATCCTAAGCCTTTAGCTCTACAGAGCCATCTTCACTGGGCTGAGGCCAAACTGTTTCTAGCGTGGACTCGCACAGGGGACCTCACTGCAGAGGAGACATTCTGCCATCACTCTTAGCAAGTAAACCTAAGAGTTTTCTATATCAATGAGGTCACAATTTATTAATAACAATGTTCATTTGTTCATACATCCAGACACCATGGTAAGCCCGAGGAATGGCTGACAGATGAACGAAACATAGGACATTAAATATGATGCTTTTAATGGTTACTTTGAGGGAAAGGGAGGGAACATTTAATTTATCCTCAGGGAACTGAGGAAAACTTTGTAGAAAAGGTATCTGACCTGTTCTGGAAGGATAAAAACTGGCCATTAATGAATTTATCCAGTTAACATTTATTTTTTACTATGTATCAGACAAATAAGACAATAAAACAAAAGTCCTTCCCTCATGAAACTTACATTTCAGTGAGAGACAGACGGTTAAAAAATACATAAATCATAAAAATTAATGATAAATATATAGTAAAAGTAAAAGGTAGTGTATTAGTGTGATTAAAGACAGGGGCTACTTATTGATGATCAGAAAATAACTCTCTGGGAGAGTCATTAAATGTGAGACTTCAATGACAAAAAGGTGTGTACTAAGCAATGATCTGGTAACGAATACTTCAGGCAGAAGGATTAGCATGTGCAAAGGCCCAGGGATGGAAAGAGCTTGAAGTGTCTGAGGAACTGAGAGGAGACCAGTGTGTCTAGAACACAACAGGCAAGCGTCACGAGAGATGGGAGTGGAGACAGTTAAGGCCCAGTAGGGTCTTACAGGAAATAAGGCATCTGCCTTTCATTTAAGTGGAATGGAAAGCCACTGATAGGGTTTCAAAGAGGGAGAAGGCTAAATGTAATTTACATTTCTAGAACAACAGTAATAAACACATATATGGTACTTGCTATGGGCCAGCCCCTGCCTAAGCGCATTTATATACACAAATATATAAACTCCCATTGTGGTGGCTCATGCTGCTATACAGCTATGGTTCAGAGAGGGCCGAGTGGACATATGGAGATCAGTTGGAATCTGCAGTGAAGAAATGATGGGGACCTGGACCACAGTGAAGAAGGAGAAAGTGAAAAGATCTGGAGAATTATTTAGGAAACAGAACTGACAGGGTTGGATTTGGAAGGGGAGTAGTGAGGCAGGTAGAGAAGAACCAAATATTACTTCTATGCTTTTACAGAATTTAAAGGAAGAAGGAACGTTCAATAGTGGTGAATGGTTTGAGGTCAAATAGATTAAATCTGCTAAGAGATCATTGGCTTCATCAATCAGGAGGTCATCGACAAGTTTGTGCGTGTGGTTTCGGCAGAGTGGGGGTATAGGCAGCCAGACTCTGCACTGCAGGGAGCGACGGAGAGTTGAGGAAATGGAGATGGTGCAAGTATAAGATTTTTCTGAGATGTTCCAAAGGGAAGGAAAGAAGGGAAGTGAGAGAGGCCTTTGAGAGAGTAGAATAGCTGACAATTTTTTTTTGGTTTTTAGGGCAGGGGATACTTAAATACATCCACAGAGTCAGGGAACTAAGTAGAGAGAAAGGTACGAAGTATAGAAGAAAAAATGCCTATCAACTGGAACAACTTAAAGGTGGAGGGGAAAAAGGTGAGTGAGTTAATGCTTGGAAATGAAGGTTTTACTCAGCCTTCTGGGATTCGGAAGAAAAGATCCAATCATAATTATAGGCAAAGATTTTAGTAGGTACTAGAGTCCATTAGTGTAGTTTTAATTTTATTTTATACACCCTTCTGAGAACTCAAAGCTCCATCTCCCACTTTTAATGATTTTGACCTAATAGGTAGAAGGGTGGGCTCATGCTCTGCCAATAGTACTATTCACTCTTCATTGTCACATTGAACTCAGATTCTTGGGCTGACTTCATTGTTTCTTCTGATTAATGGTATGACTAGAAGAGTTATAATCAGTGTCCACTTGTCTGACCATCCCACAGTGTCCCTTTCAATTCATCTTCATAAACCATCTGGCTCCACAAACTGCAGCCTCCCATGACAGAAGATATTTTAAATCAGGGTGGGGAAACAATAAGATGTTCACCAAAAAAAGAACATCAAAATATGAATATTTGCTCAAAATTCATGAAGATTGATAACATTTATGAAAATTATTCATGAAAATATGAAAATTATATGAATTAACATGAATATGTGGCCTTCTCCTAGCTTCTGAAAATGATTTCCAAAGGCAGATTTCTTAGGTATTATATTCTGATATTTCTAATTCAGTATCATTCTTAAGCATAGGATGCAACAGAATAATGTAACCTAAGAAAACGCAATAGACAATTAAGCTGTATCAACACTAAATCAAAACCATTAGTACATGGAGCTAATTTTTTAATGAAACTAAGTTCCAAATTGAAAAAAACAAAACCTGTCCAAGTTAAAGCAACGACTTGCGTGCACAGAGGGATAGTCTTAATCAGAGATATAGAAAGAGACAAAAGAAATTTATCAGGTCAAATATTCAACATTTAAATTTTTCTAAGTTGAATACAAACTTTAACATGTATCATCAAATGGCTCTTTACTTAATGAAGCTAGTACTTCCTTTATATTATCACAGTACTTTACAAATTCGAACTTTGACTTGTCTTTTGCAAAATAGCCCAACTATAATGTTTAATCAATAGAAATTATAAAAGATTATACAAGAGGTATTATAATATATATTTTTCATCAATGAAATCGAACTCCCTGAGTACTCAAAACACAAAAATAACTCTGAAGTATTCCAACTTAGGAGAAAAACAAAGGAATTACAAAAACTATATAGTGGTTTCATATTCCTACTGGTAAGTAACTGACTGATGAATGAATATTTGATGGCCTAGTTACAGAAGCACTGTGGTGTCTCCCATGGTGTGGGAGACTCATCTGGTTTAGTCGTAACTAGTGAATGATGGGAACACAGGAAAATAGCATTAACAATGTAAACCCCCTGCAGTAAATACACACTTTTCACCATACTGTACATCACCATGGCTTACCGGGGCACACTTTAGGGCACCTGGGTTCCGGCCTTGGATTTGCACTTTGTGTGATCTTGGACATGTCACTTCTTTTTCAGTCTCAGTTTTCTGATCTATGAAACAAGGGGAGCTGGGAGCAGTGGCACGCATGTACCTGTGGTCCCAGCTACCCAGGAGGCTCAGGTGGGAGGATTGCTTGAGGCCAGGAGTTCAAGGATGTAGTGAGTTTTATGATCATGCCTGTGAATAGCTACTATACTCCAGCCTGGGCAACATCGCAAGACCCGGTCTCAAAAATAAGTGGGGGGAGAGTTAAGATAGTCTTAATAATCTTAACATTCTTTTAATAGACTCTTGATATTCCACCATGTATGTGAAGTGCAGGTGATAAACATAAAGGTATGACAAATAACTCTGAACTTTCTTGGTGAAACTGGAAGAAATCAGCTCCTCCCTGTTATAGAGCTATGGCTAGCTTTATGGTTTAAATAGACACATTTGACCCAAAATGAAAACATCCTCAAATCTAGGCTAAGGTCTATAACAATATGTTTTTGGATAAAGTATGTCCTGTGGTAAGAAAGTTTTTAGAAAGTGATTTTCATGACTTTTATGTAAGTGTAAATTTAAATTGTTTCACTGTATAATCTCTTGCCTTATTTTCATCAGCTAAGCAACACTATGGAATATAAGATATTTAATTTAGGAGTAGAAATATTGATTAAGTAGAGATCTTTTAACGAAAAGCAATTTAGTCACAACAACAGTTTAAAAAATGCTATAATGCTACCTTAAACATCAAATCTTGATCGACTCTTACTAGGATAAACTTCTAGAATAGAAATTATTACATTAAAGGGTATATGGAACCTTGATACAGCCAAATGAAGAAGCATTATACAGACATTTAAAATAATATTTTATAGAAACAATATGAAAAATAACTGAGTATGAATGTTAGTGAATATAAAACTGAATATCGAATAAAGTTATAACCAAACAATAAGAAAGCATATGTATAGTTATAGCCAAATATTGAAAATATAATGCATTCCTCTAGAATTTTCAGGATTTTTCTCATCTCTTTAAGGAGAAAGTAGTATTATTTATACAATAAATTATTTGAAGTAAAATAAAAACAGCAATAATACTTATTTAGGTCTTACAATGTATCAGATATTTGGTTAGAGGTTTACATACATTATCACTTAATCATACACATAACCATGAGTTAGGAATTATTATCCCTATTTAAAAGATGAAGAAAGTGGGGCTTAGAGAGATTAATTAAATTGTCCAAGGTCATACACTTATAATAATATGTGGAAGAGACAGGTTTTATAACTAGGCCTGTATGATGCAAAAAGCCATTATATCACTTTCTTAAAAATAAAAATTTATTACACATATATGTTCTTTAATCTTTAGGAAAATAATTCACGCAAATTTTATGCATCTGTATTTGCAGAAAACAAAGCATCCCCTTCCTCATTAATTTGATAAAGGAGAGACCAAGTACACTATATGCTTTTAGATCAGATCTGTATAAATATGTACATGATTTAGTAAATAAGTATTGACTTTCATATTAAATTTGGAATCTTGCAGATCAGAAAATAAGCCCCTATGGCTAAAAGGCATTACTTTCACACTGGCTTTTTCTCCAAAGACTTTCCAAAGTAGATCAATACATTTTAATTGGCATATCAAATGTGCTAGTCTACTTTACAGATCCAAAGCTTGAGTGTCACTGAACATGACACTGAATTCTCTCAAGGGTGTATCAACACACATGATATGCTCTATCATGATAATTTTGCCATTAATGTAAAATATTGTCTCAAACAGCTGACCAAAGGTACTCATATTTTGTTCACCACTATGATGGCCAAAACATGTGGAGCTCTTCAAGGACCTCATGAGAGAAAACCAATCCTCAAGGAAATAGGGGCTCCCAAAAGCCTAACCCTCTGGTTTGGAAGAGGGCCGCCTGTTATAAAATAAAGTATTGGCCGGGCGCAGTGGCTCACATCTGTAATCCTACCATTCTGGGAAGCCCAGGTGAACAGATCATTTTAGCTTAGGAGTTTGACACCAGCCTGAGCAAGAGCGAGACCCTGTCTCTACTAAAAATGAAAAAAAAAAAAAAAAAAAAAGAGAAAAGAAATTAGCTGGATAACTAAAAATATATAGAAAAAATTAGCCAGGCATGGTGGCACATGCCTGTAGTCCTAGCTACTCGGGAGGCTGAGGCAGGAGGATTGCTTGAGCCCAGGAGTTTGAGGTTGCTGTGAGCTAGGCTGACGCCATGGCACTCACTCTAGCCTGGGGAACAGAGTGAGTCTCTGTCTCAAAAAAAAAAATTATTAGGTAAGGTGGGGTTAGAACAGTATTAACTGACAGGTTTTTCTTCAAAGATCAATAGATGTTTAAAAACTGTGAATAGATTTAAAACAAGAAAAAAAAGGAAGGAAGGAAGTTTCAGGTTGAGTTCATAAATTTATTCATATTTATGAATATAATTTTTTTTTTCAGAGTAAAATGCCAGGAATATAGATTCGTGAAAATGATAACAGATCATAAAATTCCTTGTACATCTTTATTCTGGACCATAAATCTTGCTTTCTTACTTGGATCTATTTTTTTCCCCTTTTACATTTTAGCCATGAGTACAAGAAGTCTTTATCTTATAGATAAAATATTTCATTATACAGCATGCCTATTATTGGGACTTTTAATTTTAATAAGTTCAGTAGGTTAATTAGAATGATGTTATTAAATGTGCTTAAGCTCATTTTTTTTTGACTTCCAATTCAACTTTTCTCAGCTCTGGATATTTCTGATCAAGGCATTTAATTTTAATTGGTTCTAGTATAAATACTAGTTGATAAGAGCCTCATTTCTCTTAAAGACTACAGACAGCATTACCTGAGAACCTCTGTGTAGCTGTGGCACATTCAGGCTAGGCTTTCAGAAGCATCTTTGATGCTTTGACTATTTTATCCTGTTTTATTATGATAATCATAAGAACTTCTGTTCAGTACTTAAATTTACTCCCATACTTGCAGATAAATTTGGATTTTTGGTCCCACACAAATGCTTTCTTTCTTTGCCAAGCTAGTGAAATGGAATTTTTTAAATCCTTTAAGTAGAAATCATGTCTGAAACTAGTTAAACTATTTGAGAGCATGAGAATGAACCGAACCAAATAAAACTGAGCCACATGCAAAATTTCCTTAAATCACTTTAAATTTCCTTAAATCTTTTTAAAGATTAATAAACTTTTAAAAACTGAAGAGATTCAAAGCAAGAATAAAAAGAGGAAAGTAGCTATAAGTCCATATTGTAGAAGTGCTATACAATATATCTACTAAATTAGGAGAGGCTTATAACCCTTCTTGGATTGCAGCAAACTCAGCTTCCTGAACAGATGGTCTTCCACCATTTAATTGCTCTTTAACTCCCTACAGTCTGGCTTCTGGGCACACCACTCCACTAAAATCACTCAAAGGTTACCAATAACCCAGATCATGGAAGCCAGCACAGAAGAGCTAGAAGGGGATTTATGAATCAATCCGAGCTGAATAATTTTATAGATTAGATAACCACATTCCAGAGACATTAGGAGACCTCCCCCAGATTACACTGCAGGTGAACCAGGAAAGGTCTAAAGACCAGGACCTGAATTTCTGCCAGTGCTTTGCTGTCCCTCCCAGCCAGTTAGGTAGTCAGACTTCTTGAAATATACTCTCAAAATGAAAATTCCCCACACTTTCATATCCATAACACCATTTTAAACTTCTCACTAGATTCCTTTGCCCTGCCCTTCCTAGAACATCTCTTTATTCTACTATCTGCATTACATACACCCTGACAGAGAACTAAGCCTGGAGCCTGGCCTTCCAATAACTGTCTGTTCTCACAGTTGAATTTCCACTATGAGCCATGTTCAATAGCAATGACCTTACACCTTTTCTTTTCATTAACTACTGAGCACCTCAATTAACTGCCATGTCTGCACTGGAATCATCAAAATACAAATAAGAACAATAGCTAACATTTATTGAGTGCTTAACTATAGGCCAGGAGCTATTCTAAACTCTTTACCTGTATTAATTTATTTAATCCTTACTACTCTATGAAGTATTATTCTGATTTTACATGTGAGGAAATTAAGGTATACAGAGGTTAAACAATTTGCCCAAGCTTGGATTTAAAAGTGTGAACTAAAATAAAATTTTAAGGCTCACCAGCCCCCCTCCAGCTGACTGAATGGACCTCCTCATGGCCAAAGGAATATCCTAAAACTAAATTGCCTACCAGGAGGAGGGAGGTCAGACATGCCTCATCATGCCCCCTCCCTTCCTGGGGACACCCTTTGTAACCCATTGACAGGTCTGAGGGTATGCAAGACACACCTGCAGGTCCTCAATTTACACAATAAATGTGTGTCCCCTGGCTTATCTCTGATTTAGAGCTTCTTATCTTAAAACATTTCAAGCCTCTAGACAAAGCTTCATGTCTTTAACCAATTACAAGTCCCAAAATTTTTAAAGGAACCTATAACCTGTAAGCCCTGCCCCCCCACCCCTTCCAGAGGGCCCACCTTTTCAGGCCAAACCAATGTACGCCTCCCACGTATTGATTTATGACTTTACCTGTAACCCCTGTCTCCCCGAAATGTATAAAACCAAACTAGCCCAGCCACAGTGAGTCCACTTGCTCAAGGCCTCTTGGCCGTGGCTCCGGGTCATGGAGCCTCAAATTTGGCTCAGAATAAATCTCTTTAAAATTATTTTACAGAGTTTGGTCTTTTTTCCCATTGACAAAAGCACACAGGGTGCCTGCAGAGGCTGTGCTCGTCAACACTGTGCTAGACAGAACATCCAACAATAAGAAACCTGAAGGGGGAGGGGAAACTTGCCCTTTCCCCCCGAAGTTCACTGAAAGATCCACTGACAAGGCAGATTCATAAGAGAACGGTTTATTTACCGATACCACGTGCATGGGGAGAATCACAAGAGCAACTGCCCAATATTGCAGTGAAGCTCAGATATTTTTATATTTTTAGAGGGGAGGGGAGAAAATGAGGACTATAGGTAATGCTGTTTAGGGGCAAAAGTTGCCAGGGAGGATGAATAGATGGGGTAGACAGATTAAATTTTTTGTAAATAATTCTCTTTACAAATTAAATTAACCTGAGAGACAGGTATTGTGTTTAAAATAATTTGGGCCAGGTCTACTTACATTCTTGATCTCCCTGCAATGTACTGAGGTAACAGAGAGGAAGGGCAGCCCACTTCCCCCTTTGATCTTCTGATCAGGTCAGTCTGGTTTTGCAGACAGAGGAAAAGCCTCTTCCAGAGCCTGTTAATCTCTAAGTGCCTTTAATTCAAAACATTCTTTATATCAAAGCATCATATTTAGGGGTAAAATTTCCAGAGCTCCTTCAAACCTCTCCTATTTGTATTCTTGAATATTAAAACAGCATTTTCATATCAGAGTGTTTTTTTCTATGACTCTTCCTTTCATACTAGAATAGCTTATTTATGTAAAAATTCTGTTGCATTCAACATCTATTTTGAGAAACAAGATCAATTTTTCTCAAATTGGTTTGAAATCAAAAAATGAAGGACAAAACAAATCCTGGCTGGCTATTACCTGTTAAATATGATAGTCTCAGACAGAACCCCACAAACATTTAACAAAGTATTGATTGTGTTTTCCTGTTTAACCAGGAATCTTCCATATTTTACTTAGTATAATAACATACTTCAAAATAAAGTCCATGTGCTAGAGAACTCCAGAATTCTCCCCACCCCCACCCCCTATAAAAGGATATCCTCTACAGGGCCACCTTGCTCCCAGTGGACAACTGGAATGCAAAATACAAGGAATCAGTAAGATGCACATGGTCAGCTTCTTGCAGTGTCTGCTGCAATGAGACCTCTTCCAAGTGTGAATGAGTAGCAAGGATGGAAACAGTCTTCAGGACACCATTATGGCACACAAGCAAGGCAGAGGCCCTGCAGAATGAACCATGAAGGTCTCATTCACAGATAATCAGCGGGTACCCCCACGAGAATTACCTAGGCAACAGAAAATGATGGGCCCTCTAACAGGAACAAGTTAGTGTGAATGCGAGAGAGGGAGTTAACACCTCTTAAAAGGGTTTTCTTTTGGTTAAGGAAGAAGGAAATCCTTAATAAAATTACTGTTAGATTTGTGAACTTGGTCTAATCCTAGCACAACAGGGAAGAAGAAAGAAGCAAATAATTAGACTCTTTTAACATGACAAATGTTATATATAATGAATCCCAGCATGCATTTTGTACTGGTGTGACATCTTTGTGTTTAATTTTTCAGATCACTTCCACAGGCCTCTTAGCACCCTAGGGCACAGGTGCCACTGTGTTCCTGTGATGTGACATCGAGCCAGGCTGTTCAGGAAACAAGCTATTTCTCCCGTTACCTCCTTCACAGCATTACAAAAATCACTGCTTCCAAATGTTTGACATCCATTCCTTCCTCTCCTTCTTCAGTTAACACCTTCATATTGGCTCTGCCACTTGACAACTGTGTGACCTTGGGGAAATTCCTAAGCCTCTCTGAGAGGCTTAGTAATGTTACTCTGTGAGACTAACATTATCTATCTGTAAAATGGATATCATAATATTTATCTCAGAAAAGTATTAATAATGAGTATAAAATGGCTTTTACAGTGTCTATAAACAGTAGGAACACAATCAATTTTGGTTATTCTTATATCTCTCACTTCCGTTCATTTGTCCTATCAAAAACCCAACTAGGCTAAGAGAAGACAAGAATAGGACATACTCTCTAATCTGAGGACCTCTGCCAAGAAGTCAGGCATGTAAACCAACTACAACACGGCAAGTGTTGTAACACGGAGTATGCATAGGACTATGGGGAAGGCAGGCTTAACAGCATAGCTTCTAAACCCACATGACTTGTTTTCAAGGATTAATTCACAGAATGGGATAAAACAGTCTTTTGTAGAATTTATTTTCCCCAGATCAAATGTGGCATAGGAAAGTGAGGGTACAGAACAAGGCACTAGTATCCTATTTATAAGAATAAAGGATAGACCAATTAAGTTTGGCTAAATTATTTTCTTTCAAATGTTATTTTACCAGACAATATAAATAACTACATCTTTAATTTACTTGGTTTGCATCTATTATTCCAGGCTATCACAACTATTTAATGAATATCTATCTATTCATATCATAGTGTTAGGTTTGTTGGCCAAGATCTGAAGAAGCATTGAGTATAACAGGAGAAAAAGACACTAAGCGGAAATAACCAGGTAAAACTCAAGCACAGGAGGTAAGGCCTAGGCTTCTAGTTCTAGAGAGCAGAGTATACATAAGTACTCAACTCTCATCTCTCTTCAGACTCCAGAGAAATGACCATATAGATATTAAAAGTAAACAAAAAAAAGACATCAATGAAGAGAAAAAGGTCATCAGAGACGATATTTCAATACATTTCTAGTCTATGAGATGGCAAATGGAAATATATCAACAAATAAAGCAGAGCCAGGGAAACCTATATAAACCACAAACTATACCATTTAGAGCATCATCAAAATGCTACAGCAGGTGTGGGAGCTGACCCACCAGCCTGAGAGGCCCCAGAGGGGCACTTGGTTTGCATGTACAATGGAGGGCAGGTGGGAAAAGTGGAGGTGACACAGACGGACTGATTAAAGGCCACAGTGGCCAGCTCTAAGCCCTACATAAGGAATCACAGTCAGCAATAAAGCAGAGAGATTATAGTTTGAGCATATGTAGTTTCAGCACTACATGTTGGTTGTGCGACATGTGGTTGAGTATTGTCTTGCAGGAGGATTGGCCTGTCTCTATTGATCAATCTCGGCTGCTTAATCACAAGCATCCTCATCATTTCATCCAATTGGTTACAGCAGATATCTGCTGTAATCAATTGATCAGGTTTCATGAAGCTGTAGTGGATAACACTAGTGCTGGACCAACAAACAGAAACCATTAGTTTTTTTGATGAATATTTAGTTTTGGACTGTGTTCAACACTTCAACTTTATCTAAACATAGTACCAAACACTTGCAATTGTCAATAGGAATCCATTTTTCATCACACATAACAATGTGTGTAGAAATGGTTCATCTCTATGTCGTGACAGCAAAGAAAGGCAAGCTTCAAGACGATTTCTCTTCTGATGCTCATTTAATTCATGTGGTACCCATCTATCCAGCTTCTTTACCTTGCCTATTTGTTTCAAATAGTCCAATATTGTTGGAATAGTAATGTCAAATCTTGCCACTCAGTCCTGCATAGGTTGAGATGGATTCGCTTCCACTACAGCTTTCAGCTCATCATTATCCACTTTGGTCTCAGGTCACCGACGTGGCTCATTTTCAAGATTAAAATCACTAGAATGGAACTTCCTAAACCATCGATGTACTGTGCGATCATTAGCCACATCCTTCCCAAACAGCATTGGTCTGCACCCTTCGTCTGCACAGCATTGGTTCCATGATGGAACTCATATTCAAAAATAACACAAATTTTTGACTTATCCATGATTTCACAAAAATTGCTCTAAAAAAATTTTGAAAGATAATCACAAGCCAAAATGTGTGCTTGAAAGAATGAGAATGTACCTTCACAATAAAAATAAAACAAAAAGTGTCAAAGTGAAATATCAGATATATCAACTGTCAAACAGTATTTAAGGAAGTTGGACATTTCATACTTAATAACCCAATACCTTGAGAATAATCAGTTCATTGATCATATTAATATATGATTGGATAATGAGGATCACCAGGTATGTGATAAAATAATCAGTAGGAAGAAAAACAAATACCACATTAATGAAACACACAAAAGTTATTATGGAAATTATGCTTAGCGAAATAAGCCAGACACAGAAGGACAAATATTGCATGATTCTATTTACATGAGGTACCTAGAATAGGCAAATTCATAGAAACAGAAAATATAATAAAGGTTATCAGAGGCTGAAGGGAGGGAGGAAAGGGAGGGTCATTGCTTAATGGGAACAGAATTTTTGTTGGAGATAATTAAAAAGTTTTAGGTACAAATAGTGGTGATGGTTACACAAGACTATAAACGTATTTAATGTCACTCACTTGTACACTTATGAATGATTACAATGATAAATATTAATATTATATTTATTTTATTTCATTAAAAAAGAGAAAATTTACTGTGGAGATTCAACAGTGCC
Source organism: Lemur catta (assembly GCF_020740605.2). Classification (NCBI taxonomy): domain Eukaryota; kingdom Metazoa; phylum Chordata; class Mammalia; order Primates; family Lemuridae; genus Lemur; species Lemur catta. The sequence goes on along the minus strand of NC_059147.1, from coordinate 3,802,536 downwards.
AAGTGGATATCCACATGCAAAGGATAAAGTTGGATCTCTACCTCACACCATATATAAAAATGAACTCAAAATGGGTCATATACCTAAATGTAAGAGCTAAAAACTATAAAATTCTTAGAAGAAAACATAGCCATAAATCTTCATGGTCTTACATTAGGCAATGGTTTCTTAGATGAGACACCAAAAGCACAAGCAACCAAAGAAAAAAATAGATAACATTAGGTTTCATCAAAATTTAAAATTTCTGTGCTTCAAACGATACCATCAAGAAACTATCAAATGGTAGAAAATATTTGTAATCATATAAGGGTCTCATATCTAGAATATATAAAAACTCTCACAATTCAATAATAAAAAAGGACAAATCAATTAAAAATGGCCATAGTATCTAAATAGATATTTCTCAAAAGAAGATATACACACACACACACAAATTGCCAATAAACACGTGAAAATATGCTTGATTTTAGTAAGTAGGTAAATACAAATTAAAACCACAATGAAATACCACGTGACAGCCACTAAAATGACTATAATCAAAAGACAGACGGTAAGTACTGTAGGAATGTGAAGAAACAAGCACTCGGACATTGCTGGTGCAGCCACTTTGGAAAACAGTCTGGCTATTCCTCAAAGTGTTAAACATAGAGTTAGCATATGACCCAGCAATCCCATTCCTAGGTATATATCCAAGAGAAATGAAAATGTATGTTACACAGTAACTTGTATATAAAAGTTCACCAAAGCATTCATAATAGCCAAAGACTAGAAACAACCAAAACTTCCATCATCTGAAGAATGGATAAATAAAACATAGTACATAGTATATACATACAATGGAATGTTGTTCTGCCATAAAAAGGAATGAAGTGCTACTATATTCAACAACATGGATGAGCCTTAGAAACACTGTGCTAAGTGAAAAAAGTCACAAAATATCACATATTATATGAAACCATTTATATGAAATGACCATAACAGGCAAGTCCATAGAGATGAAAATCAGATTAACAGTTGCCTCAGCCTGGGGACGGGGGAGGGAAGGCTGGGGGGATGTGGAGAATGACTGCTAAAGGGTATGGGGTTTCTTTCAGGGGTGATGAAAATGTTCTAAAATTGACTATAGTAAGTATACTACAAACCATTGGATTGTACACTTTAAACTAGTGTATCATATGGGAATCATACTATGCCTCACTAAAGCTGTTATAAGAAAGAAGTGTTCAATAAATGATAGCCATTATTGCTTAAAAATTACTCTGAGGAAAAAAGACAAGTCGAAGAACACAAGAAATCTTTAATTTCTACTCATATAAACACTTATGAAGATAAATTATCCACAAAAAAAAATTAGCAGTAGGAACAAGATGGCCTAGATAGATAACCATGAGAGGACTCTGAAAGCCACAAAGAAGGCAGACGGTACTGGCCAGAGACCTCAGGAGTGGAGAACGGCAATGCTGTGAGATTCCTGAGATCCCACACGTGCACAGCTGGGCACCACAGAGGCCTGCAGCTTGGAATAACCAATAGGCGAGACAAGAAAATAAAGAAACCAACAAAAATCTATTCTCTCTGGCCAAAGAACTGGGAAAGGGAAAGCACAACAGAGACCAAGTGGGGACCTCCAATTCTAACTCCTCAGGGGAGGTACCAGTTGGCCAACTGCCTTCAGTAGCAGCTTCAAAGTCCTAGTGGGCCAACCAACCTCTGCTTCACAGCCAGAGCACTGACGGGCCAACACTTGAGCAGCATCAGCAAAGAAGATCGAGGGAGCCAACCTAACCCACGGTGCTCTACAACTTGGGCAGTCCAATCCAATCTGCAGCAGCTTTGAAGCCACGACAAGCCTATCCAACCCCTGCTCCACACTGGGGCCACCAGCAAGTGGGCCACTACACCTGTGTCAGCCCAGTCTGTTGTCTTCTGGCCCTCCACCAGTGGCCTAAGGAGACTTAAGCCAGAGAAAAAGGGGGCATTATCTGTAAAGGAACGCAAATTTGAATTGACAAGGAAATTCTCACCTGAAACTACGGAGGCCAGAGGAAGTGGCACAATATTTTTTAGCACTGAACCAAAACAACTGTCAACTGGGAAACCTATATCCAATATAAATACCCTTCAGGAGTAAAAGCAAAATAAAGACATTCTCAGACAAAGGAAAACTAAGAAATTTGCTGCTAGCAGACCTATCCATAAATAATGTCTAACGGATTCTCTCCTAACAGGAAGAAAAAAAAAAGATAACAGAATAAGGCTGGGATATTCAGAAAGGAAAGAACAATGAAATGGTAAAAACTGAGGTAAGCACAATAGACTGTCCCTCACCCCATCAATTTATTTAGTCAAATTTTATGGTTGAAACAAAAATTTTCATATAATCTGATGCATTGCACAATCAATGTATAGGAAATACTTTTAAAAGTATGTTTACAAAGTGAAGAAAGGAAATGAATAGAAGTAAGGTTTCTATAATTTAGCCAAAGTGGCAAAATGATACCAATAGATCTTGATAAATTATGTGTGTGTGTGTGTGTGTGTGTGTGTGTGTGTATAAAATATATGGTAATTCCTAAAAGTAGCAACTAAGGAAAATATAAGAATATACTAAAAAAATTATAAATAAACATTATAAATTACTTAAAATGGAATTCTAAAAACTGTTCAAATAACCCACAGGATGCCCTTCAATGGTAAATGGTTAAACTATGATACAGCCATTTCATGGTGTACAACTCAGCAATAAAAAGGAATAAATATTGATATATGCAACAACTTGGATGAATCCCATGGAAATTATGTTGAGTGAAAGAAGCCAAACCCCAAAACTTAGGTATACTTCCATTTATATAACATCCTTAAAATGTCAAAATTATAAAATGAAGAACATTAGTAGTTTCCAGAGATTAAGGACTGGGGTGAAGGAAGTGGGTTTGGTTATAAATGGGTAACACAAGGAAGTCCTACAGTGATGTGATGATGGTACAATTAGGTATCTTGACTGTGGTGGTGGTTACAGAAAGGTATACGTGTGATAAAAATGCATAGGGCTACATACACATGCACAAAATGAGTGCGTGTATGACCAGTAAACATCTGAATAAGCTCTGCAGAGTACAGCAATGTCAACTTTTTCATAGTATACTATAATTATATAAAATGTTAATATTATGGGAGATTGAGTGAAAGGTTCATGGATCCTCCCTGGAAATTTCCTTGCAACTTCTTGTAGATCTGTACTTAGTACAAGATTAAAAGTTAAAAAAAATTTATTCAATTGATACCTCAAAAATTTTTGACTCCCCAAAGTTTTAAAATAATTGTGACAATATATTAATACTATGACATCGGCTCTTGACAATATAATAATTGTGACAACAAATAATTTTAAATAAAAATCCAGGAAGCTATAAAAAGAATAATGAGACAGTAAGAATGAACTATTAGAAATTAAAATATGGGTGGGCCAGGCACAGTGGCTCACACCTGTCATCCTAGCACTTTCGGAGGCCAAGGTGGTAGGATTGCTTGAGGTCAGGAGTTTGAGACCAGCCTGAGCAACATAGTGAGATCACATCTCTACAAAAAATTTAAAAATTTAGTCAGGTGTGGTGATGTGCTACTCAGGAGGCTGAGGAGGGAGGATGGCTTGAGCCCAGGAGTTTGAGGTTGCAGTGAGCTGTGATGACACCACTGCACTTCAGCCTGGGTAACAGAGCAAGACCCTGTCTCTAAAAGAAAAAAAAAGACACTGGAGGAGCCTACTAGAGACATCCTTGGCAGACCATCCCGACGGGAAGGAAGGATATCGGATTCTGGATCACAGAGAGAGATGACAGAGATGGCTGGGGACCCCATGGAGAAAAACCGTGAGGCTGAGAAGGAAGAAGCCAGAGAAGAGAAGATATCGGTGAGGATCAAACTCAGAGAGGCTGGGAGCCCAGTGAAAGGGTAAGGGGGGTTCCCCTGCCCCTCCTACATGCCTCTGGGGAACAGCAGGCCACTAAGTGTATGGAAAGCTTTGCCACCCTCCACAAGCCCAGGTGCTGTGGCCAGTAAGGAACAGTGGGGTGAACTAACGAGCCCCAGGAGTCTGGGCAGTCTGGGCCATGAGAGGCTGGAGTCCCCGCTTTCTTCCATCCCCTCACTTCCTCCTCTGCACCTTCCCTAACAAGGGCAACTGAGGAAGCAGGTTGAGCTCCGCGGACGGAGCGGAAGCCCCTGCCCCTCCCATCACAACCACGGCAGTAATTGGAGCTGAGAACTTTGTGAACTGCGGCTGCTCTCTGGCTGGCCTACGCCCCAGGCTGAGGTCTCCACAGAGAGTGGGGCCCACACCTCTTTCTTTGAGGACTTGTGGTGGAACAGGGGTTCACAATTTGGGAACTCCCTGCCCACCAGCATTTTGCAGGGTCACACGGTGGCAGCTCACATAAGCAAGCCAGTCCAGGTGCCCCCTGGACACAGAGGGGTGCAGGGTGACGCAGGGTAGAAGTCTGGGAGCTGGACTCAGGTGGCAAGGAAGCTCGCACAGACAGATCTGACAGGAGAGTGTGGTGGGGCGCTGAGGTCCAGGGACCTTGGAGGGTACCCGTCTCCCCCACTGGAGAACCGCCATATTGGATAAGCGTGTGGCATTTGGAGAGGAATAGCCTAGCCCCCAGCTCCACGGCAACCAAACACCTCCTACTCAGGTGCCCAACAACTGGGTGCTGTGGCCCCTCCCCCTACTCATTAAAACAGGGAGAGAAGTTTGCAACGAGAAGTTCACAAGCGATCGCTTCTCTCTGGGGGTTGTGTGTTCCAGGCTGAGCTCCCCACAGATAGAGGGACCACACCCATTCCTTTGAGGACTTACAGTGCAACAGGGGTGCAAAACCAGAGAACTCCGTGCCCGCCAGCATTTCACAGACTCATGCTAGTGGGTCAGACACACAGACTGGGAGAAGTATGAGAACTGACTTGGGAGGAGAAGGACCACACGTGGACTGAACTGAAGGGAGTGTGCTGTGGGGGTCCAAGGAGTGGCAATTTGGGAGAGCACCCGCCGCTCCCTGCAAGAAAACTGCACTACTGCATAATGGCAGAAGATCCCCAGCCCAGGACCTTAGCACTCAAGAGTTTAGGATCCTCCCCTGTGAACAGCCTTCCTTCCCAGTTCAGAGAGCCTGTCCTGACCCTCCTACCAGCAGCTCCTCCTAGTGGCCGGAAAAGCAAGTTCTGAGCTCCACTGAGGATTTCCACAGCCTTTCAGGTTCCTGCAACCTACACATGAACTGCCTTGCTCCTCCTCCCACCTCAGTGGTGGCTGAGCTCAAGCAAAACCCTGGGAGCTACAGGGTCCTTCCTAAAGCTTGTGGCACTCAAGTACTCCACCTGGGGGAACAGAGCCTACCACCAGCACAAAAGAACATCTCGGCAGCTGGTTCTTTCACACAAACGTCAACCAATGACAGGGAGAACAACTCTATAGCACATCATGGCATCTTCCAACTAGAGCAAACAGAGAGTGGCTGATTCGTACTCACAAATACCACAAGTGATCTTGGAAATTAAGCTGGGGTACCCAGTACAATTCACACTGCTGGGAAGAATTGAAGACAGCAGGACAGAGGCAACCAGAGAGAACCATCAAACCTGCTTGAACACCCCATAGGCAACTCAGGGCCAGCACTCTTCTCCCTGACGTGGTCAGGGATTGATCTTCAGGGAACCGAGGACAGGCCCGCAAGCCAGGCCTAGCACCGCCAGGACTCAATCGAGAGGCCAGATGAGAAGGAATCAGTGAAAGAACTATGGAAGCATGAAAAATCAGTGCAAAAGGACAGCCCCAAAAGGAAACAACAACTCCTTACTGACGGATACCAAACAAAAAGAAAATATTGAAATGATAAACAATTCCAAATATACATTATATGGAGGCTCAATAAAATACAAGAGAAAATGGAAAACCAACACAAACCACAAAAAATAAAGGAAATGAATGAAAAATTTACTAAAGAAATAAATTTATTAAAAAAAATCAAATAGACCTTCTGGAAATGAAAAATTCATTCAAGGAAATACTAAACACAATGGAAGTTTAAAGAATAGAATAGACCAGGCAGAAGACAGAATCTCAGAGCTTGAAGACAACACCTTTGAATTTAAAACGTCAGTCAAAGATAAAGAACAGAGAAATAAGAGGAATGAATAAAGTCTACAAGAAATATGGGATTATGTAAAGAGGCCAAACATAAGAATCATAGGCATCCTTGAGGGTGAAGAAAAAAACACACTAGGGTTGGAAAATCTACTTCAGGGAATAAGTGAGGAAACTTCCTGATTTTGCTAGAAATTTAGGTATCCATGTACAAAAAGCTCAACAAACACCTGGGAAATTCATTGCAAAGAGGCAATCACCACAACAAAGTCAACAGGAAGGAGGAACTCCGGCGAGTCGTAAGGCAAAAACATCAGGTAACTTACAAAGGAAAACTCATCAGGCTAACTTCAGGCTTTTCAACTGAGACCTTACAAGCCAGAAAGGTTAGGGGACCCATCTTCAGGCTTCTTCAACAGAATAATGGTCAGCATAGAATTTTGTATGCTGCAAAACTAAGTTTCTTACATGAGGGAGAAATAAAGACTTTTTCAGACAAGCAAACACTGAGGGAATTTGCCAAGACCAGATCAGCCCCACAGGAAGCACTCAGATATGAATTATACATTGATCAGCATAACAGATACCCACTAGTGTGAAATCACTCAAAAGCTAAAGTTCAGAGCCCATATAAAATAACGGCTCATGAGACAAAACTATGCAATAAGGTTCTACACAACAGGATGAACAGAAATGCATCCCACTTATCAATGCTTTCAATAAATGCAAACAGCTTGAATTCTCCACTCAAGAGACATAGGCTGGCAGAATGCATTAAAAAAATATAATCCAAGTAACTACTGTCTCTAGGAAATACATCTAACACACAAGGACACATTCGGACTCAAGGTGAAGGGATGGAAAAAAATATTCCATGCAAATGGAAATGAAAAGAAAGCTGATGTAGCCATTCACATATTGGATGACATAGACTTCAAATCGACAATAGCAAAGAAAGACAAAGATGGTCATGGTAAAAGGAATGATTCAACAAGAAGACATAACAATACTAAATATTTATGCACTTACCACAGGTGTGCCCAGACTCATAAAGCAGACCCTACTAGATCTAAACAAAATGATAAACAGTAGCATCATAATAGCTGGGACTTCAACACCCCACTGACAGAGAGAGATCCTCCAAGCAGAATATAAACAAAGAAACATGGGAATTAAATGGGACTCTAGATCAAATGGGCCTAACAGACATTTACAGAACATTTTACCACAAAACTAATGAATATACATTCTTCTCATCAGCACATGGAACATTCTCTAAGATTGATCACATTTTAGGCCACAAAACATGTCTCAACAAATTAAAAAAAAAAAACAGAAATTATACCATGTATCTTCTCTGACCACAGTGGAATAAAGTTAGAAATCAATTCCAACAGAAACACTCAACACAGTCATGGAATTTAAACAACCTACTGCTGAATGATCACTGGGTCAAGGAGAAAATCAAGAGGTAAATCAAAAGATTCCTTGAACTAAATGACAAAGGGGACAGAAGTTATCAAAATCTATGAGATTCAGCAGAAGCAGTCCTAAGGGGAAAATTTGTAGCCTTCGATGCCTATATCAAAAAGACAGAAAGATCACAAATCAACAATCTAATGAATCACCTCAAGGAACTAGAAAAGGAAGAGCAAACCAAACCCAAACTCAGTAGAAGACAAGAAATATCTAAAGTCAGAGCAGAACTAAATGAAATGAAAAACAACAAAATAACACATAAGGTTAATGAAACAAAAAGTTGGTTCTTTGAAAAGATAAAGAAAATTGATAGACCTCTCTCTAGATTAAGCAGAAATAGAAAGGACAGTACCAAAATAAGCTCAATCAGAAATGAAAAAGGAAGTATTACAACTGATACCATGGAAAAATTAAACATCACCTGTGAATACTATAAAAAAATCTCTATGCACACAAACTCAAAACATCAAGAAAATGGACAAATTCCTGGAAACACACAACCTCCCAAGGATCAATCAGGAAAAAATACAACTCCTGAATAAACCAATAACAAGCAATGAAATTGAAGCAGCAATAAAAAATCTTGCAACAAAAAAAGTCCTGAACCAGATGGTTTCACAGCTGAATTTTATCAGACCTACAAAGAAGAATTGGTACCCATACTGCATAAATTATTTCATAACATGGTTCTATGAAGCCAGTAGCACCTTGATACCAAAGCCAGGAAAGGACACACAACAGCAACAAAAAATAAACTATAGACCAATATCCCTTATGAATATAGATACAAAAATTCTCAATAAAATTCTAGCAAAGCAAATTCAGCAGCACATCAAAAAAAAATAATAATAATCCATGACCAAGTGGGCTTCATCCCCGGGATGCAAGGATGGATCAACATACATAAATCCATAAATGTGATTCACCATATAAACAGAAGCAAAAACAAAGATCATATGGTTATCTCAATAGATGCAGAAAAACACCCTTTTTTGATAAAAACTCTTAACAACATAGGCACAGAAGGAATATATCTCAAAATTATAAAAGCCATAGACAACAATCCCACAGCTAACATCACACTGAATTGGGAAAAGTTGAAAGCATTCCCACTTAGAAATGGAACAAGACAAAGATGCTTGCTGTCACCACTTCTATTCAACATAGTGCTGGAAGTCCTAGCCAGAACAAACAGGCAAGAGGACAAAATTAAGGGTATCCAAATGGGGAAAGAGGAGGTCAAACTACGATTTTATGCTGACGATATGATCTATCTTGTATCTAGAAAATCCCAAAGATTCTTCCAAGAGACTCCTGGAATTGATAAATAAAGTCAGAAGCCTCAGGTTACAAAATCAATGTACACAAATCAGTAGCATTCCTATATACCAAAAACAGTGAAGCTGAGATTCAAATCAAAGACTCAATACCTTTCACAATAGCAATAAGGAAAATAAAATCCCTGGGAATATATTTAAGGGAGGTGAAAGATCTCCACAAAGAGAACTACAAACTAATCAGGAGGAAATTGCAGATGATATAAACAAATGGAAAAATATATGCTCATGGATCAGGAGTATCAACATAGTTAAAATTTCCATACTACCCAAAATGATTTACAGATTCAATGCAAACACCATCAAAATACCAACATCATATTTTGCAGAGCTAGATAAAATAATTCTACACTTCGTTTGGAACCAGAAAAGAGACCAAATAGCCAAAGCAACCTTAAGCAAAAGGAACAAATCTGGAGGCATCATTTTACCAGACTTTAAGCTATGCAACAAGGCTATAGTAACCAAAACAGCATGGTATTGGCATGAAAATAGAGACATAGACCAATGGAACAGAACAGAGAACCCAGATATAAAAGCATCCACATATTCCCATCTCATCCTTCACAAAGCAGACAACCATATACACTGGAGAAAAGAATTCCTATTCAATGAATGGTGCTGGGAAAATTGGAGAGCCACATGTAGAAGATTGAAACAGAATCGAATCTCTCACCACTCAAAAAAATTAACTCAAGATGGATAACAGACTAAAACCTAAGACATGAAACCTTAAGAATTCTAGAAGAAAATGTTGGAAAAACGCTTCTGATATTGGCCTAGGCAAAGAATTTATGAAGAAGACCCCAAAGGCAATCATAGCAACAACAAAAATTAGTAAATGATACTTGAGTAAATTAAAAAGCTTCTACACAGCCGAGGACACAATCAACAGCAAACAGATAACTACAGAATGGGAGAAAATATTTACATGCTACACCTCTGATAAAGGGCTAATAACCAGAATCTACAAAGAACTCAAGGAAATTAGCAAGAAATCATCAAACAACTCCATTAAAAAGTAGGCAAAAGACATGAACAAAAGCTTTTTAAAAGGAGATAGACTAATGGCTAATAAACATATGAAAAAATGCTCAAACATCGCTAATTATTAGAGAAATGCAAATCAAAACCACAAGGGGATATCACTTAACCCCAGTGAGAATGGCTTATATCAAAAAATCCCCAAATAATAGATGCTGGCATGGATTTGGAAAGAAAGGAACACTTATACACTGTTGGTGGGACTGCAAACTAATACAACCTTTATGGGAAATAGTATGGAGATTCCTCAAAGAACTAAAAGTAGACTTACCATTTGATCCAGCAATCCAACTACTGGGTATTTTCCCAAAGGAAAAACAGTCATTTTATCAAAAAAGACACTTGCCGTAGAATGTTTATTACAGTACAATCCACAACCACAGAGATGTGGAATCAACCCAAGTGCCCACCAATTCATGAGTGCATTAATAAAATGTGGTATATGTATACCATGGAGTACTATTCAGCCATAAAAAAGAATGAATTAATACCTTTTGCAACAATCTGGATGGAATTGGAGACTATTCCCCTAAGTGAAGTATTGCAAGAATGGAAAAACAAACACCATATGTACTCACTATTAAATTGTAACTAACCAATCAGTATTCATGTGCACAGATAGAAGTAAAACGCAGTGGAAATCAAGCAGGTGGGAGGGCAGGGGAGCAGATGCATGAAATCCTACCTAATGGATATAATGTACACTATCTGGGTGATGAGCACACTTATAATTTTGACTTAAGCAGTACAAAAGCAATCCATACAACCAAAACATTTGCACCCCTGTAACATTCTGAAATAAAAAAAAATTAAAATATGACTTTAACAAATTCAACAGACGAGATGAAACAAAGAGTAAGGAAGATTTCCTGAATGCTAGTATTAGGTTGGTGCAAAAGTAATTGAGGTTTCGGACAGTGAATTTTAAATCATTATAACTAGGCTCAAACACATCTTTATTAATCAAAATAGGAACCATCACAATCAACGGATTTTTGCCAAAGAGAAATAAGCTTATTTATTCTTGTAGCGTAAAAATCCATGCTTTGGGATCCGATGAACACTTGGAAAGCATTTTCTGCCTCCCGCTGGTTGTGGAAGCATTTTCCATGCAAAAAGTTATCAAGATGCTTGAAGAAGACATAGTTGGTTGGCAAGAGGTCAGGTGAATATGGCGGATGAGGCAAAACTTTGTAGCTCAATTTGTTCAACTTTTGAAGTTTTGGTTGTGTGACATGTGGTCAGGTGTTGTCGTGGAGAAGAACTGGGCCCTTTTTGCTGACCAATGCTGGCTGCAGGCATTGCAGTTTTCAGTGCATCTCATCAATTTGGTGAGCATAATTCTCAGATGTAATGGTTTCACCAGGATTCCAAAAGCTGTAGTGGATCAGACCAGCAGCAGACCACCAACCAGTGATCATGACCTTTTTAGGATACAAGTTTGGCTTTAGGAAGTGCTTTTGAGCTTCTTCTGAGCTGGTCCTCTCTGCTTGTTGTATACAATTCACTTTTTGTCACACGTCACAATCCAATCAAGAAATGGTTTATTGTTGTTGCACACAATAAGATAAGACGACACTTCAAAATGATGATTTTTTTGATTTTTGGTCAGCTCATGAGGCACCAACTTATTGAGCTTTTTTACCTTTCCAATTTGCTTCAAATGCCAAACAATCATAGAACGATTTACACTGAGTTCTTCAGCAACTTCTGTGCAGTTGTAAGAGGATCAGCTTCAATGATTGCTATCAGCTGGTCATTGTCAACTTCCGATGGCCAGCCACTGTGCTCCTCATCTTCAAGGCTCTCATCTCCTTCACAAAATTTCTTGAACCACCACTGTATCATATGTTCGCTAGCAGTTCCTGGGCCAAATGCATTGTTGATGTTGCCAGTTGTCTCTGCTGCTTTATGACCCATTTTGAACTTGAATAAGAAAATTGCTTGAATTTGCCTTTTGCCTAATGGTCTAAAATAAATATAAAATAAATAGCAAGTAATAAGTCATTAGCAAATAAATATAAAGTGAGAAATGCCCATTAAAATGATGTATAGCATAACCACATCATTTAAGAATGTATTCCAGTATCAAATGGCAAATTTCAACAATGCTGAAACAGCAATTACTTTTGCACCAGCCTAATATTAATACTAATATACATAATTATAGAAAATATAATAATAATATATAAGATATAATTATAGGCAAAAATAAAGGAATAGAAAACATTTGAGAAAAAGTAAGAGACTCATCGGATAATGAGCATGTTTTGCATGCTTGAGGCCTTGGGACACAGGGTACCAGTTTGCCCAGATAGTTTGTGCTAACAATGTGACTTACAGTGAATATCCTGTTGCTCCCTGGGTGGCTGGTGTTCAAATAACATAAGTCAGTCATGTAGGTGGTGCACACCTTACTGACTGATCCTTGATAAAAGCCACGGACAACCAAGCTTGAGCAAGCTTTCCTGGCTGGCAATACTTTGCATGCACTGTCACGTATCCTTGCTGGGGTAATTAAGTGCATCTCATGTGACTCCACTGGAAGAGGACACTTGGAAGCTTGGGCCTACTTTTCTAAGGACATGCCCCATGTGCCTTTTCCCTTTGCTGATTTTTTTTTTTCTGTATCCTTTCACTATAATAAATCCTAAGTATAATAGTTTCTGAGTCCTGTGAGTCCTCTGGTGAATTTTTGAGGCTGAGGGTGGTCATGGGGACCCCTGACATACCTTCCCTCAGGGCAAGGATTTCTTTCCTTTGCAGAAACTGGCAGGACTTTACTAATCCAGATTTACTTTCCCAACATTTGGCAAGGTTTATAGCACCCAGTCAATCCCCATAGGTCAGTTAGTCACAAAATATGACCTCGTCAATCATGACCAAGTGGTCACTAACACCAACATTTCAAGCAGAGGGCTGCATATCTGGGAATATGTCTGATGCCTCCATTTCATCAGTCCACTTCACCCAGCCCCAGTGAGAGACATGGCATGCCTATTAGGTCTTTCCTACCACTTCAAATGGTTGAGTAAGTGGCAAGGGAACCTCATCATTTTACACACTACCACAACCAAGCTGCCAGTGGGGTGGGGTATGTGAGCTCCCAGCAGTTTTCGCTGCAAACCCGCCTCATCCCCTCCCTCTCAGGAACTGCACAGAACACTGCCCAGATGTCATCTGCCACACAGCGTCAGGAGAAGAGCTCCAGTCCTTGCCCTAGAGCATGTCTCTTAGCTAGGATGTGGCTCCATCTGGGAGGCATGCCTCAGATAATTTAGTAGCAATAATAAAAAATAACTTTGATATTAAAAATACCTATAGAATATATTCTCTTTAAAATTCACTCTCACTAATTTATCCACTGATCAGATTTCTTGAGCAGGTGAGAGAGAGTTGCAAGTAGCACATTGTATGTCAACGACATGTAACACACAGCCTTCCTTATATGTGTCAAGCATGAAATAACTATTTAAATTGTTGATGTTGCCTATAAAATGCTTTCATTTCTTTGGCTGCTGCCCCACATCTCAAATCTGTGACCCATTAATTTATTTTCTAAGAAAAGATTCTGAGGTTTCATCATCCTAGAGAAGTGGGTCACACATGTGAAGTATTATTTAAATGATACATATTAGTCTTAAAATGGCTCAAAGTCATAGCACTGGGTAATGTGAAGTTAGATGTATTCCCTATTTTGCCATTTCTTCAAGTAAAATTGCATATTTCAAATTTGCACAGATTGTATACTTGCACTGCACTGACATGAGTGATGACAAACATAAAGGCCATATCCTCACCTTATAGGAGCTAAAAGGCAGTGAGAAATTTCCATTACATATTAACCCAGGGATTTTATGTTTTTGAGAAAACCTGAACATTCACAAGTCTCTCAAACAGATTCTCACCTATAAATCACTCAGAATAATTATATGTTTTGTTCCAGACCAGCAAAAGAGTAAGAGAAATGTATGACAGAACCCAATGAAGCTGTTGGCTCTCTCTTTCTTTCAATAAAATATGCATTTATTGGTGTGTGTGGGGTGTGTGTGTGTGTGTGTGTGTGAGAGAGAGAGATATGTACTTGTATTTTTTTTTTTTAATAAAAGCAGCATTTCAATTTATGAACATATCTTCTGTAAGTCCTGATGCCATTCCTATTAAATGCATGCTAACTGCTTGGAATCCCAGGCACACACTCAGGTTCATTCCCTTTCTCCTCAGGCAGTTTCCAAATCCACAACATTTTCATCTTAACAGTCCTCATTACTGGTATCATTTAATACTTGAGGGTTTGCTCAAGTCAATATCAATCTTGCTGATCCTACAAACACTTACTTTGTTGACAAAACAGTCTGAATCCATAGCTACTAGATGTAAAAATTTAAAAACTGTTCCTTCCTCCAACATCTCACCAAGTGCTAAGAGCAACTCTGTCAGTCACTCAGTCCTGTCACGAAGACACAGCACAAGAGTGACATCAAGCATGGAGTCTTTCATAGAATCCCACTCCCTTCAATAACAGTGTCATCTCATCTGTCCTCCTGCTACCCATATGCCCTGCATCTTCTCAAAGACACTTGACACCATTCTCAAGATGAAAATGTTTACCTGGAAGACACTTTGTTGGACACATCTGACTCCTACCTTCCTCATTAACAAGCAAATCTTTACCACAAGCAAATCTTAACTAACCAGAAGAAGGAGCAACAAAACCCCATTCAGAATAAAAATTTCCTCTTCAATTAAGCTTTAAATGTCCTTGGATGATTCCAAATGAAGAAATACAATATCTTTTTACCTGATTGGAAAACCTCATGCTCACATTACGCTGATTCTGCAGTGGGACATAGCGCTGGACAGGATCAATGTCTTTAGGACTGATCAATTCATCAGCTGAAAAAAAAAGAAGGGAAGTGACATTACCAAAAATGCATTTGCATAATGCCATAAACCAACTAGAACTAAGAGACATCTATAAAACAGTCCTCTCAATAAGAGCAGAATATACGTTTTTCTCAGTGCACAGGGAACATCCTCCAGGATACACCACATACTAGGCCATAAAATAAGCCTCGATAAATATAAAAGGACTGAAATAATAAAAAGTATATCCTCTGACCACAATGGAATGAAATTAGAAATCATAACAGAAAGAAATCTTATAAATTCACATACGTAAAAATTAGATAATATACTACTTAATAAACAAGGGATCAAATAAGAAATCAAAAGGGAAATTAGAAAATACTTCCTAATGTACTTTCTGATGAGATGAATAAAAATGAAGATACAACATACAAAATTTATGGGATGTGGGTAAAGCAATGCTCAAAGAAAAATTTATAGCTATACATGCCTTTATTCAACACAAGAAAAAATCTCAAATCAATAAACTATCCTTCTACCCTAAGGCAGTGGATGAAAAAGAGCAAACTAAATTAAAAGCAAGCATAAAGACATGATAAAGAGTTGAGTGGCAATTATTGAAACAGTATAGAAAAATAATGGAGAAGATCAAGGAAATCAAAAGTAGGTTCTTGAAAAGCTCAATAAAATTAACAAAACTTTAGCTAGACTGATCAAGAAGAGAGAAGATTCAAATTACTAAATCAAGAATGAAAGTAGGAACATTACTACTGACTTTAAGGATTATAAGAAAATGGTATCAACAAACGTATGTCAAGAAATTAGATAACCTAGATGAAATAGACAAGTTCCTACAAAGACACAAACTACCAAAACTGACTCAAAAAGGAACAGAACAAACTCACAGCTGGTATCATACTGAACAAGGAAAACCTGAAAGCCTTTCCTTCAAGATCTGTAACAAGACAATGATGCCCATTTTTCACCACTTCTTTTTTTTTTTTTTTTTTGAGACAAAGAGTGTCACTTTGTTGCCCTGGCTAGAGTGAGCGCCGTGGCATCAGCCTAGCTCACAGCAACCTCAAACTCCTGGGCTTAAGCAATCCTACTGCCTCAGCCTCCCAAGTAGCTAGGACTACAGGCATGTGCCCACCATGCCCGGCTAATTTTTTCTATATATATTTTAGTTGGCCGGCTAATTTGTTTCTATTTTTAGTAGAGACAAGGTCTCGCTCTTGCTCAGGCTGGTCTCGAACTCCTGACCTCGAGCGATCCACCTGCCTCAGCCTCCCAGAGTGCTAGGATTACAGGCGTGAGCCACCGCGCCTGGCCAACCCACTTTTCACCACTTCTATTCAACCTGGTACTAGAAGTGCTAGCCAGAGCAATTAGACAAGAGAGAGAAATAAAGGGCATCCAAATTAGAAAGGAAGAAGTTGAATTATCCTTGTTTGCAGATGATATGATCTTATATTGAGAAAAACCTAAGGAGTTCACCAAAAAACTATTAGGAATGATAAATTCAGGAAAGTTGCAGGACACAAAATCAACATACAAAAATCAATAGCATTTCTATATTCCAACAGCAAACAAGGTGAAAAAGAAACCAAGAAAGTAATCTCATTTACAATAGCTACAAATAAAATTAAATAACTAGGAATAAACTTAAGGAAGTGAAAGATCTCTGCAATGAAAACTATAAAACATTAATGAAAGAAATTGAAGAGGACACAAAAAAATGCAAAGATATTCCATTTTCAAGAATTGGAAGAATCAATACTGTTAAAATGTCCATACTACCCGATGCAAGCAATCTATAGATTCAATGCAATTTCTACCAAAATGGCAATTATATTCTCCACAGAAACAGAAAAAAAAAATTCTAAAATGTATATGGACTCACAAAACTGTCCTGAGCAAAAAGAACAAAGCTGCGTTACCTGATTTCAAAATATATTACAAAGCGATAGTAGACAAAACAGCATAGTACTAGCATAAAAACAGACCATGACCAGTGGAACAGAGTAGAGAACCCAGAAATAAATCCAGGCATTTACCGTCAGCTCGTTTTCAACAAAGGTGCCAAGAACATTCATTGGGGAAAGGACAGTCTCTTCAATAAATGGTCCTGGGAAAACTGTATATCCACATACAAAAGAATGAAACTAGACCCGTCTTTTACCCTATATCAAAATCAAATCAAAATGGATTAGAGACTTAAATGTAAGACCCAGAAGTATGAAACTACTATAATAAAACATTGAGGAAACCCTCTAAGACATTGGTCTGGGCAACGATTTCTTCAGTAAAACCTCAAAAGCACAAGCAAACAAAGCAAAAATGAACAAAAGGGGTCACATCAAGCCAAAAAGCTTCTGCACAGCAAAGAAAACAATCAACAAAGTGAAAAGACAACCCACAGAATGGGAGAAAATATTTGCAAGCTACCCATCTGACAAGAAATTAATAACCAGAAAATATAAGGAACTCAACTGTATAGCAAAAATACAAGTAATCTGATTTAAAAATGGGCAAAAGATCTGAATAGACATTTCTCGAAAGAAGACATACAAATGCTCAACATCATTAGTCATCAGAGAAATGCAAATCAAAACTACAATGAGATCATCTCACCCCAGGTAAAATGGCTTTTATCCAAAAGACAGTCAGCAATGAATACTAGGTGAGGATGTGGAGAAAGGGGAACCCTCATAAATTGTTGGTAGAAATGCAAATTAGTACAGCTACTACGAAGAACAGTATGGAAGTTCCTCAAAAAACTAAAAGTAGAACTACCATATGATTCTGCAATCTCACTGCTGGGTATATACCCAAAACAAAGGAAATCAGCATATTGAAGAGATATCTCCACTCCCATATCTACTGTAGCACTACGCACAATAGCCAAGACATGGAATCAACCTCAGTGTTCATCAATGGATGAATGGATAAAGAAAATATGGTATATTTACACAATGCAATACTACTCAGCCATAAAAAAGAATGAAATCATGTCTTTCGCAGCAACGTGCATGCACTGAAGGTCATTATCTTAAGTGAAACAAGCCAGGCACAGAAAGTCAAATAATGCATGTTTTCACTCATAAGTGGGCGTGAAAAAATGTGTACACTTTGATGTATACAGTGGAATGATAGACAATGGAGACTCAGAAGTGTGAGGAGGTGAGAGGGGGGTGGGTGATGAGAAATTAGTTAATGGCTACAATGTATGTTATTCAGGTGATGGATACCCGAAAAGCCCTGACTTGACCACTATGCAAAATATGCATGTAACAAAATTGCACATAAATTTGTACAAATAATAATTTTTAAAAAAACTGAGCAGGGAGTCAATATTTCTCTGCAGCATTAGGAATATTTATACATCAGACTTCTATTCTGGGGTACCTTTTAGGCATAACTGCAATGAGATTCAATAGACAAAATCACCAAAGGATTTTCTGGTAACTCTTGGAGGATCTTTTCAATTATAATCAAAGTAATACTAAAACTAGAATACTATGAAAAAGAAGGAGGAAGAGCAGTAGCAGAATCTGCCCCGGCCACCACTGCCTCTGCAGCTGCAGCAGCAGTACTTAGATACTGCTTACTAAGTTCCCGGCATTGTTTAAGCATTTCACATATATTAAAGCTCTAATCCTCACAAAACCTTACCATTTTACAGATGATAAAACTGAGGCACTGAGTGTTTAAACAACTCGCGATAGTTAGTATATGCCCTTGGGGAGACACAGTCTGTTTCTGAAGTCTGGGCTCTTAACCATATACTAATACTGGCCTTAACACTGACATTGTCTACAACACAGGTGGAAAAGATACCAGGAGGAGGAAACAATGAAAAAAAACAATTTAGACCTTGATATATTACATTTTTCCTAGCTAAATCAAGTCACATGTTACAGATATTGTTTTCACTCTCAGAAAAAATACTTTTGCAAAATTTAAACCAAACCAATATAAGCAGATAGCTACATATAACTTCAATTTATTAATTACATTTTAGCTCATGATGCAGGGTTGACTGGTACCCTGATATTCTAAATAAGTAGCAAATTATTTCTCTATCTCATTTGTATGATCACTGAGATGTGAAAAAATTTCCAAAACCAACAAGCACTTTTCATAATTAATGTTTCACTGTCATTCTATAGAAACAAAATTCTATCTTTATTGTCATATTTTATTATTTATAAATGGTGACAGATAATTTAAGAAATCTTATATCCTTGGAAGGCATAAATGCTAATCTATTAAACAAATGGATATGAATTGAATGGTCAACCACGTCTTTCAAAAGCTTATTTCTCTGTATTTCCTTCATGTTTTGCTCGTCATACCATAGTTGTTTATCGACCTTGATGTTCCAACTTATACCATGTGCTGTATTCCTCTTATTCATGGCTACAGCCCAGTACCTAGAACAGCACCTGGCATATAGTAGGCAATCAATAGATTTACTAAACAAAAGAATAAATTGGTGGGTTAACAAATATGGAAACACTTATTGCCATAATCATTAATTTCCATAACAGCAAAAGTGACAAATATCCTTAGAAGGTCAATAGGCACATTTTTTCCCCCACTGCATTGATTTTTAGCAGTTAGGAGGCAAAAATAGAGGTTCTGTTTGTGCCAATTCAATGATACTGGCCTTCTGGTGAAGAGAGATAAGCCTGAAAGAATTTATACCCAACAAACTACAGAATATTTAAAATGAAAATAAAAAGAACGAGGATAAAAGAGTAATGGCTTTCTACATTTACAATACAGCACCAAACCTCAAAGATAATAAAATATTTCTATGAATAATGATAGCTGTCTTTAAATCCTTAGAAAACAGGAATCAAGTAAATTCATTTGCATTTTTGTGCACGGAAAAGTGTATTAAATATGTCTTGGGTTTACCTTAAACAATAATTGTCTAGGGTAAAAATACAATATTCAGAAAAACTTTTGTTTCTTTAATAAAATGACAATTTAAAGGAAATTTATCAGAGCAAGTAAATTTTTTTTTATCATGACACCAAAATTACATAGGACACACCAAAATAGGCTCAGCAGATAATTTACAGGGTAAAATTATGTGCTTCAAAGCCTGATTCTCAGCTGCAGTGATACATATAAGTAACATACATATTATGAGCTATGTGCAGAAAAAGAAAATGTAGATCCTCAACTTCATATATTATACCAAAAAATTGCAAATTTTTATATAACATTTTTTTTACTCAATTGATTAACAAGGAAGGGCTGTCTAAAATTAAAATGCCAAATTACATGGCAAAAATTAAGTAGAAAAACACTGATAGATCTGAGTGTATAAAGATTTTAAATTTCATTTATCAGAAAAATAACATAGACTAGGCATGGTGGCTCATGACTTAATCCCAGCATTTTGGGAGGGCAAGACAGGAGGATCGCTTGAGCCCAGGAGTTTGAGGACAGCTTGGGCAACATACCAAGACCTTGTCTCTAAAAAAAAAAAAAAAAAAAATTAGCTGGGTGTGGTGGCACACACTTGCAGTTGCAGCTACTCTGGAGACTGAGGTGGGAGGATTGCTCGAGCCCAGGAGTTCAAGGCTGCAGTGAGCTATGATTGTGCCACTGCACTCCAGTCTCAGTGACAGTGCAAGACCTTGTCTTGAAAACAAAACAAACAAAAAACCCCAGCATAAACAAAATTTAGAGGCAAACAAACATAAAACTGAGGTTAAATGGGAAAAAAAATTGACTAGACAATTCACAGAAGACAATGACTAAGAAATGCTTTTAACACAACAGTGAGCATGTAAATGAAAACAAGATGCAACTTAATATTTTACTAGGTTAGCAAATTTCTTATTTTTAATAAGAATATTTAGTGCTGCAGAAGTTACAGGTGACACAAGCACGCTGTAGACTCCTGAAGAAATCAGTAAACTCAGTCGAGAGCTGTGTAACCTTGGATGAGTTGTTAAACTCTTCTGGGCCTCGGTTTTCTCACCTGTGCCACGTAGTCCCCATCTCACAGAAATGTTGGAATTACTTAGGATGATATTTGTAAAAGGCAGAGCACAGTGTGTGACATTTTCCAAGGCAGGTATTCTCACCAGTATTTCTGAGCAGCAATGTAACAAGATGTAGAAAGGGCCTCCTCAGACTCTAGGCATCATTGCCTTCACATTTAACTTTACAAATATATTTGAGGGTGGGACGATAATTTTCATACAAATTTTCTAGCCCTAGTAACAATTCAACTAAAACATTTTAGTTTTAAGAAAGCGAGTTATTTATCCAGTAAGCTAAAGACAGAAAATCTTCCCAGGTGAGGCCTTCACAGTAACACTACACGTGCTCTCAAGATGTTTGTAATGCTTGCTGCACAGAAATCCCACGTTAGGTCTAGCAATCACATGGACACCATGAGAAAGGTAATGAAAGAACTCAGAAATCGTTATCTTTCTGCTTGAAGTTTCCTGAAGTGTAACAGCTGGGAAATCTCTTAGCAACCACGATGTAGAAATATATCTGTATACTCTTATCTATTCATTTTATCTTTAACTGATACGTAACAAAACCATGTGCTATACTGAATAAAGAGTCAACTGTATTTGAAGTCAACAGATCAATGAAAATCAAGACCTTGGTTTCTTATGTCCTCATTCACACTAGGGGGGACTTGATCAATGAATTTAACTTTAAAAAACATTAGATTTCTAGGCTTAATCAGTGCCTTTTATATTTGAGATCAACTGGGCAAGAAATTTGAATGAAATAAAATGCAAATGGACCTGTCTTAGTTACAAACACTGGGATTAGGAGATAGTATATCAGAATAACTGGGCTATTCTCAGAGAAAAATATTTCCAACAGCTCTTGCTATAGAACTACTAGATATCACAGTGACTATCAAAGAGTAGGCTGCCACAAATAGAGGTTGAATCAACAAGTAGATGAGGCCGGGCGTGGTGGCTCACGCCTGTAATCCTAGCACTCTGGGAGCCCGAGGAGGGTGGATTGTTTGAGCTCAGGAGTTCGAGACCAGCCTGAGCAAGAGTGAGACTCCATCTCTACTAAAAAAACAGAAAGAAATTAGCTCAGGAGTTCGAGACCAGCCTGAGCAAGAGTGAGACTCCATCTCTACTAAAAAAACAGAAAGAAATTAGCTGGACAACTAAAAATATATATAGAAAAATTTAGCTGGGCATGGTGGCACATGCCTGTAGTCCCAGCTACTTGGGAGGCTGAGGCAGGAGGATCGCTTGAGCCCAGGAGTTTGAGGTTGCTGTGAGCTAGGCTGACGCCATGGCACTCTAGTCCGGGCAACAGAGTGAGACTCTGTCAAAACAACAACAACAAAAAAAAAACCAAAAAAAACAAGTAGATGAATGGTTAAGTAGCAACTAGGGAATCATTTCCTTCCTGCGATGAATTCCGTGGCTGTGGGAGTACCAGCAAGCAGGGCTGATGGGCATCCTGAGTTGCCTGCTTGACAAGAGCTATGAAACATGGTCACATGCACCATCTATCTCCTCCATGGTAGCTGAAATAGGGAGGGAGGGGAAAAGGAAGTACAGGAAATAGAAGAACCATTTATGTATTTGTCCCACAGTAAATGTCTTGTGTGTATTTCCTCATCAGTTAATGCTTAAAACATAAAAATAAAGAAATCAATGTTCATGGAAGTTGAGAAAATTCACATCACACAGGTAGTAAGTGGCAGAACTTGTATTCAAACTCTGAACTGTCTGACTCCTAAGCTCATGATCTGAAAACTCTTGACCTTTCCACTATAGTACATGAAAAACATAAAAAAAGGGGGAAAAAAAAAAAAAGGAAGAGAAGCTAGGGGAGGAGAAAGTGGAGGAAAAAGACCATAATGTCAGAGAAATAATCTATACCACATGGTTACAAGTTTGCTGAGTATTAATAATCATTTAGAATACAGTTTCTATGGGAAAATAAATTGGGTCCAAACAATGACTTACCAAAGAACTTTAGGAATTCAAGAAATTAAGCTGGGAATTTTATAGGTACATAATACTTTCAATATTTTAAAATACTCCTATATCTATTTTATCACTTAAAAAGTATCTTATTAATGCTCCAAGGAAATTAGATAATACTCATCTGAAAAAGAAAAAGATCCCTCATGAAATTCAAGAAAACTTTCATTAACCTTATTATTTTAGGACTTTATGTGTATTGGAGAAAGCTGCAGTTAATTAAAATTGCTCAATAATTCAAGCTTAATCAAAGATCATGTCTTGTTTTAACCCTTGGTGTTTTATTAATGTTTTCAAAACATTCACCCTAAAAAATTTGTCTGTTCACCTGCCTTAAATTATACAGTATGTACAGTTCTAATCTTTAATGGCTTGGGATCATATAGCAGTACCTGAATGAAGGTCATCACTGTGAATATCTGATGTACAGGGTAAGAAATGTTATTAATAGTTGCATATATATTAAAAAACAAGCTAAAGTCTAGAAGTCAGATTTTTTAAAGCTAAACATCTGATGTATCAGTTTCTCTTGTTTACAAACAAAGCATATTGAACAAGAACATATATTAAAGTTAAGTAAGGGCTTTGGGGAAGTTTTAGAGTAAAGTTATCATTAACTTTATATTTCTGTAGTTTTCTGAATCTCAAAAAAAGTTTCAATCTGAAAAAAGGTTTCATTATCTTTCTCATGGTATCCATGTGATTGCTAGTGACCTAAAGTGGGATTTCTGTGCAGCAAAAGATCATAATTTTCAAGTGACTTTTTATGTGATAACTATAGCCACATGCTGCATAACGATGTCCCATAAGACTATAATACTGTATTTTTACTGTACCTTTCCTATGTTTATATGTGTTATATACACAAATACCACTGTGTTACAACTGCCTACAGTATTAAGTACAATAACATGCTGTACAGGTTTGTAGCCTAGGAGCAAGCCTAGTTGTGTAGCAGGCTACAAAATCTCCTAAGGACACATTTTTTAGAATGTATCCTCGTCATTAAGGCAATGTATGACTGACTTTTAAGGTTATTTATTTGTGCAAAGAGTTCAAAAAGGTACTCTGCTTTCTATAGACTTATTTCACGTGCATAGTTTCTAAACTCAAATTTGAATAACAATCGAAGGTATAACTAATGATCATTTTATTCTAAGAAGTCAAATATTTTATCTTAATATGTATTATATGATTTAAAATATACATATATCAAATATTAATTTTCTAAAAGTCTCAATTTTCTAAGGAAATACTGTAAATATTAACTGCTTTCTAAGAACACAGTGGGGATTTCAGGCCTTGGGTCAGGAAACAGTATTGTGTCTTTTTTCTCTAACAATGGAATAGAAGCCACATAGCTTTGTTATATAATTACGCACTCAGGCATACAGAAAGCAAAATATTCTTATTAGATTTCACTGGGATATAAACTGGCTTGAATTAGTGAAAGTCATATATTATAGAATATTTTGAAAGATTCACTGTTTTATTATTTTCTGGCCACAAAAGGTTGTCAAGCAGATATCCAACTAAGCCTCCTTTAATGAATAAATAAGCCCTTTTTGGTAAATGTGGTATTTGAAATCATAATGAATATCCATAGAAATCTGATGGTTCTCAGGGCTAGTTTACAATAGTTAAGAACCACTAAGTGATTCAATCTTTTGAGATCTTATTCATCCCAACCAGTGAGTTGTTAACCAGATGACACATAGCTGGAGTGCTAATGAATATGTAACATCTCTTTTTTTTTTCAGCTGGAGATAAGTACGTGGATTTGCAGTATTCAATGTACCTCCTGCACGTTCTCTCCTGCCTTCTCAGAGATCAGCAGGGAAAAGAGAAATTGACTCTTTCTTATATGGCAGCCCTGCAGTATTTTGTCTTCTTGGTTATGAAATAGAAATGGAGGCATGATCTGTACTATTTCTGTTCACTCTGGTCTTAACATGAAGAAATGCTGTCTACATTCAAGACCTGTCTACATTCAACACATATATTTTGGGAAGTTCAATGCTTTTTTACTGACTCATACTGTTGTCAACCTTTTTCTTTTTTTAACGCTCAATTTACTTATGTAGAGCGTAGTCAATTCTGCACTCCCAATTTATTAGCCTTGTCAATTTTATCTAGAGGCTTTGCTCAAATAACACTCCTTGTAGTTGTACCAAACCCAGGCTGGATACACAGAAAAAAGCAAGAAGAAGGTTTAGACCTCAAATCCCAGATCCCAGGTGGCAGTGTAATATCACAGAAAAATTTCATCATGCTCATTTATAATTTCCAAATGTGGTATATAGAAACCTATGATGCTGCTGTTATTATAAAATTCTTATCCTTACACAGGTTAACTATTCCTCTACTAAAATACGTCTTATTTAGCTGTATCAACAGATGAAAATAACACTCTAATCAGAGATAACCTTTCCAACTTCGCTTGATTATACTTCACGTGTATTTTTCTCCCCCTTTGGAAAATCTAAAAGCACAGTCTGTATAAATAATATCAACTCCTTATCAAAGAGCTGTCACTTTAAAGGAAGAAAATCTTTCTACATACTCTTAAATTAGCATGAAGTATATTCAGAGATCCAGAAAATATAGTTAGGAAAGGAACAAATCAAAAACAGCATTAACTTAATTTTCTCTTCTTTGGTTAGCTCTGTCTTTTCTTACATATCATTTATGTAAAGCTCAATTTGGAAATCTGGCCTTTGAAATATTCTTCCCTAATGGAATGTAAAAAAATGGAACAAAAGATGATTACTCCTACTGCACAAACAAATGTATTAGCATTTATGCAGTAGTGCTACAAAACAACAAAGACTGTAACAGTATTTCACACAGTAAGCAGTTCTTTTAGTGCAGCTGCAATATTTACAATTAGCCTATTTCATAATCATTTGCCATAAAGGAATTCTGACTCTAAAATGATAGCCCTTTTGATGGAAATGCTAATATTTGAAATTTTAGCAAGGAATGATGCACGAAGAAACATAATGCTTTTTTGTGTTTATCAAATTTTCCTTCATTTCAATGTGTCCAAGAGTGCTCTGATTCAGCCGAATTTCTAGAAGATGAAAAATAATTCTTCAAAAAATTATGAATAATGGTTCCATTAAGGCTGCAGCTAACTGAGAAAATTGCCAATATGTATTTATTGGAAAAAAGAGGACTTTGAGATGACCAATTCATTTTGGCAAGTAGCTTACCAAAGCTATGACCAAGCATGACTGTTTTATTAAATCAGAACTTTTATTACATCATATAAAAGTAATTCAAAGTTCCCATAACCTTCTGCTAGAAACCTATCTAGTATACTGAATGTAGTCCCCTAAATGATCATAATGGTACCCTTATCTATTTCACTTTCTTCCCAGAAACTGTCTGTTATCATTCAGTGAAACAGGTATTAATACACCTTTACATACTAAGAAACTCCCCAAAGACCTCTTAACAGCATGAGACACCACCCAAATCCAAGAAAAATGCCAGCAAAGACATATTTATTTCTAACAGCTTGATAACAAGGGGAAAAAAGCGTTCCCAACCTTCTCTACTTACCTAGGAGTTTTGCGATGATATAAAGGGCTTGTCCCCAAAGAAACAGTTTTCCATCACGGCCACAGTTGCTAGGAAATCTCTTTTGACTACCAGGGTTCTTTTTTTCATATTCTACAAAGTCAGCTGGCACATAATAGTACTTTGGTATGACAGGATATCCTATGGAGTTTAAAAATAAGTATTTCAAATGTAATAAATCAGTGTCCTCCCCCAAATTTCCCTTCAAGAAACTAATGATTAGAAAGCAGGGAGAAATGTTGTACAGGAGGTAACAGATTTGACAAGCTATAGAAAATTGGATATTCTGGTTCCTTTCAGATATTGCCAGTGAAAAACATGGAGAAAACCTTGACTTGAAAACACTAATTTGACAGCATATTGTTGGCTTTAGCCAACAACGTCTACATAATCTCCTTTAACATTTAATTTTTAATACCTTTAAATGAATCAACAAACATACAGTATGCAAACATTTAGAGCCATAGAGGAAGCTATTTTTAATACGATTAGTCTGTAGAAGCTCCATAAATGAGATACTGAGTAATCTTAAATGAAGAATTATAACCCTGAGTCATTGCTTAGAGCAAAGAAACCACCATTTAAGTATTAAGTCCATTATCTACCATTCAATATCATTGAAGAGAAAAAGCCATGTTCCCCTGTGACCAACCCATTTAAAAATATTCCTTGGTAAAAAATAAAATTATTATTTATAGAGTAGGATCTTTGTAGATGATATAAAGGGAGAAAAATCAACATTCTCAGTAGGGTGCTCCAGAAGACTTTTTGCAATATTAGTCCACAGTAAACCTAATTTTACTAATAAAATTGTATAGATTTCCCTAAAATTTTGCTTCTTTATGTATCAACCAATAGTGATATTTGTGTCTAAAACTAGTTAAAAGGTCTATGATATACAGAGACTTCTTTGAACATCACTCTCTGAACATGATGAAGCCTACAGTGAGGTACCTTAAACTACTACCTCAATACATCAGTGATCTACTACTGAATACTAAAAGTCTGATTCAAGGGATTTCAATATTATATGCATCACAAAATTTATTACATTATTTCTCACAATGGACAGTGATTATTTCTAGCATAAAGACAAAAATAACTACTTTTAAACATTAATATTTATTTGAAATTCAATGTTCATCCATAACATTTCACAACTTTTAACATTGCAAGCATTTGAAAGGATGAGCACACAGTATGAAGTATTTACTCTGAGATTTTCGTGGAAAACCCCAAAGACTATCACAAACAAAATGTGAGCTAGGAATGGGGCCCAGTGCTGTGATTGCCAGTTTGTGTATCACATCTATAAGGTCATTCTTTTTTTTTTTTTAACTAACACACCACAATTTTTACCTTCCATAAAAACATGTTTTCAAAGTTGTTCACTCATGAGAATATATTCTTATTCTATTAACACTTTCAAACCCCAAAGAAATCTAGAACATCTCCTTTGGAATTCCTTTGACAATTAGTTTTACAGTTATACAGAAAAGTCAGTTATGTTTCTTTTATGGTCCCTGCCGGTGTCTGGTTAAAACCAATAAACTCTCACTCATAAGACTGGGTCTTCTGACCATTTATAAAATATTAAATCCATCCTCAAAGGATGACATTTTAGCATTGTGGCACACATTCAAAATACAATGCTAAATGCCCTAGAAGCAACTCCAAAGAGGAGGCCAGAATGTTCTTGGCAATGCTACTACCTTTAGAGAAGGACGGAACCTGTCCAGGGAGCCTGCGGCAGGGGCAGCACTCACCTTACTATAGCATTTTTGGTGACCTGAATAAAAAAGTCACTTTATATTATTGTCACACTATACAGAGTAAAGGAATTATGTAATAGGTGAACAAATTCTGCCCACCTGACAAACTACTTTGGAATTACTATATCTATGACCACCTAAATTCATCTCCATCTTTGTCCTGCTTAATGAACTTCTTTCAGAAAAACAGACTTACTATAATGAATTAATAGAGGTTATTCTTTCTAATTTCATTTGAGGCCTCATTCATTTTTTCAGTTTCATATAAATTGTGTTTTATAAAGAACGCATATATTTCAAAAGAGCGTTAAGAAAATGTTGGTAGGAAGAATTTATTGAAAAAGCAACTCTACCTTCTGTGGTCTGATGCAGTATGGGAGTCAAAAGATCCTGATATTCCTTCACTTGTCTGGGGTTGCCTCTAAAAACTCCTAAAATGTAAAATATAAAATCCAAAGCTCAACAAGCATCTCAAAAATTTTATCTTAGAAAAATTTATTTGCCCAGTTATAACTATTTTGGTAATTTTCTGTGCAAATGATAAAATTGAAAAAGTCATACAAATGTGT
Source organism: Lemur catta (assembly GCF_020740605.2). NCBI lineage: Eukaryota > Metazoa > Chordata > Mammalia > Primates > Lemuridae > Lemur > Lemur catta. Next base: position 3,773,733 of record NC_059147.1, on the reverse strand, counting down.
GTGATATTTTCTTGAGAAATTGATTTTAGGCAGTCATGTTAGCATTCAGAATGAAAAGCTGAATTTTAATTGAAATTTATTCTTTTCTTTTTTTTTTTATTTTGAGAAAGAGTCTCGCTCTGTTGCCCAGCTAGAGTGAGTGCCATGGCGTCAGCCTAGCTCACAGCAACCTCAAACTCCTGGGCTTAAGCGATCCTACTGCCTCAGCCTCCCAAGTAGCTGGGACTACAGACATGTGCCACTGTGCCTGGCTAATTTTTTCTATATATATTTTTAGTTGGCCAGATAATTTCTTTCTCTTTTTAGTAGAGACGGGGTCTTGCTCTTTCTTGCTTAGGCTGGTCTCGAACTCCTGACCTCGAGTGATCCACCCGCCTCGGCCTCTCAGAGTGCTAGGATTACAGGCGTGAGCCACTGCGCCCGGCCTGAAATTTATTCTTAAGTAAAAATATTATATATATTCACAATGTCACAGATTATAGAATTCATGATTCCTATTAATAAAATTTTTTTGTAAATATGAATAATATATTGGTATCATTTTTTAAATTGTTCAAAGTATTTTTTAATTCTTAAAATAGTTTAACATTCACTTAGAGAGCAAAGGAATACGGCATTTGAAATGCTGAACAGCTGACACCACTGCAGCACTGACTATTCTGCTGGCTGGAAGGAGTCGTATTTCATTTCTGTTCTGCTTTAAACTACTTATATCCTATAGTTTAAATGTCAGGAAAAAGCTCACTTACCATCAATCATCATGTAAAGGAAAAATATGGGAAATTCACATTCAATGCCATCAAATAGCTAAAACAAAAAATAAGACATTAAATTTTAAACTGACAATCAAATTAGAACAACTATAGTTAGGCTACAGGTAAAAGATTTATTTGTAGTAGTAACTTAAAGCTGAACTGATTTTATAAATAGTTTCATTGTTCTTTTTAAAAAAATTTCTCAGGATTCTTAGTATTCAAAACCTCATTCATTCAATTCATCAAACAGCAGTCATCCAATAAATATTTACTGAACACTTTAATGCCTGTCACCAACAAGACAGGGCGCTCTGAGCACAAGAGACAGAGCACTTCCCTCAGGGGCTTCCAGCCTGGCGGGGAGCTGGCATGGAAACGAGCAACTCGGGTGCAGGGTAAAGCGTCTATGAACGGTGCGGCGGTCACGTCAGGAATCAGACACTGCAGTCTGCCTCGGGTCAGGGAAGAGTTTATGGGAAAGGAGACGTGTTAGCTAATGCCTGGTGAACATCACTGGGAAGAGAAGCCAAGGGAACTTGAGGCAGAGGAAACAACAGTGCAAATCATAGATGCATAGAGGCATAAAGTATGTTAAAGAAACTACCAGCAATTCAGTACTTCTGCAATAAGCAAGTAAGAAGTAGTGAAAACTGAAGCCCAAGAGATGGGCCAGGCCAGCCAGACCAGGAAGGGACTGGGAGGTCACGCTAAAAGACTGAGACTTTGATCTGGAAATAATAGGGAACCACTCATAAATACTGAGCAGGATCAGATTTACCCATTTTATTTCCTTGCTAGACTGGGCAGTTGATAATACTGAAGAGAGTTGTAGGGCGAGAAATAAGACCAGCTGGAAGGCTGCTGGACTAATACAAAGAAAAAATGACAGCCTAAACTAGGGTTTCTCAATTTTAGTACTAGTGGCATTTGGGACCAAATAATTCTTTGTTCTTGGACTGTCCTGTGCAGTGTAGGATGTTTAGTAGCATCCCTGGCCTCTACCTTCCAGATGCCAGTAGCACCCACTAAGTTGTGACAACCCAAACTGTATGCAGACTTTGTCAAATGTCCCTAGGGGCAGGAGAGGAGAGAGCAGAATCACCCCAGGTTACATACCATTAGCCTAAACCAAGGAGTCATAGAGACGAAGGGACAGAATTTTAAGATCTTAAAGAGGCTAAATCTGCCAGGCTTGGTGATTGACAAAGGTGGGTAAGTGGGAAGAAAGAGCCTAGAATGACTCTCAGGTTTGGGGCTTTGACAGAGGAGTGGGGAAGGAATGTAGGCAGACTATAGGACATCTAAGTGCGGATGTCCAAAAGGTAGCTGCATACACAGGTAGGGCACTCGGGAGAGAGAGATGAGTTGGGGAGATATGAGATGTAGGGTGAACAGCTGTGAGAGCATGGGTAGGATGAAAAGAGAATATGGCTGAGGATGACCCCAGGAGAAGAGCAATGTTCAAGAGGAGGCAGAAGAAAAGGAATCTGCAAGAGACTAAGAAGGATAGCGAGAGAAGAAAATAAAGAACTGGGAAGAGAATGGGATCACAGCAAATGGAGAATGTTCTAAGACAGAGGACTCAGCTAAGATGTTCAAATACCAAGAAGAACTTCTGTGACATAAGGTCAGACCCAGTGACCTAAACTGACGGAAGCCAGCACCGCTACTGGGGAGTGCTGGGAAGAAGAGCCATATTACAAGGGAAGGTGAGTGGGGGCGAATGAGGAGAGACACCAAGTATAGACTGTACTTTTCAGGCGTGGCTACAAAGAGAAAGAAGACGGGAAGAGGAGAGGGATAAAGGTTGAGGGAGGGCTTTTGTTTGTTATTTTTTTAATGATAAATACCAATGTGTTTAAACTGAGGATAGGATGTTGCTTGCAGAGGCAAGGCAGAAGCGGAGAAGATGAGGAGACAAAAGAAAGAGAAAATGGACATCCTTCTACCGGCGAAGAAAACAAAATCTCAGCAAGAGTCCCAAGAAAGTAAAAGAGAACAAGAAGGAGTGTACATATGAAAGGTTGGCCTTGGAGAGAGCAGACAGCACCCTCCGTGAGGCAAGAGAGATGGAGGCAGGCAGGGATGAAGACATGAGGTAGCGGAGGCGGCCATACAGAAACAAAAGGCTACCAAGTAGGAAATAAAAGTCAAGTCTGGGAACTTGAATACAAATGGGAAACAGCTGAAAGGCCTTCAAGGAGCGTTCCTGGCAGGGTCACATAGCAGGACTGACAAGAAACGAAGGCGGTGATGAGGACTGAACAGAGACAGATGTCCTGAATTTGGGGTGGCACCTATCCACAGTGTTTGTGGCTCTCCTTGGTGGTACTCAGCAGCAGGTGCAAACGTAGAGCAAGTTTGCCGGACTGATCCAAAGTTGGAGGTCTGCAATGTGGCAGTTGCAGGTGGTGTAATTCCAATGTAAGTGCTATAAATTGGCTCAGGAAATGTATTAAATAGAAAAGAAACATTTGAATGCATTTAAGAGATGAATGGATCCTCTGGCCCATCCTAATAGATTGTAACACTGCTAACACTGCTGAAAAATTTCAAAAATGCATACAATAAAATGGTTCCTAATGCTCACAAAGTGATAGTCAACTGTGCAATGAAATAAAATGATAAACACCTTGATTAGTTTTCCTGCAAATGTGTATAATGAATTATAAAAGAATAGTATGTTAATTGCCAAACATATAGAAGGGTATAATGCTGCCTGTACCTTTTCTACTTACAGATTTATGGGGACCGTATCTATCTTCAGTGAGTGAGTCAAAGTTATACCCATGTTTACAAAAATAATTTTAACCTACTCCACTAAAGCAAAGTGTTCAGCAAATGTGCAGGAAATACTTACTTTTTGGGGTGTTATAGTTTTTTGGGTAGCTTAAAAGTCCCTAGTATAAATATGGATATAGTGGTATGTGTGCATGTTTTCAAAATATAAAATATTTTAAAACTAAATATTTAGAGGACTATATTTCAAAGGGAAGTGTCTAAATGAAATAGACAAAGGAAGAAGGGAAGGAGTATCAGTTTTAATAAGAGCATTTGCTTAACAGATTGAAAGCCAGATCACAAATAGATATTTGATATTACATAAGACAAATAGTATGGAGCAGAAAGGCAAAGGCCTGAAAATGCAATGGAAAAATTATTCACCCGATGAATCAACATGGCCCAATATAAGTAAATACCTCACTGGTAGTAAGAGCTAACACTTATTGAGCATTTGTTATTTGCCAAGCACTTTTCTAAGCTCTTATACATATATATTAAGTCATTTAATCCACATATAAGAACCTCATGATATAGGTTACTATCAATGAAGAATTATTAAACACAGAGAGGTTAGTTAACTTGTCCAAGGCCACACAGCTAGTAAGTGGCATAGCCAGAATTCAAACCCAAGTGTCAGCCTCCTGAATCTGTGCTTTTGACCACTCCGATATACTACAAATATGGGATATTTTTTGATACCTTAATTTCAGCTGGTTTGTAGTAGCGTCTACTGGGATCTTCCAATGATGTTCTATACCCATCTCTCAAGAAACGCTTAAATCCATATTTTCCTTTTAATTTTCTAACCACTTTATCAAGTGTCTGGCTAAACAGAACTTCATCATCCAGGGCAAATGCAGGATAACTGATGCAGGGAAGGAGGGCAGCATCTGTGTTCTGGGGTCAATAAGAAAAAGAGATTGCAAGTATCTGCAATGACATGATCAGCACAAATCAAGGAGAATGATGGACATAAAAAGCCAGTAGGGTTATCCAACCGACTGTGAGTTTGCCCTGCTCCCAAGGACAAACTGACGTTTCTATGGCATGCTTCAGTGAACCATACAGAGCAGATAAAACTTTATTCATTAAGAAAGAGTATTTACAAGGTTCAACACTGGGCTCAAACTTTACAATATTGGCTGGGTGCAGTGGCTCACGCCTATAATCCTAGCACTCTGGGAGGCCGAGGCAGGAGGATTGCTAGAGGTCAGGAGTTTGATACAAGCCTGAGAAAGAGCGAGACTCCGTCTCTACTAAAAATAGAAAGAAATTAGCCAAACAACTAAAAATATACAGAAAAAATTAGCCGGGCATGGTGGCGCATGCCTGTAGTCCCAGCTACTTGGGAGGCTGAGGCAGGAGGATTGCTTGAGCCCAGGAGTTTGAGGTTGCTGTGAGTTAGGCTGACGCCACAGCTCTCTAGCCCAGGTGACAGAGAGTCTGTGCCCCCCCCAAAAAACCAAAACTTTAAAATATTAATTAAAACAATATGCAAAAATGTAACACTAACAGTCATCATAACTTAATCTATCATAATAATTTGCTTATAATAGTGAAAAAGAGAAAACAATCCTAATGACCAAAACAATTAGTTCAGTAAATTAGCAGCTATTAAAATTTTTATTGTAGAAATGTTTATGGATACAAAAACATGTCCATTCATAGAACTAGGTTATAAATCATTATGAATAATATGGTTTTAGCTTTGTGAAATAAAAACATACGTACATAAAAATATGTGGAAACATATATATTCAAATGTTTTCGCTCTAAGATTATATCAGAATGGTGGAATGGCTGGATATTATGTTATTATTATTTGCTTATTTTTGGATTTTGTTTATCATAATCTTATATTACTTATATAAAATACGTTATTTTTAAATAATGAAATTATTCCATTTTGGGTGTTTTCTAAAAAGAGAACCACAAATAGTCCCTAGAAAAATCTGCAGTCAGGTACTATGCGCAACTAAAGTTCATCAAAGAAAAAAAGTGAATTGAATAAAAGAAAAGAAACAAAGAATAGAAGATAATTTAAAGAAATATAAATTATGAAAAATATTTTTCTAATATTCCATGACAAAATATGATTTATTTTTGGCCTAATATTGCTATTTATCCAAAAGAAGAATAATGTCTATTTTTCTATTGTCCTTTCAAAAGACTCAAAAGACAAAGCAGCTTTTTCCACAACTCTGTTCACTTTCTAAACCTCTACAGGCCAGAGGAAGGAGGGATAATACCTATCGTGTCTTATCTCTTCTGGATGACCTGTAACATTTAAGAGCACTTTCTTGGAAAATAAGTCAAAACTACATAAAAATAAAAAATGACAGTTCATATTAATTTATCATAAAAATGTCTCACATGTGATCTTGATTCTCTGGGTAACAGTGAGCACAAAGTTTGCCTGTTGCGATTGTGAGCATCGAGATCCACAAATATAACTGACCAAGAACAGCCCTGGAAAGAGAAAAAGCAAAACATTTCCTAAATTAAGAAAAAAGGACTTGTAGAACATCTGGCATTTTGACTGTGAGAGATTTTACAAAAAATACTAACTGACTGCATTCGAGTATGGGATTACAGAAGATTTTAATTTTCTTTTTATGCTTTCAAAATTTCTCAAATTTCTTTCAACAAACATTAATTTTATAATCATTAAAATTAATGTTATTTTTTAAATTTTCCTATTTTCCTTGATTTTCTAATAAATCAAAATGTATTGATTACAAGATAATCAATGACATTTATTTTAATGAAATACAAATACTTTACCTAATATGACAAGGAATAAAGAACTAATTTGGATTCATAAAATCTGATTTGTACATTCCTCATAAAGAATGTTGATAATATGATCAAACTAAACAAATTTAGATATAAGAAACAAAGAGAACTTTCATCTGAGGAATGCAAGTCCTTTTAATTATCAGGCCTAGAGAGACATCAAAATGAGACAGCAATCATGTCCCACTCTCCCCTTTGAGCTAGGTATTCATCTCTTGAAACTGCTTGATAGTGCCACAAATAGCTATAAATTAACCTAAAAATGCCACACCAGACACTATAACCCACACCCTGTAGCTTAACAATGTATATAGCCAATCACTAATCAATGTTATTTCTGTAAACCAATGAGAATTCCTGACAAACAACTTTGTATCAGCCCATTCCTTGTCTCCCTTTATTGTCTTTAAAAATCCATTTGTAACTGCTGCTAATTGGAGTGTATATTCAGGGCAACTTGAGTCTATGCTCCCAGCTTGCAATCCTCTAGCTTGGCCCAAATAAACTCTCTACTTATATTAATTTTGCTTCAGTTTCTTCCATTGACAGACGCACTCTAGAAGTAAGGATATAAAAAAATACTTCATGAAAACATGAAGATAAGAGAATCTCAAATAACAATAATGCTATATTCACTGTGTCAGGCACTGTGCCTTATGTTTCACATGGATTATCTCATGTAATCCCCATATTTAGATATTTTTACCCCCATTTTACTGAAAAGGACATTAAGCCTTAGTTTAACAGAGAAAGGGTTCAAAAATTAAGTCTGGTACAGAAGCCCATGGTTTAAACAGTAGGTTATAAAATTTCCCACACTAAAAAAAAAAAAAAAAAAAATCTTTCAAGTAAAAACAAAAAATTTGAATAAAAAGACAGATATAATAGAAAATGTCAATTGGTCTACTAACCAGGTTAAAAAAGATTATCATTGAGCCATTCCATATTCAACAACATAGTTTTAAGTAAATATGGCTTTGTTCTTTTACTGGGGAGCCAACTATTTGAAAACACATAGAATGAGATGTGAATACAAAGACTGCTTCCTATATAAGAGAATATTCAGAAAAATATGTGGGGAAAAGGAGAACAGAATAAATTGCACGTTGCTTTAATACTACTTTCTAAATCTCATCCCAATTCTCACCAACTTCACAGATGTATTAACTCTGAAAATAAACTATCTCAAGTCAATCAATCACCTAGACTGAAACTTCAAAATCTGGTAGCACCAGAGCCTAGATCCAATCACCCTCACCAGATGAATGTTTTTCCTGTTAATCCATGTTTATATATGAATATAAGCCTATAAAATAGAGTGATTTCTCATTCAGAATATCATTTTTTAAAATCTTTTTTTTTAAACTCTGACAAGCTAATTAATAAATGAACTTGGAATGAGTGAAGCTCTCTCTCAAGATTAACGCTGTCCTTTCTATTATTTGAGAATCCCAACCTCCTATCTCCCCTGGTTCATGCAGCAGCTGCCACTGGCAAAGTACTGTGCACTCTGTTTTCAAGAAAACAAATAAGATTGAACTTGACCTGTGCTATCAAGGAGCTGACCCAGTGATAAGACAGCCCTGAACAAGACGATTATTTAAAAAACAAAAGATGGTACATGGCAATACACAACTTAGTCTCATCAAAGTGAGTGGCTCAGATAGAAGGGTAATAATTATAATAAGTCCCTAGGAAAGTGGGGGAACTTTATAGGGAAGGTGACGACCACAGCTAGGATATGAATTTTCAAGGAAAGGGGCACAAGCAGGGTAGTTAGAACAAAATAGTAGGAAAATGATTGGGTATAATGTGCTAGGAGCCTATGAATACACAAAATAATAGGAGCTGCAATTTATCTTTAGGCCAAGAATTAATAAAATTAATTGCATGCCTCCTGGAATTAAATTTTCAAAAGATACAATCTAAGTAGGATAATTTATAAATAATGAAGTGAAATGGCAAATTTGGCAATTGTTTCCATTATTTGATGAATGTAACAGAAAAGAGCCAAATTCTATTTTCTGGTCACAAATAAATGGTTTATTTATCTAAATTCACCAAAGTATTTGTTCAAGTCTCAATTTTCCTCTGCCAGCCTCTAAATAATATGCTCAAAGAAAAAAAATAATCTCATAATATTACCATATTTTAACATTGAGATCAAAGTTAACTATATTGTTTGGCTATCCTCTTACAAAAATTTTCCATGCTTTAGGCATTATAGCCCAAATTTCCAGGAGGGTAAAATCACTCAAGGTCATGGGCAGCTATTCCCCATTCAGAAGTAAGTCTTTTAAAAAGTTACCAAGGAGAGCCCACACATGGAATTAATTATCACCTACTTTAAATCATCAAACACATTAATTTTAGGCCTGCAAATTTCAAAGGAAGCTAGATGTCTGCATTGCTTTGAACACTTTGCATAACATGAGCAATCTCTCTAGTCATTACCTTTTAGATTCTGGCCTCAGCTCATTTGTCAGTATCTAGATTTCCCCAATTAAAGAAAGGAATATGAAAGGATGTTTTATAATATGACACTTCAGAGTATCTGATTAACTTTGGATATTTTATTTTCATCTTCCATTTCCTGAAATCATTACAACTCTGCCATAACATCCTGACTCCACCTAAAGAGCGTATTTTAAGACTGACAACTCAAACTTTACTCTCCAATTGAGTGTCTATAAATCCTTTTGTTCTAGTAAATACACTAGAAAATGATTCCACCTGACCACTGTCGTGGGGACTTGAGTTCCGGTGGTGGGGAGGGCTACACTGACCCATCTACCGCTCCCCTCATCCCCATGACCAGAACAAACACTTTTGCGACGGTCCCTAAAGCCAAACGACCATCTGTGACCATAAGATTGCTGCTCTCATTGGTTTCAATTCAAAGGAAAATGATTTGAAGGATTGTCTGGGCCTTTCTTTTCCCCATTAATCACTTCTCTGAGCTTGAGCTAAGGGACATGCTACCCTCATCTAGAATGAAAATATAAAACAAGATAAAATTTGTCAATGGATCCACTGGTCCTGATCTTTTCTATTCTTATTCTGGAAGCAAAACCACACCACAAACTCTGAGTAGGAGATTTTATTCCCAGTTCAGCTATTAGGCCAACCGTTAGCTCTGTGGCAGAGCCCAGAGAAAAGTATTCTTCCAGAAAGGATCTTTACTGATGGGAATATCCCCCTGCACCATGGCTGTGGTGGCAATGAATGTGTAAATAGCCAATTTTTGCTTACTGTCCCAACAGTTGTTTCCAGCAGCCCCTCTCACAATCCAGGCTTCTCTCCTGCTCACATACTGTTAAAGGAATTTCAAATTACAGGAAAAGATGAACCCGAGCATTAATTCTCAGGGTCTCAGAACAGCAGAGCTGAGTTTCAAACACAGGAATTATAAAATTGTTGCTTATTATATCTATGACATCTGATGAAAGTAAATTCTAATTTATGTTACTATATAAATATTGTCAAATATTACTTTAATAATATTTAAATATATTTATCATGATATTTATACAGCACATACTTGAGAACATGATGAAATATGTGATTCCCATACTGACGATTATATATGTTACTAAATGGGGCTCTGCCCCAAATTTGCCTATATAGTAAACTGATCATTAAAGAAATTAGGCCATTTTATCACATTTTATTTGTAAGGTGTCAAAGAAAAATAAATTTTGAAAATAGTTTCAGAGTGAGGATTTAAACAATGTTTTTTTCTTCAATAAGGAAAGCAATTACTGAAAAAAAAAAAAGAAGAAAGGAAGTACAGGAACGCATAAATAATCATAACCAAAGCTAAAAACTTTTCCACCCAATGATTGCCCAAACAAATCAACATTTGTTTTATCACATACGCTAAAGCACAAAAGGAGAAAGGCAAGCCTTTCGTTCACACTACTTGTGAAGTAGATACCTCCTTCAGAAGCCCGATAATTACTAAGCAGAAAATGGCTTAAGAGTTTTCAAAGAAAATACACAGCTCCCAACTCTAAAGGCAGGAAGCATCCAACAGCTGAGATTTTCCATATCAATTATTGATTTTCCAGATTCATTGAGTGACTTTGGTTTAATACCTGGTTCTGCCCCTCTGCTGTGTGATATGAGAAAAGTTACCTCAACTTCTCTGATCATTCATCTTGAGAGAGGGGCTCACCCATCTCCAAAGATCTATGACTCTTGAGTTGCCACCAACAGGAGATGCACTTTTTGAAAGCCCTAAATTAATTTAGTTAAAGACATATGATCAAGTTTTCCAAAACACTATACTAACAGTTTTTAGAAATAATTAAGGGTACTCACATGATCTGAAATCCTCCAAGTCTTGAGGAGGTTTCTTTAGGTTTTCATTTGAATAAAAATATTTCTTTATGTCAGTTCTTTTCCCAGCCACTGGCTTTTAATTAGACCCACAGCTCTTCTAAGTATACAGAGCAACATTATAAAATGATTAAACACTAAAAAGATCACACGCACTCTTAAATGTGCTACTGTTTAGCAGGCACATTAGTAATTTAACTACTGTAGAGGTGGGAATATTAACGTTTTAAAAGTCAAGTTTCTGCTATTCTCCACATCAGAAAAAAAGGTGAAAGGGAATTTGTAAAACTAGGACACTGATACTATCCTGTAAAACTGGAAGATGAAGAGGCTCTACTTGCAACATGTGATATTTCTGTGGCTAAAGAAATAAAACATTATTTGCCTATATAATACAGCAAACATTTGGTGCATAACTACACTGGAAACAGGACCTAAACAAGGCCAAAAACTAACTACGCTTAGAGCACTTGTTCTCATCCTTGGATGCATTTTAGAATTTCTGAGGAGTTCTGAAAAAATCTCAATGCCAAGGCCTTCCCTAGACTAATTAAATCAGAATCACTGGAGGTAGAGTCTAGGCATCAGTATTTTCTTTTTTTAATTCTTCAAATGATTCCAATGTGCAGTCAAGATTGACAAACTGGCTGAGGAATAATACTAGCAATCCATTTATAACTGAGAATCAGAATGCACAGTAAAATAATTCAGTGGTTTTAGAGTTATAGTTGAGCAATCCATGAAAACTTTCTCAGAAAAGTAGAGCTCTGAAAGATGGGTAGAGTTAGGAAAAGCACCTTGCATGCATGCATGTGGGTATGTATGTGGAGAGGAGGGGACACACACAGCTATGTACTTCAAAGCACAGAATCGCAAAAAGAGCTGGTCTACACCACTGAGCACAGCCAACAGAGAGAAACTCGGCTTCACTCAGCTCACTTGTTGGCAAGCAAGACCTGCATTCTCCCAGACTGATGATACACCAGCAACAGCAGCTCTGGTTTAATCCATGACTCCTCTCAGTCTCCCTGAAATTCTTTCTAGAAAGCTTTCAGTCCAATCTCTTCATTTACCTTCTTCAATATTACCAATACTTCTTAAATAATAGCAATAAGAAACAGCATTTATTAAAGGCTTAATCTTTGCCAGGCACTATGCTAACAAAGTTAACTTTTCTTTGCATGAGAACTTCCTGAGTTAGGTCCTATTATCATTATCTCTATTTTTAGATGAGGAAGCTGAGACTTAGCTAGGTCAATAACTAGCCAAAGTCGTAGAACTGGGTGTACAGAGCATACAATGATCCTATCTCCTGACTCCTAATAAAATGCCATTCTGTAATACCATTTTATCCTCCTATTTCTCTCTCTCTCTCTCTCTCTCTCTCTCTCTCTATGGGAAGTGGGTAACTCAGAGTAACCCTTGGGCACCCAGAATGAGATGTTTCTCTCTTCCCAATCATTTAATGTCTGTAGTCATTCCCCAAGTCCTAGAAACAGCCAGAGCCCATCCTTCAGAAAAAGCTGGGGTGAGGAGAGAAGACAGTTTGTGTATGAAGTATGCAGGGGGGGGAAGGGTGGTGGTTGTGTTAACATACTTCAACTAGAAATTTTCTTAACTTCAGACTTCAGGTATATAGCATTATAATTGCCATAAGAAAAACCATGTCACTTTTTTGTACATATGTGTAACTTTCTAAAATGTACCTTCACAGATTTAGCATTTTAATAGCTTGGGGTTCATTACAATATCAGAAACTTCACTGTGCCTTGCCATCTTAGGAATCTTTACAAAAACTGCTAAAGAAAATTAGCCTACTTGTTGATCCAGTGTAGCAGCCTCTATTCCTACATTTTTTTCCCTTCTATTGACAACTCAATCATGGTCACTTGATTAGTTTAGTTTCTTTTGGTACAAAAACTAATTAAAAATCTTATGAAAATTTAAGGAAACCTTCAGGGTTTCCTTTTTATCCCCAGAGAAAATGCAATTTTAGACATTTGATTACAGCCAGTTGAAGGTAAAGCTAGGAGGAAGACTTCCAATTTCCAGGCTGCACACATTATACAAAGTCCCCTCTGCATGAGATATACATTGTTATACATTAAATTGAAACCAACATGAAAACTGACATGGAAAATATATGGTATATAATTCCAGAAATATTTAAAAATGTGAATAAGTCTCTGAGAAATGAGTAATAGACTTGAAGGAAAAATTATTGAGCCAAGAAAATCAAAATTCTTTATCGACATTTTTTTTAGAAAGTAAGCAATGGTTTTTGGTTAGAAAACTAAAATTTAACTGGCAAATCATTTTCGGAAAAGTTGCTCAAACGATGGGCTACTACATTAGTTTCAGACATTCTTTCATTATAAGGAAATGACTTTGTTACTGACTAGCCCAATTAATTAAGCATGCAATTCAAATAAAGATTTTCTTTTTTTACCTGATTGCCAAAGAGGTTGAATCCATTAATTGCTTCTAGAGCTGCTTTTGCTAAGCCAACAGAGCTAAAAGAGAAAAGGAAATATGTTATTACTCTAATCTATCTGGCTACAAAATAAGAACCATTACTTGATGAATATTCACAAGCAAGTTTCTTTATTAACACTTATAACAATTTCCATAAGAATAATGTCTAAGAGACTTCATTCTGACATTTCACTATTTAAATTTTTCTTTTTTATACTTAGTGATCATCTGGGAAAAATATTTCTAGGTTCACTTTGGTCTACTACTGATGGGAGTAGTTTTAATGCCAGTATTGTTTCTGTTCACCAACTCAAGAAAAAAAGATGAACTTTAGAGGAAGCTATATTATGATATGTGCAGTAATTACCAGGTTGGCCATCATTAGTTCAGATCAATCTAACAAAGCTTTTCTGGTGTTAACTCTGAGCCTTAAGAAAGATCTCATACATCATATACTTATCAGAGTGTGGTTAAGATACCCATTCAAATACTCTTTGTCTAGGGTCCAATAAAACTGGCATTATTTTATGCTCATAAAACTGATCAGCTAACTTCTCACGTTTTGCTATACATGACTCTTTGTAATAAAATGAGTAGTACTATTTCCTTCAGTGTCCTACTCTTTTGGCCTCTCAAATGCCCCAAACAATAGTGCTGGAAATGGGAAGACCCATTTCATTCAAAATATGACATTGTCATCTTACAAATGTCTACCTTTAAATGTTTTAGATCTAATGTCCAGTTTATTTTAATTATTGCAAATTTTTATTTGTTTTACTCAAAGCAACTGCATATACTATTAATATCATTTAAGTTAATGATATGTCATTGATACAGCATTTCTCTAAAGCAATGATAATCAAACTATGGTCCCCAGAGCAGCAACATCAGTATTATCTGGAAACTTGTTAGAAATGCCAGTTCTCACCTCTCTCTGGGAGGAAGGCCCCATAATCAATGTTAAAAAGCCCTCCTGGTGTTTGAATGCACTTTAAATTTGAGGACTACTGTTCTAAGCTATTTATGTCATCATAATCTACATTTTCTATATGTTCTTTCCATGAACTATACTCAAGCAAACATTACTTTTATTACAGGATAGGAAATAGGTTGGACATTTATTTTAAAAATACACAGATGTGGTTCATGCCTGTAATCTCAGCACTTTGGGAAGCTGAGGTGGGAGGTTTGCTTGAGCCCAGGAATTCAAGAACAGTCTGGGCAACATGGCAAAACACCATTTCTACACACACACTAGCCGGGCATGGTGCCTCATGCCTGTAATCCTAGCTACTCAGGAGGCTAAGGTGGGAGGATCACTTGAGCCCAGGAGTTGGAGGCTGCAGTGATTTATGATCACACCATTGTACTCCAGCCTGGGTGACAAAGGGAGACCCTGTCTTAAAAAAAAAAAAAATATATATATATATATATATATATATATATATATATATATGTGAATGGGAAGATGGAGTAGACATACTTTCCCCTATTCTTCTTACTAAGTACAAGTAGAAATCTTGGACATTACATATAAGACAAATATAAAAAGGCCCAGAAACATACATAGAAGAAAGGCAGACTAACTATGGACATTAGGACTCCAGGAACAACACTGTGGTAAGTTCCCTGGGTTTCCTTTTTGCCTCATTTATATCAGACTTACAGCTGAAGAAGCCAGCAACTGAGAAATGCCAGCAGGTGTGTGCAAAAAAATGCCCTAATAAGAGCCTGCTCTCTGTAGCCATAGGAGCAGGAAAAAGGCAGCCTAACAAAACAGAAACCTTTTACACAATAATCGCTCAGAAAAAACGGTGATCTTCCCTCCAATCACTCCAGCAGAAGCTGAGGAGGAAACCAAGACTTCTACAGTCATGAGTCTATCATAAGGCACAACACTCAACACCCAACCTCAGCCATGGTGGGGTCAGAGAAGTACAAGGAGGAAGTCAAGACTTTCATTTCCAGTGGGTGGTAAGAAATCCACCCCCCCCCCAACATACCTTGGTGTAGAGGAAGACCACACGGAGAGCCTAAACTTCCACCTCCACCAATAAGTAGTGAAATGAACTTACCCCTCCCGCTGGGATGGTATCAAAGGAGGCCAAGAGAAGAGTCAAGATTTCACTGCCAGTCAAGAGATCACACCTTTTCTCTTATCCTATAAATGGACACCAGGTGGGAACCAATAATGAGGCACTCCTATCTTTCCTGGCCAGGGAGGTATCAGCGGAGGCCTACAGGGGAACTGGACATTCCATCCAGCCCCAATAGGAATGAAGAGTCCCCATCTTGAGTGTCAACAAAAAACTTGGCCTTATATTCCCACCTGGCAGTAATGAGGTGATGTGCCACCCCCTTTCTCCTGCCATGGTGGTATCAAGAAAATATAGTTAAAATAGAAAGTTAAAATAAGATCCATGGTCTCATAATACCCCAAATGCCCATGTCTCAATGAAACATCACTCCTCACACCTAGAACCAGGAAGATCTCAAACCAAATGAAAAAATACAACCAACAGATGCTAACGATGAGAACAGAGAGATGTTAGAATTATCTGCCAAAGACTGTAAAGTAGCAATGACAAAAATGCTTCAATAAGCAATTATGAACATTCTTGAAACAAACAAACAAACAAAAAAAGAAAGTCTCAACTGAGAAACAGAAAGTCTCAGCAAAGTTTTTAGAGCTGAAAAATACAATAATTGCAAAAAATAAAAAAGCTCAGTGGACAGGCTTAACGGTAGAGTGAAGGAGACAGAAGAAAGAATAACTAAACTGGAAGATAGAACAATAGAAATTACCCAATCTGAACAACAGAGAGAAAATAGGCTAGAAAAAAAATGAATAGAGCATTAAGGACCTGTGGGACCATAACAAAATATCTAATATGCATGTCACTGAAGGTCCTAAATGACAAAGAGGGCAGAGTTGAAAAATTACCTGAGGAAATAATGTCAGAAAAATTCATTAGTAAGAGCCATAAACCTACAGATTCAAGAAGCTGAATGAAACCCAAATAGAATAAAATTAAAAATACCCATGCTACGATACATCATAACTCCTGTAACTTAAAGATAAAGAAAAAATCTTGAAATTAGTCAGATAAAACATTTTACCTAAAAATGGAAAATAATCAGAATAACATTGGATTCCTTATCAGAAACTGTGAAGGCTAGAAGGATATGGCACAAGAGTCTTCAGGAATTGAAAAAAAAAAGACTGGTAATCTAGAATCTTATACCAGTAAATATATCATTTAGTAATCAAGGGGAAGAGCAAGACAGTCACAGAGAATGGAATAATAAGAGATTTTATCACCAGAAGACCTTCCCTAAAAGAATAGCTACAATCAGTTCTCTAAACAGAAAGGTAAAGGTGAGAAGAAAAAAAGAGAAACCTTCGAACATCGAAAAGAAAGAAAGAACACAGTGAACAAAAATATGGGTAAATACAATAGACTTTTCTTCTCCTCTTGAGTTTTATGTTTGACAGATGAATTAAAAATTATAACACTGACTTGATTCTAAATGTATATGAAGAAAATATTTAAGATAATTGTATTATAAATGGGGGAGGGTAATAAGACATAAACAGAGGTAAGTTTTGTATACTTATCTAAAACTAATAAAATGATATTAATACACTAAAGCATTACATATATTTAATGTAATACCTAGAGAAACCACTAAAATGCTATATAAAAAGATACACTCAAAACCACTCTAGATAAATCAAAATGAGATTCTAAAAAAAGTTCAAGTACACAGAAAGGCAGGAAAAAGAAAAGAGAAATGAAAAACAGAGAGAATAAACAGAAAAAATAATTGCAGACTTAAGCTCAAATGTTACACTAAATGTAAGAGGCCTAAATACAGCAATTAAAAAAAAAGAGACTGGTACGATTAAACATGACTCAACTATATGCTGGCTATACAAAAGTCTCTTCAAATATAACAATATAGGAAAGTTGAAAATAAAAGAATGGAAAAAGATATCTCATGCAAATGTTAATCAAAAGAATGGAGTGATTAGTTTAATTACAGATAAAGTAGACCTCAGGGCAAAGAAAGTTAGAGACAGAGAAGTATATTATATAATAATAAAAGGGTCAATCCACATAGCAATCCTAAATGTGGATGCACCAAACAACAGAGCTACAAAATAAGTAAAGTAAAACTGATAGAACTGAAAGGAGAAACAGACAAAAATCACAGTTATAGTTGGAGATGACAATACTTCTCTCTCAATAATTGGTAGAACAACTAGACAGAAAATCAGCAAGGATATAGAATTAAACATCATCAACCAAGAGGATCCACTGATGTTTTTAGAACATTCTGCATAAAAAGAGTAGGATACAGGCCGGGCATGGTGGCTCACGCCTGTAATCCTAGCCCTCTGGGAGGCCGAGGTGGGTGGATCGCTCAAGGTCAGGAGTTCGAGACCAGCCTGAGCAAGAGTGAGACCCCGTCTCTACTAAAAATAGAAATAAAAATTATCTGGACAACTAAAAATATATATAGAAAAAATTAGCTGGGCATGGTGGCACATGCCTGTAGTCTCAGCTACTCGGGAGGCTGAGGCAGTAGGATCGCTTAAGCCCAGGAGTTTGAGGTTGCTGTGAGCTAGGGTGACGCCATGGCACTCACTCTAGCCCAGGCAACAAAGTGAGACTCTGTCTCAAAAAAACAAAACAAAACAAAAAAAACAGTAGGATACACTACTGTTTTAAGTACATACCAACATATACCAAGATAGACCATATCCTGGCCATAAAAAAACCTAAACAAATGTAAAGGAATTGAAATCATACTGTGTTCTCTGACCACAGTGGAATCAAACTAGAATCAACAATAGAAAGATAACAGGAAAATCTCCAACACTTGTTAACAAAACAGTAGACTTCTACATAATCCACATGGGTCAAAGAGGAAGTCTCAAGTAAAATTTTAAAAATGCATTGAAAATAAATGAAAATATAACATATCAAAAATTTGTGTGTAGCACAACTAAAGCAGTCTTGAGATGGAAATTTATAGCACTAAATGCATATATGAGAAAAGAAGAAAAGTCTCAAATCAATTGTCTAAGCCCTAGCCCAAAGAACCCAGAAAAAGAACAAAATAATCCCAAAGCAAAGGGAAATACCATAGATATGCACATAAATCAATGAAATTTAAAAAGAAAAACCACAGAGAAAAGCAAAGAAACAAAGAGCTTATTTTTTGAAACAATCATTAAAATTAACAAACCTCTAGCAAGACTGGCAAAAAAATAAGACAATACATACAAATGACCAATATTAGGAATAAAACAGGAGATATCATTACAGGCCCTATAGACATCAAACAAATAGTAAGAAAACATTACAAAAAATTCTATACACATCAATTTGACAACTTAGAAATGGAAACCAATTCCTAGAAAAGCATAAATTACCACTGTTCACCCAATATAAAATTGATAAATTGCATAGCCCTATAACTATTAAGGAAATTGAATCTCTAATTTTAAAATGACAGCAACAACAACAACAAAAATCTCTAGGCCTGGATAATTTCATTGGCAATTTCTACCAAACATTTACAGAAGAATTAATACCAATTTTATATAATCTCTTTCATAAAATAGAAGAAACATTTAGACATTATTTTATGAAGCTAACATTATCCTCATATCAAAACAAGACAAAGATAGTACTCAAAAAGAAAACTTAGACCAATACCCCAAATGAGCACAGACATGAAAATCCTTAAAAACACATTAGCAAACATTATTCAGCAATACGTAAAATGACTTATCATCATGACTAAGTGGGGGTTATTCCAGGATACAAGGCTGGTTCAGTAATCAAAAATCAATCAATATAATCCAATAATCCAACATACTGAAAGGCTAAAAGAAGAAAAACCACAGGATCATGTAGATTGATGCAGAAAATGAATCTAACAAAAATCAACATCAATTCATGAAAAAACTCAGAAAAATAGGAATAGAGGAAAATTCTGCAATTTGGTCTACAAAAATCCTACAGCTAATCTTAGACTTGATGATGAAAGAAAACTGAATGCCTTCACAAAGCAAGGATGTCTGCTCTCACCATCACTGTTTAACACAGTACTGGAAGTTCCACGTTACCACCAATAAGGTAAGAAATGGAATATAATCTGGAAAGGTAGAAATAAAACTGTTCCTATTTGTAGATGACATGATTATCTATGTAGAAAAATCCCAAGGAATCTTAAAAAAAATTATTTTAATCAATAAGTGAGTATAGCAAGGTCATAAGATACAAGATCAACATTAAAAAATAAACTGGGCCGGGTGCGGTGGCTTACGCCTGTAATCCTAGCACTCTGGGAGGCCGAGGCAGGTGGATCACTCGAGGTCAGGATTTCAAGACCAGCCTGAGCAAGAGTGAGACCCTGTCTCTACTAAAAATAGAAAGAAATTATCTGGCCAACTAAAATATATATATAGAAAAAATTATCCGGGCATGGTGGCGCATGCCTGTAGTCCTAGCTACTCGGGAGGCTGAGGCAGTAAGATAGCTTAAGCCTAGGAGTTTGAGGTTGCTGTGAGCTAGGCTGATGCCACGGCACTCACTGTAGCCCGGGCAACAGAGTGAGACTCTGTCTCAAAAAAATAAATAAATAAAAATAAATAAATAAATAAACTGTATTTCTATTTACTAGCAATGAAAACATGGAATCCAAATTGGAAAACACAATGTCAGTTACAATCATCCAACAAAGAAAAGAAAAATAAGGGTAAGTGCACCAAAACAGGTACATTGTCTCATGCTGAAAATGAGACAATGGTGATGAAAGCAATCAAAGGTGATTTAAATAAATGGGGATGCATTTTGTGTTCATGGAATCAAAGACTCAACAATAAAAATGCCAAATCCCATCAAAATGCACATAAGAGTTTTTGTAGGTACAGACAAAATTATCCTAAAATTTATATGGAAAATCAAAGAAACTGCAATAGTTAAAACAATTTTGAAAATGAAAAATAAAGTGGGAGGAATGAGTCTATCCAACTTCAAGACTTATTATATAGCTGTAGTAATCAAGTCTGTGAGGTATCAGTGGAATAATGGACACACAGAACCCAGAAAGAGAACCACATATATATGTTCACTTTATTTTTAACAAGGGCAGCAAAGCATTTCAAAGGAGGAAAGATAGTTTTTTAACAAATGGTGCTGGAGCAACTGGACATCCACAGGCAAAAAAACAAAAAAACAAAAACTTTAACCTAAGTCTCAAACCTTATACAAAATGAACTCAAAATGGATCATAAATGTAAATGTAAGATGTAAAACTATAAAACTTTTGGACAAAAAAAAAACAGGCAAAAATCATTAGGATCAAGAACTAGGTGAAGAGTTACCAGACTGGACACCAAAAGCACAATCCATAAAAGAAAAATGAATACATAGAATGTGATCAGAATTTAAAACTTTTGCTCTGTGAAAGACCCTATTAAAAGGATAAAGAGATGGGCTACAGATGGAAGGAAATTTTGTAAAACACATATCTGACAAAAGACTAGTATCTACAATATATAAAAAACTCTCAAAATCAACAATAAACAATAATCTAACTAGACAATGGGTAAAAAATATAAACAAACATTTTACTGAAAAGGATATACAGATGGCAAATAAGCACATAAAAAGATGTTCAACATTATTATTCATTGGGAAATGCAAATTAAAATTACAATCAGATGTCAGTATAAACCAATAAGATTGACTAAAATAAAAAATAGTGATACCCATCCATAAGGATGGAGATAAACTATATAACTTATACACTGCTGGTAGGAATGCAAATTGATACAAGTACTCTAGAAAAGTACTATAATTTCTTAAAAAACTAAACATACAATTAGGATATGACCCCAACTACAGGCACTATTAGGCATTTATCACAGAAAAAACCTATATCTATCTATCTATCCATATATATATATTGCCTGTGCTACCGGTGTTATATGTCTAGAAAACTATTGCTTAATCGTAGGTCACAATGATTTGCAACTATGTTTTCTTCTGAGTTCTATACTTTTACCTCTTACACGCATGTCTTTGATTTGTTTCAAGATAATTTTTTTATATGGTATGAGGTAGGGATCCAAATTAATTCCTTTGCATGTGGACATCCAATTGTTCCAGCACCATTTGTTGAAACCTATTCTTTCCCACTGAATTGTCTTTACACTTTTGTCAAAATCAATCACCCATAGATGTATGGGTTTATTTCTGGACTGTTAATTCTATTCCTTTGATTTCCCTGTCCTTGGACCAGTACCATACTATCTTAATTATTTTAGCTTTACAATGTCTTTGAAATTGGAAAGTGTTACTCCAACTTTGTTCTTTTTCAAGGTTGTTTTGGCTAGTCTGGATCCCTTGCATTTTCATGTGACTTTTACAATCAGCTCATCAATTTCTACAAAAAAGACACATGGATTTTTGACATAGATTACATTAAACAAAAGATATCTTTCCATGTATTCAAATCTTTAATTTCTTTCAACATTTTTTGTAGTTTTCCCTGAATAAGTCTTACACTTCTTTTGTTAACTCCCTCTACTTTTCAGATTAAGAAACTAAAGCCCAGAGAAGTTAAGTGTAAGTGGTTTTCAAATCCATCCTACTTTGTCTCTGGTAAACTTTGTTCCCTACAAGAATTTATGCTGACCAATGTACCCTGATTTCTAAGAACAATGGAGCCAATAATCTGCATTTCAGATACTACCCTACTGACTCAAATCTGCAGTCTAGCATCTCACTGCTAGTGAAGGTTTTCTGCTAGTGAAGGAACTACTTGATGCTTCCATAGTTAAAGAAAATCTATCATAATTCATATGATAGTACACTCAAGACAAGGGCAGCAGGCTTTTTGCAGATCCGAAGTTGTTTTAGAGAGAAATGACAAGGACTGGAACCTAAAGGAATAAAATCCAAGTGAAGAAACCATGGTGATTTAAAGTGTCAATTCTTTGACACTCCTCCCTATCAAGAGGTGGAGTCCAATATCCCTCGCTAGAATATGGTCTGGTCTTAGTGACTCTAACAAATAGATTGTGATGGAATTTGCACTGTATATGGCTTCTGAGGCTAGGTCATAAAAGGCAAAACAGCTCCCATCTAATCCTCTGTCTTGGTATTCTGGACTTTGGAGCCCAGCCACCGTGCTATAAGGAAGCCTATAAGGGAAAACTTCACATACATGCTCCTGCAAACAGCTCTCACCAAGGTCCCTGTGAACACTCGGATAACCAAGTGAAGAAGGCTTCAAGATAATTCCAGCACCAGCCACAATGAGGACAAACACAAATACCTACCTTTACTCAGTCAAACTATCAGAACCATGAGACTTAAAAATAATAAAATATTGTTGTTTTATGCTTCTAAGTTTAGAGTGGTTTATTTGTAACAATAGGTAACAAGAAAAGAGCCTAAGTCAGATCCTAACTCCAGCATGCACCCAAAACAACTAGGCCAATAATATTAATACTTAGTTTTGCATACTGAAAAATAGTAACCAAATGATCCTGGTATCAGCACAAGAATTTCAGACTCTTAGAACCAAAGGGTTAGAAGAGCCCCTAGAGATTCTATAGTCAGACTGTTCATGTAAAAACATTCATTGTCAATTTTTTTTTTTTTTGCTTAAGAATGTGTTCCTACTGAACTTAAGTGAAACTCTAGAACGAATGGACCTAACAGATATTTACATAACATTGTATTCAAAAAATGCAGAATATACATTCTTCTCATCAGTACATGGAATATTTTCCAAGAAAGACCGTATCTTAGACCACAAAACAAGTCTCAACAAATTTAAAGAAACTGAAATCATATCAAGCATCTTCTCATACCACAGCGGAATAAAACCAGAAATAAATCCCACAATGAAGTCTTACAACTATGCAAATACATGGAAATTAAAAAACCTGCTGCTGAATGATCCTTGGGTCAATGATGAAATTAAGATGGAAATTAAAAATTTTTTCAAAATGAGTGATATTAATGATACACCAAGCTTTCAAAATCTCTGGGATATACAAAAACAGTGCTAAGGTGTAACTTCATAGCACTGAACAACTACATCAAAAAGACAGAAACACCTAGCACTCTGGGAGGCCAAGGTGGGAGGATCACTTGAGCTCAGGAGTTCAAGACCAGCCTGAGCAAGAGTGAGACCCTGTCTCTGCTTAAAAAAAAAAAAGAAAAAAGAAAGAAAAAGAAATAGAAAAAATTAGCCGGTCAACTAAAAATAGAGAAAATTAGCCGGGCATGGTGGGATGCACCTATACTCCCAGCTACTCGGGAGGCTGAGGCACAGGGAATCACTTGAGCTCAGGAGTGTGAGGTTGCTGTGAGCTAGGCTGATGACATGGCACTTTAGCCTGGGGAACAAAGCAAAAGTCTATCTCAAGAAAAAAGGACGGAAGAAGGTCATGTGATGGCAGAGGCAGAAATGGCAGTGATACAGCTGCAAGTCAAGGAATTCCACAGAATTTCTGGCTAGAAGACAAGTATGAAACAGATTCTCCCTCACAGCTCCTAAAAGGAACCAACCCTGCCAACACCTTGATTTTGAGCTTCTAACCTGCAGAACTGTGAGAGAATAAATTTCTTTTGTTTTAAAAAAAAAAAAAAGACAAAGATCATAAATTAATAACCTAATGTCACTTCTCAAGGAACTAGAAAAAGAAAAAAGAAAACAAACCCAAAGCTAGCAGAATACAAAAAATATCAAAGATCAGAGCAAAATTAAATGAAATTGAAACAAACAAACAAAACCCCCAAAGATGAAATGAAACGACAAATTGATTCTCTGAGAAGATACACAAAATCAATAAATCACTAGCTAGGTTAACCAAGAAAACAAAAGAGAGGATTCAAATATCAGAAAACCTAGAGGAAATCGACAAATTTCTGGAAACATAAAACCTCCCAGGCTTGAATCAAGAAGAAACAGAAATTCTGAGCAGAATAGTAACAAGTAGTGAGATTTAATCAGTAATAAAAAATCTCCCAACTAAAAAATAGCATAGGACCAGATGGATTCACAGCTAAATTGTACCAGACCTACGAAGAAGAACTAGTACCAATCCTACTGAAACTGTTCCAAAAGATCAAGAAGAAGGGAATCCTCCCTAATTCATTCTATGAAGACAGTATCACCCTGACACCAAAGCCAGGAAAGTATAAAACAAAAAAGGAAAACTACAGACCAATAACCTTGATGAATGTACATGTAAAAATCCTCAACAAAATACTAGCAAACCGAATCCAAAAGCACATCAAAAAGATAATTCACCACAGTCAAGTGGGTTTCATCCCAGGGATGCAAGGATGGTTCATAATTTGCAAATCAAATGTGATTCACTACATTAACAGAATTAAAACCATAAGCCATATGATTATCTCAATAGACGGAGAAAAAGCATTTGACAAAATCCAACATCCCTTAATGACTAAAACCCTCAACAAGCTAGGCATAGAAGGAACATACCTCAAAATAATAAAAGCCATATATGACAAACCCACAGCCAACATGATACAAAATGGAGAAGACCTGAAAGTACTCTCCCAAGAACTGGAACAAGGCAAGGATGCCCACTTTCACTACCTCTATTCAACAAAGTACTAGAAGTCCTAGCCAGAGGAATCAGGCAAGAAAAGAAATAAAGGGCATTCAAACTGGAAAAGAGGGAGTCAAACTATCTCTGTTTGCCAGTGATATGGTCTTACAGCTAGAAAACACTAGGGACTGCTCCAAAGGACTTCTAGAATTGATAAATGAATTCATTAAAGCCTCAGATTACAAAATCACGGTATACAAATTAGTAGTATTTCTATGCACTAATAACAACCAAGCTGAGAATCAAATAAAGAATGCAATCCCATTTACAATACCTGCAAAAAATAAAATAAATTATATTGCAATATACTTAACTAAGGAGGTGAAAGATCTATACAAGGAGAACAACAAAATACTGATGAAAGAAACTGTAGATGATATAAACAAATCAAGAAGCATTCTATGTTCACGAATTGGAAAAATCTTTGTTAAAACGCCCATACTACCCAAAGTAATCTACAGATTCAATGCAATTCCTACCAAAATAACAACATCATTTTTCACAGAATTAGAAAAAACAATCCTAAAATTAATATGGAACCAAAAAAGAGCACAAATAGCCAAAGCAATCCTAGGCAAAAAGAACAAATCTGGAGTTAATCATATTACGCAACTTCAAATTATACTTCAAGGTAATAGTAACTACAACAGCATGGTAGTGGACTAAAAGTAGATACATAGACCAATGGAACAGAATGGAGAACCCAGAAATAAGGCCAAATATCTACAATCAACTGATCTTTGACAAAGCAGACAATAACATACACTGGGGAAAGGACAGTCTACTCAATAATTGGTGCTCGAAAACCTGGATAGCTTCATGCAAGCGAATGAAACTGGATCCCTATCTCTCACCATATACAAAAATTACGTCAAGATGGATTAAAGACTTAAATGTAAGACCTGAAAACATAAAAATGCTAGAAGAAAACCTAGGAAAAACTATCTTCAACATTGGCCTAGGTAAGGAATTTATGACTAAGACTCCAAAAGCAAATATAACAAAAATAAAAATAAATGAAACTTAATTAAACTAAAAAGCTTTTGTACAGCAAAAGAAATAACCAACAGAGTAAAAAGACAACCTATAGAATATCTCACAAAGGACTAATATCCGGAATCTATAAGGAACTCAAACAAATCAGCAAGAAAAAAACATTAAATAGTGGACAAAAGACATGAATAGACATTTTTCAAAAGAAGAGAAACAAATGGCCAACAAATATATGAAAAAATGCCAAACATGACTAATCAACAGGGAAATGCAAATTAAATGGCCATTGGGGATGCAGTGAAAAGGGAATACTTATACAGTGTTGGTGGAAATGTAAATTAGCACAGCCTCTATGGAAACCAGTATGGAGATCCCTCAAAGAAATAAATATTGACTTACCAGTCAACCCAGCAATCCCACTACTGGGGATCTACCCAAAGGAAAAGAAGTCATTTTATAAAAACACACTTGTATGTTTATCACAGTACAATTCACAATTGCAAAGATATGGAACCAACATAAATGTCCAACAAATGATGAATGGATAAAGAAAATGTAATGTGTGTGTATAACACGTGTGCACACACACACACATATACATCATGGAATACTACTCAGCTGTGAAAAAGAATGAAATAATGTCTTTTGTAGCTATTTGGATGGAACTGGAGGCCATTATCCTAAGTGAAATAACCCTGGAATTAAAAAAAAAAAACAAAAACGACTGTATGTTCTCACTTATGAGTGAGAGCTAAGAAACAGATGAGCATGGTCATACAGAATGACATAATGGACACTGGAGACTTGGAAGGGAGAGGGTGTAAGGGGACGTGGGTTGAAAAATTACCTATTGGGTACAATGCACACTACTTTGGTGATGGGAACACTAAAAGCCTAGACTTTACCAATGTGCAATTCATCCATGTGGCAAAAAACCATTTGTACCCCCTAAATCTATGAAAATAAAATTAACAAAAAAAGAAAGAATGTGTTCCTGATGACAATGCATAAATATTTACATTCAGTTAACCTAGTAGTACCAGAAAACCCAAACTTACAGGGTGAGGCATATGTTTTATTAAGACTGTTCACAATATTTTGAAATGTGAGAAGAAAATAACTTATTCAAAAATCAAACACATAAGGAATGAGGTACTGGAGGAGAAACGCAATGTAGTCAGCCCAAGGTTCTGTCTTTAACAGTGGTGCTAAAAGACAGTTATGGGATGAAGTTGGAAATTGCCTTCTAAATATAGCATTATAAAAGAAACAAACACTATACCTGGACTAGAGTAAATGTTTATTGAATTCTTTCCATTTTAACTTTCTTTGCCAATGAAATTGGTTAAATAATTAGACTTAATTGAAATTCAGAAATATGTTAATTTATTACCACTGGTTACTTAAATCTCTGGCAACAGTAAGCTATTTGGAAATGCAAACACAATTCTAGTGAGATCTTACATTTTATTAGCAAATACAATATATACTGTTGTAACAATTTTAAAACAGTTTAACAGTACAAGACATTCCCAGAAAATTAAATTGTTCTATTATTAGTTATTGAATATATTATGTGACTATTATCGACAGAATATTTACTGATTTGATTCTTACAAGGTGATACCTCAACATCTTTTATTCTAACATTCTTAAGGGGGCTAAAATAAAGTGACATTTGCTTCAGAGATACTAATAACGTGATTTGTTGCATAAATCAATGCTTTTCTAGAAAAGATGGATTGGACTAGGTCATTTAACACCCACCATGGAATCTGCAAAAGTAACTGGCAGACATGAGAACTAAATTCACCCCCTCCTGCTCATTAACATTATGCTTTAACTCCCTGAGCTACCCAATCATAGTTCCTGGAGGAACAAGGACTTTACAGTACTATGGTTTTAAGGAATGTTATCAATTGTTCAGTATGGCAAAAATACATAAAATGGAGCAGAATGGATGGACTGTAGCTTCCATCATAGTTCAATGCATGAAACATCAAAAATGGTTTAAGAAGACTAAGTAGTTACTTTAAGTAATAAGCACTGTACAGAATAAAATGGTCACTAAAAGCATCTTAAACTGCATAAAGTGGTGCTATGATGGTTACTTATCTGATATTTTAATGATGGCTCTGTTTATTAGAAAAGCCAAGGGAATAGAACATAAAACTGTTTAAAAAAATCTTGAAAAACCAGATCTTAATTCTTTTTGCTTCCACAGTCTTCTTTGTATCGCAAACAAGATTTAACAAGGAGAAAAAATAAATTATTTTGGTAAATGTAAAGTTCTACTTAGGAGTTAATTTCTTTCCACTTGGGCACATATCCACATTACTAGATTAAGTACAGTTTTCCTTTGTCTCCAAATGGCAAAAAAAATTCAAAGTTAAGGTTTGGAATTCAATTCACATTTTATAGCTGAGACTCATCTCTTTCCCCAAACAGAAAGCTTGGGTGTAAAGGCCGTCCCAAGGAGAAGGAATGTCCTTATATTAATGAGGAGGGGGAAATTTGAAGATTAAAATACTTGAATTAGACTTGGAGAGACTGAGAAGACTACTTGGATATGTAATTCTGAAGGTTAAGAAATAGTATTACTACAATAAATAGGTACCAAAATAATACATGGAGAAAAATGTGATTAAATCTAACGGTATAATATTTAAAAATACATGGACATTTATAAAAGACTTAGAGACTAAACAGGAGAAAACAAGAACATTTTCTATATAGCTCCAGACACCCCAGGAGAGACTGAAAGGGACATGTTGCTTGGGGAAAGTCAAGTAAATAGAAAAGTCAGGAGAGCAGGGTGGTTGCTTAGGAAACATTTGGGGGGAGTCATAAGGAGCTTAGAGCAACAGACCTTGTTACTGAAACCTTCAAAAGGGTGAGGCTACTGCTAGAATGGGGTTTTGATAAATGTAAGGAGAGTATTGTTTAGAAAAAAGTTTGGGGGTTTATCTAAGAAATACTAAATAATTCAAGAATTTGGACTAAAGGGATACCAGCAAACCGCTGAAGCAGGGCATTATTAAGAAGGGTCTGACCAAAGCACTAAGCTGAATCAAGCTGTACTGATGACTAAATGAAGATATCCTTGAAACTTACAGCAATTCTACAGAGTTTACACCCTGCTATTTTTTTAAATGTTAGGGAAATTTTTAAGACTTTGAAATATGTGATCTAGTAAATCTGACTTTGGATTTGGGGGCCAATGACCTGTATTCCAGTTCTCGTTCTACTGCCTACTGAACTGCATGATTTAAGGGGGGGTGGGGCTGGGCAGGAGAAAATCCCAACACCTAAACGTTAGCTTTCCCCTGTATAAAAGGCAGTAATGCTCCTTGCCTGGCCTAAACATATTTTATAACTGTTCAGGCCACAGATTGCAATTATTAAAAGGACCACTGAGCACAGCTGCTGAAGAGGGAGTCTTCAACCTCAGAAGAGCACGTGTGTGTGTTCTGGGGGCTCTGGGGTGGAAATCTTTGATACAGGTGCCCTTAGATAAGATGTGAGAAGGGTGGCAAGAGACAAAGAGCCAGTAGCTTTGGTCAAGGCCCTGGTAAGCACCAAGGCAACAGTTAGATTGTGCTCTGTTCTCTCTATGCCTCCTGGTAAAGCACAGGGATGGAGAGTGGCAGAAAAAGAAGGCAAGAGAAGAGCGCACTTATAGCAAGTATTAATATACATGAATGCAAGCTGAAAACTATAACCTCTGAAATTACGAGAATAGCTTGAGGCTATAACAAGGATACTGCAGTAAGCAATAAAGCATAGATTCAACAAGGCCCGGACAGTTCTGGGGTGTCCTACAGCAGCCACAGACTAAGAGTTGCGACTTGATCCCTGGCAGGGAGCAGCTCTGCACTTCATTTCCCACTCTGGCCTTCCACTACCACCGCCATCCCTGCGTCCACGGGGAGCTGAGCCCGGAAGCTCAGTTCTCCTGCAGTTTCAAAACATATCCTGTTGGCACCAGAAGAGGCACAACCAAAACAGGCTTGCGGAGACCTGAGCTCAGAAACATTTAAAAAAAAAAGTTTAAAGTTCTTTTGGGGAATTGTAAAGTGTTATACCATGGACAATTAGAAGATCAATGTTAAATGTATAAAACCCATCATCCAAACCTAAATGGCAAACTTCATTTCCCATCCATTTGAATAAAATCAGCCTGCTACAATTAAGATTAATTTTGCCTGCAAAAGGTAGCAAAGAACAGCACGTAGTGATTTTCCAAGCCTTGAAATAAAAGCCTTAATGAGTCAATTTAAAGACTGGCACCTCAGTTACAGGAGAACAAGTTGAAGCCTCTGTTTTGTCTCTAGGGACCTTTCAATATACTCATTTTCTAAGGTCAATGGTAACTTTTATCCAAGGTTCTTTCTGAGTTTACTACAGTTTTTTACAAACAGGAAAATTCCTACTCTAAATGTTTTATACTGAAAATAGTGACAATGAGATCAGGTTGACATGCATTAAACGGTTATTAAAAAGAAAGGAAGGGGGCTGGAGGTGGTGGCTCATGTCTGTAATCCCAGCACTCTGAGAGGCTGAGGCAGGAGGATTGCTTGAGGTCAGGAATTTGAGACCAGCCTAGGCAATAGCAAGACTCCATTTGTATAAAAAAATAGAAAAATTAGCCAGGCATGGTGGTGTGCGTCTGTAGTCCCAGCTACTCAGGAGGCCGAAGGAGGAGGATTGCTTGAGACCAGAAGTTTGAGGTTGCTGTGAGGTATGATGACACCACTACTCTCTATACAGGGTAATACAGCAAGACTTTGTCTCAAAAAAAAAAAAAAGAAGAAGAAGAAAAAAAAGAAAAGAAAAGAAAGGAAGGAACCTGATAATCACAAATACTGAAAAGGTAAATTTTTAAAAATCATCTTATCTAACCAGATCCACTTTCTTTTTTGTAACTTGACTGATACTTTGGAATGTTGAGAACTTAATTTGGATGATGGCTAAGATATAATATCATCCTCCTGTTTTTAGTATTTGATAGAATTTGTTTAATGTCTGAGCTTTCCCACAAATTACTTCTCTACCTCACAGACTTCACTGGTTGCTACTATTCTGTATATTGTAAAAATGCCTCACATGAATCACAAAACTTATAGAAAAGGTTTGTATATTAGTTAACTAGGATTAATCTGAAAGTCCTTTTTATTTTAGTCTTTGCTATTAAAATTTTCTTAAATGTGTGAGTACACTAGTATCTAGTTCTCACTTACACCAAGCATTCAAATGCTTTATATATATTAACTGAATCATTACAACAATGCTATAAAGTCAAAACTATTATTATCTTCATTTTACAGACGAGGATGCGGAAGCAAAGAGAGGTCACATAACTTGCTCAGGGTTCCACAGCTAGTGCTCTGAGGACAGTTTTTAGTTTGCTCAACATTTTATCAGCTTAATTATTATTTGTGTGTGATTAGCTCTTTTATCAAAAAAAAAGTATAGAGTATAGAAGTGCAGATTCCTCTTACCCAGTGTTTCCTAGACAGGCAGTCCCCAGCCCCCAGGCCAGGGACCCATACCAACCTGGGAGGAACCCGGCTGTGCAGCAGCAGGCGAGAGGCGGGAGAGCGAGCGAGGCTTCATCTGTATTTACGGCCGCTCCCCATCTCCCCACTGCTTGCATCACTGTCTCAGTTCCGCCCCCCCCTCACCCCAATCTGTGGAAAAATCATCTTCCATGAAACTGGTCTCCGGTACCAAAAAGGTTGGGGACCACTGTCCTAGACTGTTTCTCTCATTTAAGTCTCAGTGATCCAAACTGACTTATAGTGATAACCTTTAGCTTAAATTCTTGCATCTTTTAGTGCAACATGGATAAGATTTATTGAGCTACACTTTTTGTTTAACCATCTTTTAAAGATCACCCTCTGGACATAAAATTAGAATATATGAAAAGTGCAATCAGTCACTAAAGCTATTTCCCTAACTCTAAGGAGTGAAGGAAATTCATAAACTACTGACATCAGTCATCAGCTATTGTTGCTTATTCATATGCACTAAACCACAGTTCAAGATACAGTTCTTACAGATGACACTGAACATCAAGTTTAATACAAGGGGCATGAGAATCTGTGGTTAGGATAAAAATCAGCTCTATAACATGGAAGGGAATTTTACATGCAATGCATATACAATGGGTGTTTGGAAATTTTAATGTCCTTCACATTTCAAATAATGGAATTTCAAAGAAAAAAAAGAAAATAACTTGGTTGAGCAGAAAGGCCAAGCTGTGGATTAATGATGAAGGCTGATATACAGGTACTGACACCTCGGGAGATGGGGAAAGATGGCTGCTCCTTTCCTGCACCTGGTTATAGGCACTGAACGCAGACTCTTTTGCTTTAATTTTAAGTGAATTTCACAGGTAGAAAAAAATAGTATTGAAAATTAACATAGCACAATTCCAATTTAATGCTTTGATTTTTATTTATGTTCAAATTCCATACATTTAAATTTAAAAACTCAGAAATCAGCAAATTACCTTGAATGGAGCTCTGTGCTGCCATTATTATATTTGCTTCCTCTTTCCCAGACACCAAAGTCAGGAACACGGTAAACTCTTTCTACACAAAATACAAGGTTTTGAATAAAAGAGACCTAAAAGAAAAGAGAAAAAACATAAGGACATATGCAATAGCAGGATCTTTAGATACTGAAGAGAATAATACCGTTTGAAATCCAAATATATATTTGCCTCCAAACACATTTTTTAACATGTTGTAATTCATATGATTATTACATTATTATGAATACTGTTTTACTTGGTTTCTCTAATATAAAAAGCTCACTTTAGGTGAGCACCTAATATTATACAGACCAAAATACCATTTAAATCCTCTCATGGTCTGCCTATAATTCTTCAGTGATGTATCTACTACTGTTTATGGGGACTGTGCATCTTAAGACCCAAGAAAAATATGAAGCATTGTTTTTATATTGTATAATATTTATAATCTAAAATGTCCACATGAACATTAAATAAGTCTAAAACTTTGGAAATAAAAAAGCATTTCTTTGTTCTATACAGTGACAGTCCCATGTTACGTCAAGCTGGAGTCTTCAGTATGTTCTTTCTCTTGGACTCTAACCGTCCTCCTGCCCTTTTCACAGCGGCAGGCACCTTTTGTTACGAACCAAAGCTGACGCTGGAAGTGGGCTCCAACAAACAACCTCAGGGTTATAGCTTCCACATAAAGATTTCAGCTGTTTGATGAAATTTATACCCTCAAAAGTTAACTATGGCTAGTTCTTATTTAATAAAAGCTTTTTTTTATTTTAATAAAAGCAGTTTCCTAAGTGGGCTATGGGCCCTGATTATAGGGTTTTAAATTTAGTCATCTTTTTTGGCTCAGTCTCACGTGGATGACTTGCTAAGTCATTTGAACTGACAGGCAACAGTCCCAATGTGGTAACTTGAATGCCCATTTCTGTGTGATAATTAAACCTTCTAACTTGAAAAAAAAGTAAATTTAGTCATCATGTTAGGTTCAATATGACAAACTGAATACATGCATCTGCCTACCTCTCATCACAAAATCCTTCGAAAGTGGCAATGCACACCTCCCACCTCCACCCCCCCCCCCACACACACAATGAAGACAATACATACACTTTTAAGAATGAAACAACAGTAATACAGAAAGCCAAGGTAAGGTTCCACCAGTGGCCAGAAACTGAGAAATCACAGGATGAGAGAAAACAGACAGGAAGAAATTGGTGGGGAAGTCAGAGCAGAGGAAACCACAGCCTCTCAAAATGGTTCTTCCTGGTTTTCTAGGCTTTCAGAAAATCTCTAAACTCAAAGTCAACAGATATATTGATCAACAATTGATCAGGCGTGGCTAGGGAATCTGAATCCCCCGGTTTCCGTTCTCCTCTGCAACAGACAGGCATCTGCACTCAGGGCCAAGAACTGCCCATTCATTTCAGTGATAGAGCAACTTGGGTTTGAGGGCCTCACAAAAATAGAACAGAGAGCAAGTTAATTCTAGATTACTACAAAAGATATACCTATCTCACAACTTCTCCACCCAAGAGTAGAGCAGTACACACTCACAGTAAACTCTATTTACTTTGGATATTGGTGAGGGTCTCCCCAGCTCTCCCCACCGCCTGCTACCTTGCCCGTGTACCCTAAGGGAAACCTGCCTGTGTAAAAATCCTGGTCATTTTCATGACATCAGCTCTTCTACAGTCTTAAGAGCTATTTAGATTTTGTAACACATACAGAAAATACTTTATAGTTTGTCAGTTCTCCATGTTTAAAGCTTTGAAATCATCCAAATCCCACTTTGTTTTGAGACAAACTTCTCAAGTGTGTAGCGTATACACCTATTTCTTCTCTCCCCTCTGACAATGTCAGGGCCAGGATTAGGCCCAGGTAAGGGTGTCTGGTCAGGCTGCATAAACGGTAGAAGAGAAGACTGGAAAGGCTTTCCTGGATTAACAAGTCCTGTGGAGAAACTTCAAACACCATTTGCATGTTTGCTCATGGTCCCCCTCCCAAGGTAAGCTCCCTGAGGGCAGGGATTTGTTCCGTTCACTGCTGTACCCCCAGAGAACAGCACCTGACACAAGGCAGATGCTCAATAAACATCTGCAGCTTGATTTCCACCCTCATCACCTTCAACTATAGAAACTACAGTTGCAAGGATTACCAAAAAGAACTCTTACCTAAGTCCAACCACCCAGCCTCATCCATCTCTTCTTCTCTATCGTCTTTCATGAAACTGATCACTGGTTTCTTTCTGAAAGTTCCCATTCCCTTGGCTACTGATGCCATGTCCTCTACCTGTTTCTCATCTTCCTGATTGCCTCCTCCTCTGGCTTCTGCTCCTACTGGTGGGCATTTTTCAAAGCTCTGTCTTGGTCTCTTCTCCCCACAGTACCTCATCCCTCCAGCAAGCTCATTCACTATCAAGGTTTTAACTACACCGACAGCATGAGAGACAGTACACACAGTACAATGCAAAGGCAAGAACATCACACATGGGAGACCTGGTTCTGCTCTCAGCTATGCGATGAATTAACTATGTGACACATGGTGAAGTAGTCTCACTATATCTGGTTTCTATAAAATAAATCATTGTTCGTGTATATTTACAATGCATGTTTACAATTCAGTGATTTTTTCCATTCTAGCCCTTAATATTTATAACCTATACCTTTGCTTTTATATCTAAGTATGAAATATTTCTACCTGGACTTCCCATTAAACAACATGTTCTAAATTCTTCCAGTTAGAAATACTTCTCCTTTCTGCTCTTCTCCACGAGACCACTGGTTCTCCAGACTCTCAGTCTAGAAATCTTAAACTCAACTTTGACTACTGTTAAATAAAATTTGTGAGAAGCCACTGATTTGGACTGAGCTCCTGCACTAGGCCCAACAGACCAGACCAAACCAGAGTGGAGTCACTTGTGCCAGGTCACACGTATCAAACTTTGAAAGGGCCAGTTTTCCAAAAAAATCAGGAGATTCACAGCAACCAATCAGAAAGGGCCCAGTGTACCTGACCTGGCATAAGGAAGTATCCTCTGTTTGAACTCCATAAGGAAAGTAACTTTGAAATAACCAATTGGCTGTTCCCTGTTTCTGCTTTCTTCAACCCTTTTCTTCCTATAAAGCCAACCTCCCCTGCACAGCTCACAGGACTGCCTGCTCTAAATCTTTGGATGATACGCTCCTCAATTCATGAATCACTAATAAAAGTCAATTAGATCTTTACATTTGCTGTAATTTTGTCTCGACAATACTATGTCTCCTTTATCTCCCCACTGTCTGCACCAAGGCCTGCAGAAATTTCTTTGGTTAAAGATTTCACATCATTTCTTTGGTTAAAGTTTTGTGATTCCTGACACATTATTACAGCTCTCACACTGGACATTCAAACCCTCCATAATCTTCCCACCGTGTCGCCACATGCCTATCTTTATGTCACCAGCCTCTGACAGAGGCCTGGGTTCTAACTGGGCTGGTTGGCATTAGTCTTGCTCATTTCCAAATGAAAAACTTTTCAACAAATCTTCTTTTAGCCCAGGTCAAAACTTCCCTTCTTGGTGAAGTCCTTGACTTCTTTTAACTCTCACTGTACTTAGAGTCAAGACTACAGCTCTTAATTTTTGTTTCCTGTGTTATTTTTCTCAGCTCTAATTAGTATACAGGTCCACTATCCCTTATTTGTAATTCTAAAATACTACAAGTTCTGAAAACCAATTGCTTTTTCTTAACTCATTGGCCAGCAAAACCCAGAACTGAGATGAGATTATTTGCCTTATTTATACCACTTTGTGTGAATATGTATATATCTTATTGCAAAAATATTAATGTGTTGATTATGTGGTTCTCCCCTAAACCCTGCTATATATATAATATATAATATAAGCTATCAAGACAGCATTATCTTTTTTAAATCCAAAAGGTTCTGATATCTGAAACACATTTGGTTCCAAAGACTTCTTCAGATAAGGAATTGTGGACCCATATAACTCCTCTGAACTCAGAAACGTAAATTTCTTATATTTCTCACACAAATAATACCATGCTTTAGTAAGGACTGGGCACTTGAGGAAATATGAGGTTGCCAGAATATAAAAATAAAGACCACAACCATTTGCCAGATCAAGATATTGTGTGTACTAATTTCAATCCTGACTCTAGTTTTTATACCCAATGCTGTTAGCCCTTTGTTGCATCTTCTTATCAGTTTCTAATTTGTGTTACTTTGCTTTGAAGGCATGTATCTTTAAAATTAACTTCTGCAAAAAGTCTGTAGTGAAATATTTCTAATCTGAAAGAACCCAGAACAGTCAGATCCAAAAGTTGTCTGTGGTATCTTCTGGATATTGTAAGAATATCCTTAAAACAGTAACTCAAATATCTTAAATACTTTCAAAACAGAGTTAAACACAAGTGAAACAACTGCATTTTGGAATAGAGTGTATTAGAGTAATACTGTGCTAAAAAATAAAATCATAATGGACTTTATAAAATTTAAGGTATATGTGGTAAGAAACACAATGACAAGTTAGAGTTGAGAGGGCCTCATGTTGAATAAACAAATACAATTTTAGTTTACTAGAAATTCCAAAGGCAAAGATCAACTTAACTCTCTCTATACATAATGGAAAACATTCATTACAATAAGTTGATATTAATCAAATTTGTACAGTAATTCCTCAATTCTGAGGTTAGGCTCTTAAAAACATCTATGGTAGGACAATTTAGGAATTAAGTTTTTTATTCTTAATTCTTTATATCTAATTAGAAATTAGGTAAGGAGGACTGAGATTACAAGTAGCTCAATAAAAATCCTTAAAAAATGGATTTTAACAAATGTTCACTGAAGTAAAACAATTCAGAACAAACACCAAATGCTAAGTTTAGATGATGTTTTTATTATATATGTTAAATTAGTAATAATGGGTATATACAACTGATTCTATTTACTGTTCCTTCCCTACTAGGAGCATTTTAGGATCTGTCTTCCCATAGCCTCAAAAAGATGTTTGCAAATTACTTTTGCTTAAATGAAAATAAGTGCTTATCAAAAGGCTTTTTTCCCTCCTGTGTCTTATAGTCAACCAAATGATTAAGGTTTTTATGAATTCACTCACTCTTTGGTGTGACTGAACCCTACCTTCAGAGTCAGTGGCTGCTCAGGAAGAAAAAAGCTCTGGGTAGCCTTAATTTACTTCAAACCCCCTCCGTGATACTCCAAGCGAAATGGTTTTAGTCCTCACTGTATTTAGCTGTTATTTCTCCTTAGCTTATTTCTTCTTTACTCCTTGTTTATGACCCTGAGATTTTTGATCAGTTATTTTGTCACATGTCCCTCAATTTCAGTTTGTCTAATGTTTTCTCATGACTGGACTGACATTTTATGCCTATTGTCAAGAATAGCATGGAAATAATGTTGCAACTTTCTTAATGCATCACAGCACAGGATTCATAATGTCAATATGTCTTCTGACTGGTGGTGATAACTCGATTACTTAGTTACAGTGGTTTCTGCTAGGGCTCTTATCAATAATGTTATAATCTCTCCCTTTGTAGTTAATAAGTATCTTGAGGGAAATACTTTGAGACTGCATAAATTCTGTTTCTCCTCATAATTTCAGCACTTATCAGTGGATCTTGTTTACAGTAATTATTACTGTACTTCTTCCCTGAAGGTTATTTTCTATTTCCCTCTTTATTTCTACATTTATGAATTGGAATCATACCATGAAATTTTTTATGTGACACTGCTACAATGAACATTTTAGTATGTCTCTAGGAAAGAGCTTCTCAACCATTTTGACACCATGGTACATCTAGGAATAATACTTGCACAACACACTGGGGTAACTGAGCAAGAGGCCTGGCAACCAGAGGTCACTAGCCTGACAGGTATGGCTAGTCCAGGCCCCACAAACACCTTCAGAATGAAGGACTCAGTACCCTGGACATCTGTAACCTATCTGTGGTAACCGAGTAGGAAAGCTCTAATCTGGGTATAATCTAAAAGCTGAATTGCTGCATTGTGGATTTAATGCACCTTCATCTTTACCAGATGTTGACAAATTGCTCTCCAAAGCAGTTATAAGAACTTATGCCCAGCCCAGCTTCATATAGAGTTCTCTTTGTTTTGCATCCTTTGCTGATAGTTAGAATTATCCAACTCTTTTATTACACCAGTCTGATGCATGTAAAGTGACATATAACTGGGTTTCTTTGTCTATTTATTTATTTCAGGATATTATGGGGGTGCAAACATTTTGGATATAATACATTGGCCTCGCCCAAGCCAGGGTCGTAAGTGTGCCCTTCCCCCATACAGTGTGCTCCACTTCCATTAGTTGTGTGTTTATCCCTCCACACCTAACCTGGCCGGAACCCAATGAGTATTACTACCGTGTGAGCACCTTAGTGTTGATTGGTTAGTACTGATCTGACGGCGAGTACATGTGGTGCATGTTTTTGATCCTTGTGATACCTCACTT
The DNA here is from genome assembly GCF_020740605.2 of Lemur catta. Lineage (NCBI taxonomy): Eukaryota > Metazoa > Chordata > Mammalia > Primates > Lemuridae > Lemur > Lemur catta. Next base: position 3,734,899 of record NC_059147.1, on the reverse strand, counting down.
TAAAGAATAAGCTCAAGCTCTATCCAGGATAATATAAGAGGTGCTAGTTCACCTTTTTTTTTTTTTTTTTTCTGAGACAGAGTCTCACTCTGCCACCCAGACTAGAGTGCCATAGCGTCAGTCTAGCTCACAGCAACCTCAAACTCCTGGGCTCAAGCAATCCTCCTGCCACAGCCTCCTGAGTAGCCGAGACTACAGGCATGTGCCACCATGCCCAGCTAATTTTTTCTATATATCTTTAGTTGTCCAACTAATTTCTTTCTACTTTTTTAGTAGAGAAGGGGTCTCGCTCTTGCTCAGGCTGGTCTTGAACTCCTGAGTTCAAAAGATCCACCCTCCTCGGCCTCCCAGAGTGCTAGGATTACAAGCGTGAGCCACCACACCCGGCCTCACCATTGTTTTTCGTAGATGAGCAGTATTCCATGGTATACATATACCACATATTATTAATCCACTCATGTACTGATGGGCACTTGGGTTGTTTCCACATCTTTGCAATTGTGAATTGTGCTGCCATAAACATTCAAGTGCAGACGTCTTTATTATAGAATGTCTTTTTTTCCTTTGGGTAGATGCCCAATAATGGAATTGCTGGATCAAATGGTATTTTTATTTTTAGGTCTTTGAGATATCTCCAAATTACTTCCCACAGGGGTTGTACTAACTTGCAGTCCCACCAGCAGTGTAAGAGACTTCTTATCTCTCCACATCCATGCCAGCATTTGTTATTTTGGGACTTTTTGATAAAGGCCATTCTCACTGGAGATAGGTGATATCTCATTGCGGTTTTGATTTGCATTTCCCTAATGATAAGAGATGTTAAGTACTTTTTTATATGTTTGCTGGCCATCATTCTGTCGTCTTTTGAAAAGTTTCTGTTCATGTACTTTGCCCATTTATTGATAGGGTTGTTTGATTTTTTTCTTGTTGATTTTCTTAAGTTCTATATATATTCTTTTGTTCAGCCCTTTATTATATGTATAGAAAGCAAATATTTTCTCCCATTCTGTAGGTTGTCTATTCACTCTAATGATAGTTTCCTCGGATATGCAGAAGTTTTTTGATTTGATCAGGTCCCATTTATTTTTGTTGCTGCTGTGATTGCTTTGGGGGTCTTCTTCACAAATTTTTTGCCTAGGCCAATGTCTAGAAGAGTCTTCTCAACATTTTCTTCCAGAATTCTTAAGGTTTCACACCTTAGGTTTAAGTCTGTTATCCATCATGAATTGATTTTCGTGAGAGGTGTGAATCCAGTTTGAATCTTCTGCAAACGGATATCGAGTTGTCCCAGCACCATTTATTGAATAGAGATTCATTTCCCCAGTGTATATTTTTGTCTGCTTTGTCAAAGATTAGATGACAATATGAGGATGGTTTTATATCTGGGTTCTCCATCCTATTCCAAACGTCTGTATCTCTGTTCTTGTGCCAGTACCATGCTGTTTTGGTTACTATAGCCTTGTAGTAAAGTTTGAAGTCTGGCAGACTGATTCTCCCAATTTGTTCTTTTTGCTTAAGATTGCTTTGGCTATACGAGGTCTTCTCTCATTCCAAATGAAGCATAGAATTATTTTTTCTAAATCTGTAAATGATGATGGTATTTTGATAGGGATTGCATTAATTCTGTAGATCACTTTAGACAGTATGGACATTTTAACAATACTGATTCTGCCAATCCATGAATATGGTAGGGATTTTCATCTATTTATATCTTCTAAAATTTCTTTTCTCAGTGTTTCATAGTTCTCCCTACAAATGTTTCTCACCTCCTTTGTTAAATATATTCCTAAATATTTAATTTTCTTTGATGCCATTGTGAAAGGTGTTGTTGCGTCTTTGATTTGATTTTTGGCTTGACTGTTACTGGGATACATGAATGCCACTGATTTGTGTGCATTGATTTTGTATCCTGAGTCTTTACTGGATTCATTTATCAATTCCAGGAGTCTCTTGGTTGAATCCTTGGGATTTTTCTAGATATAATATCATATCGCCAGCAAAGAGTGAGAGTTTGACCTCTTCTGCCCCCATTGGGACACCCTTAATTCCCCTCTCTTGTCTGATTGCTCTGGCAAGGACTTCCAGCACTATGTTGAATAGAAGTGAAGATAGGGCAACCTTGTCTGGTTCCTATTCTAAGAGGGAATGCTTTCGATTTTTCCCCGTTCAGTATGATATTGGCTGTGGGTTTATCATAAATGGCCTTAATAATTTTAAGGAATGTTCCATACTCATTGAAGAAAGCCTTTCCTACCCTGAAGTCAGAAAGATACATTCTCATACAGTTTCCTCTACAATAGTAATTCTCAAAGTGTGATACAGGAACCTTCAAGTTAAAACTATTTCACTCTCATTCTCTCACAAGTGTAAAATCAGTTTTCTAGAGGCTACATTGTATGTAATAATGCAAAAGATTGAAGGCAAAAGTAGGTATGACAATCCACATGTCTGCTATTAAGCCAGAAATTAGAGATTTCCAAAAATATAGAGAATGCTACTCTTCTCACTCAATTGCTTATTTTGGAAAACATAGTTATCTTAACAAAAATATAATATTTATGTTAGTATTCAATGGATTATTTTGAAATCAATCAACAAATAAGAATGTATCTTTTAATTTCTAATATAGTAACTATCAACAGATGCAAATGCACACAAAACAAACATAAGCATTTAATAATAAACAAAAACTATATGGGGTTCTCAAGGATCCTGAGATTAAAAAGTTTAAACACCATTGCTCTAAAAGTATAACCTTTTTACCTTCCATAATTCACATCTGGGAATTGATTTTCATGTAAAAAGAGGCTTCCAACATTTTTCTATGAATAATGGAGTACCGTTTATTGAAGAGTCCACTTTACTGCTCTTCGCAACCCATGCTATTATAAATCAAGCTCCTTGTATTTATGTATGTAGGGGAGGCATGTGTAATCTGTTTTTGAACCCTCAATTCTGTTCCACTGGTCATATGTCTATTGATGTACCAATATCCCATGGATATATGATAGGATTTTATATCTGGTAGAGTCTCCCTTCATTTCGTTCATATTTTTCCTCCTTCAAAATGGCCTTATCTATTTTACAGTTTACTCTTCCATATGAATTTTAGAATCAGTTTGTCAAGTTCCATGAAAATTCTGTTGAGATGTCTATGGATATTTTGATTTAGAGATTAACATAGCAAGAACTGATATTTTTACAATATTGTTTTCTTGTCTGTTGACATGATTTATACTGACTGGTATTTGTTCAGATCTTTGTTTTATGACCAAAGTTTATAAGTCTGTCCATCTGCTCTTAGCTTCATTTCCAGGTACATCATAGTGAGTAGACTATTTATTTTAAATTACATTTATTTTCTTAGTAGTTATTGCTGATCTATATAGACAAGTTATTCCTTTCCATATGTTGATCATGTATCCAGCATTGTGACTGGACTTTTTAATAACTTTTAATAGTTTATCTAGGGATTCATCTGGATTTAATATATAAACAAGAAATCAGAGGAAATGAAAACTTCTTCATTTCTGCTGTTCCCATCCATATCCATTATTTCTTGTCATATTGCTTTGGCTAGGTCTGTACAATTTTAAGGAGAAGTTTATATAATCAATATCCTTTCCTTGCTCCTGAATTTAAAGGGTCTTTTTCTAACAGTTCACTATTAAACATGGTATCTGCTATAGATTTTTGGCAGTTATATTTTATTAGGTCAATAAAATTCCATTTTATATGTATTTTATAAGAATGCTTTTCATGAAAAGGTGATGAATTTTCACCAAATACTTTTTCTGTATGTATTGAGATGATCATACAGTTTTTCTCCCTTAATCTGATAATGTGATGAGTCACACTGATGAACTTTCTCATTTTTACTCACCCTTGCATTTCTGTGATTAAACACTACTTGGTTCTAGCACATGATGCTAGCTGACCATCAATATTTATTCTCACTTTCTTTCTTACTAATAGAACCCTGATTTTAACTTCACAAGGCTCCACAGCAGCAGGAGTAATTATGTGACCAAGTTCTGGTCAATAAGATGATGCAGAAGTCACTGGATCAAGCTTCTGGTAACTTTTGAAAACCCCTTCCTTTTTTCCAATTCTTACTAGCATAGGCAAGATACCTAGAGGAACATTAGCTATGATTATTTGGATAAATGTATCATGCTAAAGACTGTAGAGCAGGAAAAAAAGGAACCTATATCCTTGATGACAATGATCAGCTACTGTGAAAGCCCAGGACTTCCAACCTCCAGAATTTTTGGTGCATGAAATACAAACTTTATTTCTTGAAGCCACTTTTTTTTGAGTTTTCTTTTACTGTAAACTAGTACAACTTCTACAGAAGGTAGTATGCAGATAGCTCAATGAACTAAAGGTAGGACTACCATTTGATCCAGCAATCCCACTACTGGGTCATCTACCCTAAGGAAAAAAAGACATTCTATAAAAAAGACATCTGCACCCGAATGTGTAGAGCAACACAATTCACAACTACAAAGATGTGGAAACAACCCAAATGCCCATCAATACATGAGTGGATTGATAAAATGTGGTAAATGGATACCACTCAGCCATAAAACAATGGTGAGCTACTTATTGTATTATCCTGGATGGAGCTGGAGTCCCTTCTTCTAAGTGAAGTATCACAAGAACGGAAAAACAAACACCACATGTACTCACCATTAAATTGGTACTAATCAACACTAATATGCACTTACGGGAAGTAACACTGATAGGGTGTTGGGCAGGTGGGAGTGGGGAGGAAGGGATAGGTAAATTCACACCTAATAGACGCAGTACATGCTTTCTGGGGATGGGCATGCTTATAGCTCTGATTTGGGTGGTGCAAAGGCAATATGTGCAACCAAAGTATTTCTACCCCCATAATATTCTGAAATAAAATAAATAATTTAAAAAATAAAATAAATTTTTATAATTTGCCTATAAAACTAGCTGGAACTGTTCTGTTTTAGGGAATATGAAGGGGAAGAGGATGACTTTTGAGGAGTGATTTACTTTCTTCAAAAACCACAGACTGTGCATCCCTAGGGTGGTGAGATTGGTTCTCAGGAAGGCAAAGGCCAAAAAAAAATCTTAGATCTTACAACAGTGTGTGGCCCTGCAAAGCTCAACAGTACTGGACAAAATCTTATTCTTTCATATTCAATTTCTCACATTAGGGAGAATGGCTTTCCTTTCCTTGGGGACGACATCAATAGCAACAACAAAAAGGTTAAGAAACACTGTTATAGGTCTGTCTCATTTTTCTATTTCTTCTTAAGTCAGTTTTAGTAACTGTATTTGTTTGCTAGGGGTGCCACACAAAGTATCATAGACTGGGTGGCTTAATCAACAGAAATTTATTTTGTCACAGCTCTGAAGGCTTGAAGTCCAAGATCAAGGTGTCAGTTGTCAGGCCTCTTCTGAGGCCTCACTCCTTGGCTTGCAGGTGGCATCTTCTTGCTGCTTTGTCTTCACACGGTTGTCCCTCTGTGACCACATGCCCCTGGTATCTCTTTTTATGTCCAAATTTCCTTCTAACGACACCAGTCAGATTGGATTAGGACTCACCCAAGGGCCTCTTTTTAACTTAGCCCTTTAAAGACCCTACCTTTAAAAGACTATGTTTATATCTCTCTCCAAATAGTCAGATTCTGATGTACTAGGTGTTAGGGCTTCAACACATGAATTTGGGGGGACACAATTCAGTCCATAACAGTAACTTACGTTTTTTTCTAGAACACATTCCAGGTGGATAGTTTTAAAATTTAATGCCACATAATATGGTAAATTCTCTCTCTAAAATTCTCCTTTCCATGGCTAATACTATTTATACAACTATTTGCTGCCTGCTTGGCAAAATTTTTAAAAGGTTGGTTTATACTGTTAATCTTTTTTTTTCTTTTCAAAGCTGTTGGTTCTGTTGACAATCTCTATGCTACCTTTATATTTTATATTATTCCTATTTTTACCTTCATTATTTACTTCCTTCTACTTGCTTGTGTTTGCTAATGTATTGTTTCTCTAACTTTTCAAATCAGATATTTAACTTATTAATTTTCCATCATAACTCTTCTCTAATATGTCCATTCAAGGCTAACAATTGCATGCTAGTAACACTTCAGTTACATTCCACAGGTATTTATATGGCATATTTTCATTGTTATTCCATGGTATTTCTCAATTTCCATTGTTATTTCTTCTTCAAAACCATAAAATGGTTTTTATATTCTAAAAACAGAGCATTTACTAGGTATCTTTTAGCTATTGAGTTCTAAATTCAATGTGGTCAGAGTAAATAGCCACTGATTATTTGATATTCATTTAGTTTCACAGAAATTTCTTGAGACTATCTGCTATTCAAATCATCTACATCACACCTTTTATTTATTTATTATTTATTTATTTAGGCTCCTCGGTTTATCAGTTTCTAAGAGAAACGTGTTAAAAATCCCCTACATATCTGTTATACTGTGATATAATGAGAAATATATACTTGGTCTCTGCTCCAGGTTCCTAAGAGAACGCTCCTAAAAACCTTGTAGACAGAAGTGTTGGGAGACTCTTTTAATATTGGGTCTTTGACCTTGGCTCCTGGCGCAGGGCTCCTAAGACCTTTGCAAGTTCCTGAGCGACAGGAGTACATGACATGCACTCCTAAATCCCTTGGCATTTTCTGGGTGATAAGAGCATTTTTGTTCTAATGAGGCAACTCCTGGTGGGCTCCCAGACAGCCTCAGGATCGGGGCTGGTTGCCAGGGGAACCAGCCGTGTGATTAGAGGACTGGAACTCTCAGTCCCAACTCTCAACTTGCAGGGAGGGGAGAGGGGCTAAAAGTTGAGTTCATCACTAATAGTGAATAATTAAATAATTCATGCAAATGTAACGAAGTCTCCATAGAAACCCAAAAGAACTGGGTTTGGAGAGTTTCCAGGTTGCTGAGCACAGCAGGCACTAGGAGGCTGGCAAGCCCCAGAGAGGGCCTGAAGCCCCATCCCTGTGCCCCCATACCTCCCCTATGCATCTCTTCACCTGGCTGTTCATCTGTATCCTGATATTTTTTATAATAAACTAGTAAACATGAGTGTTTTCCTAAGTTCTGAGTGCTATCCTAGCAAATTAATTGAACCCAAGGGTGGGGTAGTGGGAACCCCAATTTATAGCCAATTTATAGCTGATTGGTCAGAAGTATAGGTCACAGTCTGGGACTTGAGATTGGAATCTGCAGTGAGGAGCAGTCTCATGTGACTGAGCCTTTAACCTTTAGGATCTAATGCAATCTCCAGGTAGCTAGTAAGAATTGAGTTAAATTACGGGATATCCAGCTGATGTCTGCTAGAGAATTGCTTGGTGTGTGGGGAAAATACCTACACACCTCTGTGTTGTGACAGCATAGCAGGGGAAACTGAGTTTCCACACCCCCCAGATTATTTCATTAGATTTTTGCTATGTATATTTTGAGGCTATATTGTTAGGTTTATATAGTATTTTTATATCTTCCCAGTGAACTGTTTCTTTAATCATTAAATAATATCACTCTTTATACCTTTATCTCAAATATAGTGAGTGGCATTTAGGATATAATTGATTTCCTTTACACTATGGTTGGTCCAGGTATAATATAGTCCTTTTGTAAAATGCTGTCTTATCTCAATTTTGAGGCCCTGGTTAGAAGCTGGTGAGTTCCTCTTCTTGAACAGCAGATCCACACCCCAGCCACTTGCTGCATAAGCTCGCATACTCTGGACCATTCTGTACTCACTTGTCTTAGTCCTATAAATGAATACCTGAGACTGGGTAATTTATAAAGAAAAGAAGTTTACTTGGCTCATGGCTCTGCAGACTGTACAAGGAGCATAGTGCCAGCATCTGCTTCAAGTAAGGGCTTTAGAGAGCTTCCAATCCAGGCGGAAGGTGAGGGGAGCAGGCGTGTCACACAGCAAGAGAGGGAGCAAGGGAGAGAGCTCTCCGTGAACTAATGGAACAAAAACTCGATCATTGCCACGGGGAAAGCACCAAGTCATTCAAGAGGGATCCATCCCCATGACCCAAACATCTTCCACTTGGCCCCATCTCCAACATCGGAGATTAATTTTAACATGCGATCTGGAGGGGACGAACATCAAAACTGTATCACCACTCTAACTGCCCCAGCGCCAGATACCCTACTACGTGAGATAAGCCCTACGCACGGGAGCCCACAAAAGGATTCCAGTTAGCTAATCCATACGGAGCCCAAGAAACCCCTTCCTTGCCATACATAAACATCTCCTTACAGCTGCAGCCTGCTGTTGGCCTGTTCCCTGGCACAATCCTCGTGAGGACCCACAGGAGGGCCTTCCCTCTTTCAGAGCCATAAATAACAAACTGTGTATTTTATTCAAAGATGAACAGAGAGTTGTGCTTTTCATCACTGCATTGTTTCCCGGTACCAAAAAAATCTTTAAAAATAAAGCATAGGTTGGTGGGGCAGATTAGTTCTATAGGTCATTTAGGGAACCAGCTTCCTTCTGCCTCTTATTCTCCAGGGGTTTTCTTGGGGGAGATGTTATTTTTACCTATTCTGCACAAGACATATTTTCTTCAATTCAGATTGTCAGTCATCATCTCTTCAAATAGAGCCTTTTCCAATTCCCTCTAATTTGAAATTGGCATATACATATTTATACATCTGTCAGCACTGACAGAAAAGCTAGTTATCTTTTTAATGCTTTGGCATTTTTGAAGAAAAAGCCACACCTATCGTAAAACAGGGATAATTTGCAGGCATAAACTTCAGGAATATTAAAACCAAAGATTAAGTCTTTTTTTGGCTAAACTGTACCCTGCCTTCTTCTCAAAATATTAAAATAGTGTGTCCTTGGGGAGGAATTATTCTTGTAACTGCAGATGACAAGTGTATTCAATACTAAAGAACTTTCATTCAGGGATTTTGTGATTTCAGGAAAAAAATGGATAATTTATGTCATCCTAATAAAAATCCTACTGAAAAATCACAAATTTTGCCAGATCCAGGATACTGAAACCAACTGAAAAATAATAGCCACGTTTCAATACCATTATACAGCAAATAATATAACTTTATATGAAATGCCCATAAATGTCCTTTTTATATTTTTAAGTGGAAGTTAAAAATTTTGAGTCAAGTAGAATTTTCACAATATGGCAAAAAACAAAAATACTAAAGACTTCTCAGTCAGGCAACATGGGGACATTGAATGATAATAAAGGAATTTCAGAACTAGAAAATAGTACGCTCAAAGAATGTTATTAGCAGATCAAATATTTAAATACTGACTTTAGCACCTAATCTTCTCATCAGTAACTTCATTCTCATGGCATTTGAGAATCTGCAGCTAACAAAATAGACTCAAAACACACAGATGCTGCAGAGAAATGATTAAGAAACAAAGACAGATAACTTAGGAAATAACTCAGGAAAGATGGAGAAACATCTCAGGGAAATGGAGAGACATCTCAATGACCACATCTCATTGCAGTCATCACGAACAGATACAGGATGAATTAATCTAACATTTCATAATGAAATATAATCTAGAAGAGCCAGGTTGAAAGATAAATTTCAGTCATTCATATCACAAGATTTATTAAATATGATAGATAACCTTAAATTATTTCAATAACAGCCATGTATACAACAAAAGTTTCCTGATTCTGGTCCATTTGCATTATGAAAACCGAATATATTATAAATGACACGTAAAGAAAGCAATCGGCCGTGTGCAATAAGGTAGCCATTAGCTACATGTGGCTACCGGGAATTTGTAGCCATGTAGCTAGTCAGAAATGAGACGAGCACTCACTTTAAAATACGTACCAGATTTTGAAGATTTAACATAAAATAATGTAAAATATATCCTTAATAATCTTTTATATTTACTACATGTTGAAATAGTATTATAAATATATTGTATTAAATAAAATATATTATTAAAATAATTTAATCTTTTTAATGTGGCTACTAGGAAATTTTAAACTACACATGTGGCTTGCATTATATTTCTATTGGACAGCATACCCATAGAAGCTGGAAAGAAAAACATATTTTCACAGCCTCCCTGCTCAACTGGAGATGGCCCTGGAATAGTTCTGACCAATAAGGCATGAACATAAATCTGCTGGGGATTTTGGTATTTCTGATAAAAAGGACTGCTTCTGATGAAAAGTAGCTAACTCTTTATCAACCTGCTTGTTGCTATTTTTATATAGCAATCACTTTTAGGTAATAAAGAAAAAGGAAACTGGAAAACCAAGCAGTTAGCCATTTCCAATCAGCTTATTACAAGATAAAAACAAGCACCTTTTCATTTAAGCCACTGTAGTCACCCCAAACAGGATGAGTTAATCTAACATTTTATACTTAAGTATAATTTAGAAGGCCCAGGTTGAAAAATAAATTTCAATCATTCATAGGATAAGCTTTATTAAATATGATAACTGTACATTTATTCAATAGTCATATATCCAACAGAAATTACAAAAACATTTCTACATAAATACTTGAGAGTTTGATTTTAGTTAAAAAAAGTCAAAGACACTAATTTTGATATAAGTATAAATTCACTGCCTCATTATGAAATCAATGAAATGATAACAATCTCAAGGTAATAGCTGAACTCTAAGAACTTGTTAAATATACTGTTCAAAAAAGTATATCAATATTCAGCAAAAATAATTCATAAGAGCATTAATGTTATAATAGAAACACACTGCAGTAAGCCTAAATGCCAAGCAAAGGCCTGGCACTTAACAGGTGTTCACTAAATATTTGAGAATGAACGGACAGTAGGCATTTGGTTGCATATTTCTGATACTTGGTACAGAATCTCAGGCAGCCATTAAGTGTATTGTACATAGATATTTAAATGCGCCAAAATCTTTGCAGCATATTACATTTGATTATTAATGCAGTTAAAAGATACATTAGGACTCCTGGGTTAATTCATCTTATAGAATGAACATCAGGATAAAAGTGTTTTCTTTGGCAGAAGAAGGTACAAATATAAAGTTATACTTAAAAAGTTACTAATAAGCCTGGGCATGCTGGCTCACACATATAACCATAGCACTCTGGGAGGCCCAGGTGGGAGGATCACTTGAAGTCAAGAGATCAAGACCAGCTGAGCGAGAGTGAGACCCTGTCTCTACTAAAAATAGAAAAAATGAGCCAGGCATGGTGGCATGTGCCTCTAGTTCCAGCTACTCGGGAGGCTGAGGCAGCAGGAGGATCACTTGAGTCCATGAATTGGAGTTGGTAGCGAGCTATGATGACGCCACTGCACTCTAGCCAGGTGACCAACAGAGCAAGACTCTGTCTCAAACAAACAAGCAAACAAATACTAATAAGAATCCAATTCACAAAATAGTGGAGAAAAGACCTCAGAAAATCCAACTGTTCATAGAAGCAGTGAGAATATTGACAAAAATCATCAAAATCAAGTTTTTTAAAACTCTGGAAATTAAACAAGATCTTACAATAATCCAAGCATGAAATCAAGAAAAATGGCAGATCTTGTAAACAAGATCTTACAATAATCCAAGCACGAAATCAAGAAAAATCTGAGTAAGTAAAGTGAGCTTTTGAGGTGTATTAAATTGCCCTAGACCCACGCCTTCACCTTACCCACCCCATCCCCCACCATCATAGCCTTTAGTAGTCATGAAAACCAGCAGACTAGCAACTACCAGAAAGAACAGGTTTGGAACTCCCCCAAAATCACCATCGCAGTGAGTATATACTATTTGAATTGTCTGACACCTCCATGAGCACAGGCATTCAGAGTTTTCCTTTAAATCAGCAGTCCCAAGCATTTTTGTCACCAGGGACTGGTTTCATGGAAGACAATTTTTCCACAGATCGGGGGAGGAGAAAGGGAGGAGGCAAGGGATGGTTTCAGGATGATTCAACCACATTATATTTATGGTGCAGTCAAGCCTCTCTGCTAATGATAATCTGTATTTGCAGCCGCTTCCCAGCCCTAGCATCACAGCCTCAGCTCCACCTCAGATCATCAAGCATTAGATTCTCATAAGGTGCGCACAAGCTAGATCCCTCACACGCGCAGTTTACAGTAGGGTTACCCCCCATGAGAATCTAATGCCACTGATCTGACAGGAGGCGGATCTCAGGCAGTGATGCGAGCGATGGGGAGCGGCTGTAAGCATAGATGAAGCTTCGCTCATGGGCCGGCTGCTCACCTCTTGCTTTCGGTGCAGCCCACTTCCTAACAGGCCAGGCTCAGTGGCCTGGGGTTTTGTGACCTCAGCTTTAAATGACTTGTCTTAGAGCTCACTCAAATGCATATGGCCTTTTCCCTAGACAACTGTATGAGACAATCAGTGGCAAATATTTAACATTGTAGCTGTCTAAAAATTTTTTTCTTAAAACTAGGGAATAAGATATTCAAAGGGGGTTTTGAAAACCTCTGACTTATTCCAAGTTGTGCCCAAAATTAGAAAAGACCTGAGATATTAATCTCACACCTCTGCTGAACTTGAGACTCTGCAAAAGCAGGAAGTGAAAGTGAATGCAGAGTTGTATACTGCCTGTGAGAGCTTTCAAGTTACACCAAAACATACACCAAGGACCTTGGCAAAGGCTAGGAGGCTTACTGGTTGAAAGCATTTTTTTTCCAATTTATTTAGTTTCTTTCTTTTTTGTTTTTTAACTTCAGAATATTATAAGGGTACAAACTTTTTTTTTTTTTTTTTTGAGACAGAGTCTCACTTTGTTGCCCAGGCTAGAGTGAGTGCCATGGCGTCAGCCTAGCTCACAGCAACCTCAAACTCCTGGGCTTAAGCAATCCTACTGCCTCAGCCTCCCGAGTAGCTGGGACTACAGGCATGCGCCACCATGCCCAGCTAATTTTTTCTATATATATTTTTAGTTGTCCAGATAATTTTTATTTCTATTTTTAGTAGAGACGGGGTCTCGCTCAGGCTGGTCTCGAACCCCTGACCTCGAGCGATCCACCCGCCTCGGTCTCCCAGAGGGCTAGGATTACAGGCGTGAGCCACCACGCCCGGCCTAACATTTTTGTTACACATAATGCCTTTGCCTCACCCAAGCCAGAGCTACAAGCATGTCTATACAGTGTGCTCCACACCCATTAGTTGTGAGTTTACCCATCCCTACCACCCACCTCCCACCTACCCGGCACCCAATGAATATTACTTCCATGTGAGCACCTAAGTGTTGACCAGTTAGTACCAATTTGATGGCGAGTACATGTGGTGCTTGTTTTTCCATTCTTGTGATACTTCACTTCGAAGGATGGGTTAAAGCTCTATCCAGGATAATAAAAGAGGTGCTAGTTCCCCATTCCTTTTTATGGTTAAATACTATTCCATGGCATACATATACCACTTATTATTAATCCACTCACGTATTGATGGGCACTTGGGTTGTTTCCACATCTTTGCAATCGTGAATTGTGCTGCCATAAACATTTGAGTGCAGATGTCTTCATTGTAAAATGTCTTTTTTTCCTTTAGGTAGATACCTAGTAGTGGGATTGCTGGATCAAATGGTATTTCTACTTTTAGTTCTTTGAGGTATCTACAAATTACTTTCCACAGAGCTTGTACTAATTTGCATTCCTACCAGCAGTGTAACAGTGTTCCTATCTCTCTGCATGAACACCAGCATTTGTTGTTTTGGGACTTTTGGATAAAAGGCCATTCTCACTGGAGTTAGGAGAAATCTCATTGTGGTTTTGATCTGCATTTCCGTAATGATTTAGAGAGGCTGAGCACCTTGCTATATGTTTGTTGGCCATTATTCTGTCTTCTTTTGAAAAGTTTCTGTTCTTGTCCTTTGCCCACTTTTCATTGTTTGAGGTTTTCTTAATTTTCTTAAGTTCTATATAGATTCTTGTTATCAGCCCTTTATCAGATGCAGAGCATGCAAATATTTTCTCCCATTCTGTAGGTTGTCTATTCGCTCTAATGATAGTTTCCTTGCCTATACAGAAGCTTTTTAATTTGATCAGGTTCCATTTTTTTATTGTGGTTGCTGCTGTGATTGCTTTGGGGTCTTCTTCATAAATTCTTTGCCTAGGCCAATGTCTAGAAGAATTTTCCCAATATTTTCTTCCAGAATTCTTAAGGTTTCACGCCTTAGGTTTAAGTCTGTTATCCATAGTGTGTTGATTTTTGTGAGAGGTGAGAGGTGGGGATCCAGTTCCAATCTTCTGCATGTGGTTATCCAATTTTCTCAGCACCATTTATTGAATAAAGATTCATTTCCCCAGTGTATATTTTTGTCTGCTTTGTCAAAGATTAGATGACAATATGAGGACAGTTTTATATCTGGGTTCTCAGGTATTTTCCAAAGGTCTGTGTCTCTGTTCTTGTGCCAGTTCCATGCTGTTTTGGTTACTATAGCCTTGTAGCAAAGTTTGAAGTCTGGCAGACTGATGCCATCCAATTTGTTCTTTTTGCTTAAGATTGCTTTGGCTATACAAGGTCTTCTCTGGTTCCAAATGAAGCATAGAATTATTTTTCCAGATCTGCAAAGAATTATGATGGTATTTTGACAGGGATTGCATTAATTCTGTAGATCGCTTTAGATAGTATGGACATTTTAACAATACTGATTCTGCCAATTCATGAATACGGTAGGGATTTTCATCTATTTATATCTTCTAAAATTTCTTCTCTCAGTGTTTCATAGTTCTCCCTACAAATGTTTCTCACCTCCTTTGTTAAATATATTCCTAAATATTTAATTTTCTTTGATGCCATTGTGAAAGGTGTTGTTGCGTCTTTGATTTGATTTTTGGCTTGACTGTTACTGGGGTACATGAATGCCACTGATTTGTGTGCATTGATTTTGTATCCTGAGACTTTACTGGATTCATTTATCAATTCCAGGAATCTCTTGGTTGAATCTTTGAGATTTTCTAGATATATCATATCGTCAGCAAAGAGCGAGAGTTTGACCTCTTCTGCCCCCATTCAGACACCCTTAATTCCCCTCTCTTGTCTGATTGCTCTGGCAAGGACGTCCAGCACTATGTTGAATAGAAGTGGAGATAGTGGGTAACCTTGTCTGGTTCCAGTTCTAAGTGGAAATGCTTTCAATTTTTCCCTGTTCAGTATCATATTGGCTATGGATTTATTTTATATGGCTTTAATAATAATTTTCAGGTATGACCCATCTATGCCTATTTTGTTAAGAGTTTTCATCATAAAAGTGTGCTGGATTTTGTCAAATGCTGTTTCTGCCTCTGTTGAGAGAATCATGTGATTTTTGTTCTTGCCTTTATTTACATAGTGTATTACATTTATAGATTTGCATATATTGAATCATCTTTGCATCTCTGGGATAAAGCCCACCTGGTCATGATGAATTATGTTTTGATGTGCTGTTGAATTTGGTATGCTAGGATTTTGTTGAGAATTTTTGCATCTATATGCATAAGGGATATTGGCCTGTAGTTTTCTTTTTTTTGTTGTGTCCTTCCCTGGCTTTGGTATCAAGGTGATATGGGCTTCATAGAATGACTTGGGGAGGATTCCATCCTTCTCAATGTTGTGGAATAATTTCAGCAGTGTAAATATCAGTTCTTCTTTCTAAGTTTGGTAAAATTCAGGTGTGAACCCATTTGGTCCAGGACTTTTTTTCATTGTAAGATTATTTATTGCTGCTGCAATTTCTGCGCTCAATATTGATCAGTTCAGGAATTCTATTTCTTCCTGATTGAGCCTAGGGAGGTTGTGTGTTTCTAAGAATTTGTCCATTTCCTTCACATTTTGTAGTTTGGGGGCATATAAATTTTTATAGTATTCAAAGATGATGTTTCGTATTTCTGTGATGTCTGCTGTACCTCTCCGTTTTCATTTCTAATTGAGCTTATTAGAGTCCTTTCCTTTCTAGTTCTTGTCAATCTAGCAAGAGGGCTTCAATTTGGTTTATCTTTTCAAAAAACCAGCTTTTGGTTTTATTAATCTTCTGTATATTTCTTTTATTCTCAATTTCATTTAGTTCTGCTCTGATCTTAGTTATTTCTTTTTTTCTGCTAGGTTTAGGATTGATTTGCTCTTCCTTTTCCAGTTCCTTGAAACAGTTCATTAGTTTGTTGACTGATGATCTGTCTGTTTTTTAGATGTCGGCATTTATTGCTATTAGTTTTCCTCTCAGGAATGCTTTTGCTGTATCCCACAGATTTTGTTGTGTCCGGTTATCATTTACTTCAAAGACTCTTTTGATTTCCATCTGGATCTCCTCCTTGACCGAATAGTCATTCAGCAATAGATTGTTTTATTACCACGACTTTGTAAAGAGATGAACCTTTCTGTTGGATTTGATTTCTAATTTTATTCCACCGTGGTCTGACAAGATATGTGGTATAATTTGTATTTTTTTAAATTTGTTGAGTTCTGATTTGTGGCTAAGGATGTGATCAATTTTAGAGACAGTTCCATGAGCTGATGAGAAGAATGCACATTCACTTTTGTTTTGATGCAGTGTTCTATAGATGTCTGTTAGACCCATTTGTTCTAGAGATCTGTTTAAGTTCATTGTTTCTTTGCTTATTTTCTGCTTGGATGATCTGTCCAGTTCAGTCAGTGGGGTGATGAAATCTCCAGCTACTATGGCATTACTGTTTATCATGTTATTTAGATCAATCAGGGTTTGCTTTATGTATCTGGGTACTCCTGTGTTGGGTGCATAAATATTAAGAATTGTTAAGTCTTCTTGTTGGATTTTTCCTTTCACCATTATATGGTGACCACCTTTGTCTTTCTTTACTTTTTCTATTTTAAGGTTTATGTTATCTGAAATAAGGCTAGCTACGCCTGCTTTCTTTTGGCTTCCATTTGCCTGGAAGTTTGTTTTCCAATCCCTGACCTAGAGTCTGAAAGCATCTTTGTGGGTTATATGGGCAAAGTCCAACAGATTCACGCACGTCGTGCAGAGAACATGGCTTTCTTCGCCCACTCAGCCTCTAAGGGCGGAGTCCGCTGCACCCGGCTCAAGGGTCCTGGGGTTGGGGGTGGGGTGGCACCTGAAACTGCCGCCACCAAGGAGGACCTTGGGGGGGGGACCCCAAGGATGGCAGTGGCCCAGACCTGGAGGGCGAGTCCTGGAATCACGCATTTAGCAGATGACCACAGCCGTGCAGACGGGCCAGATCAACAGGCTGCGGGCTATTTCTTTGGCACCAAAGTTCTGCAGATTCCCGCGTGCCACGCAGAGAACACGACTTCCCTCACTCCTCCCGGCCTCTAGGGGCGGAGTCCGCCGCATCAGCGTGAGAGTCCCCGGGCTGGGTGTGGGCTGGTGCCCGAAACTGCCATGGCGTAGCAGCCTCTCCAGACTGGGACCCCAAAGAGGGGGCCACCCAAACCCGGAGAGTTAGCTTTGGGGGCGAGCACTCAAGAGTGGGCCGAAGCACGTCCGGCAGGCTGAATCAATCTGCCACCAGCTATCTCTTGGGCATCAGAGTCCTACAGACTCACAGCTGCGGAGCAGAGCGCCCGGCTCTCTCTGTCCCCCCACGCCGGCCAGACTGCAGGCAGTTTCCAAGGGCGGAGTCCACTATTCACTGTGCAACTCCCGCGCGCTGGGCCCGCTGACCTCCAGGAGTCTGGGGCCTGTCTCCAAACTCCCGAATGCGGTCGTGGTCACAGTGGCAGGAAGCAACCACTCAGGCCAGTCCCTCCCCAGACCAGCGCAGTCCCAGCACACAGCACCGGAGAGTTCAGAATGTCTTCCGCTATTGTCTCCTCTCCACAGACCCTGCCGTCCCATGCCACGACGTTGCACCGACTTTAGGCATGTCCCTGTCCAAGCGGGTTGGGGGCCTGTGGGGGGGTTGGTTGTCCTCCTGTGGGTCGGCTGGCACAGCGCTGGCTGGCTGGGCAGGAACAGCCCTCCCGCACTCTATTCCCTATTGTATTCCTCACACTCTCCAATCTTTGCAAATATACCTACATTTCACCTTTTTTCCTGTGCTGTGTGTCCCGCTGTTTCTCTGCAGATTCCCAAAGCACGTAAGCATTGTAATAAAGCTCTGTTCAATCATTAACTGACCAGTAAGCTAACTGAGCAAGACATCAATGGTCACATACAACAAAGAATACAGAATTCACAGAATTTTTTCAGGAAAGATGCTCAACAGACAGCATCAAAAATAAAAATACCTACAACACCACAAATACTAAACACATCTTGTGTAAGGGGAGCTGATTTCCAGAGTGGATATATTATTTAAAATGTCCAGTTGCAACAACAAAAAATATCAGACATGCAAAGAATCAAGAAATTATGGCCTGTACACTTGAAAAAGAAATTATTAGAAATTTTCCCTGATAAAGCCCAATCATGGAATCTACTAGACAAAGACTTTCTTTCTTCCTTCTTCTTCTCTCTCTTTCTTTATTTTTTTTCAAACAGGGCTTTGCTGTGGTGCCCAGGCTGGAGTGCCATGGAATCATTACAGCTGACCGCAACCTCAAACTCCTGGGCTTACATGATCCTGGTGCCTCAGCCTCCCGAGCAGCTGGATGCACCACCACACTCAGCTAATGTATTCATTTTTGGTAGAGACAGGGGTCTCACTATGTTGCCCAGGCTGGTCCTGAACTCCTGGCCTCAAGTTATGCTTACGCCTCAGCCTCCCGAAGTGCTACAGGCATGAGTCAAGGTACTGAGCCCTAGACAAAGACTTTAAAACAACTATATTAATATGCTCAAAGCGCTCAAGGAAAACATATACAAAGAACTAAAGGAACCCCTGAGAAAGATGCCTTACCAAATAGACAAAATTGATATAGAGAGAAATTACTAAAAGGAATCAAAATAAAAATTTCAATTGAAAGGGCAATAATGGGAATAACCACATTCAATAACTTTACAGAAATCATATGTTCTCCAACCACCATGGAATGAAATTATAAATTAATAATAGAAGGAAATTTGGGAAATTCACAAATATGTGAAAATTGAATACCACATTACTAAATAATCAATGGCTCTAAGAAGAAATCACAAGGGAAATTAGAAAATATATTGAGATAAATGAATAGAAAATCACAGCATATCCAAACTTAGAGGATGCAGATAAGCACTGTGAAGAGGGAAATTTATAACCGCCTGTATTTTAAAAAGAACAACAATCTCAAATCAATAATGTAAACGTCCACCTTACGAAAAAAGAAACATAAGTGTAAAATAAACCCAAATCAAGCAGAAGGAAGGAAATAATAAGGGACTAGAGGAAACAAACAAAATTGAGAATAGAAAAATAATAAAGGAAAATTGACGCAACCAAAAGTTGGTTCTTTGAAAAGATTTGCCAAATTGATAAGCCTTTAGGTAGGCTGACCAAGAAAAAAAGGATTAAGACTGAAATTATTAAAATCAAGAATGAAAGAGTGGACATTAATCCAATCTTAGAGAAACAAAAAGGATTTAAATAGAATATCGTGCACAATTGCATGCCAACAAATTAGATAAATAGATAACCTAGATGACACAGACAAATCCCTGGAGAAACACAAACTGCCAAAACTGACTCAGGAATAAATAGAAAATCTGAATAGACATATAAGTAAGAGACTGAAATAGTAATTAAAAACTTTCCCATAAAGAGGCCAGGTGTGGTGGCCTGTAATCCCAGAACTTTGGAAGGCCAAACTGGGAGGATTGTTTGAGAGCAGGAGTTTGGGTCTGCAGTGAATATGACCGTGCCACTGCACTCCAGCTTGGGCAACAGAGTGAGACTCAGTCTCAAAGAAAAACAAAAACAAAAACAAAAAAATTCGATAAATAAAAGCCCAGACTCAGCTAGCTTTACTGATGGATTCTACCAAACATTTAAAGAAACAGTATCAATCCTGCACAAAATTCTTCCAAAAAACAGAAGAGGAGAAAACACTTCTTAACCCATTTTAGGAGGCCATTATTACCTTGATACTAAAGCCAGACAAAGACTCTCTCTCTCTCTCTCTCTCTCTCTCTCTCTCACACACACACACACAGAAACCAACAAAACACTATACACCAATATCCATTATGAGCATCAGTGTAAAAATCCTCAACAAAATTCAGCAAACTGAATACAGCAACATATAAAAAGGATCATACATCATGACAATAAAGTAGGATTTATTCCAAATATTTTATGTTCATTCAAAATTAGAAAATCAGTCAATGAAATACTATGTATGAATAGAATAAAGAATAAAAACCATATGAACATCTCAACAGATACAGAAAAAGTATTTAAAAGCAGTCAAAAAACTAGGGATAAAAGGGAACTTTCTCAACCTGATAAAGAGCATCGACAAAAAATCCACAGGTAACATCATATTTAATAGTAAAAAATTAAAAGGTTTCCCCCCAATCTCAGGAACAAGACAAGGATGTCCACTCTCATCACTTATATTAAACACTGTATTGGAGAGTCTAACCAGGGAAATTAGTTAAGTAAAAGATTTAAAAGCACTCCATATTGGAAATGAAGAAGTAAACTATCACTATTTGCAAAAGATATAATATTCGGCCCTTAGGAATATATCCCCAGCAAAGCTCATCACCACAAGCACTGACACTCAGTGTATTCCTAGCACCTTAGTAAGGGCACATATGACCCTGAAGACAATGGCCCTCACTTTAAGGAACTACAGTGTGAATACAAAGTTTATAAAAACAAGATAATCAGTAAAGATATGATGATAAGCAGCAAAAGGAAGGCCCATTCAACAAACCAAAAGTACAATGTAGTATATATATATTATATTATATACATATGTATATGTGTGCCATACATATGTGTATCTCCAAACACTGCATTTTTCAATCCTAAGAAAAATAAAGATTATGACAAATTTAAAATTTGATAGTAAAAAGAGAAGGAAATGAGTGGTAGCCCCATTACTTTCCTAGGTCCTTGGATTGCCTTAAGATGTGAATGAAACTACATACTGAAGAAGAGATGGGGTTATGAACTTGTCAATCCATGTTCTAAGGTATAGCTATAAAAGAAAACAGTTCCAAGTCACATCACCTTTCGAAGAATCAAATTCTCTGAAATCTCTAGATAAAAGGAGCTTCATTCGCTGAAAGGTTCTACGTAGGCTCATTTACTGCCTGTCCATATGATCCCTGACACGTAGAGAGTCCCCCAAAAAATGGAGAGCAACTATGACACTTTTTAAGTATGCATGTTGAAGGCTATTGATGTTAGCCAAATAAAAACTCTAAGGCTAAGAAAAAAACATAAATATAATAAGAAGGAAAAAAAGAAAGGCAATATCAAAAATAGCTTCAGTATACAAAAGCCATATAAATCATAATGGAAAGGTTAAAGCAATATATTAAACAAAATTGTAGCTAAAGAATAAAGATTTAAATAAATTATGCTAGCTATTACAAAAACAAAAGTTTTAAAAATTAGAAAGAAAATACCAAACAAAACAAAGCCACCACTAACCAAGCAATCTCACTACTACCATTTTACCTCAAGTGACATTACTCTGAAATCACTTGGAATCAACAAAGTTAATACCACTTATTGTAAATGGTTATCATATCGTGTTCCACTGGGACCTGTGACACTTCTTCCCAGTATTCTGGAGCTTCTATGGGTAGAAAGAAATGAGAAGCTAAATGGACTGGTTCTGGAAGCCCTCTCTCCTCTCCTTAGTCAGTCATGCCTCTTTTATTTTTATTTTATATTCTAGCATGCTACTAAAGGTTAGCCTGAAATAGGCGTTTCCCAGCTCATCCCCCACCCAAAATGCTTGAATACCACTATTTCACAATATTATAAAAACTAAGAACTATTTGGGTGAAATAAAAACATGCAATTCTTTGATTAATCAAATAGAAGAAACCATAATTGAGTATTATTAATTTCTTACTATCATTATTTAACTTCTAAATAGACTTTTTTATTTATTGTATGCGACTATAAACTTACACGGTAGAAGGATGTATGAGACTATAAATTACTACAAGGCAGGACTACATATACCTATTTCATAGGACCCTCAGCACAGTCCAATGATCATGTTGGTGTTGAGTATATGATGTAATTGTTCTTCCGTGCACGGATCGCAGGAGAGAAATAATAACAAGTATGGTCCAGCATACCTACTCTTCCACAGAGTTCTCACTGGATGTTCTATCTCAATAATAAGCTTTTTCGCTTCCATTGTGGCACATTTCAAAGTGTGTCAGCAAGTGTTTGTTTAAGCATTAGTGCCTATAAAAGAAATGCTTCTCACCTTTGAAACAGGAATTCTTTACAGTTTTTCTAATAAGAATAAGAATTTGATATTTATCTTTCAAAAAACAAGAAGAATCCTACTGAGGTTCTACAAATAAAAGTATGATATGATAAAAGGTTCTTTCTACTTTTAAAGGGATGAGTTACTCTTATAGTTTCTCAATGTGAATTTTAATTAAAGAAACTTACCCCAAACAAAAATGATTTATAGGGTTTCAGATGGTAGATGAAACACTAAAAGATGTATATAACATACTAACAAGATTTCTTTGTATTTCTGAGAATTCTATAGAGAAATGTACCTAACTTCAATGCAACTTTGTATTCACCCCCCCATTCCACACCAAAAAAGGCATTTGTGAGGCAGAAAGTGCAAATATATATACACACCTTATAAACAAAAAAGATTAAAAAAAAAATAAAAGGATGAGTTACAAAAAGCAATGATGTGAAAAAGAGACCTAATAACTCTGAGATAATCTGCAAGTGTTATTTCAATTTCATTGCTACTAAAATTTTCTGAAAGTTACGCATTTTTATTCCAGATCACCTGAAATAAAGTCTTCAAGGGAGTAAAATTTTACAACCTGTTGTATATTATGTTCATTTTTAAAGTGCAATGAATTGAAGATATAAAGACTTTTTGATCCAATATCTAAAATCCAATATCTCACTATATGAATTTAAGAATAATCCATTTTTATGAAACTAAAAATACATTGTTAAAACTAAAAAAAAAGAAATAAGATATTCTCAGAGATGCTATTTAGTAGTAAAGAATTTGGGAAATCATACCTCATCAGTATTATAGATAATCTGGAGTCCTGAGGAAATCATTTCCACAAGGTAAAGGAGATAGAGTGACACTGCATTTATCTGAAACAACAACATTAAAAGATTAAAGGAAAGAACAAAAAGATTATGTTATGAAATTAAATGTAAAGGCTAAAATTACAAGTCATTTGCTCTAATAGTGTCATGTAAAAACTATTTCCTTTCCTATTGTGAAATAAAGGAGTTGTGGATTTAGTTCATAATAAAATCCCAGCTTTATATGTAAAATTCTAAAATCTTCAAATTCATACACTTGATTAGGCAAATGGCTACAAGTAGAACTGTTAGCAATTGTTTCTATATCATTTGCTTTCTAAGGCTTATTTTCAAGCTCTGGGTCTAAAGGACTTCTACTTTGGCATAGTTTTGCCCCCAGGCAGCAATGTAATGTCAATCCACCTCAAATATAGGTAAATGAAAAAGTTATTTGGCAAGCAAGACATTAAGACTGTGTCAGTACACCATAAACAACAGGCAGTACATCTGGAAAACATTATTATTTTCAGAGAACACAGAATTTATGTAAACAACCGCAAGAACATACTAATTTTAATCAATGCTATAGCATATAATTTAAAATATATGTATGAACAAATTAGTTTTATGAAGAAATGAGGTATTCTTTTAGTTTATTATTAAAAATAGACATTTTATCATCTAAACAAAACAAAGCAAAAGACAATAACGTCCACTTTAACAAGAAAAGATTCTCTAAGCATCCTGAATGGGATGTGTAAATTGTCTCAGGTAAAGAAGCAGGAAACACACACACCACAACGAGGACAACCCTTGTGGGACAGCTAATTTGAGGTGCCAACTTGACTGGGTAAAGGGACACCCAGGTAACTGGGGAAGCGTTATTTCTGGGTGCACCTGTGAGGATGCTGCTAAACGAAACCAGCATGTGAGTAGATGGGCTGCGTGGGAAAGATCGACACTTGGAAGGTGGGCGGGCACCCAGTCAGCTGGGGGCCCAGAACGAACAAAAACGAAGGAAGGATGAATTGTTGCTCTCTCTTCCAGAGTCGGTTATGCTCTTTGGGCTCTCAGTCACGGGCCTTCACCCTTCCACTGAGTTACAACATCGGTTCTCTGGTTCTATTGCTTTTGGACTTGGACTGAGCCACATACTGGCATCCTTGGTTCTCCAGCTTGCAGATGGCCTATTGTGGGACTTGTTAGCCTTCATAATCATGTGAGCCAATTTCCCTAACAACAAATCTCTTCCCATTTCTCTCTATCTCTAGCCATCCATCCGTCCTACTGGTGCAGTCTCTCTGGAGAACACTGATTAATACACCTTGAAAACATGCTAAATGACAGAAACCAGTCACAAAAAAATCTTATATTGTACGACTCCATTTATATGAAATATCAA
Source organism: Lemur catta (assembly GCF_020740605.2). NCBI lineage: Eukaryota > Metazoa > Chordata > Mammalia > Primates > Lemuridae > Lemur > Lemur catta. Next base: position 3,710,412 of record NC_059147.1, on the reverse strand, counting down.
GAATTGGCAAACCCACAGAGATGGAAAGTATACTGGTGGTTACCTAGGGCTGGAAGGCTTTGGGGAAAATGAAATATGACTGCTAATGGGTATAAGCCTTCTTTTTGGGGTGATGAAAGTACTCTAAAATTTAATGTGATAATGGTTGCATAACTCTGTAAATATACTAAAAACCATTGAATTGCATACTTTAAATAGGTGAATTATATGTTATGTGACTTATATCTCAATAAAACTATTATTAAATAAGTAGCAAAAAAGTAGTGAAAAATTCTAACTTAGCCAGGAAACTGCAAACATTAAGAAGGAAGAGAAAGCAAGAACTAATTTTGTTCCCATACAATTCTAATATAGAAGATTATTACCCTCTAACAGCCTCGGTGGTTTGTGTCTCCCTCAAGCCTCCCTTACTGACTGATGATAGACAATTGGGGCAGAAGATTATTGGTGCCCTGGAAGCCTTAGAATGAAGAAGCCCGTGTGCCACAAGTGCCTGGCACTGCTGGTGGCCCTCTCAAGAACCAGGCCTGGATGTTTCCTGACTTTCTAGCACTAGAGCCCAGCGGGTGTCAGGGTCTTGTCAAGGTCCAAGTGGGCCACACAGAAAGATATAGTATTCTGGTTTTAGGTTGTATAGATTGACATAACTTTTGTGTGGCCTTCCCTTAAAACATGGTAGAAAAGAGTTTCACTCCACTGACAGGCTCATCCAAATATTAATATTTTCTTTTTTTTTTTTTTTTTGAGACAAGAGTCTCACTCTCTTGCCTGGGCTAGAGTGCCATGGCGTCAGCCTAGCTCACAGCAACCTCAAACTCCTGGGCTCAAGCAATCCTCCTGCCTCAGCCTCCCGAGTAGCTGGGACTACAGGCATGCGCCACCATGCCCAGCTAATTTTTTCTGTATATATTTTTAGTAGTCCATGTAATTTCTTTCTATTATTAGTAGAGACAGGGTCTCGCTCTTGCTGAGGCTGGTCGCGAACTCCTGACCTCGAACGATCCACCCGCCTCAGCCTCCCAGAGTGCTAGGATTACAGGCGTGAGCCACCGTGCTCAGCAAATATTAATATTTTCTTATAGCACTGACATTGGCCTGTTAAAAATGACTTCAAAGAAATTTCATTCCTATGGACAATCACTTACAGGAACACGCCTAAGAACCCTCCGCTCTGACTTTTAGGATGCTTCTGTGAGAAAACGTCAATAAGTGGCAAGCTGTAAAGGGATTGCCAAGTAACACATTGACTAACATTTATTTAATGCCTACTATGTGCAGGCATTGACCTTAAATTCTGGGATACAAGAAAAAAGACGCTGTTATCTTCTGAAAACCCTATTTCTGATGGTAAACATATTTCTCAAAGCAAAAGGCATACAAAATCCTATTATGTTATAGTTACAAGGTTAATGTTGAGAAACTACATACTCACATAATGCTAAATCTCCAGGGAACTGTTTACAAATAAGTACACGAGCGTCTGCTCCACAGAAATGGAGATACTACACTTCCGTGTTTGGAGGAGATACACTAAAGTAAGATAGTTCAGATCTCTAGAGAGAGAGGGACTATAAAGAGGAGATACTCCTATTTTAGTAAGGAATATATGAATAATAACTATTCTATCCCAAAGATAGAGAGCCAAATGATGAGCAGGAGGAAAATCCATTAAGGATAAATAGCATATATGATATCTGTATCCTAGAAACACGGCAACAGGATGTCTAGTAAAAGACAGTTAAGTACATAGATGTGAGAGGAAAAAAAAAATGAAAACAAAACATAAAATCCTGTGTATTCTTAGCATAGGTATAACATTTAATATATTATATAAGACAAAATTTATGAACTTCAGAAATGCCTTTTGGAATTCATTTCAACAGCATGTTTTTAGCTTTATTGAAGGTTGACATATTAAGAGATGAATTGCCATGTAACAAAAACTGATTTATTGCTACACCATTGTCAATTGTCTTTTTTTCCTCTAGTTCCTAAGTGTTGATTTTCTTCTGAATTTGATAACAAGTAAAAGCTTTTGTCACTGAAAGAACTGTAGGCGTCCTTATTCTAGACAGAAAAAATATTATAATCCATTCAGTTGCCCTTTTTGCTTAAGGACTGAGAATTCAGTCAGATTTAATGTTCAATCACAATAATTCAGCCCTGGTGATGAGTATTTCACTTTCTTCTCCATTTCAGGGTTGATTTTATATTTCTGTTTTTAACAATTTATGATATCTACTTTAAAAACATTTTTTAAACAGTCTGGATTCTTCTACGATACACAGTATAAAGAGAAGTTTGTATTCTTCTCTTTTTACCTGAAGATGACCATATTCCTCATAGGAAAGCAACTCATCTCCTGTATGCACATTGAAAACAGAGTGAAGACACGTTGTTGGGCGCGGATCCTGCTTAAACTGTTGGACCTAGAATCAAACATAAAATTTAAACAGTGGTAGTAATTCACAAACTCATCCAAACTACAGATTATAAGTTATTTTACACGAACCTTTTTAATGAAGAAAGGTGAGGCATGTAAGCATAGGACTGACCAAAGCAGCAGAAATGTCATCTTTTCTTTTATTTTCTATTTTTTTTGAGACAGAGTCTCGCTTTGTTGCCCGGGCTAGAGTGAGTGCCGTGGCGTCAGCCTAGCTCACAGCAACTTCAAACTCCTGGGCTTAATCGATCCTACTGCCTCAGCCTCCTGAGTAGCTGGGACTACAGGCATGCACCACCATGCCCGGCTAATTTTTTCTATATATATTTTAGTTGGCCAGATCATTTCTTTCTATTTTTAGTAGAGACGGGGTCTCACTCTTGCTCAGGCTGGTCTCAAACTCCTGACCTTGAGCGATCCACCCGCCTCGGCCTCCCAGAGTGCTAGTAATCCCGCCCCGGCCTCCCAGAGTGCTAGTAATCTCAGCCTAGTAATCTCGGCCTCCCAGAGTGCTAGTAATCTGAGCCATCGCGCCCGGCCAGAAATGTCATCTTTTCTAAGAAACAATACACAAAGCTCATAACTACTAATTTAATAGCGTTAATATGAGTGTCAATTGATATTTCACAAGCATGGCAACTCAAGTGTAATAGGGAGCATGTTAATTTACTAGCAACGAATTCTGCAAAGTTTTGCATCTTATTTTATTTTAGAGTAAAATATTGTTTTACTTTATGAGGCACGATTTCAGTGATTGTATTCCACTGTACTAGTATTTGGATATGCTTACATGACACTTATGATGAAAAGGTACTTCAGGCTATATTCTAATTCAGGAAATGTTCAAACTTCAAATACCATTTCTTTCTCTCAGGGTCACAAAATTTAACCTATGCTTCTGTTAACATGTTTTCATTTCTCCTTCCACATATACCGTACTCTTGACTACTTAATAAGGCACCAATTCTAAGAGAACATAGGCCACACTATTATCTATTAATTAGACATAAAATTTAACCATTTTAGAATACTAAGTAAACACTAAATGATCCTACAAACTCTAAGGACAACAAAGTTCACACATTTCTTTGGGACCTATTCAATTCAAATTGGCAAACATTACTGATGGCCAATGATATGCCAAGCACTGTGCTAATCCCTTGAAGTATGAGATAAATAAGAACACAAAAATGAATAGAATGATATATAGCTCTATGTAAAGGCAATGATTTTCCTCCTTCTGGAAGAGATATAAGTGATGATAATACCTAGGTGGTTGTGACCTTGCCTTGTTTCACATGCCTAAGAAACCATATGGAATCACATTCTCTTCTCTATCTTTTAAAATTCTTCTCATACTTAAAATCCTATCTCAAAAAAAATCTTTTTTAAAGTCCTTTCTGAACCCCAACCACAATTCCTTCCTCTGGACTCCCACATCAGGAGGATTATCCCTCAGTTATTTCTCCTGTCTTGTACTTTTCTTAGCTGTCTGTATATCCCTGTGCGACTGTGAAATACATAATTTGGTCTTACTCCCCAGTTCCTGGTACTGAGCTCCTAGAACGCTTGGAATTTCCTAAGCAATAGGGGTGAAAGAGTGTCTTTTGTTGTTTATAGTAAGTCCCTTTCAACCATGCCTGAGTGCATGCTTATGTGGCTCTCTCCATACGCCCCTAGATAGCTTCAAGGTGGAAGGCTAGCTGCCAGAGGAACCAATCAAGTGATAAAGGGCTGGAACTTTTAGCCCTCCCACCCACACAACTTACTTTCTCACGTCAGGGGAAGGGGAGAAAGGGAGAGTGGCTGGAGATTAAGTCAGTCACCAACAGCCAATGATCTGATCAATCATGCCTACATAATCCAACCTCCATAAAACCTTAAATGACACAGTTTGAAGAGTTCTGGGGTGATGAACACATCCACATGCCAGGAGTGTGGTGCACACCAAACTCCACAGAGACAGACACTCCTGTGCTTGAGACCCTTCTGGACATTGTCCTATGTCATCTGGCTGTTATTTGTATCCTTTAAGATCTCCTTTATAACAAACTGGTAATAGCAAGCAAAGTGTTTCTGTGAGTTCTGTGAGCTATTATAACAAATTATTGAACCTGAAGAAGGGATCATGGGAATCCCCAGTTTTTCCAGACAGAAGGGCGGGTAACCTGGGACCCACTATTTAAAACTGGTATCTGAAGTTGGGGGCACTCTTGGGGGACTCAGCCCTTAACCTGTGGGATCTGTGGTAACCTCAGGTTGTTACTGGTGAATTGCATTAAATTGTAGAATAGCCAGTTGATGTCTCAAATTGGAGAACTGCTTGGTGTAGAAAAGCTACATGTTTGGTGCCAGAAGTGCTGGGAGTAGAGAAAGTTTTCCTTTAGACTCTCACTATCTTGTCAGCTTCTAGAAGCTCCTCTGTCCAATATGGTACCTACTAGCTACATGTGACTAATTAAATTAAATTATAATTAATTAAAATTAAATAAAATGAAAAATTCAGCTCCTCAGTCGTAGTGGCCATATTTCAAGTACACAATAGCCACATGTGACTAGTGGCTACTATATTGCTCAATAATAATACAGAACATTTCTGTCATCACAGAAAGTCCTACTGGACAATTCTCTTCTAGAGCGCTGATAAACTTTTACCATCTCCAAGGGCCCTGCACAAACAAGCAGAGCCTTCCCTTATGACTGAAGTACCTGATCAACAAAACGAAAGTCAGGACCTTTCAGTAGGTAATCAGGACCAAGTGAATGAAGGTACAGAAAGGGATATATATTCTCTATTCATAAAGTGACCAAGGTATCCAGTGTTAACTCAGAGAGGGTGGTTATCTCTTCTCAATATCTGAAACTGCTGGCAATAGCCTGAAACTACAGAAATAGAAATTCATGTGCTCTCTCTCCTTCCACATTGCCATGATTATTATCTCAAAGTCCGGAACATTATTCTGGGCTCCTATACAAAACTGTGGCTAAGTTCAAACAAAATACATTTTCCCACTTGATATAGATCTAAAAGGATAAGGTTTCAACAATTTAATAAAGTGACTGCTGCAGTTGACAAGGTGGTTTTTGTCATTTGTCTTCAAGACATGCAAGAACCCAGCAGGAGAATTTATATTCAATCACTGTGTCAGGAGGAAAGCAACTACTAAATGATTAAAGATGCTCAAATGGGGAATTATATAACTATACTTTGAGTTTTGAAGCTGTTAAAAGACAAGTAATTTAAAATTTCAGAAAAAAATAAAGTCTAAACTCTATAAGCTTTGAAGATTAATGGAGCATGCTGTATGTCCATTATAAATAAAAAGTTCTCTTGAAAGCAGCCAAAAAATATGAGGACATTAATTAGTATTTTATGTGATACCTGGCATCTGACAAGTAAAAATAATGACTAAAGAAAAACTTTCTAGACTAAAATAAATCTAGAATAACATTTTTTCCACTAGCATTTTACTTACATTTTTCCCAAAAAACTGTTATCACTGTGAATAAACCTCATTTGGAAAAAGATAATTGAGTATTTTGTCATCCATTCTTAATTTATAGCCTTAAAATATTCACTTAGAGGGAAAAAAATCATCTCATAAGGGAATCCTGGAAGAATAAATTTTATAAAATCTTAATGATTTCTCATTAATTAGAAACTACTTAGTAGCATTTTAAATAATTTTTAAGTAGATAATTAGGCACAGCAACATGTATAGCCTATTACAAAGCAAATCTCTGCCTTCCTACTATTGCAGAATGAATCAACTTTGAAAAACTATGAAAGCTTCTCCTTAAGGAGTATTAGAAAAGAAAGTACATGAAAGAATAGGTATGTGAACATTTAGAGGTAAAATATATTTGACATTAATAAGCAGGCATTAAGATAAGTGTGAAGACAGTAAAACGCAATAATCATATTGCTTTGTTCTGCGCATCAAGGACAACTCTATTCACTCAAATTCATAATAAATTTAAAATATTTTTTAGCTAGTATTTTTGGAAAATATGTCAGGAACCATCTTTCATAATGAGAAATCAATAAAAGTGGAGAAGACTTAGACTTTCTAGGTCATGACTGTATTTCAGAAGACAAAGAGGGTCAAACAGCAAATGAACACTACAATGTGCTTTGCTTTAGTTTCAAGGAAAGGCCAAAAGATAACTGTGTCACATTTTAAAATACGTTCGTATCCTCGACTACTATAGTACCACAAAGGAAATGGCCAGGACTAGAGGAAGAGAATGGTGAGAGCAGTACGACGTGGCCCTGTGATGGAGGCACTGGCTGGGTGCACGGTTCCAGCGCCCTGAGTCAGCTCCTTACACGCAAATGTGGGTTATAGTAATATTTTCCTTTCCTACTCTAAAAGGTTATAGGGATCAAGAAAGATTATAACAATGAAAATGCTTTAAAATTTATAAAGCATCTTTTACTCATAAGAATATCAAAATCCAGCCTTTTCTGGTATGCATCAATACTCAATATGATCCACACATTCTTACAACTCACATTTATTTTATTGGTCCACCATCATGGCTATACAAGGAAAGACATGCTAGTCATTTGTAATTTAAGGAATTTAAGACAGCTTAAGTCACACTCAAACTGTATTTAAAAGAAAACATAATTATACTTAGAAAAGGCCATTAACAATTAGTTACTCATGCCACAAAGAAAAAACCTTAAGTTATTGTATTACATCATTGCCTTCCTTCTGATAAACAATTCTAATTTAAGTCTGTCAGCTTGTTTAGAAAACTCATGAAATTCATGGTTCTCCCAATGTTTCCTGGAGAGAAAAGTTGAATTCATAAAGACATTAGGCATTCATGAAATGATACATGTGAAATAAACAGTAACATCTCACACTTAGGAAAAAATTAATCACAATTTCATCAATATAACATGACATACTAGTTTAATTCCAGTATATCAATCTATGACATACTATTTTATTTCAAGCATCTGAAAAAACCTTTACAATTATGATTTGCAAAGTTAAATCCTAGTAGATAAATTACAGGGTTTTCATACATCTCTATTATTGGCTTATAAATAAATTTACTTTTTCTGCCAACTAGTATTTCTTGTTGTTATATTCTTGTGGCAGAATATAAATGATTTTTTTAAAAGTTCTGACTTCAAATACAGGTCTTAAGGAGAAGATTTGCTATCATATTTTTTAAATTCTTTTCAAACATAAATTAAAACTTATATTCATATAAAAAATATAAAATATTAAGTGATCAAAACTGCCCACATAGTTACTGGTGTGCTAAAATGTGGAAGTAGGAAACATATCTGAAGCATGTGGTCTAGACAGGAGAGGGAATAATACTAAAGATAACAACAAATATTTACCGTATGCTCACCTGGTACCAGCCCCTGTGCTAGCTGCTTCTGTGTATTATTTCTCAATCCTCACAGGAGCCCTACAAGGGAGGTTCTATGACTACTCAAATTTCACAGATGAAAAAAATTGAGGCACATGGAAGTTAAATAATTTGTCTAACATCACACAGCTGGTAACAGACTAGAAATCAGTCTACTAGTTTATGCTGACTGTCCACAAAAGAGTTATAAATATAGTAGGCCTGAGATGGCTAACCTTAGAAAAAACTGCTTATAAGGTTGGCCTTTGGCTGGTAAATAGAAACTTGGATTTTGAGGAGGTTTCCACCATTCCCTCATAAGAGTAGCTCACTATGCCTAAACTGATTAAATAAACAATGTGGTTTATACTAAACAACTGGTTTCCCTCTGGAAGTCTGGAATTTTGGGAAGTGCTAGACAGACGGTATCTATGTGACCAGCCACCAATAAAAACCTAGGGCAATAAAAACCTTGAGCTTCTAATGAGCTTCCCTGGTAGACATTTTATATGTATGATCATAATTAGTTGCTAGGGAAATTAAGTGCGTTTCTGTGACCTCACTGGGAAAGGACTCCTGGAAGTTGCCACTTGGTTTCCTCCATCCTGTTCCTCATGTACTTTTTCCCTTTGCTGAATATGCTCTGTCTCCTTTCACTGTAATAAACTATAACTATGACTATGGCTGTATGCTGAGTCATGTGAGTCTTCCCAGTGAATCATCAAACCTGGGGGTGGTCTTAGGGACACACAGATGTGTATACGTGGACACTTACTATATTAGGACCTGGGGACACAGAGATGTAGGTAAGTAGAAGGAATTTCACATTATATTTGTATAGAGCTTTACAGTTTTAAAAATGTTATACTTATTTTCTTTAATTTCCACATAACCCTGTAAAGCTTAGCTTCTTTGCATGCAAATGAATGAAGTATTATGTTTTTAAATTAAAGTTAAAGAGAAATTTACATGTCCAAAAGTAATTTTGACAAGTATTTTAAGTAATATAATATTGATTACAATTATGGATATTTGTGAGGTTTCTGAAAAACTGAGTCTTTATCAAGCAAACACCAGGTGTGAAACACAAACAAATCCAAGTTTAAATAACAATTCTCAATCACCTCTTGCTTAAGTTATTCCTTCAATTTCAGAATTTCAAAACCCTGGGCTAGGAAAGCAGAGGCTATTTTCACCTATCTAGACTGCCCTAGGATGTGGCTTTACCTTTTTAAAGGACATTCCAGAAGATGCTATTGCTGTATTGGTTAAATTAATCCCTCAGAGTGATGTGAAAATTCCAGTCCACACACAGTGTTTTTACCTTATCGGCCTGACGCATATAGCAGTAAAGAATTCCTCTCATACATTTTATAGCTGAGTGCTCCAGCTCATGGGTTCTTCCCTTGTCATCATCAATGCGCCTGTGTGAGAAAGATAACTCATGGAACAAATTGGAAATGCATTTGAAAAGGAAGCAGAACTTTTGATAATTAAGTATTTAACTATCTGGCTAATCCTGTGTTCTGGTGATGTCTACTAACTTTGTCACAGTGAAATTCCATTTTCCCAGCAGAAGTAGAAATGTAGCAGTAAAAAAAAAATCCTGTGATGAAACTTGTGTATATTTTTTCTTCTCCTTCTTTTAAGGAAGTAAGCCAAGTGCTTTAAAAATAGTATACAATATTTTCTACAATGATTTGGCTAAAACTTTAAAGGATATTTCTACACTGGAAAAAAAATCTGCCAACAGATTTCTTAAACTCACTGTTATGAGGTACAGGCAATTTTTATTGCCTGTCCCGTTAGGTTATGCTATGGTCACTTGGATTTGGGGACCTGCCTTGGATAAGGTAGGCATCTGCCTTCTTCGCTCTACCATGTGTTTAATACTGCTGGGGCCGGCACTCTAGTCCCAGTCAAGGATGCCTTCATTTAAACACACATCCAGGATGGTACATGATGTATTTTTGCATAAAAGTTTATATTCTCAGGCTTTCATTTAAAATCAACTGATCATAGTTTACATTGCTTACTTTTAAAAATAAAGAACAGCTAAAATCTAACTATTAAACTAGGTTAAGATGTTATTTCTGTCCATAAGTTGCTCTTTATTACAGTTTAGTAACTTTCAAAAGGTGGATGAGAGTTACTCACTACTGAAAAATAAAAGTGACTTATTCATTGTTTCACTTAATCTTAACTAAAATATCTGGCAATCATTCTCACTTGATAGAAAGTATCACCTGTCTCCTTAAAAAGTATACTATAATTACCTCCTGCTTTAATTATAGATCTCATATAATACTCACTATTGGAAAGAATGATTATGATTTTGAAACAATATGGTTAACGTCAGTAAAAAATAAGTTATTCATCCTTAGCACATCATTCCTTCTTTCTCATGCAGGCATTGTAGTAAAACTAGCATAAATTTGATCTGGACATCAGTATTCCCCCCCACCCCCACCCCCGAAGTCAGAAGCATCTTAACAGAGGCAAATTATACATAGATAGTGTGCCCTGTAAAGTAAGGACTATAAAAGCTCTATCAGATGTTTGCAGCCTTTTGGGAAACGGTTAATGTCTGACTTTTGCTCATATGCTTGCCATCTCCACACTTGTATTTGTTAAAGTAAATTTCCCTCATCATTTTATTTAGAAAAATTTCAAATCTACAAAAAAGCTAAAAAGATGCTACAATGAATACACCTTTTACTCTTCACCTAGATTCACCAATTGTTAACATTAGCTTGCATTTTCTAAGTTTTTTTTTTTTTTTTTTTTTTTTTTGAGACAGAGTCTCACTCTGTTGCCCGGGCTAGAGTGCCATGGTGTAAGCCTAGCTCACAGCAACCTCAAACTCTTGGACTCAAGCAATCCTCCTGCCTCAGCCTCCTGAGTAGCTGGGACTACAGGTATGTGCCACCATGCCTGGCTAATTTTTTTATATATATATTTTTAGTTGTCCAGCTTTCTATTTTTCAGTAGAGACGGGCGTCTCACTCTTGCTCAGGCTGGTCTCAAACTCCTGAGCTCAAACCATCCACCCACCGCAGCCTCCCAGAGAGCTAGGATTACAGGTGTGAGCCACCACGCCCGGCCTGCCTCTCTAAGTTTTTTCTTCACTGTTTAAAAGTAAGGTACAGGCTGAGGCAGTAGGATTACTTGAGCTCAGGAGTTCTAGACCAGCCTGAGCAAGAGTGAGACCCTGTCTCTACAAAAAAAAATAGAAAGAAACTAGCCAAACAATTAAAAAATATACAGAAAAAATTACCCGGGCATCATGGTGCACACCTGTAGTCCCAGCTACCCGGGAGGCTGAGGCAGTAGGATCACTTGAGCCCAGGAGTCTGAGGTTGCTGTGAGCTAGGCTAACGCCACGACACTCTAGCCTGGGCAACAGAGTGAGACTCTGTCTCAAACAAACAAACAAACAAACAAATAAATAAATAAAAGTAAGCTACAAACATCATGACCCTTTACTGCTATACACTTCAGAAATATCTGTAAAAAAACGAGGAGATTCTCCTATATAACCATAATACCATTATTACACCTGCAGAATTTAATACTGGTACTATATTATCTAACATATGGTCTAGACTCAAATTTATCAAATTATCCCCAAAATGTACTTTATAGTATTTTTTATTGCATGATCCAATTAAGAATTATGTATTGCATTTGGCTGTCACATTTCTTTAGTCTCTCTTATCTAGCCATTCCCATACTTATTTTCTAATCTTCTATGATACCTACATTTTTAAAGAGTCCAGGCAAGTTGTCTTATAATAAGCCATAATGTAGCTTTGTCTGATTGTTTATTCATGTGTCGACTCACGTGAGATATTTTGGTAAAATGTTAGCACAGGTGAGGTGTACTTCCCATTATGTCAAATCAGGAGGGGCAATTAATGTCAGTCTGTCCATAACTGGCTTAACCAGTTGGTTCAGGTGTTATCAATGTTTCCTATACTCCTAAAATCAGTAGCAGTTATACATTTAATAAACCTATATTGAACTTACATAGAATATGTAAGTAAGGAAATGCTTTCAGTGACATTATCATTCAAGTGTGCTAAAGATAACTGCTTCATATTATGTCAGTATCTGATTTTCATTTTAAAATTGAACACATCAGTGAATTAAAACAGACGAATCATGTTCACATGGAAGACACAATTTTTAAATCAAAAATACACACACAGGTCACTTTCAGAAAGTTAATATTCAAAACTAAATCTTAAAAATTTTTTAAATGGCTAAAATGTGTTACTAATGACTATGTGTCAGGTTTCACATTGAGTGCTTTCTATGTATAATGAAATAAATTAAGTAAAGAGAAATTTTATATTGTGAAAAAAAATTTTTTTTACTTTATGAAATAATTATTTGACTTACAACCAAATTTAATAACCAATACCTCAATGAAGAACAGTGGGAAAACCAATGAACTAGAAAAAAAAAGGAGTCCTGGCCCTGTCTCTGTCATTAACTAGCTGTATAATTTTGAACAAATCTGTTAAGTACTCTGGACTCTAATTTTATCATCAGCAAAATTCAATCACCATCAATTCCCTCTTTATTGAAACCAATCAACTCAATGAGAATGGGTAGGTAGTTAATTCTATCAAAGACTAACACTGATTTAGAAACTTAGAGACAAAAAATTTTGGTCACAAAGTTATAAAATGTTAGAACTGTTCTCATGTAATCCTTAGAAAATGAAAGGGTTTAGAGGCCTGAAAAGGATATGAGCAGTCACAGGTCACACAGTACGTCAGCAGCAGAGCTGAAAGATAGCTCCTCAGTTTGTCTTGGTCCCACAAAACCCTATTACCGAGACGTGGAGGTAACTAGGAGAACACACACCAGCTCACCTGTATGCAAGAGCCAAAGCCCAGGCCCCAGCAGCACAGTACAAGCTGTCCTGGACCTTGGCCTTCTGATCATCACCGCATGTTTTCGTGGGAAAGAGACCCGTGGTTGGACTTTGATACAGGAGCAGTGTTGACTTGACTGCAAATGAAGGCGAGACAGAGAGGAATCACACAGCCAGCCACTTCCCTTGGGCAGATGTCTTAATCCTCTTTGGTTTCCTCACCCCACTTCTGACAATAATGTTTCTGAACTTAGCTATAGTAATAAACTTTTCAAGACATGGAAATAACTTCATGTCACTCCAGCCTAAGAGGAAATCCATCCCTGTATGAAGGGGTTTTTCCAGTTTTCAGGAAGGGACTCAGCTAATCAGGACTTAAAAAGACATTAGCACCTCCTAGTTAATTTCAATACATGTTATAGGTCTTAGTAGGACAACATCAGGTACGGGGAGGGGGGGAAAAAAGGATCAACCAAAAAGTTGAGCATAATAATTTTAAAAATGAGTTCAATAGGGAAACTTACAGCAAATGTACAACAAAGAGTACCGTTGCTAAATCACAAAGTCAACTCAACTGCTATAAGTAAAGTAAATTATCAACAGCTTAGAAAGGATGAGGACAGATCATAGAACAGGCCAAAATCCTGCATTTCACTGATGACTAATTTGTGCCTGGTTTTCCAAGGAATGTACAGTATTCACTTTACTTATAATATTGTACATGTTAGGGATATGGTGAACATTTCAAACTGAATCCCATCCTCATGTAACATAAAAACAACAGCAAGTAAATTGTGAACATTTTACTTAAATAAAAGTCAAATATTGTTTCATTATCTTATTTTTTATTACTTTATTATCTATGAAAGAGTCCTAAAATAGGTAAGCACACTAAAATTACATTTCCTAAAAGCTATTTTATTCCTGTCTAACTATAAATGGATGAGTAATGTTTTTTCACAAAATACATTAAATTAATCTAATCTAGACTGGCATATGTTGACTACTTTTTAGAACAGTTTTTCAAAAGTATAAAACACTCTGGTCCTTCACACAAATAAAAGAATTAAGATTTCTATTTCTTTTTCTCAGACTAAAATGATCTTATCATGAACATTTCTTTCAGAATACCAAGCTATTTACTATGCCCAGTAAAAAAAATTGATCCTCATAGTCCGAAATAAGCAATTAACATTTCCTTTAAAAATGTAGTTAGTTCTCTTTAGTTATTGCTACAAAGATAATAAAAAGGGAAACATAAGAATGTATGCTAGAATCTTGACCAAAATAAGCTGAATTGAAGTTTTACATGAGGTTGCAATAGACAAAAGTAGTCACATCTTAGGGAGAGACAAATCAAATTTTATGTTATTTGCCATACTAGGATAAGCAAATGACACAGGAAAAAAACTGACAAAAAATTAATAAGCATTCCAGTATTTGTTCTGATGAACAAACGGTCCCATACACAGATATCTCAAAGTTGCTTACTCACATTGTAAAACAAAATTTGCCAGGCTGAGCCTGGAAACACAAAACAAACAAAAAATCAGGGACATGATAACAATAATGGTAACCTGAAATTACCTCTTACAGCTCAATGAATTAGAGACGGACGCAAAAGGTTCAGCACTACCTGGGAACTATACATAGGTAAATGAGCAAGTTAATATTTTTGTGAAATATTTGTATATTAATCAAAAAACATCCTCCAAATTTCAAACCTGGTAATGTTTAGGAAGGTTCAAAAAACACAGAAGCGGCTTGGGAGGCCAAGGCAAGAGGATCGTTTGATGCCAGGAGTTCAAGACCAACCTGGGCAATAGAGTGAGACCCTGTCTCTACAAAAAATAAAAAAAAAATAGCTGGGTGTAGTGGCATGGGTCTGTAATCCTGGCTATTTGGAAGGCTGGGGCAAGAGGATCATCTGAGCCCAGGAGTTCGAGGTTACAGTGAGCTATGATTGTACCACTGCTCTCCAGCCTGGGTGACAGAGTGAGATCTTGTCTCAAAAAAAATAAAAATTTAAAAAAATTTGAAAAACACACGTGCAGAGAAGATAATGGTGACAGTTTTAAAATTATTCAAGGGCCAGATATGACCTGCCAGATTCCTTTTATAGTCCTGGTATCATGTGTGACTGGAATATGTAGCCGGCTAAGTGCTGAAACCACCCCAACATCAAATGATAAAACAGTATCATCTATATAATGTGCACAATATAACTAGGGCAGAGTAAACACTAATCATAGCTATCTAAGGGCTTGTGTTCCTCAGATTTTGCTTACCAATTCTGTAATAATGATCCAATTTATCCCACAGAGTTTCATTATCAGGTCTTGGAAGATTAATGCTTTTAAGAGGTTCATAAACTGAGCCTAAAAGAAAAATGAAAACCTATCAAATTCAGTCATTTTTACCCAGATAAACAAAGAAAAATTCTAAACAAATGAAGAACACTACTTAACAATCTAATTTTCACTTTTATATGTGAACTACCATACTTCATTACTGGAAAAACGTTTGAGGAGGGAAGGAATGAGAAGAAAGCACCCCTGAAATGAGCATAGAAGACCCCTGAACGTCCCGGGATATTCCCACCCTTACCCCAGCCACTCAGTTCAACTCAGTCCTGTGTATCCTGGTCCAAACAACTCAACTATCACCAACAGTCATGGAGTAGTCACTAGCTCAGTAATTTCTAATTATTAAGAAATGTATCTAATTATGTGCCCCCAAATCCAAACCTTATTCCTTATGTTGATGCTTCATCAGACGATTTTCTTTCAAACAAAAACCAAAAACCTCAAGTAAAGAAGATAATGCTTCATATTCCAAAGCCATCCACTCAACAAACATCTAGCTGGGTTTCACGCGGAAATTCTTAAGCCTCTACTTTCTTTGAGGTAGATAATACTCTTACTATCTGGACTATCAGTAGAGATCATTTCTACTTCTCAGCCATGAAAACTACTGCAAGGTGTTAGCAGAGGACATTGCTCAAAAGCTACACACAATAATCATGATAATTTGCCACAAAATGGATACAGAAAATTGTTCACTTGACTAGTGCACTTTCTCAACTGCTGATTGAAAGAAAGACATCTGAACCTTCAGCCATCCAACTAAGTACTGTCTCTCATTCTTGTTAAAAGCACTCAGAAATGACAAACATCTCAAGGTCACAATTAAACCACCTCTGGATTCAGGTAATGCATACCATATAGCCTAACAACATAACACAAAAACAAACCTATAATTTACTTATGGGGGGAAATCATGTTGGACGCATTAAGATGCTGTTTTTAAAGAAAATTAAAGCATTCATGCTCATAAAATTGCTATGTCTGTAATGCTAGTTTAAAGCCAGGTTATTGGGAAGCTCTTTACGTTTAGGCAGATACTAAACATTATGAAGTAAGGAAAGGACCTATACAGTCAGGCAACAGTCCCATTACCTTCTGTTGGAAATAGAGATGATTTGTGGATAAAAACAGGTTATAGGAAATAACCTGCTCTGAGTGAAGAGGTTT
This sequence comes from Lemur catta, assembly GCF_020740605.2. Taxonomy (NCBI): domain Eukaryota; kingdom Metazoa; phylum Chordata; class Mammalia; order Primates; family Lemuridae; genus Lemur; species Lemur catta. The sequence goes on along the minus strand of NC_059147.1, from coordinate 3,694,172 downwards.
TCTAAAAAAGAGTCTTCACAATGGCATCCACTGGAATGGCTCCACAGTGAAGAACAAAGAGACCGTTCAACAGACAGGAGGAGACCATCAGGACTCCTTGCGTCCCCTCCCAGCCATGCCCTTTGCTTTCCTGCATTCACTTAGGTCTGGGCAGCTACAAGTACATGGGTAGCCTGGCAATTGGGAAGGAAAAATATGGCCACTGCTAGTACATAAGTCACTAAGCTCTGGGAGTCTACACAATTCCAGTGAAGCTCACCCACTAAGAAAGAAAATAAAATCACGTTATACAAATAGTCACAAGTTACAAATTGTGTGTATGTATATACAAAGATTAAAGGGGACACCTTTACTGGAGTGGAAAGTGACATTTCTGTTTTTATTTAGGTCTCTATTAGCAGAACTAGTATTTTGATTTATATGCAAAGAATAAAATCACCATTCAAATTAGATAAGTAATACATGTGCATACAGATAAAGGTAGAATACATAAAAACTAAAATCAACCTGTATTACACTGGTAGGCGAATTGATTTTGAAAGAGTATTTTAATGATATATCATAGTTTTATATTTTAAAATATTTATCTTTGGCTGGGTGTGGTGGCTTACGCCTGTAATCCTAGCACTATGGGAAGCCAAGGCAGGAGGATCACTCAAGGTCAGGAGTTCGAGACTAGCCTGAGCTGTTTTTAGTAAACAGAAAGAAATTATCTGGACAAGTAAAAATATATATAGAAAAAATTAGCCACGCATGGTGGCACATGCTTATAGTCCCAGCTACTCGGGAGGCTGAGGCAGGAGGATTGCTTGAGCCCAGGAGTTTGAGGTTGCTGTGAGCTAGGCTGACACCATAGCACTCTAGCCTGGGCAACAGAGTGAGACTCTGTCTCAAAAAAAAAAAAAAAAAAAAAATTATCTTTAAAAGTGCTATTACATTTAAGACTAAATAAACAAATGATTCTGTCATCTGATTTTTCTCAAAATAATCACCAATGGAGTTTTATTAGAAGCAACAAAAAATAAAAGGGAAATCAGACTTTAAGAAAATAAATATCTTTTATTCAATAAAAGATAAAAGAGAAGATGTTCAAAGCATAACAGAAAAGCGAAAAAGTAAAATAATTTAATTCAGTAGGAGTCAATAGTTTTTGTACCTTCCTGTATCTTCCAAGAAAACTCATGGTAAGTTAAGAATAGCTTATTTAGATAAATGTTAACATTTTAGTGATCACCACTGTATTGCTTCTAAAGTAACGATATAAAATTAAACAAGTATGTTCCATATAATTTATGGTGAATAGTGTTATAAATCTGAAGTAAAAGGAAAATTAATCAATGGTAACATTTTAAACAAAAATTAGACATCTGAAAAGCATCATTACAAATAAAAATGTGGAAGAGAAGGTAATTAATGGGACACAAATTCTCAAAGAAAATTTTAAAAATGCAAAACAGAAAAATCTAAGAAATAATTAGAGTTCAAACTGAAATGAATTTTTCAAATATAAATTTTTCTCTTCTAAGCTTTTCCTATTTGAATCATGTTTATATCCAGGCATGATAAAGTAAAATAAAACTTAGCAGCTATCTCAAGTTTGTAAAACGAGTTTAAACATGTCAATATGATTTTTTTACCAGCTAATTTCCTTCACACTAGAAAAATACAACCTTCATTCCAGGACACGCTGTCAAGGCATATCCTGACAAAGAGCAGTACAAAAGAACAAGGGGCAGAAGTTTTTACTTGAAGAGGAATATTTACAGCTTTATCAAAAAGTAGGAAGGGGCTACTTACTAACAAGAAGATTAAAGCAGTTTCCTAAGATACTTCCCTGAACCCAAAACAATATTAAGAAAGAGTGTAAACTTAACAGAGGTATATACTTTCTGAATTTTGCACTACAAAACACCAATAAGTTTGTGGAGTATTATGCAGTAGCTCTTAAGAAATCACAAATAACATTAGTAATTAAAATAGCAACCATTAAAAGAATAAAAAAGATTTTTAAAGAGAAATACTGATCAGCAAACCACTACAATAGCAACAGTCTATTATTTTAGAATATGACTTTTCATCATCTGATTCAAAGCTCTTTAATACATAACAAAAATGTTACTCATCAAGACTTTGACAATCCCTAAAGCAGCTTTATCATTTCTCCATATACAGTAATAGAGTAAGATAAATATCATTGTTTATTCACTCAATTAATATGTAAAGTGTATGCACAAGACTCTGGACCATACAGCTAGCAGCCATACCTCGGCTGAAAGTTTCGGTATGAAAGGCAAGGTAGGGTTTTGAATAAGAAAGAAACAAAGAAGAGAGTGGTGGAGTTATCTTAGAATACAAAGGACAGAAAAATTCCGTCCTCCTGTGGGGCTCAAAGAACAGGGAATATCTGTATTGCAATCTCTGAAAATAATAGCAATTTCAAGTAATAAGTTTCCATATAAACATGAAGGCAGCAATTAAAATCCAGAAGGGCATGAAATTATAAACATAAACATACTTAATGCTCAGAGTTGTAAACATAGAAAAATGTACATGTCTTAAGAAATGAGATACTACGCACTAAGTTTTTTTTGAAGCGATACACATGAAAAGGTTTAGAACGTGAAGACAGTATACCACTCACAGGATAAATTTTATTTAAAAACTGAGTCAAGGCCAGGTGTGGCGGCTCAAGTCTGTAATCCCAGCACTTTGGGAGGCCGAGGAGGATAGCATTGCTTGAGGCTGGGAGTTTGAGACCAGCCCGTGCAAAGCTAGACCCCCCCATCTCTACAAAAAATTAAAAAACAAAAAAATAGCCAAGCATGGTGGCAGGTGCCTGTAGTCCCAGCTATAAGGATAAGGGAGGCTTAAGTGGGAGGATGGCTTGAGCCCAGGAGTTCAAGGCTGCAGTGAACTACGGTCACATCACTTCACCACTCCAGCCTAGGCAACCAGCACAAGAGACCCTGTCTCAGAAAACAAACAAACAAACAAACAAATAAAAAAAAACTATAAACACTGACTCAAGTTTGTTCATTCACAAGATAGAGAATTTTATTATAAATCTAAATCCTTACAAAGGCCTAGAGAATTCTGATTTTCTCATAGGCATAAATGAGCGGAGAGTCAATAATTCCCTGTTTTATAAAAATGGATTCCATTTTTATATGACATAGATCCAACCTTGCATCTTGCTCCTCTCATTTAACAACATACGTGGAAATCACTCCAAGGCAATGGCTCTAATAGCTGCTTTATATTCCATGGGATAGATATAGCACAACTTATTCAACTATTGCCCCATCAGTGGGTATATAATTTGTTTCCTATTCTTGCCACCATAAACAATACTGCAAAAATATCCTTATACTTAGATATAGTCAGTGGTGTGCTGGAGCCAGCTATACCAGCTGGAGAGAATCCCATGGTTAAATTTTCAGGAATTATGGGAGCTGGTGTACAAACATTCATTATTGAAAATTAAATTTTGTAAACTTACAACTAAATAATCATTAAAAACAAAGGCAATAAATACTCAAAACCCATCAATTCCTAATTATTTTACTACATTATGCTATTATATATGCACTTGAATTTAGTTTCGCCTATATAGACATTAGACTATATATACCATATAATACCATGTTACTACACATGCCTTCCCAATTCTGCAGTCAGAGCCACCATGCAGAATTGAGTAGTTGCAACAAAAAACATATGGTCTGCAAAGCCTAAGATATTTACTCTCTGGCTTTTTATAGAAAAAGTTTTCCCACCCCTGGAATAAATTTGCAGAAGCAGTATTAAATTAAATAAGTGTAGTTTTTTCAAAATAATGGCAAATTGCATTTTTAAAAAGCTAAAACAATTCATATTACTACCAGAAATTTAAGTGTTCTAATCTTGTAAAAGTTTTTTTAATCTGACACAAGTAGTATTTCACTTTTACCTGATTTTCTTTTCCATACTGTTAGTGAGTTTGAGAATCTTTTCAAATTGTTTGGATTTGCTCTTCTGTGAATGGTCTATATTCTTTTGCCATTTGCAATTGCTTTATTAAGTCTTTTTGCTATCAATTTCTAAAAGCTCTTTGTATATGTTTACTATATACCTAATATTTCCATTATAAATATTTTCCCCTGAGCTTTCATTAGTTTATCAATGTTATAATATAAAAAATTCTAAGAGTCAAAAACATTTATCTTTTCTCATTTGGTTCCAGTTTTCCTAAGATGGTTTTTGACAACCCATAGAGTATATGTATAGTCATCTCAATTTTCTGCTAAGGTTTTTATTATGTAAAAAATGAAATTTTGCATTTAGGTATGGATCTACTGGGAATGTGTTTTCTAAACCACTTTTAAAGTAAGTAGTGTATTCCATAATTTTTAAAAGGATCACACTTTGGATTTTTTTTGTTATAAAATATTGAATGGAAAGATTCATTTATCATAAAAGTCATAAGCAGAGAACAAGTTATGGGATTCAAACGGACCATTTCCTCTTGAAATAGTAAAACAATTTTCAAAAGCTATGTAAAAACTCTAATACTGTAGCATTTTCTCACAGATACATTTTTGGGCAAGATTTCAAACCTATCACAGGCATATAATGTTTACAAATAGCTGATAAAATAGTCAGCGCTTTATGTATAGTTTCATTAATGCCTGTAAAAATCCTCATTGCCTAAAAAACATATGTTGATTTATTAAAAAAAAGTTATATGGCACTCAATACTGGATACTGACACTTAAAGTTGAAACATAGGCAGCATACTTCCATATTTCTTTGGGTCTTTGATTCTAGCAAAAAAAAAAAAAAATACACAAAATTTGTGAAAGATTCTTAGCCCAAGGAAAGAATCAATCAGTATCTACCATTTGCATTTTATTAATGATTGTCTAACTTTATGAACTGAGCAAGTTGAAGTTTAACAGTTCTAATGATTGCAACTTTAGGCTCTTCTACTGCCTTAGCTGTAGTGAACAGTTAACATTACAGATACAAGACATGTTAAGAGTTGTGATTTTTCAGAGTCGGGAACAAGTCTCTGAGAGCCTGAGGAGTGTAGTTTTTGAAGATTCTCAAGTGCACAGGTCAATAATCTAAGAAGAAACAATGTAGAAAGAAGCAGTGAATAATAAAAATCCCTGGGCTAAGATGTTCCCCAAGATCATCAAGAACTAAGCAGAATCTGAAGATCTTTTATTATAAAGGGTCAAACAGTCCCAGAGTGTCATGAAGTTTATATATTCCCTGTACTCACATATACACACAGAGGATAAACAGGGTAGGAAGAATGCGACCTGGTAGGCATGAGATGTTCAACAGAGGAAAGAGACAGGCTTGTACATGAACATCCAAGATATATGCAAAGCACATCTGCAGTTTATCAGTAAATTATTAATATGTTAATTTTTGACCTACCAAGATAATAAATGTTCCCAGAGGATAATAATCTATATGTTTATCCTATGATTCTTCTATATAAGATACAATGTATTTTCCAGCAACTTTGAAATTTAAATTTCATCAACTTCAGACCATAATTTCTTCATTTTAAAATCCCTTTTACTCCTCCACTGACACAAACTAGAAGGATGCTACTAGAGAAAGGACAAGTTACTCCAATACATTTGCAATTTTGTTGCCCTAATGCTGGCACATCAGAGGTTCTCAGTAAATATTTATTAAATTGAACTGAGTGATCCACACGATTAGGGGAGGCCCTCTTGAATTCCCACAGGCAGAGTTAACAGAGTTAACTGTTCTGTCTTCTGCATTCCTACAGCACTTGGTAAACACCTTAATGATGGCTCTTGCTTATCACAATACATTTCATTTCATTGTTTGATTAATGTGTTATCTCCCATACTATAGTGGAAGCTGATCAATAATAGGAACAATATCTAGTACATGGTAGATGGTAGTAAATGTTTGGTGGGAAAGAAGGAGAGAAGCTGACAAAATATGTTTCAGGGGAATTTTTTTCCTTTTCTTTTTTTTTTAATACTTTTATTTTTTAGTCTTGTGTTGAGAACTGACTTCCAATAGACTGTAGCAAAGAAGCTGCACTTCTATGTAGGAAACCCTGACGCACAAGCAGTGTTTCAGGAAACTTTTGATGACCAGTTTACAAATGTAGTCTCACAGTTTATAATTTATTCTCACCAGTTTACAGATTTATCTCCTGCTACTGCCCAATCCACTTTCTCTGATTTAATGATGAAGTCTCACTTCCTCAGCAAGATTTCAACCATTATACAAATTGGAAAACTTATCTTCCTCACTTTAGAATAAATACATGTTAACTTTTATAGTTAAAAGATAGAATACACTATACATGACTCAACACTTCAAACATCTTCAAGATCACACATAGTTCTCTTGAGAAACAAAGAAACAAAATGTAAACTACGACTTACTTTCGTGTACAGTTCCACCATGCACAGAAATTTAAAATGTTAAGGAATAAATGTGCCCTTAATTTGGGAATAAATAAATGAATTATTACACCATTCAATGAAGTAACTTGAAACAGTTAAAGGAATGAAGTAGATCTATTTGTAATACCAAGAAAGGCTAAAAAAAAAAAAACAGTGTAAAAAAATGTAATGTCATAGAACAAGGAGCCTGGAAGGATACACACATAATTGTTAAAAATGAGTGATTTTTACTCTATACATTTCTGATTGGCTAAATATTACATAAGAAGATATTCATTTACCATCTGTACAATTTTTTAAAAAAGGAAAAGGAAATTTGAATGCCTAAATACTATACATCATACAAGATTGTTTATATACATTGTCCCATTTTATCATTCTGACAAAGTTATGAGGTTGGTACTAAATTGAAGCACAAACAAGTTATTAAATGGCAGTCTGAATTTGAACACAGGGCTCTCTAAAGAGAAACTGAATATGTACATTTTTCCTTATACCATAAAACCTCATCAAAATATGCTTCACTGAGAAGAGTTAAGAGCCCTTAATCCTTAATTTCATTTTCTGCCTTAAGCAGCAAACTGCTCCAAAATTATGTCTATGTATACATACACATGTACACTTTTACTTACTTAATGACTTCTATTTATTATTACAGTTCATTTGAACCTTCAAGTTTTTAAATCTATGTTTCTCCATGGTGGATAACAAGCTGGGTAAGAAACATTTTAAATGTAAAATATGAAATGGCAAATATGAAATAACACTTTATAAAAAGGAAGTAAAATTTGTCTATTCAACTTATCCAAATAAGATGTGAAAAGGCCATTCCACCAGTCCCATTTTATTTTTAATAAAAAGGTATTAAGTTCTTCCAGTGACCTTTAAAGAAGGAGCATGGCCTATAAAATCTATTTAAGGATATTAAATTCGGTTGATGTCTCATGTGTTGACCTTATGAATACCAATCACCCAATTAGCTATTTCATTTTCTTTTATTTATTTATAGTCCAGTAGAGTACCTTGCCATAATATACTATGGTTTTATATGATTTCTGAGAGGTCAAAGCGGCATTCTAACAATTCTAATCTTTCTAAAAAGTTTTTGGAACTCCTTTTCAGGGGAAAAAATGCATTTCAAAGTGCAAGTTATTTAAGGTTCTCAACAGCGGTTTTTTATTTTTTTATTCACTGCAGTAACCCCAGTGCCAACAGTAGTGCCTGGCACATAGTGAGAGCTTAATAAATATTTATTGAACAAATGAAATAAATCATTATACTGTGATGTCTAAATCTTGCCAAAAGTTACTTCAGAATCAGCCACAATAAATAAGGTGATGTGTCAGGGCAGATGAAGTTAAGACAGAGTCACTTATCAATAACCTAATCTGTGACCATAAAGTAATTCAATTTGTTCTGTTCTACTCTATTCTGTTCTTCTATTGCTTCTAAAGGAGGATGTAAATGAAATCATAAAAGAAGATAATTAAAAAATAATTTGGGCAATGGTAACACTACTAGAATAAATGTATGTAGCCTTACAAGTGGATCACTTCATAAAGCATTATATTAATACTTATCTGACCATACAAGATTTTTCAAGAGAAACTCAGGGCCATTATTTCATACTTACACTATAAGTAAAAATTTTAAATTCCAAACTTCTAAGACTTAAATGATAGAGTCTTAGTTCATTATTAATTGAATTACAAGATGGGGGAAAGAATTTCACTATACACTATTTTTAATCTTTATAAGAAGTATTTAATTTTATATGTCTTCTATTATTGTAGTGACAAAAACGTGATATTTAGGTATTTTTGTCCTGTGCCATATGTTATTCTACACAAATCCTACAGAAATAATACTTTCAAGCCATTCAGCATTTTGAAAAATGAACCTGAACAATTTCCATTTATCATTTATATTTTGATGAAGCCTGGTCTATATGCCTGTCTTTGCAAAGTTCAGCAGTATATTTAATATAAATGTTATTACTGCTAATTAAAAATTGTATTAATACTACTTTGTACTGTAAACATGAATATAGGCACTCTTGAATGTTAATCAAAAAAATCACAATAAGCTATGAATTAGCAAAGTAAACTAACTGGAAATAAAAATATTCATAACCAGAATAAAACTAGAAATATTTCTGAAAGACAGTGTAGAGTTTGTAGGTAATGAATGCTAGTTACTTTTCTTCCCATCGAAACGTAGCGAAGTTTTAGATCACTGGCTAAGACAGGGCAGAGATGGCACCTTTCCGACACTATACTTCTGAACAACCCTTAGACTTTAGTGATTTGCTCCTGGAAGTCTGTGATGAGAAACTGCCTTTTGCAAAGACCCACCTACAATATAATCATTAACTGATCAAATTTTCTTGAATGGAATCCAAGCCACATATTTCACAATCCAACTTTCACTCATTAGTGAATAAAGTTAAACCCAAGAGAGGTCTTCCATTCCCCACCCACAAACCCTGCTCCCTGCTCCCCAACCCCCAGAATATCAACAAGCTCCTGGAGCGAGATTGTCTCAATACATAAGAGGCTGTCTAAAGAACACGGATTTTGAAAACAGAACTGGACTGCAATCACAGCTATAGCACTTTTGATTTTCAGGGCTCGGGCTCTCTCTGAGTTAGGTCTTCTCATCTGAAAAGTGAGGAAAACTATATAACCTCACAGAGTTGTTGTGAGATTTAAATGTTTTATTTTATTTTTTTTGAGACAGGGTCTCACTCTGTTGCCTGGGCTAGAGTGCAGTGGCATCATCATAGTTCACTGCAACTTCCAACTCCTGGGCTCAAGTGATCCTCCTGCCTCAGCATTTCAAGTAGCTGGGCCTACAGGCATGTGCCACCATGCTGGCTAATTATTTTTTCTTTTAATTTTTTGTAGAGATGAAGTCTCACTACGTTGTCCAAGCTGGTCTCTCCTGGCCTCAAGTGATCCTACCACCACAGCATCCCAAAGTGCAAGGATTACAGGAGTGAGCCACCGCACCCAGCCAAATGAAATATTTTAAGCAAAGCAACTAGCACAACGCATATTAAATACTAATTGCCTTCTCTTCCCTACCTTAAATTTTATTATCTACTCCAGCACTTAGGACAGGACTAGGCACAAAATGGAAAATTAAGGAATTCTCAATCAATTGGCTTTTTCAGGCTAACATCAGAATCCTCTTGATCAATGTAAGAATGGATGACCCAAATAGTGATTTATAAGTCAGCATATCAAATAATCAGTAATTTTTAAGAAACAGAAAAATATAATTAAGGATAAATGTGATGTTAAAACATCCTTGGGTTGCTACAGGTAGTTCAGTGCCTGTGTGTGGGAGCTGTGTAGAAAACCAGGATTACCACTTTCTCTACCAATGCAGAGGAAGCAGCATTACTTACGGTGGAAGAGGGAAAACACCTCCAGTAAAATATTAATATAACACTGTGCTACACAGGGGTGATGCTAAAAGGTCTTCAAGCAAAATTTTATAACCAAAATGAGTATTTCTGAAGCATTTCTATTAAGAGCTAACTTTAATTTTACTAACAAGTCACTAACAAACTTTAAGCCTAACTACACCCAACTGTCAAATATCCCAGAAAAACAAGCTGTCCTTGTGAAAGACAAAGTAAACTCAAGACACTTGGGAGTAGAATCAAATCTCTTATTAAGAAGTACAGAATAAGTATTGGGCCTCCACACTCACACTGTAATAAGGATATTAAAATGTAAATTAATATACTTTCTAATACAAGCATTTAAAATTACAGAACTGGAATACTCTAATAGGCATTCTTTAAGTTCTAATTCATCGTGCAATACATTATTCAAACCATCAAGTTTGGCTTAAAATTTTTCATATCTGTTCTAAGTGTAGCTTAACTTTACCATACTTTTTATGGACTATTAGTTTTTTATGTAATACAAAACTGAAAGAATGTGACTCTGGGTGAACACTATGGCTATTAAAATTTTGCTGTACTTTAATTTGCATTATAATTTAGTTATGAGGATTTTATTGTAGCAAAAAATTGAAATAAAAACTGGAGTATGACAATGGATATTTAAGGTACTCAGCTTATACTATTGCAAATGAAACTAAACTACTTCTGTAACATGAAACTACAATGGAAATCAGCCTTAAACTTGTTAGTTTTTTGTAGTTAATTTGAAGACTGCCCGCTATTTCCTCTACTTTTTGGAGAAAATTATATTCTATTACCTGAAGCACCTACCCCCATTGTGTGTTCATTTTATTAGACTGTTGAATCTTATCTTACAAGGATACCTAGGAAAAAAGAGTTACCAAAGCCAGTGTTTACTGGTATTACTCTGCTTTAAATGATAAGCTGCCGTGAGATACGAAAGACTACAGGAGGAACCCGACCTCCCACCTCCGCCCGCACCCTCCACCAAGAGCCTCCACAAAGACCTTCAAGCAAATAGCACTTCAGTTTCTCAAATAAATATTTGTGGGAAAATAAATTGGACTGGGGGGACAATCAGCTCAACCTCTAGTGCTGACCAGTTATGCCTATCATTTCCATTTCATTGGCTAGGCAATTCCCTGACCACAGAGGGTGTCATTATATCCTGAAGCAGCACTCCCTAATGAAAGGAGGACTACATGATCCTCTGGTAGAAGGGATGATCAAATATAATTACTGTAATCATATACGGTAAAGAGACTAGAAAGAGATGTGACTACACAGTCATTTCCAATAGCATCTGTTGGAAAATTTAACTTATGCTATTAATTTACAGCAATGGGCTAAAATCAGAAGCCCTGAAATGGACTCAGCTGAGTAAAAGATCTGGGCCAGGTAAATCCAGGCCAGAAGTCAGAGGCGGGAGAAGACCAGCAAACCAGGAGATGCAGAGAACCATACCAGTGAAAGGAGGCTGCACAAACAGCCATGGATCACACCCATTAACTGTGGGCTTATGCCCAATGGGAATCAGGGATGCACATAATGACATATTTATCCAAAGACTAAGTTCAAGATTGGAACAGGAGGATGCTTACTGCAGATCCTGAGATCTACATTCTAAATTACAAGACAGAGAAGAGACCAGGATATTACAAAGGACTGCTGCTCAACAACCTATGGTCCTACAGGTAGACTTTTACTCCCCAAAGTGCAGGCCGTCTACCAGCAGCAGGGACCTTGCCTAGACGCTTACTAGAACTGCAGGTTCTTGGGCCCTATCCCAGATCTGCTGCGTAGAATCTGCATTTTAAGGAGATCCAGGGCTCTACAGAGGTTGTACTACCTTGTAAAAAAATAGAGAAGGGAGGGAAGAAGAGAGGATATAAAATGTCGAAGAAGTCAGAGATTGAAATTAAAAAGCAGCTTTATTCTCTTAGGAAAATTAACTCTACAACCCCTAAAAACACCATGAATCAACTAAACAAACTTAAATATCAAGACTAACATCTTGTTTATCAAGGGTTTCCTCAGGACCCTTGACTTGCATCACTGCACTGACAAATCCAAAGCTATTGTTCTCATCAACTCAGCTCTGCACAATCACAACCAGTTCCCCATCTCGTAAGATTTGCCTTCAAATCACCCAGCCCAGGCCCTAAAACCCTATAAATATTCTCTCCTAACTCACTTGACAGTCAATGATGGACCAGAAAAAAAAATATTAACAAGCATCTGATCTAAGCTCTTTATTTTATGGAAGAAATTCACAACTGTCTCAAGAATGCAGAGCTAGTTAAAAGCAGAACCAACACCAGAGACAAGATCTCCAGACTCCCTAGTCAGGAGTCTGATATTTTTTTAAAAATTTACATTCATTATTTTGGTCTCTTTGTCCTGGACAAGGACATTCCTTTATGCTACTATAATTCATCAGTATTCTCAGAATACACTCTTAATAGGAGCTGTCACTATGCAACATGCTAAATATAAACACACAAATTTCATTTTAACCAAAAGGTTCAAAAAAGTAATGAATAATATCATAATAGCTTTATTATCAGCATTCTAATAAAAACAACTAGTAGTATTTGAGCATTTACTGTGCAAATTACTGTGCAAAGTACTATGCTGACAACTTTATATTCAATGATTTCATTTAATCCTCACAATAACACTAGTAACTACTATTATTACTCCCATTTTAAAGATAAAAAAATAAAAGTTTAGTGACTTATCTATCCAAGGTCTCACTACCAGCAAGTAGAAGAGCTAGGACTTTAACACTGAAATACCATTTGTTTCTTTGTGTCAGGTAAAGCACAACAAAAAAGTGAGTATATAGTCATTCTTTCTGGTCTTCTCTTAAAAATTTCATTTCTTCTTATGAAAATAATACAGGTACACAGCAATATAACTTGCTTCCAAGGTAATATTTAAATCAGAAACATTGCTTTAATGATAATTTTCTCCAAAATACTAAGGTGTTTCTAAACAGTTCCAGTACTGATTGTTGTACTTTCTCCATGTTAGCCACGTAAATGACCTGTTTCCATCATCATATTACTTGATGCATCTGCCCTTTACCTAAATGTCACTACCTTTTATCTCCATTTCAGTAACATTAGTTCAAGACAACTGCAACTCACAAGAATAAAAAGAGCTCTCTTTTGTTAGTTATAACCACAATAATTGCTAGACCCTGATCTGAGGAGGTCTAAAGTAAAAACAGATTTTTCTGTAGAGCATTATCTAGCATGTTTAAGACTTTTCTAAAAATAGATTTTATATCACTTCTTCTTTTGAAACTTACTATAAAGGACAAGATTTAGGAAACTAATTTTTCCCTACTTTATTTAAAAGTATATCATTTTACTCTTTCAATATTATATTCCTGAAATTTAAATGGCATGTTCAAATTCCTTGGTGTCTTAGGTACCTTGGTGTCTTAGGTATCATAGTCTATGCTATGATAGACAGGGTCCATTAAATAGCACTGACCTTCTCTATCTATGTGAAAGAATAAACATGCTACTGATGACTTACATGTTGCCAATAAGGTAGATGAATAATCTACGGGATTTCTTCCATTTTCCCTTTAGGGAACGCAAAAATCAGTGCACAAGAATTGCTCGAGGTTTTTAAGCAAGGGGCAAATCCAAACCATGCAGTTTGGCCTTGGAGATGCCGTCTACAGTTGAAGAGAACAATCAAGCATGCTCTCACCACGTCATAACGTTATTACATACTTGGGTCACTATTTTGATTCACTCATTACTTTTCTTTTTTGAACTTGACCAGTAGAGGAACTTTTTTTTCCTACCATGTAGACATTCATTCTGTATTAAAATTGCACTAACCCTTTTAGCATGATAAATTCATTCCATTTTTATTCTTTTTTTTTTTTTTTTGAGACAGAGTCTTACTCTGTTGCCCAGGCTAGAGTGAGTGCCATGGCGTCAGCCTAGCTCACAGCAACCTCAAACCCCTGGGCTTAAGCGATCCTTCTGCCTCAGCCTCCCAAGTAGCTGGGACTGCAGGCATGCGCCACTATGCCTGGCTAATTTTTTGTATATATATTTTTAGTTGGCCAGATAATTTCTTTCTATTTTTAGTAGAGATGGGGTCTCCCTCTTGCTCAGGCTGGTCTCGAACTCCTGACCTCGAGCGATCCACCCGCCTCGGCCTCCCAGAGTGCTAGGATTACAGGCGTGAGCCACCGCGCCCGGCCTCCATTTTTATTCTTATTCAACTTTGAGCCACCAGCACCAAGCCCTGTATCAGAGGCTATTCATACAAAGCTGAAACAGACCTACTGCCTGACTTGAAGGATTTCATAGCCTAGTAATGGAAAAAGATATATAATTATCTAATAGCAATGCAGTGACATCAGAGCTAAAAGAAGCATGTGTCATGGGAACACGTAGAGCGATTAATTGAAATCCAGGATGCAGAGAAAGGAGCTGTCAGAAAATATGCAAAGACAAGAGATCACTGGAGCAGAATAAAAGATTATGGAGTGCACCAAGCTTACAGAGAAAGGCTATTTAACCCAGAGGGAACCTAATGATAAGGGTGCAAAAGCCACAAAGAGAATGACCCATCTGGGAGCTGCAGGTAGATTAATAATGCTGCAGCAGAGAATGTAAGTAGGAAAGGAGGCTGGAAAGGTAGCCAGAAGTCTAACAGTGGAGGATGCTGAACAGCAGATTTCAGATTTTCATTTTATCCTTTAGATAATGGAGAGCCACCGGGGCATCTTATGATCCAAATCTGAGAAAGATAAGTCTGTTGGCAGGCCAAAGGACTGCCAGAAAGGGGGTGAGAGCTAGGCACAAAAGTCTAGTTTAGGTCAAAACAATCATCCTAGGGCCTTAAATTAAGATAGTGACAGCAAGGATATTGAGGGGAGGAAATATTCAAGAAACATTTAAAAGGTAAAATAAAACAGACAGTAAAAACTTAATTTGGCATAGGTCTTAAGTACAAATATCAGTATCATATAATGAAATAGAGTGGAAGAAAGAGTGCACTGATAAATTCTAACCCTCAAATAGATTTTATTCCTTCAAATTATAATAATTAACTTTATACCCTGGTAGGATTCTTTTTTTAATCCTGAGGTCAATGAGCAAATGATTATTATCAAAGTTACAAACCTATTGAGAATTGGGATTAAGTGGTTATAACAAATTAATTGAGCTTCATTGTATATTTCCACAAAAACAAGATAACATAACCAAACAAAAGGATCTCTGAACTAATATAAATAAGAAATAAAAACTCATATAAAAAGATTCCACAAAGCAAAAATAGTTATCCTCAGAAATACGTAAATTAAAAACACAAGCTCTTATTTTAAATACTTCTGTATTAAAGATATTTAACATGAAAACTTTTTTGTTATCAGTAAAGTATGTAAAAGCTGTTTAACACAAAAGGAAGGTCTTACATTTAAAATCAACATGTCTATATAAGACATATTTAAAAGAGGCTCAATTTGAATGAAAAAAACTGTCAAAGCAGAAAGAACATCAACAGAAATGATTAATTCTATCAATGTTTACCATAATACCAAATGAAATTATGCTTAAATAAGATTATTTTTTAAATAATTAATTTTAAAATAAGATATATTTTTAAAGATTATTTGGAAGCATGAAAGTTTGCTGAGTTAAGAGAAATGTTACCCAATGGGGTATGGCTCCATTTCCTATGCTTAGCAAAGCCTCATAATACACAGTGCATTTTCTTTAGAGCTTCAGGTTTCTGTGAATTTGCAGATAAAGTCACCTAACCAAATTGGTCAAAGCCTAACAGTGCTGCCCACTTTGGAATCATTTAACCATACGATACTGTCTTGTTTAAAATTTGTTAAATATATTATTTTTGCTTAAGGAGAGAGGAACTAGTAAGGCCACCTATATTAAGATAGCAGGATCTATGGTCAAGCTACAGAGAAAGAGAGAAAAAGAGAGACAGTATACTACTGCTTGAGACATGTCAAACTTCCATTCTCAAAATATTATCAGTAAATATTTATATCAAAACATTTAACATCAAAGATCACAGTAAATTTAGAAGTTTAGGGCCGGATGCGGTGGCTCACGCCTGTAATCCTAGCCCTCTGGGAGGCCGAGGCAGGTGGATCGCTCGAGGTCAGGAGTTCAAGACCAGCCTGAGCGAGACCCCGTCTCTACTAAAAAAATAGAAATAAATTATCTGGACAACTAAAAATATATATATAGAAAAAATTAGCCGGGCATGGTGGCATATGCCTGTAATCCCAGCTACTCGGGAGGCTGAGGCAGTAGGATCGCTTAAGCCCAGGAGTTTGAGGTTGCTGTGAGCTAGGCTGATGCCACGGCACTCACTCTAGCCCGGGCAACAAAGTGAGACTCTGTTTCAAAAAAAAAAAAAAAAAAAATTTAGAAGTTTAGTTCCTTTCCCTTAATTTTTGAAGAATTAGACTTGCACAGCTGCTATTTAGTTACATGGGTAGAAATTCATGAAACATATTCAGAAGGCAAGGGAAAAAAAGATGAGAAGGAAATCATCCTAAAACAGAGGCCATTAAAAGTTTAGATATGAATTATAAAAAATAAACAAAACTACCCTGCAAGCTGAAAACCCCATGGAAAAAATAGTCCACTGACTGAAGTCAAAACAAGCCAGGTTTATTCTTTTTGATATATTGATGATTTATAACTCTAATCAATCATCAGCTATTTATAACTAAGCTTACAAAGTTAATGTAACCACATTCAAAAATGAATTTAAATATATAGAAAATTTTTCAGTGGTTCAACTGCTGGAGGAAGACAGAAATGTAATAAAGAATACAAGTTAAGCACCTAATATGAGCACGTTTTCAAAACATACCAGGAAGCTTAAATATGTATGATGAACTGTCCATAGGTCAATTGCCCAATCCCAGACCCCGTGCCTGTTCTTTCCAGTCCCTAGTCATAGCTTTAGTAATAACACTTGATCTATTATCCAAGTAACAGCGTAAATGTTCATCTCCATGACCAGGGCCTATATGTTTGCAAAGTTCAGTCCTGAGCTACATGACTGGAATCTTAAATGGCCCAAAAGGACAGCCATGTAAACACTGTGAAGTTATTGATAACAAAGGGAGTAAAATAATCAGCTTTTTCAGATTTTATATAACAAATTAAAAATTAATGACGTATAATGCATGTGACATACAACAACATATCAGAACCTATACAAATGACCAATTTCAATTATACACTTAAGATTCTCGAATGTTGATCAAAGGGTATAAAGTTTCAGTTAGGAACAATAAACTTTAATGATGTATTGCACAGAACAGTTACTATATTAAATAATGTATCATTTATTTCAAAATTGCTAAACAACGTTTTAAATGTTTTCACCAAAAAAAGTACGTGAAGGGATGCATTTGTTTATTAGCCTGATTTAATCATTCTGCATTGTAAACACATATCAAAACATCAGTTGTATCTCATAAATATATATAATTATTATTTATCAATTAAAAATAACATTAAAAAAGAGAAGATTCTCATTGTGGTTTTTGGAAGTCACTTAATGTTTAGATACCACATCTGTTTGTCTATACAAGGCAACTTCTCAAGAAAATTTGTGAAATATTAACTGAAAGAGAAGAAAGCTATGAAATAAAGAAATTAAAAATGAAGAATAATTTTTTAAAGGACTAAGAAGTAGTCATATTTTTGTTGATAAAAAGAAACTAAAAGTATATAGGAAAAAAGGGGAAAATAGTAAAATAAATAAACAGCAACAAATTTTTTACCTTTTTAAAACCATTTCTAATCAAGGCAGCTAACGCCTAATGTGACAAAAATGAGAACAAGTGTGAATTTATTAAAAACACATTATAGAAAGCTACAATGAACCATTAGAAAGCATTTACCAATTTTACAAGACTAAGTATATAACAATAACATATGTGGTTAAAATTTTTTGTTATTTGTTTTCTAATCAGGGATTTGAAAATAGACACCCCCAAAACCACAAAGACATGTCCTAATTGCATAAGTGTTTACCAGTAAAAACAAAAACCTTTATAACTTCTATAAACACATTACCTTTTAATAGGTAAAGCAAATGTCTACATATACCCTTCAGCCTGAATCAAGCACCTTGTGCAGCTTTGTAGATTATTCCTCAGAAACAGAACGGTCAATATGCTGTCAAAATATGGACAGAGATCATTGTAATCCTAAAGATTTTACTATTAATATATAAACACACAGGAAATTGTCCTGTGTTAAATGGGCCACATTCTGAAAGTTAGTTTGTTGAGTCACAGATATGTCATAAACGGTAGATAGGTTCTAAGGTGTGATCAAGGTGGCCACATTTTCTGAATCCAGACCGATGACACAGTCAATATCCAAGCCTTCACAGCCATTCCTTGTTAAACAAGAACTGAGCGTCCCATGCACCTAGCACTGTGCTAGGTACTAAAAAAAGAGATATGTAACACATGGCTTCTACCATGAGGCTGTTCCCTGCCTTCTCATCACCTTCCAGTCCATTTTTTACAGGATAGCCAGAGGATTTCCATAAAATATTAATCAGGTCTCATAACTTCATTAATTCATACTTTCAATGGCTTTCCCTTCCACTTACAATAAAATCCAAATCTCCTCAAGGCTCTCAAGACCTTGCCCACCCAGCCTCTCACGCATTCCTATCACTCACAGTGGCCTCCTCTGCGCTTCTTAAGTACCCAGTTCTATCTTGCCCTAGAATTCTTAGCTTAGAATCTGCCTCCGTACCCCAGCATCTCCCTTGGTTCTTATTTCTTCCTACAGCTTAAATGCCATTTCCAGAGGGGCCTTCCTTGAAGTCTCCCCCTACAATCCCGCAGAGGATGGAGAGCTGACGAGTGGTAAGTAAGGCAGTCACAGAGCAGCTCTTCATTTCAGAAAAATCACCCAGGTGCAACTTGCAGTGTACATTGACGATGGAGGTGGTGTAATGGGAGGTGATAGCCACAGGCAGCAAAGTTCAGTAGCAAACAACTGGAGAAGTACAGGGGGCGGGGTGGGGAGAGATGAGAGAGCGGGGAGGGAGAGATGAGAGAGAGAGAGAGACAGAGAGAGAGAGGCAGAGAGAGAGAGAGGCAGAGAGAGAGAGAGAGATTGCACGTTTGCAAAAGCACTGGTCACCTGAGCTCTGCATAAAGTTCCACCAGGCTATGACTCTCTAAGAGCAGTATTATGTACTACAAACTTCCTACAACATCAGGGAATAAACATTAATTAGTTTGAAATGAATGAAAGAACAGTGAGCATCACCAAGATGCAAACAGTAATCACTGCCATTTTTTTATGGAGTTCTAGGCGCTACGGATGATGAAGACAGGGAAGGCAGCAGAGCAGAGGTCAGGAGGAGAGGTTCTGCCGGAGTAGCTCTGTTACTCACTAGCTGAGTAACTTTAAGCAAGTTACTTTATGTCTGTGTTTTGATTTTTTCAAAAGACGATAGTAATAGTACTTAGAGCAAAGAATTGTTGTGAGATTTAGATGTAAAACACTTAGAACACTGCTTGTCACATTTTAAGTACTCAAGAAAGATTAGCTGCTTAAAAGGTTGTCACTGCTGTCATCATTATTAACATGAAAATCATTTTTGTTATTATTAGTACTACTACTATCACCATTAGGTACTTCACAGACATTATTTCATTGTCAAAAAAGAACTTAATGAGGGACATACTATTAGCTGTGCTGTATAATTAGGTGCAAAAGAAGTCCACACAATTAGTAAGTACCAATACTGGTATTTGAGCCTAATTGTATGAGTTTAAAATTTGTATAATAACTACATTGTGACACTGTCTCTCAAAAGGGGCAGGAGAGACTCAGGTGTGATAAATAATAGTATTTTCTAAGCAATATCATTTACCAAATATTTATTACGTTCCAGCTACTCTTGTGGGTTCTGGGATTCAGCAGTGAACAAAATAGATTAAGTCTCTGCTCTCATATAGCTTATATTCTAGTAGATGAAGATAGACAAGAAAGCCAAGAAAGCCAAAAATATCAAATAGTAAGAGGAACACTGCAGAGAATTAAAATTAAGAATGATGCATCTGGGGGGGCCACTAAATTGGGTGGGCAGAAAAAGCCTTTCTGTGGGGCCTGAATCTAAGATCAGAACCTAAAAGACAACCAGAAGGAACAAGCTACCCAAACAGCAGTATGAAGAGCTTTCCAGGCAGAGCGAACAGCTACTACTCATTTGCTCATGGACCCAAGGCAAGCCAGCATGGCTGGAGAACAGCGGAGAAGAGGAGGAGCATTCCATGAGGAGGTCAGAGAGGCGGGCAAGAGCCAAGCTATCTGGGGCTCTGTCACTCAAGGGAAGAGAGTGTGGATTCTATGCTAAGGTAATGAAGGATACAATGGGAAGATTTTAAGTAGGAAAGTGACATGAGGTGACTTATGTTTTTTTAAAGAGCCTTCTCATTGCTGTGTAAAGAACAGATTGCATGAGGCAAGAATGTGAGGATAGGAAACCAGGATATTTCAGTAGTCTAGACCAGAGATAAAAGTGGCTTGGAATAGGAAGGCAGGAGGACAGTTGGAGAAAAACAGACAGATTTGGTATGTGTTTTAGAGACGGAGTAGAAAGGATTTACAGATTAACTGAATGAAAAGGGTAAAGGAAGGAGAGGAGTAACCCGTGTATTTTTATCTTGAGCAGCTGGAAGAATAATGGTTTAGTTTACCGAGATGAAGAATATTTAAGGAGGAACATGTTTGGGATAGGAATAGGAGTAGAAAATAAGAGTTCTGTTTTGGCCAGGTTACATTTGAGATGTCCATCATATACATACTCATTTGGAAAGGCTCAGTAGGCACGTGGATTAGAAGCAGGCATTCTGGGGAGTTACTCTTACTCTTTCTCTGATTTCACAAAAGACTGAAGATAAATCAGCAAGAGGAAAATAGCTTTTAGAATGTACAATGTGAGTATTCAGTAATCATCTAAAGCAGTGAGACGAGCTGTTGTGTTCTTCATGAAATCATTGCACTTATGAAATCTGAAGCAACATTTTTGCTGGGCATAATGACATAGAAAGAGAGTAAGCTTTAAGGTCAATCATTTTCATGCCAAGAGAGTTAAGGAATATCATATGGCCTCTATTTCGTAAATCATATAAGATTAAAGGGTACAAGCTAATAAAGAGATCTGAGCTCCAAGCAGTATACAATTTATGAGTGCTTCTGAAATTTCCATCACACATGAAGGGAGCCCATTACATATCCAACATAAAACAAAAATGTCTTCTAACTGTACATAAAATAACAACTACTCTACCTGCTAGCTGATAGGAGTTTCCATGGAAACTGTCAGAAACGAGTTGTAGTGGTTATTGACAAAAATGGGATGAAAATGAGAGCTAAATTTACAAATTGGAATGGACTGTTAAATAGCACAGCTCTATTAATATTCGATTCTTGGTAATCTGATTCAAGCTAATGTTTCTTAATCAAATGGCTACTTTGAGGGTAAACAGAAAAATGAGAGAGATAAGTAACCATGTTTGCATGTATATAAGTCCATACTCTTTAATACACATCAGCAATATTGCAATAATAAAAGACATATTTTTAGGAAAGATAAATAAAATTTATTTAGCAACTACTAAATATCAAGTGTTTTACATATAATATCTTGTTTAATCCTCATAATAATCTCTCCACGTAGGCTTTGTTATCCTTATTTTTATAGAGCAGGAAGCTGAGTCTCAAAAGGATGTCAAGTAACTTGATCAAGATAAAATAGATAGTAAACAACAGAGCCATGATTAGATCCCGGTGTAACTGAACACAAAATGCATACTCTTTCATTAGGCTATTAAAGGGGGCAATGACCCACAAGAGTCCCGAAGCCTCCGGCCGATGGCCTCATCAGGTCACAAGAATCTTTCTGATTAGTTAACAGTTAAATTAGGCTAAAAACAATGCTGGTATATAAATGCCTAAAATGAATAACGTCAGAGATGCAAAACAAAAAGTTGAGTTTTGACCAGGAGATACAGGCACTGATATACTCATCAAATCAAATAAATAAAAGAAAATTAATCAAAGAATGTAAAAAGAAACAAGTAAAGGAAAAAACTCAAGTCACATGTTGAAACCCACTTTACCAGATGCTGATAAACATAGGGAGTCAAGATAGACATAAGCTGATGATTCATTTTAATAAGGAATAATTTCTTAACATATTTGTCATTTAAGAGTAAAGGCAAAAATGCCAAGCCGTTTACTACCTCATCACAATACACCACAACCATTACCCCAGATAGTTGAAATATAATGCCAAGGTGATCGTTAGAGCTGCTCAACTCTAACTTAATATATTGCATGTATAACCATAGTGGTCATATGAGAAATACAAGCAATCTGAGGTACTGAATGCCACATTCCTTCCCTAATAATTATTTAATTTATTTGGGCTGTTTAATTTCTTTATAAATTCACGGTCTTGTACATTTTACTCCAAGGTTCTTTAAAGAAAACCTGGATATCTAGATCTCCCTTTCAACTTAAGCTGTCAAAACATATTACAGTTAACCACAACACATACTAATACAGTATTAGTCAAAGCACAACTCAAGTACACACACATAGAAATGCAGGGCTCAAGCTAAATTCAATAAACAGTAGAAACAAAGAAAAAATAAAAAGCATAAACATCCAGGAGGAATAAAGAAGGTTAAAATACATGAAACAAATCAGGTATGTTGAAAACTAATTTTTGGCAATATTAGATGGTTTCTAGCCAAAAGTACCAGTAAAAAGTTCAGCTGTGAACCCAGGACATGCTTTAAAATTATCGTTAAATGAAATCAAGCAAGAAAACACTCTCATACAAAGATAATGCCCAGGGAACTACAATAGAGGAAAGAAAATCATTTCCAACATAAATGCAGTATTTCTAAATTAGTAAATAAATTATAAATACAAACCACTTGGGTATTTATTATTTTAACAGATAAAACTTTTAAGTATTTCTTTATAGTTCTGCTTAGGGGAACTTCCAAAAAAAGTATAAATATTGAAAGTAATTCATAAAGAATCATTCTTTAAAATGAATTACAACCCCGAAGTTTGGTATTTTTCTATTTTGTTTCTTGGTGCATTCAATTTCAACTTAATGGCATGGTACTAGAAAAGTTTTTTGTATATGCCTTCAAACACTCGATGTAATATTAAAGCACAGTTCTTAAGTTTAGAAATTTCCAGTACTATTAATGCATAAAAGTATATCTTAACATTCTATTTCCCCATTCCTACTGAATGACTTAGTTAGTGCTGAAAACCCAACAAACACTTAGCAGGAAAGCCAAGACAGAACACAAAGCCTGGTGCTTATAAAGAAAGAAAACGCAGTCCAGAGATATATGTTCTCTTGTTCCTTTAGTTCAAAAGTACTATCAGAAATCAATTGGCATTGTTTCATATAATATTTTGTTATTTAGCTGATGACAACTAAAGACAGGAATTATTTTTATTCCTTAAAGTGTAAGTTTTGTTTTCTCCTGTTTGATTCTTCCTTAGGCTGTTTCCTATTTCTTTTCTTCAAGATTTTCCTCCTCTATCTTGCCAAACAGGTATAAATAGAAATGAAGGGGGAACTACTTCTGAATGGCTATGGTGAAGCCAACGAGCTTTCACTCTCACTGTTTGGGAGTGCTCATCTTACATTTGCTGTTAATGACTCCTAAGGTTTGAATATTCTGTTTAAAACACATTAGAGACAAAGTAGCCTCTTACCAACAGGCTTCTTCCAGAGTGTTCTGACATATAACAGGTTTAAAATGGCGCAAGGTGGGTCAAAACATACAGAAAGGTCCTAAAGGCTGCTTCTGTCTTCATTTAAGCTATGTGGCCACTTAACAAAACTTGTTTCTTCTTCTGTAAAGTGAGACTCAATACATCCAAAGGCCTGGTTCCTGATGAGAATTATTTATGTCATTCCTGGGTCCGTGAACCACACAGAAATTGTTTTTAAAATCATGTGCACTCTTCTGAGGAGCAATTCCACAGCTTTAATCTAGCTCTCAAAGCGGTACATCAGCACAACAGTCTAAGAGCCACTGTGCCAACATCTACTCCAGCCCTTACACCAAGAAGCCACAGGATAAAGCACAAAGCACATGGCCTTAGAACAGTCTCAGGACCAGGGGCAAGTGTTCTTCCAATCTGTGAAAACATATATGATAATACCTACCCCATAGGGAGTTGACGAAGAGTAGATAAGTGGGATGTTGACCAAAAATTTCTAATACATAAAATTTACTTCCATTATGAAAGAAGACAAAAATCATTTAAGAAGATAACATATGTACCCATTTTAAAATTGAGGCTCCCATACACTAAGGAACTGCCCCTAGTGAAACAGCTTACAAATGTCCACTCTCTGTCCTCATGCCCCACACAACAAAAAACACAGTCCACATTCCAAACAATGCAAACCCAAGGCTAACACTAGCAGAAATGGTGGTCAGGCCTGGGCTCACCAACGAGGAAATAAAACCAATCTGATATGTTATGGTAACATCAACCTTCAGAAACACAGGTATTTAAAATTACCAAGTGACCCTTTTGGGGTCTACACACTTACCAGACCTTAAGAAAGCTGGTGAAGAGGAGACGACTGCGTCAGGTGAGCTGGCCATTTCAAATTGTTGACTCTAATCATAAGCGTTGCAGGCTAAACTACAGCAATTTTAAAACTGGTTAGTGAAGGTTAGAAGCAATCAATGTTAGATTAATTGAAAGCAGTGTGAGCAGTTATTAACATGATGCAGTATGCAACAAAGGCAGTAATTGAGGATCATTATAATTTTATTTTCTCTTTTATGACTTGAAAATTTGATTTTCTTTGATTTGACAAATTATATCTGCTTATATGGATGAAGCAGGAAATATATAATATCCACTTATTAAACATTACGTAAGAGTAGTATCCTCTAATGTGCAGTGAAGTGATCATGTTACTATGTAACAATGCTCAGAACCCTGCAGAGGAGTCTGTACCCAGTCAGGTTAGTCCACTTTCAAACAAACCTCCGTTTATATATTCTTTTCAAAGTAACAAACAGAATCAAGTTGATTGTTTTTAATGACACAGGAAGTAAATGATTCGCTCAAGAAATTTTATCGCCTATACTTCATAAGGTTTTCATAAGAATCTAAACCTCAAACATAACTATGAATTTGGAGGAATGACTTCAACTGGCATCCCTTTTACTACTACGATGTAAACATATAGAATATTCAACATTGATAATATGCATTTAACTACTTTGCAAATGAAACTGGATTTAAGTAACTGCATTCAACAACAGTTAAAACTTAAATTTTTTCTCAGTTAAGAAAAGAGAAGTAGTTTTCAAAGCTTACTGTCATGACATGCATTTCAGAAAAAAACAAAGAATGAAGAAGAAAAACTCTATGTGCTTGATAAAAGAAAAGAGAAATGTTGCAAAAATATACGTTGGGAGCAGCGCTCAGTTTCCTGTAAGAAAACTCTGGTTACTCTCTTTGTCCAGACATAATTAATCCAGTAACAATTTTTATAGCCCTGATAGCCACATTGTTAGTAGCCAACTCAATGTTTCCATATCAAACACAAAAAAAATTTAAGAAAAAGTGTGAAACAAAAATATATGTGACTATTCCAAGTAACTATTGGTTTTAAGATGTACTAAGGACTGCTTTTGTTAAAGTAAAATTCTGTCATACTCTGTAGGTGGTAGTTTTACTATAAGACTAAGTAAATAAATGCAGAACTTCTTTTAAGGTATAAAAACCATGAAATTGGCAACAAAGATTGGGTATGTGATTTATGAAATTAGATACTTTCTCCAATTAAAAAAAAAAGTCGATATGCACAACGTACAACTAAGACCTTCATAAATAAGGAAAGCCCAAAACATAATGGGGGCACGTTAGCTGAGGAAAAAAAAAAAATCTCTTAATGCCAACTCAAATGCAGAGTTAATTTTCGCAGGCAATGCCTTCCATGTCCCCCAATAATAACATATAGTTCTCCAATCCTTTAAAAGGGAAAGTCCTTATTTGGCTTGTCATTCCACCACCTTTCCTGTCTATAGGCACACTTTTTGTTCAAGACTATATCCAGCCAGCCAGGAATAAGGGAAGTTTCAATACCAGCTCCCGGAGGAGTCAGCAGCCACAAGTGTTAACTTGAAAGTCATGATGGAGCAATTTGAACAAGTCAGTTCAGGACACTTGAACTGTTATAACCGCCTGCACTGGTGTCTTCTGACCTTCCTGGCCATGCTTGGGAGCCACAAGTGGAAACTAAGCGACCTCGGGCCACGTGGCCAGGGAAGAAGACTGCTTCCTTCTGAGCCCTAACTCCGCTCTGCTTGACCCACTTCGCGACCTGAGGCCTTGTCTCTCTGTTTCTGCTACAGCAGGGAGCTACAGGGAAATGTAACAGGGGATACACGACATAAGGCAACGAGCAGCCGCCGGCTTTCTAGGGTCAGATCATAGTCCCATTTGACTCGATCTGATGAAGCTATCGGACTTGTACAGAGGAACACGCATAAGGAGGACGCACTCTCCCAGGAATGCGTCGCCGCCTGATTTCTAAGGGGAAAGACTCCGAGCAAAGTTGGGACCGCCTCCTACTTTCTGAGGGGTACACACACAAAATAGAGCTGGAGGACACACAGAGTGGAGTTGGGTCAGCCATCTGATTTTTAGAAATAAAGGGGAGATATCTGGAGCCAGGCCGGGGCCGCCGCCTGCTTTCTAAGGAAAAATACGAGGGGCACAGGTTCATTTCCAGGACCCCCACCTGCCTCCCGCCCAAGGTACTTGAGGGGTAGAGGGCGGCGCCCCAGCCAGCCAAACCTGAGCGCTTGACCCGAGCCCTTCGCTCCAAGACCTTCCAGCTCACTTCGGTCAGGAGTCCCGCCGCCCCCGCCATCGCCCCGGCAGCCGCCTTGGCCCCCGCCCCCGCGGCTGCCTGTCACCACCGCCCTCCCGGCCCCGCCCTCCGCGCGACACTGTCGAGAGGCGCGCCGGCCGGAAGTGAGCGCGAAAGCGAATTTGACCCTGGCTCCACGGCCTCTCTAGCGTCAGAAGAGCGGTCCCAGGAGAGAGAGAGACTGGGGCCGGCGGCGGCGCGTACGCGCACCGGGCTGAGCGCCTTTTCTCTCAGCCGCGGCGCCGTGCTTTGCGGCTGCCGTCAAGCGCGGCGCGGGCGGCGGGCGGCGCCGAGGGGCGGCCATGGCGGCGGCGGGCCGGCTGCCGGGGGCCTGGGCGCTGCTGGCGCCGCTCCTTGCGGGGCTCGCGCTGCTGGGAGTCGGGCCGGCCCCGGCGCGGGCGCTGCACAACGTCACAGGCGAGCTCTTCGGGGCCGAGGCCTGGGGCACCCTGGCGGCCTTCGGAGACCTCAACTCCGACAAGCAGACGGACCTCTTCGTGCTGCGGGAAAGTCAGTGCTCGCCGGGCCCTCCCTCTGTCCGTGTGCCCCTCCCGGTGTTCCCCGCACCCCTTGCCCCGGTAGCCGGTCCTCCGGAATTTCCCGGTCCTTTTCTCGCAGCCCTGTGACCTTTCCTTTATCTCCGGCATTCTTGACAGCTTGCCCCTTTTCTCCACCTTTTCCAACCTCAGGTCCTGACCTGGCCACCTTAGAGTTTGACTTACCCCCAAAAGCCATGACAGCACCCCAGTTTTTTCCCAGAGAATCCCGCTGCTTTCACCCACGCACCACCTCCTCCCGGTGGAATCACCTGCCATCCCAAGTCCTTTCTGATTCCCAGAAGTCTTTGTAGCTTGCCTCCACGTTCTCTCCCAAGGCCTTTTCTTTTTCTTCTGCTTTACTTCAATCTTCCTTCCCCTTCGATGAACAGGAAAACATGCAGCTTGATAGTTTCTTCTCATAGGGAACTTCTCCTTGCCTCCCCACTTGCCTAATTTACCCTCCCCTCCTTTTGTCAGGGCACCGGCTTTCTTTGAAGCTACTGTGCCCTTCCAAGGCCCTAAACACTAAACAGCTCACGCAAGCATTTTGCAGGGACCACTGATAAACCCAGAGCCTCTTGAAGAGGCATTCTCAAACAGCAGACTCTCCTCCCTCCTGAATTGCCTATTCTTTTGTGTACACCTTCCTCACCTTGGTCACCACCCTAGTCCTCCAGATCTCTGCTTTCTTTGCCAATTTTTGGTTCTTGGAAGTTCTTTGCTTTGACCATGACTAAACTAATCTTAGGTGGTCTTGATGCTGATAGTGGGCATTAGGGGGTCTTAGCATTCTGGAGTACCCACAGAAGTAGAGGCTCCTTTAAAGGTCAAGGCCATGAAGGAAGAAGAGGAAGTGTAAAGCAGACTCAGAGCTTGACTGATAGAATCCTGACCCAGACTTCTTAGGGCCCTTGCCAGGACCCCAGAGCCTCTTGTGGACCCAGGATATTTTCCCAATCTTTGTATGATTCCCCATTTTGCAGCATACTGCCAAACCTGTAGCTACTCCATCCAAACTGGGTACAGAGAATCTCCTTGACTTTAAAGATGGCCTGTGTTTGATTGAACAATTTCAAAGGTCATTCCAATGAGTGCTAATTGAACTTCAACAGTGCATTAACCTGGGGGATGGTTCCATAGGAGCCACAGGAGGAGTGTCTTGGAGGATTCAGCATTTTCTGCTTGCATGCTTTTGTCCTTGTCATCAGATGTGTACAGTGGGAGTTCCTGCATCCTTGGTGTGATGCATCTGTGTGATGAACTAAACAGCCTTATAAGGGGCAGCGTTAGCTTTAGGGAAGACAAGGCTTGACATGTAGTTTCAAGGCATGTTCTTTATATGGTTCTTTTAAGTCAGCTACTCTGACTCATGGCAGAATCCACACACATTGGCTTCAGTCTGTCTTGATCAACTACATTTTTCCATGTTGATCTTTCTTATTTCTCTGCTGCTTTGAACATTGAACTTGTGATATACAGTTAGCTGGTGGGACTATTTTTGAGCAGGCAGAAGAACTGGGGTAGAGTAAAAGTTTTCTTGTTGATACCAGTGCACAGAAGGCTTCTCGTAACCACCGATTGGATGTCTAACCAGGAAACATTTTTCTGATATCATATATTTGTTTCTTTTAGGAAATGATTTAATCGTCTTTTTGGCAGACCAGAATGCACCTTATTTTAAACCTAAAGTAAAGGTATCCTTGAAGTAAGTACAAATAGATTTGTTTCTGTAAAACCTTAGTCATTAGCACGATAATTGATATGCAATAGCTGGTTGGATTGTCTCTGAAATCAATTTTACCTGTGTTATTGTAACACAAAACCATTACCTAGGAGGTATGAGTAGCAAGTGATTTGTTAGGAAAAATAGTGAAAGTACCAGAGTTTAAAAATGATTTATTTTTAAATAAATAAATTTGAGTGGAATCGGGTCTGGTCCTGTATAAACACTTCATTTCCTTGCAGTCTAATACGCTTTCTTGAATGTGTTGGAAGCAGGTCACTCTCAGGAGGCTCATGTCAACCATGTGTTGCAGTGGGGAACCTAGTTTGCAGTGGGGAAAAGATCAGGGACCTCTGTTCTAATGTTTTTGTTTATTAACTGATAGCTGTTGAGTTTTTAAGGTTGATTTTGAAGGAATTCTAATCAAGTTTTTGAAATTATCTGAATTTTTATAATATTGTTCAAATAATAGGTCTTTTTTTCTAAAATATGGTTGTAATTGCACAAAAGAGTGACCCGCCCAGTGATAGTGAGGCAACACAGTATTGAAACTACAAGAAGCAAGAATTGATTGCTGTCTAAATTCAAAAAGGATGGGTCAGTGCAGGCCAAAGTGGCAGCTTCCAGGGAGTCATAGAACTTGAGCTTGACCTTAGTATGAGCAAAATTTAGGTGAAGCTGTCAAGTTTGGGGACACGGCATTTGTAAGAGATGACAGTAAAAACAGCATGTTGTTAAAAGAAGGGGAAAGATCTGCCTGACAGAAGTGGAAGGTACATTTTGGATAATTGTGCACTAGGAGGATGTGATCAGGGCAGACTGGGAGCATTCATAAATATCAGAAGAAGTTTGAACTCAGTCCCATGAGAAAAGGGGTCTTTTTGCAAAGGAAAGATGATGAAAACAAGATTTTAAGATAATAGTGGGAAGTTGTATAGGTAGGGTTGGGCCAGATTGTGTAGAGCTGTGAATGTCTTTGTAAAGAATCCAGAGCTGAGATTCAGGAGACCTGGGTTCCAGTCTGGACTGTGCTCACTGGCTAATGGTAATCTTGGGCAAATTAGCTCGTCTTTATAGATCTTTGTGCTCAGCACATAATTAATACTGTACATGCTCAATAATTATTCATTGAAAAAAAAGAAAACAGTATTTTAAATAGATCTACTTGTTAACAATGTGCAGAATGAGTTGGTATGTAGAAAATCAAAGACTTTCCTAAGGAAACTGTTTTTTAGAAGTCATTATGTGGCCTAATTAGTGCTCAAACTATAATATTTTATGTCAACTCAAACTTGTGAAAAAAATGGACTTGAATTAGAACATTGAGAAGAAAGTTATAAGTAGATGAATAGGAACTTATCCCTCTTGAGAAATGTTTCTGGGTACTGGATGTCAGCATGCTTGAGTGGGGAAGGAACAAAAATTGATAAATATACACAAGAAATGAACTAACTGCCTAGAAGTGATTTCTGTTGGAAGATTAGAAGGAAATTTAAAGGCTGTAAGAAAGGGCTTGGGTTCTGCTAAGTTAAAACAAAAATCACAATTTCTCTTTTTTGATTAATGAAATGTTAATTGTTTATGTACTTTTAAAATTTAGAAACTCTTGTCTGTATTTTAATTTAGAGTATTTTTCAAAGTAAAAATAACTATCCTTCACCCTTTTCCTCCCTTCTTCCCCTGTTTTCTCTCTCAGATGCACCCACTTTTAAAACTTTTAGTTGTTTCTTCTAGTGTTTATATACATATTTTAAAATATTTACTCTGAAATTTCTTGAGTTATGTTTTAATGTTCATCTTTTGGATTTTTTGACAGCATAGGTAAGAATTTAGCATCTTTATAATTATGTCATAATTTTTAGTTAAATCAGTAATCATTGTTTACATTTCAACCATGTGGTTTCTATGTACTTCAGAACCAAGCAGTGTACAATATTTCATTTCTTCTACAGCTTACCCCCAGAGTAAGTGATTACTTTTTAAAAAATAGATTGAATAGTTTTCTGTGTCCATATTCTTAATGTCATTGTAGCTGTTCCATCATAATGGCCATAAACCTATCATGCATTTTTGTTTTCTGCATTGGGTCCTCTGCATTCCTACCCAATCTTGATTCGTTCTCCAGGCCTTCTGCACTTACTGTTGGGGCTTCCCCTTTGCTGTTCTTTGCCCAAAACCTGTTTCTTGGATCTTGTGCCATGTTTGTCTTTATTTCCTCGTTTACTTCACTGGAGTGCATCCTTCAAGAAATTCCTGAGAACGGATACATGGTAGATACTTGCATGTCCAAAACTTTTTCTACCTGCTCTTAACACTTTAGTTAGCTATTGTCTTCTAACTTCATGGGTTGCTGTTTTAAAATTCAATCCTTTTTCTCCTAATCCTTAACTGTAACTTGTTTTATTTTAATTTTGGAAGCTATAGTCTCTTCCTTATCCATTTTGCTTTGATTTCATGATGATTTGCTTTGGTGTAGATTACTTTTCACTTACTGTGCTGGAAGTTAGGTGGGCCCTTTCAAGTTGGAGGCCTCTATTCTTGGGAGCTTTTTGAAATATTCTTATTTCTTTGATAATTTTTTGTTTTTTTCCCTTTCAGGAATTCCTATCAGTTGGTTATTGGTCTGCCTGGGTTCATCTTTTATTCCTTTATCTTATCTGGGTTTTGGGGGTTTTATTTTTTGTCATTTTGTTTTATTTTCCTTTCCAGGAGGTTTTCTCAACTTTATCCTCTAAGCCTTTATTAAATTGTTTTTTGTTAGCCATCATATTTTTAATTTTCAATGTTTTCTTTATTCTCTTACTGGTGTTTACTCCTAACATGTTATTCTTTTTTTTTTATGAACATATTTTCTTCTCTTGCCTCAAGTATAATTTTGAAGTTTTTTTTGTTTCTTCCATTAGCTGTGTTCTCTTCAGCTTCCTCATTGCTGCTTGTTTTTGCTTTCTTTACTATTCATATTTTCTTTAAGGGCAGGTGTCTATTCATATTTATAAGGCACTAAAGAGCTTATTGGAAACATTTTCCTGGTAGGACCTGTCTACCATCTCTTGCCTGTGTGTATGTTCCTGGCTGGCTGGCATTAGAGGAATAGGGAAGAGCTGGGGGCAAGGGTCCCTTTGGTAGACTTTCCATTAGCTTTCTGTTTTTAGCATAAGGCCCAAATCTTACATGCTGCTGTAACTTAAATCCTGAATGCCTGAGATTTTCCATAAATAAACCACTTACTTGGTTCTTGCCTTGCTGAGTGTGAGGGAAAAGGGACTACCACTGATGCATTTAGAAAATAATTATCCATAGTCTAATTGGAAGTTTGCTGTCTTGATATTTGCTCTAAGTAGAATTAAATGTAAAATGAATTTAAGGCCTATTGTTTTGGTTGGGTCACTCAGACAGCATGACAAAACTCTAAGATGTTAAGTTTTCAAGGTTAATTTTAATAATTTTAGAATTTTATTATTAAAAATATAAAATTAGGTATATATGTACGTATAGCCCATTGATTGCCCATTGGTAAAACCTTGTTATCCATTGTGAATCTCTATGAGCTTTCAGAAGTAAAAAGTGATTATTTAATTTTCGCTATAAATTTTGAATTTGCATTAAAATCCAAATTAAATATTTTATAAATAATATCTTTTAATTGACAAAATCACAGTGATATTCCTTGCTGTTTTAGCAATTAATTATGATGAGCCTCTATTTATTTTAAACACCATCCAAATGTCTTGGTGTCCTTGACAAAGGAACTAAATAAAAAGATTATATTAGGAAGACAAGTTTTCTCTTGATATATTTCAGATTTATCTTGCTTCTTAAGACTATTCTGCGTTTATTCTGAACTCTTTTGTAGACCAAAGAGATATAAATACATGAGGGATGATGAGATATTAGTGAAGAGGAGATTAATCAGTTCTGTGAAATTTTAGATTTTCAATTAAAATATTTTCATAAAGTAGAAATATAGAGATGTACTTTTTATTATAACTTATCTGGATATTTTTAAATGCTTATTTCTTTTAGGAATCACAGTGCATTGATAACAAGTGTAGTCCCTGGGGATTATGATGGAGATTCACAAATGGATGTCCTTCTGACATACCTTCCCAAAAATCATGCCACTGGTGAATTAGGAGCTGTTATCTTCTGGGGACAAAATCAAACATTAGGTGAATTTGTTTTTGTTTTAAGAGTTTTTAATATTTATCATTGGATATGAGAGGCAAATGTAACTAAATATTATTCTGAAATCAGTTCAAAAATACTACTCTTGGGTGTCAGTAATTGTAAGAACTTTTTTTTAAGAGATGAGTTCTGACTCTGTTGTCCAGGCTGGAGAGCTATAGCATGATCGTAGCTTACTGTAACCTTGAACTCGTGGACTTAAGTGATCCTTCTGCCTCAGCCTCCAGGGTAGCTGGGACTACAGGCCACCATGCCCACCTAATTTTTAAATTTTTTTGTAAAGACAGAGTTTCACTGTGTTGCCCAAGCTGATCTGGAACTCCTGGCCTCAAGCTACCCTCTCACCTTGACATCCCAAAGCACTGGGATTATAGGTGTGAGCCACCTCACCTGGTCTGTAAAAACTTTTCTTAAAAGTTCATTTTCTGATTTTTATTTTAAACCCAGAACTGGTCTGGTGTGAATTCCAGGGAACAAAATCCACTCTTGCTAGCTTTAAGAAAAGACGATTTATTAAAGGGTTTTAATGGCTTACAGAATCATTGGGAAGGCTAAAGAACAAACTGTAGGTTGAGCTTTCATGAACAATCCCCAGAGGCGTCAAAGAAGGTATTGGCTCTCTTAGCTATCAGAAGTGGCCACTTGGGCAACAGCTGCCATAATGATGCTGCACCAGCTATGATTCTCACCAGCAAAACGGATGCTGTACCTGGTCCCTTGATTCCATGAGCAGGCACTGAGAGGGAAACAGCAGAGGCACAGCCTTTGTCTCACTCATGCCTTTGAAACTCACAGTGCATCTGTTTGGCAAGACTTAATTTTATTCAGCATCTCAGATACAAGGATATCTCGGAAATGTTATTTTTGTTTTCTAGTATCCTCAGTACAGGAAAGCACAAAAAAGTTGAAGCACAGGTTGAGAGTCAGTCTGCCATATCTAACCCTCTGAAACCTTCAAGTCTTACCTGAAAAGCCACTTAATTTTTTTTTTTTTTTTTTTTTCGTTTGAGGCAGAGTCTCACTCTGTCACCCGGCCTAGAGTGCCATGGCATCAGCGTAGCTCACAGCAACCTCAAACTCCTGGTCTCAAGGAATCCTCCCACCTTGGCCTCCCGGAGTGCTAGGATTACAGCCCTAAGCCACTGCCTCATCCAAAAGCCACTTAATTACACCTAAATAGACAGCTTTGCCCTTGGAGCCAGATTTCAGGGAGAGCAAATGCAGTTTTGTTTTTGATCACATTTGGGAATATAAGCAGTAATGTTGATAAATACTTTATATTCATTCAGTCAGTAAGTATTTAAAGAAGGAGTACCACATGCAAAAATGCTGCTTGTATTTAATCATGAACATTTTAGAGTCAGGAAGTTTTGCATATATTGATGTCTTTACACCAAAACCTTGTTCATTGTCAATTGCTCTAGTACTAAAGTGTATATAAAGACTCGGCTGAGAGACATTTAGATGGGAGCCTCAAAAGAAAGTTGTTGTAAAGTACATTCATTGTATAATAAAATGTGTCCTCCCAATATTTTATCTTTACAAGCTTGATGTCCATGTAAATTAGATTTACAGTGTATTATTAATGCTAATAGTTGGAATAATTTAGAGACAAATCTTGAAAAGAATAAAATAATATTTTTCCTAAGTGTAGATATCAAAAATAATATCAAAACCCTGTTAATTTATGTATATTTTATATATATATATATTTTTTCTCTTTCCAGATCCTAACAATATGACCATACTCAATAGGACTTTTCAAGATGAGCCACTGATTATGGAGTACGTATGTGCTTGCTTTTCTTGGGATGATTTTAAACTTAAACATAAAATAAAATCTTTCACATAGGAAACTACTTTGCTAAGTAGTATTGACACTAAATTCACTCTTTCTTAAAGCTGATAGGGGCCTAATATTATATTTATTTGCTATTATGGGGAAAAAAGAAAAATGAAATTTATTATTTTAGAAAAAGGAAGAGGCAGGGCACGGTGGTGCATTGCCTGTAATCCTAGCACTCTGGGAGGCCAAGACAGGAGGATTGCTTGAGCTCAGGAGTTCAAGACCAGCCTGAGTAAGAGTGAGACCGCCCCCCACCGCCCTACTAAAAATAGAAAAATTAGCAGGTGTCATGGCATGCACCTGTAGTTCTAGCTACTCAGGAGGCTGAGGCAGGAGGATCACTTGAGTCCAGGAATTTGAGGTTACAGTCAGCTACAGTGACACCACTGCACTTTGCCCAGGGTGACAGAGCAAGACTCTGTCTCAAACAAAAAAGAGAAAGAGAGAGAGATTACTGTTTTTGTTTCAGTAGCTTTGAATGCATCCATTATGGATCTATTTTGATGTTAGCCATGTCATTACTTAAAGAATTAAGATAGCTGTCTTGAGTAAAACTGTTATGTTTGATTGAAAGATATGAAAGATACAGGATTTGCCCCAGAAATTTAGAAAGATTTCCGTATTAAGGAGAAATTTCTGTTCTTTTTACAACTCTTCCTTTTTGTTATCATTTATAATCCAAATTTCTGACAGGGCATTTTGGTAATGAGGGAGACATCATTTTAGTTACTAACCCAAGTATGGCCACATTCTTGTTTCCAGTACTGCCTTTCTTACAGTTACTAAAGTCATAGTCATATAGCAGTAGGTCAGTGGCCATGAGAAGTGTGACGAGTAAGTCTATGGATTAATCTTCATAAGAGTGCTTGGCTTGATTTCTTTCATTTCTTAGTGTACTTTTTCATTGTTATAATATTTAGCAGTCAGAATGAATTATTTTATACCAGCTAGGGCTTATTTTTGTGGGTTATTTCTCCTAGGCCATCCAAATAAACAAGTTGGGTCATGATTCTGAAGTAAGTTTCTAGGAATTAGTGCTGTCTCCTTATCACTCAGTGATAGGCATGATGCAAAGATTCTAGACAACCTCAAAGTCTCTTAACAGAAGCTTATTTCTTGCTCACACTGCATGTCCAGTGTGGATCAGTGATAGGCTC
The DNA here is from genome assembly GCF_020740605.2 of Lemur catta. NCBI lineage: Eukaryota > Metazoa > Chordata > Mammalia > Primates > Lemuridae > Lemur > Lemur catta. The sequence goes on along the minus strand of NC_059147.1, from coordinate 3,657,833 downwards.
TGCTCTGTGCTTTACTCAGTCAGGTCTTCAGAGGCCCCACCGTCTTTGGAACTGGACCATCTGAAACACTAGTTCTTCCCATTGCCACCGCAGGCTCAGAGAGGGCTAGAGGGCCCAGCAACAGAAATTAAACACTTTGGCCTGAAAGTGACACATGTCACTTGTGTTGACATTTCACTGACTATAACTAGATACTGGTGAGCCTTGTAATCTCTACCACACCTCCTCGAAGTTATTTTTGCTTTCAAAGTAAGTTAGAAGTGAGAATTCAATAAAATAGCTGCTTATTATTTTGTTTTCTTTTCAGCTTCAATGGTGATCTTATTCCTGATGTATTCGGTATTACAAATGAATCCAGCCAGCCACAGATACTGTTAGGAGGGTGAGTAAATATGATTATAGCCATGTAATTAATTATATGTATTGTTGCTACTGTAGAGACTGTGTGTCTATACGAATGGGTTGTTCAAACCATTGGAGAACAGCCAACTCATTGGAAATCATTGTTCTTAAAAGATTTTTAAAAGGGCATTTGGTCAACATATAAGCTTTCTCAGACAGTTTGGATTTGATCTGCAACTGCTTTCTAAGAGCCAGATTAGTCTCTTTATTCCCCTGGAAATTAGACATTCAAATTTTACAGATTCCAACTTAAATATTGGTTCATTAGATGTTTTTGAAATGAATGGGTTTAATCTCAATAAGATAGGTAGCTGCTGTCCTGATTGGATCCTCCACCAGATTCATGTTAGCTCCCAGACTTTAATTGATAAGCTTTGTTTCTTCTTTCTGTCATTTGTTCAGTGAGCAATCAATTACCTAAAATTGGCCAGGCATGGTTGCTCACGCCTGTAATCCTAGCACTCCGGAGGATTGCTTGAGGTCACAAGTTCGAAACCAGCCTGAGCCCTGAGCAAGGGCGAAACCCCATCTCTGCTAAAAATAGAAAAATTAGCCGGGCATGGTGGCACATGCCTGTAGTCCCAGCTACTCGGGAGGCTGAGGCAGGAGAATCACTTGAGCCCAGGAATGTGAGGTTGCTGTGAGCTACAATGATGCCACTGCACTTTACCCAGGGTGACAGAGCAAGACTCTGTTTCAGAAAAAACAAATAATAATACTAATTGCCTGAAATTATAAGCATTCCTCCTCTAAGCTCTAGAAACTTCAGTATATACTTTATTCCTGACCAATCTGTATGCCGGGCCTTTCTTACTTATCCAAGCATGCAATTGTTAGGAAAAACTGCCTGAAATCTTGCAATTCAATGATCTCTGTTATAATTCCTCTGGAACCAAATAGAACTGTCCTCTTACCACAAGAATTCATGATAGTAAGATACTTTTCATGAGATACCTCATGTGGTTGATTTTTTTCCTGTATCTGAAAGTTAGTTCAAGAGTACAGAACACATTTATTTACTTTTTTGACCTTCCAGAAAGTACCGATAACCACCTTTATCAATGTCTTCCCTGGCTACTTGGAAACCTAAGGAGCCTTCTCTCTGTGTTTTGTAGAAGTCGTTTGTTTTATGATTGGTTTCTGAAATGTGCTTCACAGGCATACGGATGAGTAAATTGTCAAAATTTAGGTATTCTCCCATCCAAGTACTAACCAGGCCCAGCGCTGCTTAGCTTCTGACATCAGAAGAGATTGGGCGTGGTATGGCCGTGGACAAAATTTAAGGTATTCTGAAGAGATACATTTCCTATCACTTGTTCAGAAAGTTTTCAATAAAGGATATGGGTATTTTGATGCTAGTCATGATGAACATTGAAAGAATTACTATGAATCTTGAATGAGAAACTTGTTTTTTCGCCCAAAATATTGGAAAGAGAGTAGAGTTTTGCTTTAGAGACAATTTGAATGGAAATCCTGTCTGCCTTATTAGCTGCGTCTGGGAGGAAGGGAGTTCAGGTGGGGTGTGGGGAACACACAGGCCACGCCGCTCCAAGCATGGCAAGCTGGGCCTGCTCAGGACATCGTGTCCTTTCTTCTCCTCCCTTCATGGTAGGCATGTGATTGAGAATGTGACGGTAACTTCTAGCCTGGTTGATTTCATGGTAACTCCACATTAGTCAAAGAAATAATTGGAATATCTTTAATCTGTTACAGTTTGACCTTTAGAAATTAAAACGTGTGAAACAGCTATTGTTAACAATTCAAAAAGTAAAACTTTTAATATCCTTCTGGATTTTTTATTTAATCTACAAGAAAACTATTTAGAGTTTCGTATGATAGTGTTATAGCTTATTTGTTCTGAATTCTATGTTAGATTTTTTTCTCTGCTTCTTCAAAAAATATAGCTTTTAAAACTTATGCTTAAAGACATGTTTGTTTACATTTTTTATACATTATATTCTGATATATTCCAATACACCGGAGTAATACTCTGGTATTTTATGATATCTCATTTAAACTTCAGTTACAGATTAAACAATAGTAAGTGACGAGTTTGAATCCAAGTTTTGTCCTGATGTGAATTTAAAGAATGAAGTTATATAAATTGACAAAAAAGAATTTCTGTCAGCATCATTGTTAGGGTGACTGTAACCTAGCAGTATCATGTTTCAGATGACAGAAAGCTGAATATGTCCCAATGGGACCAAGCATTAATATATTACTAAAATAAGAAAAATATGTCTAAGCCATATCAGTTTTATAAACAAGAGACATTCCATAGGTGCATAAGTGACAAAGCCATCAGCCTTGACATTTTGGACTATTCATATGACCTTGATTGGTAGCCCAGTCTTATCTATCAAGAAATCTACCTTTTACCACTTAAATTTTGTGCTGTATGGGTAGGCCAGACTCATGATTATCTTAAAGTTAATAAAATTTGGCTAGCACTTTAGTTTTATGGGAAAGTTGCAAAGATCTTTATATAGAGTATAGATTGTACCTTCTGTATCTTCTGTAGGATTGTACCTGAAAGCCCATGGCTGTAATCTGGCCTGGTGCTGATGTGGAAGTATGAGATTGCCCACAGATAAAATTAGCACAACCAGTTTGGCTATAAAAAAGGTTCACATGGTCTGTCCAAGCAGGGAATGGAAACAGGCAGAAGAATCCCTTGTAATTGGTACAGTAGGGGTTATCTGACAGGAACAGGAAGGGTGCTAAATCTACTGAGGTGCAGGAGATAATTGAAACACATTAAATGGTCAAAGGTGAGGCTTCAGTTTGTGCCTCAACTTCACTTTATAATGACTTGAAATAATTTAATAATGTGCCACATTACTGAGAAATAACACCTCGCTATTAAGTGTTAGAGCAGCTTCTGCAGTGATGTGAGGTTATGGTTAATGAGCATTTTCTTTAAGAGGGCATTTGAATCTGATGTTGCCTGAGCATTTAGAATATTGTTTTAGTATTGAAGTGAAAACCCTTGTACCTGTAATTTTAATCAAAGCCAAATATAATGTTGTTCTGTTCACATTTTCTATGACTCACATACTGAGTTCAAACACATTTCTAGGTCAGGCCCAAGTTGTATACTTGGGGATATTAATGTAGGTATGTGACAGATACATACTTTGCCGTATTATACTGTTTTCTCGACAAGCAATTGCATGAAAGATTTGAATGTAATATTAGTGGCCAGGAAAGCAGTCATTTTTAACTGTTAGTTGTGTGGGTGGGATTTTCCCTTCATTATCAGGAAAAAATGTATCTTCTATTTGAATATAGTCAGTTATAGTCAATCCAGAAGGAATAAATTCCTATTTTTCCATCTAACCTTTCATCTTATCTCACATTATAACCATTGACTGATTTATTAAATCATTCTTCATTTTTACTGCGGATTTTGTTTGCTGATGCATTACAGAAAACATAAATATTTGTCTTAATGAAATAATATATTGTATCACTTAAATTTATTGTTTAGAAGGAATGTGAAAATTATGATATTTTAGCACAAAATAAAACCAAATAATCCTCAAGGTAGCTTTTAACTTTGTAATCAGCGTTAATACTCATAATCCTAGCGAAGAAAAGGTGGCTTTGAAATTCATGTTTTCTTCAGCCCCTCCCCTTCTCACCCCACACACTGTTTATATTTTTAACACTGTTGTTCAAAAGGAATCCATTAGAACTTGAGAAGTTGGTTTTTTATCAGTAATTCCATAGAAACATTACCTCAGTTTTCTAATTCTTCTCTTTTCCTAAAGAAACTTTGCTATCGGAAATGAATTCATTTCTTTTCCCAATGTTTCTCACCCAAACCTTTGTCTTTGCAAAATTAAACCACAGAAATAGTGAAAAGCTTTTAGCAGATGACTTAAAATTTTATATGCTGTGATTATTTCAAGGGGCATGTTATAGTTTCTTAAGGATTCATAATTTTATTTCCTGGAGTCCCACTAGATGCTTTTGAGGGATCAATTAAAAGACCTAAGATTCCCTGGTAATTTATCATACTGCATTATTTTAGGTTCTGTTTGGTAGTGTTATATTTAAGTGAAATTTTGTTTGTTTTTGAGTAAATTGTTTAAGTTCTCAAAATTTACTCACCTTGCTTTAAGTTAAATCTTAATAATTTTGAATGTATATTTGTAGTAATTGTTTAGAAAGATATTAACTTCTCTTAAGAAAATCACAGTTTTATAATTTCTGTTTAAAAAACTTTATGGCAACATTTCATCATGACCATAGTAACTAATGATATTTAATGCATTAACTGCCATGTGAGTTTTTTTAACTCATGCTATTAATAGTTTTGAGCCTGGGGCCTCGTAAAGCATATGTAACTCACGTGTCTCTTTACCTTAGGAGCCACATGAACTATTTTTCAAGTAGCATATAACTCACGCACAGAAAACAATTAAAAATAACAAATTTATCCTTAAATTAGAAAGGATTCTTTTTTTTTCTAAGTTTTTATTCTATTTTATTAATAAAACACCATGGCCCCAGGGAAAAATTTTTTTTTCTAGTGTGGCAGTCAATGTGTTAAAACAATGTCTTGAATTCAGCATATTTTATTGGCATATATCAGAATTTTGTTTTCTCATTTGAGAGGAAACATTTTGTTTTATTTCGTTGCATTTGCATATGTATCGAAAAAAGTCAGTTTTAAAACTAGTGTAGTTAGAAAAACCATGTTGTATACAGCAGACTTTAAAATTAGTATATATTTCAATTTAGGGTAGATTGTATCAGAATTATTTATAATTTCTGAAAATATAGATTAAGTCCTTTCATTGGATTCTGGTTTTTTATTTTTTTTTAAAGTTTATACATTGAAAATGCCCTGCAAATAGTTGATTTTAAATAATCTGGAGGCCTAAGCTCTGAGCTCCAGTTCTGAGTGAGTTCCACAGCAGTCCTGAATGGAGATGAGTGTTTAACTGGGAGGCATACGCTTCTTTTCATACTGTGTGATCGTCTGTTGTATTTGCCTGTCCTAGGAGCTAGTGCTGCTAGGCATGACTCTTAGGTGTGGTATTACTGTTGCACCCTCTATGGAAGTAGTAATATTGGGGCAAAATAAAGATATAGCCAAAAGAAATCTCCATGTTTTCTATTATTTATATAAGACATTATTGCTGAGAAGTCCTTAAGATTTTCTGGTCCCATACCTTCAAGTTCTAATTGAGGCCCAGAGTGAGTGAGTAATTCATCAGGAATTTAATCCTCCTTTTTCCACTTTTCTCCTACTCCTCCTCATGCCCCTCCAGAGGAAGCATACCATGAGATTGCACAGCTTATCTGTTCTCTGTGAGGCTTAGAGTTGGACGGGGCATGAAGAGAAGGAGAATCCCAAGCCTATTTGCTTTTGTTTGTTTGTTTGTTTAATATTTCCCAAGTAATTCTGGGGCTGGCTCTTTACATCAGTTGTCTCATTTTGTGTTCTCACAACAGATAGCTTGTGTGGGTAACAATGACTAAAGAGGCTAATTCAAAGGTTCAGTGACTACTACAAGCTCACAACATCTAAATAAATGGCAAATGTGGGAATTGAGTCTTGATCTTCTAAGTTCTAAAAGCCTATGCTCTTGCCTTCATTCCTGTACAATCATTGCCATCTTTATAGTCACCAGGGGTCTTTGGTGGTACTCCTTCATGTGGCCTCCCTCTCTCCATGGCTAGCTTGGACTTCCTTGCAGCATGATGACTGTTTTCCAATAAGGAGCATTCCAAGAAGTATAGGCAGAAACTGCAGGTCACTTAAGAAGTTAAACAGCCTCACTTCTGGGCTAAAGTTTGGTAGAGTTAGAAGATTGTAGACTCTGCCTCTTAATATAGGCATGGCAAAATTGAATGCAAAAGCGCATGTGAGATGGGAAATAATGTGGCCATCTTTGGAAACACAACACAGTAGCCTGTGTTTATTCTCTTTATCATAAGTAAAGACTTGGAAAGGAATATAGAAGCATAGATCATTTTAAGCAAATCACCTTCTAAAACCTCAGGTTTCACAGGTGTTGTTACCTAAAATTGATATGCCTGAGAATGTATCTGTTTTCACTGTCATTTTCTCCTTCACAAGAAAATGCCATATTCCTTACCCTTCCTAAATCTTACTAATGATTCATTTCCTGGGGAGTAAAAACCCACAGGTACCAAACACAGGGGAAATCTCCTTTTGTGATTAATTAAGATATCCCAAATTAATAGAACTTGCAGTTTTTCTCTTTCTTACACATATTTCTCTTAACATGAAGCTTAGATGCGAAAGCAGGCATTAAAGTGGTCTACATTGATACATTCTGAATTCAGATGTGCCAGAGTGGGGTTGTGGTAGTAATAACAGTTATTGTTTTAATGACTTTGCCTCTTTTATTTCTTGATTATTATCAAAGAATCCATTATTGTTGAGAGAGCCTTGGGAGAGCAAAGCTAATAGAGTATCTATGAGAAACATTGAATTCCAAAAAGCAGATCTTTCAGCTATTCTTGGTTCTTTATCCTTAGGACACATCATTAAGTGCAAAGAAGGTACCTTTCATACCAAAGTTATTTTGGATGACAGTTGTTTCAAATGTGACTGCAATATTCTCTAGGACTATTAAACTCATGAATACCACTTTTACATGATTTCTTTCATATTTGATATGCATTTATTTATAATATAGCATTGTGTTTTATCAAGTCATATCAAGAAAATTACATTTAAAGCATCTTGTTTTATCTTATGAAATTTTATCTTTAGTATTTTCTGTATACTATTAATATAATAATCCTATAGTCTAATAAATAAATTTACATGCTGGCTTCTGAGCCAAATAATTTTTTGTAGTATATCCCTTTTTTATTAAATTCATAGGAAAAGTTTTCTATGTTTAATGAAATGAGAATGAAATGGTGTTATTTCTTATTTTCTTAATTTTTTTTTTTTTTGGTGTCAAGCTTATTTTTTTTTATTTTTATTTTTTATTTCAGCTCATCATGGGGGTACATAAGTTCAGGTTATATACATTGTCCATGTCCTGCCCATCCCCCCGAGTCAGAGCCTCAAGCGTGTCCATTCACCAGTTTGCCTGGCACGCACCATGTAGTCATACCTCCATCCCCTCCCCCCACCTCCCCGAGTCTGCACCCTCAAGCATAACCATTCCCCAGACGGTGTGCAACGCACTCATCATGTAGGCATACACCCAACCCCTCTCGCCACCCCCATCTCAATCTGATATCTAATTGGTAAATGACAACAGTAGAATGATTTTTGTACTCTATTTTTATTTAATTACTCCAAAAGCCAGACCCCAGAGTTTAATATGCGCGTTCACTGAAGACTATTATATCTTTTGGCGTACTTCTTGTTACATTAATTATTTTAGTTGTGCTATATTGCATGCTGTAAGTTAGCTAATGATAAATAACATGTTGCTTTACCATCTTATTTTATAACCTATTTTGTAAAAGTAGATAAATCAATTTTATCAGAATTGCATTATTTTAATCTTGTCTGCTTTTAGTACTCTGTCCTACAATATATATTCTGTCATTTCTTAGCAGTTTTTATACTATTACTTGAAACTCACATTAGCACATTTATTTGAATTGAAAAAAATGAGGACACATTCTTTCTGGCAGAAAATAATTTTCATTTGGAGATTGGTTTGACAGTTAGGACTGGCATTGCTAATTGGGTTATAGGGCAGACATTTTCCCTAAATTGAATAAGCTTAGTCAGCAGCTCTAAGTTTTTTTTTTAAACATTTTATTATGAAAAATCTGAAACATACACAAAGGTAGAGAGAATGAGACAATGAATTTGCATATAAGCCACCCACCTTCAACAGTTACTAACTCATTGCCAGTTATTTTTTCATCTATATCTTTTTCTCCCATTTTTCTTTTTTTATACTCCCTCCTCCTCGGACATTTTTAATCTATAAATATTTCAAAATATATCTCTAAAAGATGAGGATTTTTTTAAGATAAGGATTTTTAAAAGAATACATAATCATAACACATTCCTCACACCTAAAAAATTAAAAATAGCTTCTTAATATTAAATTTCCAGGGAGATTTTAATGAAAATATATTTAAAGAATATGAAATATTTTATTAAACCATATAATATTGGCAAAGATACAATAAAAAGATTTCCCAAACTCTTTATTAGTATATCTGGTTAAATAAGGTACCTCTAAATAAAAGATAATTAGTATAGTGAAAAGTTATTTGATAAATCTTGGTAATGCCTTTAGAATACTTCTCAAAAACTGAGAAAGTAAATGGCTCTAATGAGTGGATTATGCATACTTTTGCAAGTCAGGGACTTTACAATTCCTTGCTTTTAACACTTAAAGGAAGCCCTAATTGATAGAGTACTAAAAATTATTTTTGGTGATAGATAACTGTGATTTTTGATATATGACTACAGAGGAGTTCAAAGATCTGAGAATCACTGCTGTAATGAAACTCCTCATCCAATCTACCTGTTTATATAAGATTTTGTAGTATTTAGACCTGTAAAAACAAAAGTAGGAAAAAACTTTATATTGAATTCTATCTCATTCTAGCCATGACATATTTTTTTAAAGAGCAATAAACTAATATATTTTAAGGCTCTGTATATTTCTTTTAAAAATACATTTCTAATAAAATTTTACCTTTGGCTTAGTTATCAAACTGTATTATTGATAAATTGTACGCTAATGGTTAAAATAATTCAAACTGAAAGATTTTTTTAAACACTGAGATCCATGAACAAAACCAGTTAAATACCAGTTTTATTCTGTAGACGAGTTTGTAGACATATTTTTGTTTGGAGAATTATGCTACAGTCATCACTAAAAAGACTTCAGATATAAAATTCCACATCATGATAAAGTTCTCTAAAAAATGAAATGGAAGGCCAAGTTCAAGGATAAAAGGAGGGAAAGATGTATAATTTCTGACCTTGTTCATATGGGGTTTCTTTTTGATTTTTTTTATGGATGATGATGGATAACAATTCAATGTTGTATTTATATTCTACATTTAAAAAATCATTTGAAAATTTTAATAATTCTAATAGATTTAAAAATTATTTATTTTACAGTTATTTAAGGTGATAAAAACATTTAGATTATTTTCTTAGAAATTATTTAATGTGTTAGAGTATATATAGTTTTTCAAAATTCCTTTAGAGTGTATTTGAGCAAAAATGTTTGAAGACCACTGGACTAAAGAACTGGGCAGCTTGGAGAAGGAGATCCTTCTTCATGCTAGACCCATCTCCTAATAAATGCTTTTACCTGGATATCTTAAATAGCAGTAATTCAGTATAAACCGATCATTGTTAAATGGGTGGATTAGCAGTCATTTCAAAGAGCAGTTACCATAGGCAACCAAAAGCTACAGTTGACATTAATTACATTTAAATTCATCCTTTGATAAATGCTGTTCTTTGAGATAGGGTGATGATTCCTGCAAACTAAAACACTTGGGCATAATGTTGTTTCCTGCACGGGAAAAGCTAATAATTGGAATTTTCTACAGAGGTTGAGAAATGTCAATGAATAGCGTCAACGTGGCTTAGAACTGCCCACTTTTTCATCTCTGCTACTCTTCCTTTGTCATCAGAGCATTTTATATTTGTGACCTTAGCCTTCAAATGGAGTTGGGCACATATATGAAAAGATTACAGTCTATATGAGTTCAGTTGCTTGAAAAATATGATGTCTGCTTTTTATTGCTGAAAAACTATGATGTGTACAAAGAGCAACTTTAAAGGTAGAAGGACAAATGAATTTTATTTTCAAGGATAAATTTTAAACACTTTAATTCAGATAGACACCTGTATATATGTTCAGTTTTCGACCATCTTGAAATGCACCACAAAAAGAAACACCAGCTCTTCTATTCTCCCTCCACCTTTGCTAAACCTCAGAATGGTAAATAGACACTGTGTATAAAATAAATCTAATAGTCAGCTACTGCTGTTTTAAGAGTTGTAAATGTAGAATAACAGAGGATAGCCAACAAGTAAGAACTAGAATATTGATTTGAAATGTTCAAGAAAGCAAGATTATAATTAATATATTGTTAGGAGTAACAAATTCAGATGTCTAAACTGGCCAAAAAGGAAACCAAAGTAAGCGAAGCAGTTTGGGAAGATAAGAACTTTTGCTGCCTGTAGGAGCTACTTTTGTCTGAACAGGGCTAGTGGGTTGCCAGATCCTCTGATATTTCAAGAGAAACTGGAAATCGAGATTTCATGTGAAATCTGATTTTTACAAAAAGTTTAAGCAGTGAATTCAAGATTTTTAAAGGACTAAGTAGGTCAAATAAAACACATCTTTGTGCTGAATTTGGCGTGTGGTCTGTCCCTTTATGACTTTTGCTTTATCACTGTTCTAAATTCCTCCTTTGAAATTTGATTAAATACCTCCTAAGATAAAATGTCACAAGTTGAATTTTTCCAAAATTCTAGCTATGCCTTATTTCAAAGTAAGCCTTTTAAAATTTTTATAGGTTTTGCTCTCCATAAAAGTCTTTTATCCTATACTCCGAAGGGCTAAGGTGAATATTAGGTGATATTATATTATCTTGCAATCTTGGGTTTTAGCTCTGACTTGGTTATATTTCTGTTATTCGTGGCATCCAGCTTTGTAGATAAATATACCCTATAGGCAATAAACACTGACAGGCCTTGGTGAAAGAACCACATTTACTCCTTTTTTCAATAAGACTTAAGGCTACAATTGAGTGAAAGTACGAGGAGAAACACAAAAGGACCAACACATTGAGGGACAAGGAGCATAGTACCAATTCATCATTTTTAGTTCTCAGAACTTAATCAAGTATTCAGATTTTCACATGTAACTCCCATTGGTCATTTGTTTTTAATCACGAATTATAAGACAGAGCAGATTAAGTTTCCAATGAGGAAAAGTCCCTGTTGACTTCCTGTAGTGAAGGTATGCACTTGAACACAATTTGCTAAGGAAATTCTACTCTTCTGATGATGATGGGTAATAACTACTTTCAATTTTCCTTTTGTGTGTGTAAACATAAAGCAATCCGTTTCTTCAGCTTTAAATTTTGCTGCTGTAAGCATTTAGCTGTCTAATAATGATCTGGATGTCAATAGTTCCTGCCAGTGTTCAAACAGATAAAGACAATATTCCATTCAGAATAAAGATATACAGAATGAAAAAAATAGGGATTTCCCCAAATGGTGATTTGGGTTGTCTGGGGGAAACTTTATTTTCTACACGTGAGGATCACCTCATAATTTTGTGCTAAGCCTAATGTGCCTTATACACTGTGTCAGACCCACCGTGCCTGGGGACACATGTGCATTGGGGTGAATTGTGTCTCCGTGTATAATGTATCGCATGCATATAGCTATCCAGCAATCACAAGCCAAAGATAGTCGAATACAGAGAGACAGTCTGGGTCACGATGATATCACAGAACAATTTAGTTCTTCAACCCCAAAGCCTCTCTGTCTCTGCACCTGGTATGTGATATGGATGAGCCTGTTAAACCAAGCGAAAAACATCCTGACTCTAAGAAAAGTCCTTGAGTTATAGTCCTACATACTTTTTTTGTGTAATATCCAGGTTTTTTCTTGTGTGTTGTATATTATATGTTAAGAAAACCTTTGTCCTTTTGCATATCATGTAATAAAACTAAATATAAAGTTGAAAAAAAAATTTATCGGGAATTTGATCAGTAATGGCTTAGGTAGTAATTAAAGACAGAGCCATGTGATCAACCTCATTGAGCACGACTCTGTTAAAACTTGAGCTTTTAATTCATTCTTGGCTTATAACACAAATTTGTTGGGAACATTAGGAAAATCTTCTGAAATGACTTTGGATTAAATTTGTCAGAGAATCTTTAGCCCAAGTCTGATTATTTTTTTAGTAATTAAAAACACTTTAAGACTTGGCAATTATAGAATTGATGAATAAATAGCCTATCTTAAAAAAGAAATGAATTGGTCATTATTGAATTGGACTTAATTGAAATTATTTTAAAGATTTCCAACCTTGTGTAGTATGAAAGAATAATCAAATGAGTTGCTTGGCATGAATTACCTTACAGCAAATGTTATATGTAATTTCTCAATTTTAATATTTTCTTATTATCATGACCTTATTATATTATGGGATTTGGATCAAAACAGTAAAATTAGTTTGTGTGAATACTGCTTGATTTTCGATTTTACTGTCTTGTCTATTTTAAAGTGTATTTAGTCCCAGTGTGTGCTAAAATGAGTATAGAAGGTTATTGGGAAGAGGTTGCAGTTTGTAGAACACATTCTGTAGAAAACGTTTTTCCTGATGAATGCTTATCCTTTTTGTTAGATTCCACCTGCCAAGAACAAATTAGTACATTGTGTCTCTCTGATTTACAAAGACATCAAAACCAAACCCACAATTATAAACCTTGTTTACTATCCGGTCAATTGAGTGCTGTGTTAAGTCAGACTTAGATAGCCTTAAATTGTTCTTTGGAGATGGCATATCTATGGTTCCCCATTGGACGGGACTGCAATAGTATAAAAAGGATCGCAAATTCTAACTGAAATAGAGAAGAATAGGAAATGCTGCCTAAGACTGTGACTCAGTCCAGCCAGTTATGTGCTGACTATTTCATGGGAGCCAAGTCCTGGGTTGGCATCGTAGAAACAATTAGCAATGAGTCTGGGTTTCTGGAGAAGCTTTGCAGCTCAAACAGGAAGTTCCTAAAGTAACTAAAGTAATGTAGACCAAAGTGCCACTAGAGAAAAGTGTAACAGGAAAACAGAAAGAGAACAGAGAAGACCTTTTAGAGGAAGCTGATTTGAGTAGGGCCTTGGAGGATGAGAATACCTTTGTCTCTGGGGTATCTTCAAATGATGAAGAATTGTAGAGGATGCTTTTATTTGAACTTGCTGTTTCTTCTTTAGTTGATAGTAGTATGCCAGTGTTACCTTCTGGTTTTTATAATTATACTATGGTTATATGAGATGTTAACATTAATGGAAACTAGATGAAAGATACGTGGACAACTTGTGGTACTATTTTTTTTAATGAAGTAAAATCACATAACAAAACTAACTGTTGTACTTGTCATAGAATCTCTAGTTGTACAATTTATAAAGTGTACAATTTAGTGTCATTTAGTACATTTTCAATGTTATGCAACTATCAGCTCTATCTAGTACCTTTTGATCACTCCAAACGGAAACCCTGTACCCATTAAGCAATCACTCTCCCTTCCTCCTTACTTCCAACCCCTTCAACCACTAATCTGATTTTTGTCTCTGTAGATTTTACTATTTTGAATATTTCACATAAATGGAATTATATAGTATGGGACATTTTGTATCTGCCTTGTTTCACATGGCATTGTATTTTTAAGATTCATCTATATCGTCCCATATATTATTACTCCAGCCCTTTTTGTAGCTGAAAAATAATCCATTATACTTATGGATATATGACATTCTATCTGTTTATCCAGTGGTGGACAGTTGAGTTATTTCTAATTTTTGGTTATTGTGAATAGCACTGCTAAGAGCATTCGTATAGAAGTATTTGTTTGAATATCTGTTTTCAGTTCTTTAGGATATATACCTAGGTATAGAAATGCAGGGTCATATGGTAATTCCATATTTAGCTTTTTGAAGAACTGCCAAACTGTTTTCCACAGAGGTTACACTATTTTACATTCCTACCAGCCATGTATGAGAGAAATAGGAATTTCTTTACATCCTCTCCAATACTTGTTATTTTCTGGTTTTTGATGATTGCTGTTCTAGACTGTGAGGTTGTTTCTCTTTGTGTTTTTGATTGGCATTTCCCTAATGATTAATGATATTGAGCATCTTCTGATCTATTTGATAGCCATTTATATATCTTGTTTGGAGAAATGTCTAGTATTTCTTCTTTTGTTGCTTGTTCTTTTGGTGTCATATCTAAGAATTCATTGCCAAATCCAAGGTCATGAAGATTTACTCCTGTGTTTTCTTTTAAAAGTTTTATAGTTTTAACTCTGTGATCCATTTTGAGTTAATTTTTCATATGTGGTGTGATGTAGGTGGTCTAAATTTATTCCTCTGGATGGCCCAAAACTCTAGAATTAATATTTATAAAAGAATCCTCATTATTTTCCACAGTCCTAGAAAACCTTCTATGATACTAAATAATTTATTTTCTTATTCTTTATAAAAAAAGAATTAAAGACATACATATAAGAACTAAATCTAAAAAACTCTTACAAGGAAGCATCTTCATGACCTGGCATTAGGCAATGGATTCTTAGGATATGGTACCAAAGGAACAAGCAGCAAAAGGACAAATTTAAGAATTTGTGCTTCGGAGGCCACCACCAAGAAAGTGAAAAGACAACCCACAGACTGGGAGAAATAATGACAACTCATATAACAGATAAAGGTCTAATGTCCAAAGTATATAAAGAACCCTTACAACTCAACAATAAAGCAATAAATAATGTAATTTTAAAAAATGGGTAAAGGATTTGAGTAGTCATTTCTCCAGAGAAGATACGCAAGTGGCCAATAAACACATGAAAACATGTTCAACATCGTTAGCCATCAGGAAAATACAAATTAAACCACAATTAGATACTACATCACAGCCTCTAGGATGCCTGTAATAAAATAAACAGACAAAAATAAGTGTTGACAAAGATACGGAGATATTGGGATCCTCTTGCATTGCTGGTGGGAATGTAACATGGTGAAGTAGCTTTGGAAAACAGCTTGACAAATCCTCAAAAGGTTAAACATATACTTACCTTATGACCCAGCAATCCCGCTGTATACCTGTATACTAGGTGTATACCCAAAAGAATTGAAAACATTTTTCTGGGTAAAAACTTGCACATGAATGTTTGTAGCAGCTGAAAAGTAGAAACAAGCCAAATGCCCGTCGACAGACAGATGAATGGATATATAAAATGTATAGCCACACAGTGGACTAATTATTAGACCATAAAAAGGACTGAAGTACTGATACATGCTTCAGTGTGGATGAACATGAAAACATTATTCTAACTGAAAGAAGCTAGACACAAAAGGCCACATATTGTATGATTCCATTTAGATAAAATATCTTAAATAGCAAAAGGCATATAGAAAGCAGATTCATAGTTGCCAAGGACTAGAGGGAGGGAAAATGAAGAGTGACTAATGAGTACAGGATTTATTTTTTTAAGTAATGAAAGTGTTTTTGATTTAGGTAGAAGTGATAATTGTACACTGTGAACATACTAGAAAACCCTGAATAGTACACTTTAAAGGAGTGAATTTTATGGTATATGAAATATATCAGTAAAAATAAATTTTAAAATGTTTAACATGCAGATTTTTCTGTTTTAAAACAATTCTCATTTGATGTTTATCTTTTTTAAAGTATTTTTATTTTATGTTTTAGGAATTTATCATGGCATCCTGCATTTACCACTAAAAGTAAAATGCGAATTCCACATTCTCATGCTTTTATTGATTTGACTGAAGATTTTACAGCAGGTGAGTTGCACATAAATGTAAAGTATTTGTTTTGAACTGCCAAAGATTTAATGGGATTTTATTTACTCTCTATTTATTATTCATTTATGAATGAACTGAATATTAAAACAAAACTGTTAAAAGGGTATAAGAAAGTCAGTGATATTGGAAACATGGACAAAGTACTGACTATAATAAATCTTTAGTTGTCGTTTTTGTTGTTTGCCCATAATCATCTCAAAATTTGAATCCTCCACTTTTTATGAATTCATGATATTTTGGACACATACTGCCTGATGTTTCTTTACTTTTCAATTTAAAAATTCTTGACTAATAAATGCTATAAATGTAATTATAAGAAAAATATTTAGCTTAGGTACTGAAAGAATTTCAAAGGCTTTTAAGACTTGTTATTATGGAAAATTTTAGAAAACATAGAAAACTAGACAATAGTATAATAAATGTACATTCAACTGTTACCTAGCTTCAACGACTGTCAACATATGGCTGGTCTTGTTTCATTTATAAACACGTCTACCAGTTTCTCCCACTCCAAAATTTTGATAATTTTAAACAGAATCATAAACATATAAATTTATTTATAAATACTTCAATATGTATCTTTAAATGATAGGGATGTTTTATTTGTACCCACCAGAAGATCATTTTGAAACGAAAATAATTAATATTATTTTTCAATATCATTGAATATCTAGTCACTATTCAGAATGCTCCAATTTTCTCCTACATGTTTTTATCAAATCAGGAATTAAACAAGGTCTATACAGACATAGAAAGAAACATTATCAGTGCTATAGAATTACTCAGTGTGGATATTTCTGATTGTATCCCCGTGGTGTTAACATTGTTACTCTGTTCCTATATTTCCTTTAACCTAGTAGTTAGATTTGGAAGCTTAATCAGAATCAGAGTTCATTTGTGGGCAATGGGGTGGGAGGTACTGTCAAGAATATTTCTTAGGTAGTGCTATATGTTTCAGCTCATTAGGAGACATAGGTTCTATCTCTTGTGATGTTAAAATTGATCAATAGATTCAGTTTTCCTCTGTTGGTGTATCATACACTATAATGCTCTCTAATGATTTTAGCAGCTATTAATAATCATTGTCAGGTCTGTTATTCCAATAGGAGTTACAAAATTATAGCATACTAAATCTATCACTCCTTTGCATATATGATTAGCTGAATTTTTTATGGAAAAATAAAAAAGGATCTGCCATAATCATTTCTTTAGTCACCTGAAGTACAAGTGAGACAGGCAAGATAAATGCTTGATTTTTTTTCCCTACTTCCTAACATATTTTACTAGCTTTCAAACTCTACCTATCAGATTTTGCAATGACAGTTTTATACAGTGTACTAATTATAAATGGATGATTGTAATTATTGGCTGCTAAAATAATAAAACTTACTTCCTTTAAAAGTATTCCTTGATAAAAACCTAAATTTTATTTGAGAAATAGGTAGCAAATAATATTTGTATAATTTAAACCTTATACTAATTCTGGACTGATTATGAGTTTTACTAGAGCATTTTCATTATTAAGATACAATTTATGAAGTTAAGAAAATTTTAATGCCCAAATATACTCTGGATTTTACTGATTAAAAAACAAACACATGCACACAAATTTAACTTTTATCCAGTAAGGTTTTTATGGTTTGAAGATTTTATGTCCTTGAGTATATGCTTAGGTTAGAAAGAGAAGAGAGATTTTAAGAAAAGAAAATAGAGGTTATTTTTAATGTGGCTTATTCAGTATGCTAAATCATATGAAATCCATAATAATAAGATATTGACTACATTGGCATAGAAGTTGTCTTTTTTTTTTTTTTTTTTGAGACAGAGTCTCACTCTGTTTCCCGAGCTAGAGTGCCGTGGCGTCAGCCTAGCTCACAGCAACCTCAAACTCCTGGGCTTAAGCAATCCTGCCTCAGCCTCCCGAGTAGCTAGGACTACAGGCATGCACCACTATGCCTGGCTAATTTTTTTCTATATATATTTTTAGCTGTCCAGATAATTTCTTTCTATTTTTAGTAGAGACGGGGCTTCACTCTTGTTCAGGCTGGTCTCGAATTCCTGACCTTGAGCAATCCACCTGCCTCGGCCTCCCAGAGTGCTAAGATTACAGGCGTGAGCCACGGTGCCCGGCCAGAAGTTGTCTTTAAAGCTCATTTTTCAAGAAAAGGAAATTCTAGAGGGGGAGAGCAAAATGGTGGAATAAAGGTGACCTCCTGGATTCCTGCTCCCAGAGAAAGAGGTATAGATCTCGGTCTGCTACACATGAGTGGATCGCTCCCCTGCAAGAAAAGCGTTGTGAATCAGCAGAGAATCAGTGTGGAACACACAAAACGGGAAAAAAGGTGAACGAGAGATAGGATCTTGAAATCTGGAGATTGCAAGACAAACAATAGAGCATAGAGCGTGAGACGGCTGAGCCCGCCTCACCAGCGAGTGAAGTGGGATCAGACCCACAGGAGAACATCTTGCTTCCCCACTGACCTCCACACCCACTCAGGCAGGGACCTGTCTGAAGTTGGTGCAAAGTCGAGGCAGGAGATGTGGGGCTCTGTGGAGAGGGGACAATAGCGGGAAGCATTTTGAACTCCGCGGAGCTCTGTGCCAGGACTGCACTGGGTGGCAGAGAGACTGGTCTGAGATACCGCTGAAGGTAGTTAGGATACAGGTAACTTGCCTCTAGTAGGCAGCAGGACCAGAACAGAGGTGAACACTAAGTAGTGGACTCTAACCTGGAAACTGCCATGGGCAAATAGGCCCACTCAGGGTGGGTCAGAAAGAGCGAGAGCTACTGCTGGACAGGCGTGAGATTGTGGGAGGGCAACATAAAAGAGACAACAGGGCACCCTGATGACTCAGATCCCCAATACAGCACCTGCCAACTCCTGAACAGTCACCCCCAGTGCTAACGCTCTGGGGGCAGGCGGTCACCATTTTTGGGATCCACAACCCAGCTGCTGCACTGTTATACCGTGTAGGGCAGCTCCCTTCCCCCAGCCCAGGGACTCTCCCGACAAGCTCTACCCTTACACGACCTACGGTCAACTAGCCAGGCCCGTTTTGATGGGTGAATTCTGAATACTTCTCTAGTCGTGGGAGGCTAACTCCTGGGGGGCTTACAGGCTCTGGGGCGCTGGGCGGACTGGGGCACCACCACCTCCCCCTAGCCAGCATCTTTCACGCCGAAAGTGGTAGACTCCACCCCTGGAGGTAGGGAGAGACAAGAAAAGCCACTGTCCCTCTGCGACTAGCGTGAATCCACAGGGCCTTGGCGCAGATCAACAGTTCACAGCCCAGTGACTTTGCTCGTCAGACCGGTTTAGGTCATCCAGTAGGATCACAACTCTGGGGCTGGATTACTGTCTCCTGTCAGCTGCCAACAGTGGGGTCTGTCGTCACGGAACAAAAATCCTGCCAAGAGGCCAAAACAGGCTCCCCAAGTAACCCATCCCATCAGGAGCAGCCTCCCAGCTGTGGTAGAAGAACCCTGAACATCATATTAGCGGCTCCCCCTAGCGGCAGATAAGCAACCTTAGAAGTGCACACGTCCAGCTGGTAGGCAGCAGCTATCATCTGCCTTGCTCCTAAACAGCAGCTACTGGAACAGAGCCTAAACAGGGCATATTACTTTCCAAACGAAAACTGAAAGGAGGGAAGCAACGGCTGATCCAGATGGGAAGGACTTAGCAAAAGAACTCTGGAAGTATGAAGAATCAAACGGAAAGCACACCCCCAAACAGGAACACCAGCTATCTAGCAACGGACATTAACCAAATTCATTACACTAAAATGACAGAAGAAGAATTTTGAACATGGATTTTACAAAAACTCAATGATATGCAAGAAAAAATGGATAACCAACACAAAGAAACCACAAAAATATCCAGGACTTGGAAGAAAAATTCACTAAAGAAATTGAAATATTAAAGAAAAATCAAACTGAACCCCTGGAAATGAAGAATTTATTCAAGGAACTATAAAACACAGTGGAAAGCCTCAAGAACAAGGTAGATCAAACAGAAGAAAGAATCTCAGAGATTGAAGATAACACCTTCCAATTAAATAAGTCAGTCACAGAGATAGAGCAGAGAAATAAGAGAAAAGAGCAAAGCCTACAAGAAATGTGGGATTATGTGAAGAAGCCTAACATGAGAGTTATGGGCATCCCCGAGAGTGAAGAAGAAAATATGCAAGGGTTGGATAAGCTATTTGAAGATATAATAGAAGAAACTTTCGCAGGCCTTTCTAAAAATCTAGATATCCAGATACTAGAAGCTCAAAGGACTCCTGAGAGATTCACTGCAAACAAGAAGACACCACGACATGCAGTCATCAGATTGACCAAAATATCCACTAAAGAGGCCCTTCTACGAGCTGTAAGGTGAAAGGAACAAGTAACATACAAAGGAAAGCCCATCCGAATAACGCCAGACTTCTCAAATAAGACCTTACAAGCAAGAAGAGATGGGGACCCCATTCTTACTCTTCTGAAACAGAATAATGTCCAGCCTAGAATCTTGTACCATGCAAAACTAAGTTTTGTATATGAAGGAGAAATAAAGACATTTTCAGATAAGCAAAGACTGAGGGAGTTCATCAAGACAAGACCAGCCCTCCAAGAAGTACTCAAAATAATGTTACACACAGATGAGCACAATAAACACTCACGAATGTAAAACCACTCAAAATCTAAAGATCAAAGGCCAGATACCACAGTGGCTCAAGAGAGAAAACAAAGCAACAAAGTTCAACCAAACAGGATGAACAGAAATTTGCCCCACCTATCAGTTCTCTCAATAAATATAAATGGCTTGAACGGCCCACTTAAGAGACATAGGCTGGCCCAATGGATAAATACACATAAGCCAACTGTCTGCTGTCTTAAGAAAACACATCTAACCTGCAAGGATGCATTTAGACTCAAGGTGAATGGGTAGAAAACAATATTTCAAGCAAATGGAAGCCAAAAGAAGGCTGGCACGGCAGTTTTGATTTCAGATAACTTAGTCTTTAAATCAACAAAAGTAATGAAAGACAAAGAGGGTCACTATGTAATGGTGAAGGGTACAGTTCAAGAAGAAGACATAACAATTCTTAATATGTATGCACCCATCTTAGGTGTACCCAGATTCATAAAACAAACTCTACTTGATCTAAACAAAATGATAAATAGCAACACCATAATGGCCGGAGATTTCAGCACTCCACTGACAGCACAGGACAGATCCTCCAAGCAGAAAATTAACAAACAAATAAGAGACTTAAACAGAACTCTAGAACAAATGGGCCTGACTGTCATTTACTGGACATTCTACCCCAAAACTACTGAATATACGTTTTTCTAATCATCTCATGGGACATTCTCTAAGATTGACCATATCCTAGGACACAAAGCATATCTCAAAAAATTTAAAACAATAGAAATTATACCATGCATCTTCTCAGAATACAGTGGAATAAAGGTAGAAGTCAACCGTAACAGAAACTCCCATTTCTATGCAAAGTCACGGAAACTGAACAACATTCTCCTGAACGATTATTTCATAAATGTGGAAATCAAAAGATTCTTTGAACTAAATGACAAAGGAGACACAAGTTATGAAAATCTGTGAGACACAGCTAAAGCAGTCCTGAGAGGAAAGTTTATTTCCATAAATGCCTATATCCAAAAGACAGAAAGACAAAGGAGACACAAGTTATGAAAATCTGTGGGACACAGCTAAAGCAGTCCTGAGAGGAAAGTTTATTTCCATAAATGCCTATATCCAAAAGACAGAAAGATCACAAATAGACAACCTCATGACTCGGCTCTAAGAGCTGGAAAAAGATGAACAGACTGACCCCAAACCCAGCAGAAGTGAAATTAGTAAGATCAAATCAGAACTAAATGAAATTTACAACAAAAAAAACTATATGGAAGATTAATAAAACAGAAAGTTGGTTCTTTGAAAAAATAAATAAAATTGACACATCTTTGGCTAGACTAACAAAAAGCAGAAAAGAATAAAACTTTAATAAGCTCCATCAGGAACAAAAAAGGAGAAATTACAACTGATGCCACGGAGATACAAAATATCATCTATGAATACTACAAAAACCTTTATGCACACAAACTGGAAAATGTGGACGAAATGGACAAATTTTTGGAAACACACAACCTCCCTAAGGTCAACCAGGAAGATATAGAATTCCTGAACAGACCAATATCAAGTACTGAAATTGAAATAGCAATAAAAAACCTTCTGAAAAAGAAAAGTCTCAGACCAAATGGTTTCACACCCAAATTTTACCATATCTACAAAGAATTGATACCTATCCTGCAGAAATTAGAAAACTACAGACCAATATCCCTTATGAATATAAATGCAAAAATTCTCAACAAAATCCTAGCAAACCGAATCCAGGTGCTTATCAAGAAAATAATCCATCACAACCAAGTGGGCTTCATCCCAGAGATGCAGGGATGGTTCAACATATGCAAATCTATAAATGTAATTCACCACATAAAAAGAAGCAAAAACAAAGACCATATGATCCTCTCAATAGACGCAGAAAAAGCATTTGACAAAGTTCAACACCCTTTTATGATAAGAACGCTTTTACAAAATAGGCATAGACAGAGCTTACCTAAAAATGATATAAGCCATATATGACAAACTCAAAGCCAACATCATACTGAATGGGGAAAAATTGAAAGCATTCTCATTTAGAACTGGAACCAGACAAGGTTGCCCACTGTCCCCACTGCTGTTCAACATAGTGCTGGAAGTCCTTGAGATAGCAATCAGGCAAGAGAGCAGAATCAAGGGTGTCCAAATGGGGGCAGAAGAGATCAAACTCTCGCTCTTTGCTGATTATATGATATTATATCTAGAAAACCCCAAGGATTCGACCAAGAGACTCCTGGAATTGATAAATGAATTCAATAAAGTCTCAGGATACAAAATCAATACACACAAATCAGAAGCATTCATATACGCCAATAACAGTCAAACGGCGAACCAAATCAAAGACTCAATACCTTTCACAATAGCAACAAAGAAAATAAAGTACCTAGGAATGTATTTAACTAAGGAGGTAAAAGACCTCTACAGGGAGAACTATGAAACGCTGAGGATGGAAATAGCAGAGGACGTAAACAGGTGGAAAACCATACCATGCTCGTGGGTGGGCAAAATCAACATTGTTAAAATGGCTATACTACCCAAAGTGATCTACAGATTCAGTGCAATCCCTATTAAAATACCAGCATCATTTTTCACAGATATAGAAAGAATAATTTTATGCTTTGTATGGAACCAGAGAAGACCCCATATAGCAAAAGCAATCCTAGGCAATAAGAACAAAATGGGAGGCATCAATTTACCAGACTTCAAACTATATTACAAGACTATAGTAATTAAAACAGCTGGGTACTGGCACAAGAACAGGGACATTGACCAGTGGAACAGAACCAAGAACTCAGATATAAAACAATCCTCATATAGCCATCTAATCTTTGAAAAAGCAGACAAAAACATACACTGGGGGAAAGAATCCTTATTTAATAAACGGTGCTGGGAAAACTGGATAGCCACATATAGAAGAGTGAAATAGGACCCATACCTTTCACCTCTCACAAAAATCAACTCATGGTGTGTAACAGACTTAAACCTAAGGCATGAAACTATTAGAATTCTAGAAGAAAATGTTGGAAAAACTCTTACATACATTGGCCTAGGCAAAGAATTTATGAAGAAGACCCCAAAGACAATCACAGCAACAACAAAAATAAATGAATGGGACCTGAATAAATTAAAAAGCTTCTGCACAGCCAAAGAAACTGTCATGAGAGCAAAGAGACAACCTACAGAATGGGAGAAAATTTTTGCATGCTACACATCCGATAAAGGGCTGGGCTGATAACTAGAATCTATTTAGAACTCAGGAAAATCAGCAAGAAAAAATCAAACAACCCTATCAAAAAGTGGGCAAAGGACATGAACAGAAACTTTTCAAAAGAAGATAGACTAATTTGGCCAACAAACATATAAAAAAATTCTCAATATCTCTAATTATCAGGGAAATGCAAATCAAAACCACAATGAGACATCACTTATCTCTAGTGAGAATGGCCTTTATCAAAAAGTCCCAAAACAATAAATATTGGCGTGGATGCGGAGAGATAGGAACTCTCTTACACTGCTGGTGGAACTGCAAACTAGTACAACCTCAGTGGAAAGTAACATGGAGATACCTCAAAGATCTACAAGTAGAACTACCATTTGACCTAGCAATCCCATTACTGGGCATCTACCCAAAGGAACAAAAGACATTCTATAAAAAAGACATCTGCACTCGAATGTTTATAGCAGCACAAGTCACAATTGCAAAGATATGGAAACAACCTAAGTGCCCATCAATACATGAGTGGATTAATAAAATGTGGTATATGCATACCAATGGAGTACTATTCAGCTATAAGAAACAATGGTGACATAGCACCTCTTGTATTATGCTGGATAGAGCTGGAGCCCATTCTACTAAGTGAAGTATCCCAAGAATGGAAAAATAAGCACCACATGTACTCACCATCAAACTGGTTTTAACTGATCAACATCTAAGTGCACATTAATCAGGAATAACATTCATCGGGCGTTGGGTAGATGGGAGGGGGAGTAAGGGGATGGGTATATACATACATAATGAGTGCTCTGCGCACCTTTTGGGGGATGGACACGCTTGAAGCTCTTACTGGGAGCAGGGGCAAGGGCAGTATACATAACCTAAACATTCGTACCCCCATAATATGCTGAAATAAAAAAAAAGAAAGAAAAGGAAATTCTGTCATTACATAGGCTCATTTTCTAGTATGTCATTCCTGTTAATACACACACAAACAGTCTCACGTAAATTTTTTTGTTTTTTATAATTCCTTTTTAGGAAAGATCTATCTTAATGAGGGTGTGGAAACTTGCTTTCAGTTCAATAGTATTAGCCTTCCTTAGATTTCCTTAAACAATATTCACTTTGCTTTTAAGTAATTTTTAAAGAATTTGTGGTTATTCTTACATAATCAGCAAAATCCTACCTTATAAAATTTCGTGATATGGGGGGGGAGGGGCGCTTACTAGAAGCATCCAGCACTTGCCTGCTCCACAAAGAAGGCCCAAAACAGCGAGTAGATAACACATCAAATAGAGCATCTAAGACAAAACAATGGAATTCAACAGAGAAGTGACAGGGAACTTGTGATACAAGGAAAGAGAGGGAATGGAAGCAGCCAGCCCAGCCAGAGTCGGCTGAGAGCCAGGAGTACCTTCTCAGTGTGAGGAAAACGTAAGTGAGAGATCCTCAGAAGTATGCATTTCCTCCTTAGACTCCACAATCCTGGCCACGGGAGAACCCCTCAGCCCTGCTGGCCCTGAGACCATTATAGGGAGCTGCTTGGATTACTTGTAATAGCATTGTTCCAAAGAGGGAGTACATGTTTTGTCCCCCACACACACCCAGTACCCAAGCAGCAGCACAGCACCATTTTGAGAACCTAGAGCCCATAAGACTATATCCCTGTCCTGGATCCCAATAGCTTCTGCATCTCCACATCCATGAAGGCCCGCTGACATTCCCCCATGTACACCCAGAGGGCTAGAGCATTGTACTTGCAGCTAGACCCAGCAGTGTGGTCAAGTCCCCAGCACTCTAGCCAATGCAGTGTCCTATACCTCTGGAAACAGATGGTGCAGCACATCAGGGAGGCTACCCTTGGGACAAAGGTAGCCAAAGTGTGTACTCCCCAGAGCATGACAACAGCCTGCCTGGGGCCACTGCACCTTGCAGTAGTCCTGCTTCCCTCCATCAGTGGGCTGTCATACATCTGAAAATACCATTAGGAGGCCTAGGGACCATCCCACATGATTGGCATTCTATGGCATAAGGTCAGTCCCACTCCACAAACCACTGCCACCACCCAAGCTTGCTATCTGGGGGCCTTTGGACTGACCCCCACCTGCCATAGCTGAAGCTCACACACACCACTGGGGAGTCCAAAGACAGGCCCACCCATCTGCCACAAGTGATGCCATATATTTTCAGAGGTCCAGGAGATCAACTTGCTTTGTTTGCCACCACTGCTGGCCATGCACACCATCAAGCAACTCATAATAGGTTCCCCAACTGACTCCACTCCCACCTGTGCCTGTGTATATAGTTTGGGGACATGGGGATAAATCCATATCATTTGCCACCAGCACCCAAGCAGGTTGTCCAGAGTGCTTGGGGGTTATTTGCCCTACCTGCCACAGCCTCCACCTGTGTGCACCATCAGAGTCCTGAGGACAAGTTTATGCTACCTGGCACCACCCACTTGTGCCCAGGGTATTCTCCAGGACCTGGGGATCATTCCACCCTGCCTGCTGCAGCCTGTGCCCACGTCTGCCAACAGAGAGCCTAAAGATAAGCCCACCCTGCCTGGTGCCACCACCAAGCACCAGCACAGATCATCCAGTGGCCTGGAGACTGGCCCACCCTGCCTGCTATTGCAGATGTCCACATACTGTTTCTGGGAACCAGAGGATGGGCCTGCTGCCACCACAGCCGCTGGCAGCTAGCAGCTACCCACATGTCGCCTGGGGACTGGCACGCCTAGCCTGTCACCACTACTGCCATTGCCAGTTCCAGGCACACTGCTGGGAAGCCTAAGGAACCACCTGCCCAGCCAGCCACTGCCGCTGCCATGAACTGAGCAAAACACCTGGAGGCCCAAGGATTGGCTTACCTGGAGCCGCTACAACTTGTGCCATGTATGCCATCTAGGGTCTCAAGGACCGGCACACTCGGCCTGCTACCACTGGAACCTGAGTACCCACCCATCTGACATTCCTGTTTCTACAAAAGCTTCATTACAGACTCCACTAACAGTAATGGCCTAAGCCACTGAGGAAGTAATAAACACAACTTATGCTGATTACAGCCAGAGAAATTTTACAAAGACTGTACTACTGCATCCACCCAGAATCAAAGCCAAACCAACTCTATAGATACATTTATAGGAAAAAGTCTTTCCCTATGAAGGCCAATCCACAAAATTGTAAGAAGCAAATGTAACACCAGAGACATTGATACTAATGATGTAAGGACACACAAAACATAAAAGAGCAAGGAAACACGAACTCTACAAACACAGTAACTCTCCAGCAACAGATTCCAATGAAAAGGAAATTTATGAAATGCTTGTAAAAGAATTCAAAACAATGATACTGAGGAAGCTCAGTGAGATGCAAGAGAACATAGATAAACAATACAAAGAAATCAGAAAAACAATTGATATGCTGAATGAGAAATTCAACAGAGGTAGATATCATTAAAAAGAACCAAATAGAATTTCTGGAACCAAAGAATTCAATAAATGAAATGAAAACTACAATCCAGAGCTTCAACATTAGACTAGATCAAGCAGAAGAAATAATGTCTGAACTTGAAGAGAGGTCTTTTGAAATAACCAGTCAACTATAAGAAAAAAACAGAATTTGAAAAAATGAACAAAACATGTGGGACATATGCAACACTGTAAAGCAATTAAATATTCAAGTTTTAGGTGTTTGGGGAGGAGAAGAAATGGGCAAAGGCATAGAAAACTTACTTAACAAAATAATGGATTAAAACTTTCCAAGTCTTGCAAGAGATCTAGACATTCAGATGTAGGATACTCAGATTCCCAAATAGGTTAAACCCAAAAAGTTCTCCTCTAGGCATATTATAGTGAAACTGTCAAAAGTGAAAACCAGAGATAATTCTAAAAACAGCAAGAGAAAATCATCGAGTTACATATAAGGGAACACCATCAGACTAAGTGAATTTCTTAGCAGAAACCTTACAGGCCAGGAGAGAATGAGATGATGTATTCAACGTTCTGAAAGCTGTCATACAAAAATACTATACTCAGCAAAGCTATTCTTTAAAATGAAGAAGAAATAAAGTCTTTCCCAGACAAACAAACACTGAGGGAATTCATCACTCACCCTATAAGAAATGGTTAAGGTAATCCTATATCTGGAAGTGAGTGGATGATATACATCATCATGAAAGCACAGACAAGTATAAAACCCACTGGTAGAACAGACACACAAATGAGGAAGAGAAAGGATTCATATGTTACCACTACAGAAAACAACCAAACGGCAGTGATAACCAAACTGCAAATACATGAGAAAATGAGGAAGAAAGAATATACAAAACAACCAGAAAACAGTTCACAAAATGACACCACCTATCAATAATAACTTTCAATGTAAACTGATTACACTCTCCAATTAAAAGATATACACAGACTAAATAGATTAAAATACATGACCCAACAATATACTGTCTACCAGAAACTCATTTCACATGTAAAGGCAAATATAGACTGAAAATGAAGGGATGGGAAAGGATATTCACACAGACAAAAAACAAAAGAGAGCAGGAGTAGCCATACTTAGATCAGATTAAAAAGCTTTTAAGACTAAAACAGTAAAAGAGACAAAGAAGGTCATCATTTAATGATAAAGGGATCAATTCAGCAGGAGGATATAACAAATCTAAATATTTATGTACCCACTATTGGAGAACCCAGATTCATGAAACAAATATTATTAGATCTAAAGGGAGAGAGAGACTCCAATACAATAATAGTCACAGACTTTACCTCACTCTCAGCATTATATGGATTATCTAGACAGAAAATCAACAAAGAAACGTTGAGTATAAACTGCACTTTAGAACAAATGAACCTAACAGACATTTATGGAGCATTTTATCCAAAACAACAGAATACATATTCTTCTCCTCAGCACATGGAACATTCTCCAGGATAGGCCATATGTTAGTCCACAAAACAAGTCTCAAGAAATTTTGAAAAAGAGAAATCATATCATATAACTTCTCAGACCACAATGGAACAAAACTAGAAATCAGTAACGAGGAACTTTGGCAATTGTACAATATGTGGAAATTAAACAACATACTCCTGAATGACCTTTGGGGTCAATGGAGATATTATAAAAGTAATCCAAAAATGTCTTGAAACAAATAAAAATGGAAACACAACATACCAAAACCTATGGGATACCACAAAAGCAGTGCTAAGATTAATGTTTATAGCATTAAATGCCTACGTAAAGTAGAAAGATTATAAGTAACAATGCACTAACAATGCACCTCAATGAACTAGAAAAGCAAGAACAATCCAATGGAACTGGAGGTCATTACATTAAGTGAAATAAGCCAGGCACGGAAAGTTAAATACCGTATGTTCTCACTCATATGTGGGAACTAAAAAAGGTGATTTCCAAAGGTAGAGAGTAGAGTGATGCTAACCACAGGCTGGGAAGTGTGGAGTGGGGAATCAAGAGAGGTTTGTTAATGGAAACAAACCTACACTTAGAAGGATGAAGTTTTAGGGTTCAGTAGCACAATAGGCTGACATTTGTGAACAACAATATATTGTATATTTCAAAATACCTAGAATAGAAGATTTAAAATGTTCCTGACAGAAAGAAATGATAAATGTTCGAGGTGATGGATATCCTAAATACCCTGATTTGATCATTACACATTGTATGCATGTATAAAATATCCCATGTACCCCATAAATTTATAAAAACATTATGCACCTACATTTTTTTGATTTTGTGATAAAACAAGTCAGAGTCATTTGTTTATAGAAGTTGAAATTTTGAACTAAACAATCTATTGTGTAAAATGTAAAGAAATTTACTTCATGACATTGCTGAAGTTAAAATATATGAGGAAATATTAAAAATCTATTATAATTGTGTTATTCAAAATCTTATCTCTGCTTTTGAAATCATTTCAGCAAACATTTATTGAGTACCTGCTTTATCTGAAGGCCTTTGCTATTTATTATGTGAGATCTAAAGATGACAAATGATTTCAGCCATCAAAGACCATTTAGTTACTGGGAAAAGCTGACAAATCTAGCAGTGATATGTGACAGAATGAAATAGGTGCATATTAGTTACAAACTGCTATGTAATGACAAAGGAGGTAGTAGAAGGCGGTAGTCCCACTATTCTTGGACCTGTAGAGTACTACACTGTTCAGGGCTGCATGCGTTGGCTCATGCCTGTAATCCTAGCACTCTGGGAGGCCGACGGGTGGATCTTTTGAGCTCAGGAGTTCGAGAGCAGCCTGAGCAAGAGTGAGACCATGTCTCTGCTAAAAAAAAAATAGAAAGACATTAGCTGGACAACTGAAAATATATAGAAGAAATTAGACGGACATGATGGTGCATGCCTGTAGTCCCAGCTACTCGGGAGGCTGAGGCAGGAGGATTGCTTGAGCACAGGACTTTGAGGTTGCTGTGAGCTAGGCTGACACCACGGCGCTCTAACCCAGGCAAAGGAGTGAGACTCTGTCTCTAAAATTTAAAATGAATGAATGAATACATATATACACAGTTCAGCTAAAAATTTGGCCTAATAAAATAAAGGGGAGGAATTTATAGTTTTCATTATCTATAATATACTAACTCCTTAAGATGTATAAAGCTTTTCTAAATAATAAACTCTAGAAGAAATCTTTTTTTTTTTTTTTTTTGAGACAGTCTTGCTCTGTTGCCCAGGCTAGTAGCTGAGACTACAGGTGTGAGCCACCATGACTGGCTACATTTTTTTTACTTTTTGTAGAAATGGAGTCTCACTGTTTCCCAGACTGGTCTCAAACTCCTAGCGTCAAGGAATCCTCCTGCCTCAGCTTCCCAAAGTGCTAGGATTATAGGCATGAGCCACCACTCTCAGCCCAGGAGAAATTCTTAATATAAGTAGAACTTCCTATTGGAGTTAAGACATGTAATGAGGTAAATGAATTCTCAATAATTTTTTTCTTTTTTACATTTTTACTCATTAATTTTTATTAAAAGCCAAAACGTTGTGGCTTTTAATAACTCTTATTCACTATATGGTTATGTCATAATTTATTTAACTAATCATTTTTTTGAATAGTTGTTTTCAGTTTTTTAAAATTTTTTTTATTGCTGTGGTGCCTAATTTTATGCACATCTCTCATAAGTTCCTCAAGGAGAGTTTCTGAAAAAGAAATAAATGGTTAAAGAAGTATAAACATGTTTAACAAGGTGAAACATTGCTATGTTGCCTTGCAGAAAGGCTTTTGAGAGTGCTTGTTTGTCCCACCTTTGCCAGCACTGTGTATTACCATTTTTGGATTATTGCCAATTTAATAGATGAAAAAATGGTATTTCGTTATTGATTTGATATGCATATCTCAGGTTATTATTGAAATAGAATTTTTTTTCATATGTGAGTTGACCGTTACTGTGTTTTCCCTTATGGATTGCTTGCTCTTCCTAAATTCTCAACTTTGGTTTAAAGTTCTGTTATTCTGACAACCAAGGCACTTAGATCCAACCACTGGCAATTCTGACTCAGTCTGCCGTAGCCTTCCAAATAGTCTTCAGTGATTTCAGTTTTTGAATAGTGCATATCAGTCTTTATCAATACATTATTCTGACTATCTTATTCATTTCAATAATCCATGTTAAGAAAATAAAGCCTTGCTTTTAGTCCCTTGGCCCACCCTTCCATGCACAACAGAAATAGCCATTGATCAACTAAGGTAGACTGTGTTACACGCCATTATTCCTGCAAAAGAAAATCAGCATCACTGTCTCTTCAGCTCATTTGATAACTAACGAATAGGCATTTGCCTTCAAAAACAAAGAGAAAATATCAGAATCCAGGTTCTTGTCTGACAGTGGAATTCTGGTATCGAAAGTCCAGTTGAGAAAGAAGATATTCATAGATGAATGACTGAGAATGTGTAGACCATTAATCTCTTCTGACATTCTTAATTTGGGAGAATTTGATTTTAGATGCACATGTATTTGAGGAAATAGATGGGATATACATGCAGGAGATTATTGTCAATTTCACCCTAGAGCTTGAGAAAAAAGGTCAAGGGCAAGAGCCTAAAGCTTGGCAATCTTCTAGATTGTTGAAGCCATGGAAAAGGCTGATCTACAAAAAAGTGAACTTACAGAGTTAAAAACAGAGAGCTAAGAAGTCAACATTTATTTGGTTTCCTTTTGAATTATTTAAAGTAACACAATTATGGTAAGAAATTAGCACAGTACATAAGTTTATAAAGGAGAGGCAACCACTATCTTCGGTTTCTTCTTGGAATGATCTCTGCAGATAGACAAACACTTTCCTTTTTTATCCAAATGGAATTGTGTGTATATATCATTGTGATTGTCTTAATTCAGATATATTGACATATCAGCACATACAGATGGACAATTTTTTTCAAATAGTTTCATGGTATTTTATTATATGGAGATATTAATAGTATAATTTAATTAAATATTCCTTTCTTGGCATGCATTTGTATATTTTTCTTTTCTGTTTACAGCATTGCTTCATTAAACATTTTTGTACACACATCTCTATATTCTTGTGCAATCATGGGAGTGTTAGATATTCCCCGCACTTTAATTAAAGTTGTATATGTGCATTTTTCCCTTAAATGTCTTTTATTATGGAATATTTCAAATTATACTAAAGAAGATAAAGAATAAACTAGAATTAGCAAGGAATTAAAATTTCATTTTTATTCTAATAAATATTACAGCTTCCCTTCAGAGGCTATATCAATTTACATTCCTACAAAAAAGTATGAAAGTACTTATTCTTGCCAACATTGGATATTTTCTCTCCTTTGTTTTTTAAAATATATATTTATTAATTATGGGTTATTTCAGTCATACAGAAAAATAGATATAACACTTGGCATTTTAAATGTTCATATTTTTGTCAGTTTCATAGGTGAAAAATCATACTTTGTTTTAATTTCCATTTCTTGAGTTGTTATTAATTTATTATACAGCTTTTCATATATTCACTGGTCATTTATAATTCTTTTTCTTCGAATTACTCATTCATATACTTTGCCTATTTTGCTGTTAGAATTTTTTCTTTTCTTTTTAAAAAACATTATTCATAAAAGTTCTTTGTATCTTAAGGAAATTAGTCCTGCTTTGGATGTATACTGTATATCTCTCCAGCTTCTTTCATAACTTTTTACTTTGTTTAAAGTGTTTTGGGGAGACCACATAGAATTGTTAAATGTTTATTAATCAACTTTATTTTTTCTTTTGTGGTATCTGTGTTTTATGAAATGCCTGGAAAATGCCATTTGTATGTAAGATTTTTCAAACAAGTTTTTAAATATTTTTGGGTGGTTTTATGTTTTTCCATTTAAATGTATGGTACAGTGGGATTTTTTTGGTGATATTTTGGTTATATCTTTAAGTATTCATCTCTCTGATTTGATGGCCCTGAGAATTCGTTATGCAGTGCCAAAGACCTAATTTCTGCCGTGGTGTTGAGGAATTAATTCCTATACTTATTGTCAACCTATATCCTCCCTTGTAGACTATGTTGGTCAACTTTCCTTTTTATAGGTTTGCCATAAATAAAAGGAACAGTCCCAATCATTGGTCATTTAAATAAGAGATTTATTACATTCAAAATTAAAAAGATTTACTTTAAAAGGCATATTATACTTAGTGGCAATGAGAAGTTTGAGAATACTAGATCTGTAAAGAATGATGACGGTACTTTGATAGGGATTGCATTAATTCTGTAGATCACTTTGGGTAGTATGGACATTTTAACAAAGTTGAGTCTGCCAATCCATGAGCAAGGTAGATTTTTCCATCTGTTTACATCTTCTGCAATTTCTTCTCTAGGTTAGACCTTCTACTACTTTCTTTTCTGTGTCACTGAGGCGAACCCTTGTAGGTACCTATCATCTTAAAATAAGGCTCCTCCCTGAGTCCCAGTGGGAAGCAGAGCACGGGTTCCCTTGGTGCTCTGCTTCCCACCAGCTGCTTCAGTGTCTGTGTTTTCAGTGCTGTCTCCCTTCAGGCTGGACCCCGAGATTGAGGCCAGGAGAAATCGTCAAGGAGATTGGCATGGAATCTCTTCTGTTCTCCTTGGATCTCTGACGCCTTCTCCTCACCCCAAGCCTTCTCAGGGCCTGCCTAGATAGCCTGACAGCTTTCCTCCAGTTCTCTCTGCTAGTCATTTAAAGTAAAATTTGTTCAGATCCCCAGGTTTTGTTTTTAATATGTAAATAGAATTGTAGGAATTTAGGAATTTTTTTCATTCTCAGAAAAACCTGACTATACCTTTTTCTCTCCAGAGGCTCAAAAACTGCTGTTTTGGTAGACAAAAGCTAAAGATTGACTCTTTTTGCAATCCTGCTGTAATAATCTGTAATAATGCTATTCTTCCCTTAGGCCATCAGTTCTTAATGTGTGGTTAAGGTACCCCCCAGCATCCCAAAAGCCCTTTCAGAGGGTCTGTGAGGTCAAAATGATTTTCATAAAAACCATAAGGCAATATTAGTCTTTTTACTCTTATTCTCTCAAGTTTACAGTGGAGTTTTCCAGATACTTCATAACATTTAACAACTATATTGCTGTGACATCTTATTTATGTGCTTATGTATTCTTGTGTTTTAGAATGTCTCAGTTTTAATTTGTAATATGGTAAAAATCAGTAGGTATAGCTCACATAAATAAAATTTCTTTGGGGTCCTCAGTAATTTCTAAGAGTATAAAGAGGTCCTGAGACCAAAAAGCTTGAGAACTCCTGCCCTAGGCCAATAGATGCCTCTGGCTGACTGGGGTCACTGTACAAAGTGATGAGAAAGAATAGTATAATATCCTTGGTACATACGTATATCAAGCCAAATAAGATCTTAGCTGTGACAAGTGAGATAGATTATAACCATCTCTCGGAGAACCACCCCTGTTCCCTGTTTGTCTCTGCCAAATAGTTTTCATGGTTCTGACATCTAGCCCTGATATGTAGCCAAATAAAAGAACTTAGAAGCTGTTCTATTGGTGAGATGATACAAAATATATAGCCCTTGACCCAGGGACTCTTTACCATTTTCTTTATTAAGTCATTTGTCTGCTTATTACAAAACTGGAAAGATACCACTTTATATGGCCTTTAGCCATGCATTTATTGGTCAGGCCAAGCATGTGTTTCACTTTTAGAACTTTAAAGCTTACACCCAGAATGCCTACTTAGTCACTTTGTGCTGAGTGGATGAGGCCTGTTAGGCATTTAAAAGGCAAGTGGTGTATCATGGGTCAGGGGAAACATAACCTGAAAATTTCTTTAATATCATAAATACTTTTCATTCATTCATCAAATTCAAAATTATTTACGAAGCTTCTACTCTACAGAGCATCATGCTATGGACCAAGGATTTAAAGATGAAAAAGAAGATCACTAGACTAAAGTACTAGTGTAGCGTGAACCTCAGGGATGTCATTATAGCAAGGCATCACTCTATCCACTCTGTATTTAGAAGTGTGGATTTTTCAACACATTGATGTCTTAATTTAAAATGCAGCAGAATTTCAGACCCAGGTGCACATTAATACTCAGAAACATTTGCTTGTAGTGTGTTTAGTGAAGCTATACAGTATCTTATCTTTCTTTCCTTACACACCCTCGGTAATCTAATTGCTTTAAGCAACCATCTACTTTCTAACAACTCTATGTACTAATAACAAATGTATATATCTCTGGGCTGGACCTTCCTCCAAGCTCCAAAGTCACATATTCAACTGCCTAGTAGCCATCTCCACTTCTGTGTCTATGTCTGATAGACATTTCAGAGCATCTTTCTCAAACCGAATCTCTGATCTTTCTTCCTGAATCACCTCAGCCCATAATCTTCCCATCTCATTAAATGGCAGCCATCCTTCCATTTCCTCTCTAAATATATTTGAGTCATTTTGCCGCCTCTTTCTGTCATACTCAGCATGAAATCCTATTCATTCTTCCTTTGAAATATATCAACAACCTGATCACTTATTACTACCTCTACTATACTCATCTTGATCCAAGACACCATCATTTCTCACCTGGATTATTACAGTTACTGGTTGCCTTGCTCCTACCCTTGTCCCCCTACAGTCTGTTTTTAACATGTGAGCTGCTGTGATACTTTAAAAATGTAATCACTTCATAAAATATTCCAACATCTTTTTCACTACACTTAAAGAATTAGCCAAAGTCCTTAAAAAGGCCTATTAGGCTCCACATACTTTGGCCCACCATTACCTCTTCGACCTTTTATTCTACTGTTTTCCCACTTGGTGCCTTGCAGTAGCCACTCCAGCATCCCTGCTATTCTTAAACACAAGATGAGGCCAATCTTGCGGCTTGGGTTGAGAAGCTATTTTCTCTGCCGAGGATATCTTCCAGATATCCATATCACCTCCTTCAAGTTAGTCCTCCAAATATATTATACCTCCTTCACATTTTTACTTAAATGTTATCTTATTTCTCAGTGAAGGCTGCTATATTCAAAATTGCAACTTCCAAGCACTCCTTTTTGCCGCTGCTTTTCTTTAGTTTTTCTTCAAAGTCCTTTCAACTGCTAAAATACTATATGCTTACTTATTTTTTTAATTACATCTTCCCCTGCTAGAACATAAACTCCACGAGGGCAGAGATTTTTGTTTGTTCTGTTCACTGTCATTTCTCTAGTGCCTGGTACCAAATAGGGACTAGATGCATATCTGTTAAATAGTCACATTTTGGCAGGAGAACAGAACCTAAGGGCAGCTAGCATATTTTAAGTACTTAAACTGTCCTTGATTGGTAGACCTCTTACAGTTAAAGATTTAACAGCTAGCAAAGGGAACTTTTGGTGAAATTGTTTTTTATTTGTGTAAGTTCAAACACACATTACTAAATGGACTTTCTTTTAAAAACTCTACAGGGAGTTTCTCAGAAATATATGCAGAGCTTAGAAACTTTGGCTATGGGAATTTTATCTAAGCAGATGTAGAAAATAATGGACACATTTTTCAAGAATTTTATTCAGTTTTCTAAAAATACAAATTAAACCACTCCAACTTTAAGAAATCATGAGGTTATCTTATGAATTGCTTCTAAATGCATTCAGTTTGAACTGATTCAAATTCAGTTCTAAAAAATAGTTGATCTTTATCAGCAAAGATGAAGAGGCCTGTTTACTAAAAACTGCAGTTGTTTCTGATGTTATCATTATGTTCTCTGATAAGGAAGTGGCACTAGAGAGACAAAGTAATAAAAAATGTTTTATCGCAAGTATGCTATAACTTGTCTGATACTTGCACATGTTTATTTCTACAGTAAGGACTTCTGAGAGAAACTTTACAAAGATATGATTCTGTTGTAGCAATATTACACTTGATTAGTTCATAGCTATGAGTACCTATTATTAGTACCAGGGCTTAATCCAGGGAAGCCCCTCCCTTCCGTATACCCTCCAAAGAAAAGTATATCAAAACATCAAATCTGCCATAATTTTTTTTTAGTCTTTATCTGAAATACAGTCAGGAATATATAATAAGAATAAGAACTACCATTTATTGAGCAGTTAGAACTTAATCCATAAGGTTGTTATGAGGATTAAATAAGCAAATACTTATAAAGTACTTAGAATAGGACCAGGCTTATCTATTATTAACCCCATTGTACATATTGTGAAACTGACATATGGAGGTTAAATAAGTTCCTCATGGAACCCAAGAGCCTTGCTGCCTCTGAACGTTCATTTAATATACATTTTACATAATTGCTTGGTGCTATATTCTTAACATTTTCAAATCTCCTTCAGAATCTGGAGAAAGTTACGGAACCTCTTCCAAGAAAAATGCTCATAAAAATAAAATTGTATGCTCATGAATACCCTAAAGCTCAAACATAAGCTCTCTAGAAGGTCACTTGGTTAACAAGGAAGTAATACATACTTTAAATATTCAAACATTACAGATACGTGTTGGAGAAAGCAAAAGTCCCACATGACCTGAAATGCTATTAACATAGTTATTAATATAGTTAATAACTTAGACATTAACATAGTTATTGGTTTGGCCTGTGTTCATCAGATTGTTTTTGTAGGTAAATTCTCTGCACACAAGAAAATATATGTGATTTTGGTTTTATATTTTATGTTTTTAATGATATAGGGATTATATCAAAATGTAAAACCTCTATTCATTGGAAGATACTATTGTAATAAAATGAAAGACAAGCCACAAATTAGGAGAAGATATTTGTGACATATATAATCAACTTTGAATTGAGTTTCAAAATAAAGAACTCCTATAAATCAAGAAAAAATACAAACTAGTAAGAAAAATGGACAAAAAATATGAACAGACATATCACAAAGGAACAAATAGGAAAGACCAATAAACATACTTGTTCAACATCTATAGAAATCAGAGAAATTAAGTTAAAACCATAAGATGACATTTTATAATCATAACATTTACAATAATTATTAATTGAAAAAACTAATCACAGTGAAAAAATTAAAGAACTAAAGTTTATACACATTAACATGGACGAATCTCAAAAACAATGCTGACCTTCAAAAAAAGTCTCAAAAGACTGATAGCACTTAGGTAGAGTTCAAAACCATGTAAAACTAAATGATATATATTGTGTACGTGCACAGATGTGTGTATACAGTAAACTACAATGAAGGGTAGGGAATAATAAACAGAAAGTAAGCTCTGTAAAGGAGGGATAAAAGATTCATCAGAGACATACTGGATTTGAGTGGCAGAGGGAGTGATCTCTTTGTTAAGGGAGCAGAGAGTATTTCTGTATTTATTATTCCTTATATCTTTGATAGATTGTTTTCTTTGTATGATTTTACAGTTATGAAAAAGATTACCAAAAAAGATGGCCGTCTGTACTATTTTATAACTTCCTTTTTTCACTTTATTTCTTAGAAATCATTCTATATCAGTACTTTGGTCTACCTTATTTATATCATAGCTGAATTATATTCTCTTATTTGGCTGTACATTTCTTTTAGTATGTTAAATCTTACCATTAAAGGCAGATTCAAAAGGCCCCCAGTAATAAATGCTACTTTTCATAATTTGCTTTGTGAAGGGACTGTGTGTTCATGAGAATTTTGCATATTGTCTCTATAGTTACCATCTAATTAAGTATGTGTGCGTGTGTGTGTGTGTGTGTGTGTGTGTGTGTGTTTACAGCGATAGAGAGAGAGATCAAAATCAATTTTTTTCCCCCCTGAACTGTTTGAAACTGATTTGTGGACATCTTGACACTTCACCTCTAAACACTTGAACATGCATCTCTGAAGAATAAAGATGTCTCCTGCACAACCACAATACAATTAGCACATGTGAAAAAATGAATAGTAATTCCATAATGCCATCTGATAGCCAACACATATTCACATTTTCCCAATTGTCCTAAAAAATCTTTCATAACTTTTTCTTCCCTGCTTAGGATCCAATCAAAACTTACATATGCATTTAGTAGTTAGTTCTCCACAGTCTTTCTTAATCTAGCTTTGCCTTTCTTTTTTTGTTTTTTAAAAGGTTATTGACTTTTTGATGAGTCAAGGGCACTTATATTATAGAATGTCTGGATTTATCTGATTGTTTCCAAGTTAAACATGTTCTTTAACTTATGAGTGCTAACTTCTTATGGTAAAAAAAGGCACTCCTGTTTTTAAAGGTTGATATTATTGGTGTATTTTGACAGAGTAGATGAACCAGTTCTTTTTTGTTATGAAGAAAGGGAAGGAGCAAATTCTATAAATACTGTAAATATGACATTTTGAAAGAACAATTGAGGTATCAAGTATAATGAATGCTTATTATATTATTATATTTCTACAGAGAGCAGTATGTTGACCATAAACAGTTATAGAACCTCTCTGTGATCTTTTTAAAAGCATCAAATATTATTTTGTTGCTTTTTTATTATTATCATAGTATAATATGTTAATTATTGCATAGAAATGACACCATGGAATTTCTTGCTTTGGTTCACATAACTTGTGGTATTTTTTACATGGAGTATGATACTTTCCTGTGTATTTGAAATACAGCTATATTTCAGCATGCAAAATAATAATATATTGTAATTTGGTTCTATGCAAAATATTTGACGCACATTTATATTTTATAGTTTTTGTTTTTTTTTTTTTTTTTTTTTTTGAGACAGAGTGTCACTTTGTTGCCCGGGCTAGAGTGAGTGCCGTGGCATCAGCCTAGCTCACAGCAACCTCAGACTCCTGGGCTTAAGCGATCCTACTGCCTCAGCCTCCCTAGTAGCTGGGACTACAGGCATGAGCCACCATGCCCGGCTAATTTTTTTGTATATATATTTTTTAGTAGAGACGGGGTCTCACTCTTGCTCAGGCTGGTCTCGAACTCCTGACCTCGAGCGATCCACCCGCCTCGGCCTCCCAGAGCTAGGATTACAGGCGTGAGCCACCGCGCCCGGCCTATATTTTATAGTTTTTGAAGTAAAAAACATAGTCTCCTTAAAGCATGATTAATTTGGCCATGTAAGTCACTAGCTGTTAAATTCAGTCTATGAAAGTTGTTGAGATGAGACAAAATAGCTGTAGTCAATTGGCCGTTTCGTACCAGATGGAAATATTTTTCAGATATTTATAATCACAGAAGTATAAGCGAACACTGTGTAACAACCACACACAGTGATTTGGGCAGGGCCCTGTGGGAAGTGATGGTCATGGCATCCAAAGAGGTCAGGCTCTGGGTTCTGCCTCTCACAGCCTAGGTTTTGGACAAGTCCCTTTTGTTCTTTGAGACTCTGTTTCATTTGTAAAAATGGGGATAATATCACATAGCTTGCTGCAAAGGCTTTAGAATGTTTCTGAGAGAACTATAATAATATATTTTATATCACAGCTATTTTATATCACAACCTGTACACACACAGTTACACCATATATGTTTATAGATATATACACATACAAACATTTTTACCTAGCAAGGCTTATTCATACTATGTGGTATACTTTATTTTAAAATGTTGATGAAATTGATTTCATGACCTATAAAGTAATGACTCTCAGTTTGAAAACCCTATATAAAAATTTAATTAATTTCAGATTCTGCTACAAAAATGATTCTGCCATTTGGTCATTCAGTCATCAGGTATTTATTGAACAGTTATTATGTGCCTATGTGAACAAAACTAGCCATCCCTACCCTTGTGGAATTTGCAGCTCCTTTGGGAAGAGAGCAAATAAACAAGAAAATGTGCCATTGTGAAGAGTCATCTGAGTCATGGAGAAACAAATAGGCAAGGTGCTATGTCAAAGAATAGCAGAGGGGACCAGCATTAGAATAGGGGTGGACAGTTGGGGAGTGAGAATTCAGCTGACACTGAAATGAAAAGCACTAAGGCAACCAGAGCAAGAACAGGGCGGAGATTCCGTGGGGCTCTTGTGAGCAGACAAGTTTGAAAACTGTGCTGTAAGTCATGCCTCCAGAGATCTCTGATTATTTTTTAATGAACTAATTGTAATCAACCACATAAAGAATGCTTTGCACAGATCATTTTCCAAATAGTTTTAGTCTTTAACTCTGGGCTTCATTTAAGTTATCTCTACATCTGTCACCCCCACCTCATTTCAGGCCCCCAGTCCCATGGACAGCCCTCGTCCTTAGCTCCCAGAACTCTCTGCAACCTTCTGCCCTTCTGGCTCTTATTTAATCTCTAGACAGCATCTGATGCTTACTACTTTTGTGTCCTCGTAATACTTGCTTTCTTTGACCACTATGAAACTTGGTTTTCTTTCTTTTCAGAACACTCTGTGGGCTCCTTTTCTTCTCAGTATCCCATCGGTGTGGGTAAAGCTCAGGATTATGTACAGTTCCCTTTTTACACTAAGCACCCTTCTTAAGCACTTCACTGACTTCTGTACCTTACATCAGTTATTAATACATTGGTTACGCCACCAGCTCCCAAATTTATATCTCCTATCCTAGATCCCTCTTAGGGATTTCACCACTCCTGTAACCCACAGGCATTTCAAAGTCAACATATTGAAAATAGAACGTGTTATTTTTCCCTTAAAACCTCCTCATCCTCCTTTGTTTCCTATCTCAGTGGGTGACAACACCATCTCCCCTGGTGTCAAGTCATTTCCAAGAGTCATTCTTAATCCCCCTCTTTTTCACTCCTCATACCCAGTCAGTTCCTAAATTTTCATGATTCCACTTCCTAAAAGCCTTTTGAAACTGTGTACTTCTGTGCATCACGTTGCAACTACCCAGGTTTAGACTGCAGTTACCTCTTGCTGACTTTATTGTGACAGTCTCCAGACTGGTCTCATAGCCATTAGTCTCCTTCCCTTCTAGTCCAGTCTCCAAATAAATAGCATCCTAGCATCTAAATTAGAGATCTGATCTTATCATATCCTTGCTTAAAATCTCTGTATGGTAACTCATTACCAACAAATAATTCCATACTCCTTATCGTTGTACACAAGGCCCTTTGGTACACAAGGCTCTTCCTGGTCTGGTCCCTACCCAGTGCTCCAGCCTTAGCTTTCTCTGATCCCCATCTCTTTCTCTGTGCTCCTGCCACATGGAGCTTCGTGCTCTTTCCTCTGCCCCAGACACTGTTAGCTCCCCTACCTCCTTCATCTGACTGACTATTACATATCCCTCAGGTCTCAACTATGACTTCCCTCTTCTGGGAAGCCTACTTTAACCCCCAATAGTGGCCTACTTTGGCCACTATTCTGTTATACTTGTTTGTTTACTTGTCTTTGTCCATTAATAGAATGTCAGCTCTTGAGAAGAATGACTCTATCTGCCCCGTTCACCAATTTTACTCTAGCTCCTGACACAATGCTGGTGCCTGGTGATGCATATTGGAAGGGAGGAAGGGAGGCAGTACTAGCAAGCCAGTTGCAAAGGAAGATGGTGGACCACTGTGGTTAGGAATGTTGGCTCCAGAGTCCAGTGGATCCAGGTTCCAATTCTGGTCCTACCACTGACAGACAGACTAAGCAAATTGTTTAGCCTAAGCTTCAAATGCCTCATTTGTAAAAATGGGGATGTTAATAGTTCCTGCCTCACAGGATGAGGAATCGAATGAGAGAAGTATACAGCACAATGCCTGGAGTATAAGTATATAGTAAAGATTAGCTATTATTTCATTCCATTCTGATATATGAACAAATAGAACAAAAAAGCCATCTTATTACCACTGTATTCTTTTTGACAATATGTAGAGAAATAAATGCTTTCACTGACAGAGATTGCTTAAAGCATGAGGCATGCTATGTGGTCTTCAACCCCTGAAAATACTAGAAGAAGGTGCTGACTTCCCAGTTGGATAAAAATACAATTATTAATCTTTACTTATTGTAGGGAACCATCAGGCTAACTACACTATATTAAAAATGTACTTTCTAAATGTATGCTGCATGAAATGGAAGGGAGACTTTATTGCAGCTGACAACAGATGGAAGAGAATGTGAGGTTTCTGAACTTTCTGTGGCAGAACCTGCTGTCTACATGGGTATATCTCTTAAAGTGTTATTTCTTAAAGAAGGAATATAAAATGTAGCTCTGTGTTAAAATTCACTTAGTAGTATTGCCCCATTTACTTTTTATCTTATTTTCACTGAAATTATTATCTATTAATAGAGAATACCAGTTAATTTATTTGAGCCTTGGTAACATTTCTTTTTTTTTTTTTTTTTTTTTTTTTGTTTTGAGACAGAGTCTCGCTGTGTTGCCCGGGCTAGAGTGAGTGCCGTGGCGTCAGCCTTGCTCACAGCAACCTCAAACTCCTGGGCTTAAGCGATCCTACTGCCTCAGCCTCCCAAGTAGCTGGGACTACAGGCATGCACCACCATGCCCGGCTAATTTTTTTTTTTCTATATATATATTTTAGTTGGCCAGATAATTTGTTTCTATTTTTAGTAGAGACGGGGTCTTGCTCTTGCTGAGGCTGGTCTCGAACTCCTGACCTCGAGCAATCCACCCGCCTCGGCCTCCCAGAGTGCTAGGATTACAGGCGTGAGCCACCGCGCCCGGCCAAATCTTGGTAACATTTCTTATAGGTTCTGCAATCAGTCTCAGTACCCCTAGCCCTCAAAATTTAATCTGTGAAGAGAGGGAAACACTTCTTTGAGCTGATTAAAAGTACAGGGAGAGGCACAAGCTCTCTCTTTCCTGGTGTAGAAGATTCTTCACATTTTAAGTTTTATCTGGCCTGATTCATGCATGTGGTTTGAAGAATTGGGCTTCACTTTCTGATAAATGTTCCTTGGAGCATTGTCTGGTACACAAGCTTTCCCAGAGCATAAACAAAGTACCGTTGAAAATAGTATTAGCTCTTTAATGTCGCTAAGCCTCCATTTGCTATACTGGAGAAGGAATAAGTGACTCTTTGGCATTGTGGTATCATTCTGAACAAAATGCCTGCCAGCAGATAAAATTTCTTACCTGTCAGAAAGGATCTGATTCATTTGGGGCCATTATTGCCTTTCTGACCTTGTTTGGTGTCTAATTTATTTTCAGGGAGAAGAACAGGGAAGGCAACTTAAATCAAGTTTAATATTTTCTTCTTAGAAACAGATTGCCTTGGCTATATTCAGGCTTTTATAAATTACCATCCATACAGAAGGTAACTGCTGACTGAAGTGAGCCAAACAAACTTATGGAATAGCTAGAGAACCAGTTCAAATTCAGAAGCTTAAGTTGTTAATAGTGATTTTCTTCTTGAAGAGGAAGGGTTAAAATGATTGGAGAAGTTTAGTGACCCATGTTTTAGGTTTTTAAAATATTATTTCCAAAATCTAGCAGTGCTGTCTACTCTCACTTTTTCAGGAGGAATTT
The DNA here is from genome assembly GCF_020740605.2 of Lemur catta. Classification (NCBI taxonomy): domain Eukaryota; kingdom Metazoa; phylum Chordata; class Mammalia; order Primates; family Lemuridae; genus Lemur; species Lemur catta. The sequence goes on along the minus strand of NC_059147.1, from coordinate 3,613,152 downwards.
AGATACCTCTTATATTGATTCTAGTGTTTCTTTTTTCTTTCTCTGCCTCATGCTTCCTGCCATTTCTTTGTTCCTCGGCACCTCTAAATAGACACTGCAAATGAAAATAGAGGAAATTAAAGTTTTTCATATTTTCTGTATTTTTAGTAGTTGAAGGAGGTGTGTGATAGGCTGTTAGAAATGGTATAGCTTAAAGGGTGAATTTCAGGCCAGCCTCCTGTATGTGCCAGGTCAGCGTTATAGGACATCATGTCTCTTATCTAGGGCCTCGCTGTTCTTTTAAGGAGATGAGACATCAGTAAAACAGTGAAGAGTGATTATAGTCATGCTGAGAAGTGCTTGTAAACAAAAAAGAGTTTTTTTTTTTTTTTTTTTTTTAGACATAGTCTTACTCTGTTGCCCTGGCTAGAGAGCAGTGGCACTATCATTGCTCACTGCAGCCTCCAACTCCTGAACTCAAGAGATTCTCCTGCCTCAGCCTCCTAAATAACTGGGACTACAGGTGCACACCACCATGCCCAGCTAATTTTTCCACTTTTTGTAGCGTTGGGGTCTTGCTCTTCCTCTGGCTGGTCTCGAACTCCTGACCTCAAGTGATCCTCCCACCTCAGCTTCCCAGCATGCTAGGATCACAGGTGTGAGCCACCATGCCAGGCCAAGACAAATTACTGATAAGACTCCAATCATATATAAAGCCTGCCAACTCAGTGACATTTATTTACTCAAAAGTGACTCCTCTTTATCTTCTAAATTAGGTGCTAGTTCCTTTGCCTGCAAACATGTGATCCTAGCCTCCTTTCCAACTTTATCTGCTGTTCCCTTGCCGCTATCCTACGCTTCAACTGAACTAAACTATGCCTTTGCTACTGCTTCTGCCTCAGGGTTTCTCACCCATGGCACTGTTAACATTTTGAGCTGGATGATTCTTTGTTTGGGGAACTGCCCTGTGCGTTGTAGGATGTTTAGCAGCATCCCTGGCCTCTACTGTCTAAATACCAGTAGCAACAAAAATGTCCTCACACAGTATCAAGTGTCTCCTAAAAGGCAAATTAGCTCCTGATTGAAAACCATTGCTCTACTTTGTGAACTACCATGCTACATAATACTAGTCTACGTTTCAAGCTTTATCTCAAATGCTATTTCCTGTAATGCTTGTTCCTGTTTTCTCTTTGCTTATCTTTCTTGTTAACAACTCTCTTTCCTATGCCCAGCAAGGGAAACTATGCCCTTGATCTCTACAAATCCCGTCTCACCCATCTCTGACCCCAGGATCCCTCCCCAACACTTTTAACTCTGTCTTTTGGAACACTAGCACCACAGTCAACACTCTTACCTATATTCTTGTTTCTTTTGACAATGTTCCCTTCACAATTAATGGAAACAGTCTCATAGCTGTCTTAATAGAAAATGCCACATGCCCCATATTTTGTTTGATGTTTGGAGATTAGCATCTTTAATCCCCAGTACCACTTACAAATTATTTCTGTCCTACATTTCTGCAAATCTCTTCCTCCTTGGAGGGTTCTGCCAGCTAGCTATACCAGCCATCATCTTCCTTTTTTTATTACTAGCCTCTACCAATTTCCTAGTTCACTGGAGACATAACCTCCTGGATATTTGTCTGTCTCCTGCCATCAGAGATGATCAGCCCAGCATCATGACCTCCCCAATTCAGTTCCTTCCCTATATCTTGTAGGTACCAGAAAATGTACTGTTTCTAAAATCACTAATCAAATATCCCGCTCTCCTACCACCACCTCCTGTCCGTCTAAGCTGCCTGTTCAGGTGTCTTCCCTGCAACACTTTGTGGACCTCATTGGGAGCTCCAGTCTGCTGCTTGTTCCTACGCCTTCATATCCACCCATCCCCCTCCAGCTTCCATTTCCCTCCCTATTAGTTCAATACATTTATCTAATCTCATTCTGTCACATTGATGCCCTAATTCTAGGTAAACTCAGACACCTACAGTCTTTCTCCAAGAAAAACATGTTATAATCATTGAGTTGAAAGGCTGTCCTTCATCTCAATCTCACATTCTAAATTCAAGCCCTTATTTTGTTCTTTCTCACAGTTATGAGCTTTTTCTTCACTTCTATCACAGTTTGAATTTGAAATCTCCTTTTTCATCTGACATATGGCAGGTGGTCTATCTTGCTGTCTTCCTCCCTCCCTCCCTCTTGCTACCCTTGTAGAAGAAAGCAGTGCACATATTTTAGCAACAGCTAACTGTTGTCCTTGCACCATTTTGGCACAGAAGAATGTATTTGTTCTGAGCAGCAGCAGATTAACTTTTCTTCAGAGGTAAATGTAGACTTTTCCCTCCTTTCCTTGACCTCCCCCTACCCAATATACTTACAAAAATGAAAAGGAACAGTTGAGTGTTTTCTGCTATTGTCAGGTAGAATAAAGAATTACCCTTTGGGCTGGGCGTGGTGGCTCACACCTATAATCCTAGCACTCTGGGAGGCCCAGGTGGGAGGTTCTTGAGCTCAGGGGTTGGAGACCAGCTTGAGCAACAGCAAGACCCTGTCTCTCCTAAAAATAGAAAAATTAGCCAGGTGCAGTGGCCTGTGCCTGTAGTCCCAGCTACTTGGGAGGCTGAGGCAAGAGGATGGCATGAGCCCAAGAGTGTGAGGTTACAGTAAGCTATGATCATATCACTGCACTCTATCCCCAGCAACAGAGCAAGACCCTGTCTCAAAAACAAACAAACAAACAAACAAACAACCTCCCCCCACACACACACACACTTTGGATAACAGAGTAGATGTAAATTGGGTCACCAGATATCTAAAAACTTAGGCAATCTTTTACCAAGAGACTGATATGACATTTAGTACCAGATTGTGTTGCATGGTTTGATATTTCTTCACACCTGCTTTCTGAATATAGATGTGTTCTTAATCTGATATCTAGGATTGCATACTGCTGACGATAGACACATGGCAATATTATTGTATTTTCTGCATAAATGGATGGAGGTTTTTGAAATTTAGCTTTTTTGACATTTTGAAGTTGAATATTTTCATTATTAATAGAACTATAGAATAGAAACTCCACTTTGAAACATTTGGTGCCCTTAGATATTCAGCTCTTACTGACTATAAAGTAATGAGAAATTTTCCTTTTTTTAATGTCAAAATAGAATTACATGTTTTGTTTCTATTATAATGTGTTTTCCCTGTACTAATGTACCCCAAACAGTGATTCTTAATCACTGAAGGATTGTTTTCAATCATAATTAACAGATTTGTGCTGACATTTAATTTTTACTAGTTACTTTTTCATGGGTTTAGACCATGCTATGGACTTTTGAATCAAGCTTTTTGCCTGGGCACTTCACCTGTGTTAGAAAGTGTGACCTGCCACATCTTTTAACCAGAATGACAACTTACGGCATCCCCAAGCAGCACATACTATGCCAGTGAACATAAGTGGTCATAATGGCTTATCATATTTTTGTTTTTCATTTCTTTATATCTAATCAAACTGTTTAATCAACTAGATATAGTGGAGCAGAATGTCATCATATTTTTAACACCCAGTACAATGAATGTATAATAAGTAGCTAAAATTGTTTGAATTGTTATCTAGTCAAGTTCAAGATGAACTAAGTCCATTTCTATCCAATATAGTTGGTTTTCTGTGAACTAAAACCTATTAAAACTAAATTTTCTAGACCTTGATCATTATTACCTTGATGTGGTTAAGAATAATATAAAATTAGCATTCAATTCAAATAAGCTATTAAAAATGTTTTATCCAAGATGTTCACATTTCTCCCAGTAGAAATTGTCCATAACCATAATGGACTCTTCATGTTGTATATTGGCATGAAAAACAAAATGTCTAAAAAGAAGTATTTAGCTACACCATTCCTACCTATCCCCTAACACCATGAAAGCTAATTTTTTCATTAATGCTTTTTTGAAAACTGGCTGAAATCATGTAGTAACATGAAACTTTAGTTTTTAATTACTGGAGATCTTATTTTACTGTCTTAGCACCGAGGATCTCAGAAATCATTCACAGGAGTTAGGTGCTTATATTTGAGAATGCTTTTAGTATTCATTTTTTAGAAATACAAGTTAATTAAAATATGGAATAAAATGAGCTAAAATCATACAGGATGACTTACCACAATTTGAGAGACCATCTTTTTTTTTCAATTGGGATTTTTAAAAGAATTATAATTACAGTGCTTCTGGCAAATAATGAAACTTTAACATTTCTACTCGAAGAAAACACATAGTCCCTATGACACAGTAATCCTGTCAGAAGTCTCAAAAACAATGTGTGTTTGTATTTTTTGTGCCCTTTGCCTAAAATGAAATAGAATTTTGCTTCTGAAATAAACTTTTAAAAAGTCGGATAATATCAATGAGCCATGACAGATTATAAAACAAAATCTATCAGGAGAGCAGAGCAAGGTAAGGTAAAAGGTACTTTCTGACTCCCTAGAGTTGCAAGTTACCAGCTGGCTTAAAAGTGTGTAATATTTTTCCATTTTTTTTAATAATGCTGAATGCACGTGCACTCGCATGCACACACACACACACACACACACACACACACTTAAAAGCAGCACAGAGTGTATCTTCAAGATGATTTAGTTAGATCTAGTTTTAAATTTCCCTGTCCTCTTAGGCCAGAGTTAATTTTTATGAGCATTAAAAATATAATGTAGATGAAAGAAATAAATAGGTTCTCTTATAAAAAAACATTTAAAGTATAAACTACTAAACATAAAATAATGAGTTCTTAAAGCCTGCTGCTATAGAGTAAGTCCTTTCCCATTGCTCACAGAGCATTTCTAGTATTATCCTAAAATAAATGGTAATTCCAATGTGCAGACTAAAGTATTTAAAATATTTAATATCCCATAGGATAACTCTTAATCTATTCTGTTGATCAAGAATTTAATTTACCTAGAGACTTAAATGAAAGCCTACATATTTTAAATGACATATGATGTGTTAATGTGTTATGTCTGCCTATAGTTTTACTTAATCCCCGAAACATAAAACAGCCCCATTTGCTGAAGTCTATTATAATCACGTACTCTTGTAGTGAATAACTTTGGATTTAAGGTGACATAAAGTCACTCTTAACTATGGAAAAACTGGAAGAGAACAATCCTGTAACCAGTATAGAAACCCAAATTTGCCTATTGTCTGTTTACTGTTAATGTATTAAAGATCTCCCCAATCTACCAGGGACCTCCCCCTAACTGTCAAGACGGTTCAACACAGGTGTGGCCCCTTGGATAGTGTATTGTGTAGTGCCTCAGCTTTACACTGCCGCTTATCTCATTACTCTGGAGGAATTATGCTCAGGCACCCTTGAGTATTATACAGTCATAAAAGGAGTAGATGCATTAGTGGGGGTGTCCTTGACTGTTAAGAGATCCAGGAAGCTCTGGAGACCGTGTGAACTTCCTTATCTCCTCCTAAACATCAAAGCTCCAGTTGCCCTAAAATGGCAGCGCCACCTCTTTTCTAGCCCTTCTTTTCTTTGTTTTTCCTCCCTCCGCTAGCCAGCTGAATTTGTCTGTATTTCCCCATTCAGAATTCTGGCCCAGCGAATCATTATTATCCATCTTGGTTATAGCTTTTCACACTTGGTCTGTTCTTGAGTTACCTGCCAGTTATGGATGAGTTGCCTTGGATTAAGGTACCTGTGAACTAGTCAGTAGCTACTTTTCTGAGCAGGGACTTGTATGGCTGGGTGATTTTTTCGTTACTTAGGTTTGAGTTGTTGGATGTTTTCTCCCAGAGGGCCCTGTAAATTTTGTGGGACCAGGGTCAGGTATTGTTCATCACTGCACCTGTGACAGCACCTTAAGGAAACTAAGATTTGTTAAACACCTGAGTATAAAGCACTGTGTTAGACACTCTCCATACATTATTTCATTTCATTATTTCATTTTTTCCTTTTCCTATTCATGCATGAAATTGACTTACTATAAATGGTTGTATTATACCCATTTTATGGATTAAGAAGTAGAGAAAGCAAAGGCCCATAAATCACACAGCTAATAATTGGCAGCTCTGACTTTCTGATCCAAACCTGTGTTATTTGCACTTTGTACCACAATGTGTAAAACTCAAGTCCTTGCAATGGACTGCAGGATTCTATGTGACTTGACCCCTGTCACCTCTCAGATCTGATTGCCTCCTGCTCCATTACCCTGCCCCAGCCACACAGACCTCCATGGCGTGTGTTCCTCAGACTCGCTCTCACCTGCGACCTTTACCCCGCCGAGCCCTCCACAGTGATGCTCTGCCCCTGGATATCTACGTGACTCACTCCCCCATCTCCTCCAGATCTTTACTCAGTATCACTTTCTAAATGAGCTTTTATGAAATCCAAACACCCCTCCCAGACTGATACTTCTTATCCATTTCTCCTGCTATATTTTTCTCGTTGCATGACATATTTTACTTATTTATACGTAAAAATAAAGGAGCAAATGTTGCTGCCTGGAAATGCTGTTATATTTCCAGTTAGAACTGTGTCTGGCATATATTAGGCACTTAATAAATATTCTTTCAAAAATGATGAAGGGATGGATGGATATATGTATACATATATGTCCCAATAGTGAAATAATTCCTAGCATATTAATGAATCAGAGGTAACATATCTCAGTTCTAATTCCCACATGAGAGTGTCAGAGTGTAGAGAAAATAATTTCATGATCAAATCCTTCAGCAGTCTAGCAAGGTGCATGCACATGTACATTGCTAATATTTATCCTTATTTTCAAAAGGATCTTCAGAAGCCTTTCACACAGGTCGGTCTTTGATAAACATGTAGTGTGAGCAGAATTACACCTAGTGTTTATACTACTACTTCTGAAAGAATTTGAAGGAACTTTAAGAGCTATATATGCTGTAAAATATGGACAAAAATTAAAACATCTCACAGATGATGTAAAAGACCCAAGCAAGGTATTACTGTTTGACCCAGGGCATTGAATATGACCTAAACATTTAAGCAAATGTAAAACATTTGTACACTAAGTTTTTTTTCTGAATTTCCTGGTAGCTAAGACTAAAAGGAAAGTTAAAGCACCCACATTCATCTACAAAGATATATTTACTTGGAACTCCAGTTTTGTGAAAATATATCATAGCTGTCCATATATAGACTGTCTTCAACAGTAGCATCTTAAAACATTCAGAAACTGCTCAAATGTACACTTTATATAAATGCCTTTTATAATGGTTGACAGCATAATATTAAATTGTAGCTAAGTCAATTGTGGTTACCTTGAGTAACCTAATCTGAGGTTCTCTGGCATCTCCATTTTCCCACCTTGTGCCTCTGCTTGTGGGCTCTTCTTGCACCTGTGTGTGCCCAGTTATTCCTGTGCCTGATGAAACTTTCTCAGTGCCCCAGCTACTAAGAATCTCCACCGACTCAGGATCCTAGGTACTTTATGTGTATCTTCCTTCATGATATTTTTCACTTCTACTTTATATAAAAATTATTTATATACTTGTCTAATCTCATAAACTTGATTCATTTTAAACTATAATATATGCAATATATTGTTATTGTTCTCATATCTGTTAAGAGAACAAATGAACATTAATATCTAGTATCTATTAATACTAGATATTTAGAGTAACACCTTGTAGTATTCAGGCACAATTTTTCTACTAATAAGCATTACTGTTATATACCCTGTTTTCTTTCATCCTGAAGTTATTTCAGTTAATTCAAGGCTATTTACAGCACTCATCTGTCTTTCCTCTGCCTTTGATTTCGCATACAGAAGCCATCTCCAAATAAAGAGCAAAGACTTAAAACCTCACAAACCTTCAACTACTGATGCTCCTTTAGGACTTTTGTCATAGTGACTCTGTTAATGCCAGCCATGCCATGCCTAGGTCTGATTCAGTCCTAATCTTCAGTGATTGCCACCTTTATCTAAATGTGTGTAACTGTCTGACTGGTAAGCGGGATGGATGACCTCCAACCACAGCGAACTGTAAAGGTGTGCTCCCCTGTGTACATCTCTTGCTGCTCTTCTTTCCGTGTGGAAGCGCATGGGCCTGAGACCTGCGTATTTCAAAGAGAGCAGCAGCTGGGCATGCCTCTCACCAAAACTAAAATCTTTGGGTTTGATAGGCACTTTTTATCCAGTCTGATAAGCTCTGCCTTTTGGTTGAATGTTTAATCCATTGGCATGTTACTATCAATGTTATTATTGAGACAGCTGAATTTACGTCTGCCATTTTCCTTTTGTTTTCTATGTGTCATATCTTTTTTGTTCCTCTATTCCTACTTCACTGCTTTCTTTTGCATTTAGTGAATATTTTCTAGTGTAACATCTTAATTTTTTTAATGATCTTTTCACCTTTTTTTTTTTGTTAGTGTTTGTTCTCGGGCTTACCACGTATATCTTAACTCATCAGAATCTAGTTAAGATAGGTACTAACTTAAAACCAATGAGATATGGAAATGTTATTCCTATTTAGTTCTATTCCTTTTACCCCCCCATTGGATTATATAGTACATCTATAAATGTTACATACCCCTACTGTATGGTGTTATAATTACTGTATATAATTTTGTATCTCTTAAAGAAGCTTAGAGAAGAAAGGAAAGCAGCTATATATATACATTGTTTGTTATATAAACTTCTTGGTTACTGTTCCTGGTGCTCTTCATTTACTCCTGTGAATTCAATTTAGCTTCTGGTGTCATTTCCCTGGTCTAATACAGCTCTTCTCCCACTCATCTTCTTAGTGCTGTTATGGGCAAATATATTACATTTCTGTATATTGTGGGCCTAGCAATACAATTATATACATATTGTATACAATTACATTTGTAAATGTCTTAAGAAAACAGAAGAAATATACATTTGTACTATCTTTTATAATTACGTAATTACCTTTACTGTTACACTGTTTTTTCACGTGGATTTGAATTACTGTCTGGGGTCACTTGCTTTCAGCCTGAACAACTTTAGTATTTCTTAAAAGTGGGGGTGTTAGTAATGAATTCTCTCAGTTTCTGAATTATCCAGAAATGTCTTTATTTTACCTTAATTTTTAAAAATTAGTTTTCCTGAATATATGATTCTTGGTTGACAGGTTGGTGGTTTTTTTTTTTGTTTTTTGTTTTTTTTTTTTCCTCTATTACTTGGAGTATGTGATCCCACTGCCTTCTGGCCTCCATTGTTTCTGATGAGAAGTCACCCGTTAAACTTATTAGGACTCCCTTGTACATGATAGTTTTTCTCTTGCTTTTTTCAAGATTTTTCTCTTTTTCTTTAGTTTTTAGCATTTTCACTGTGATTATCTGGGTGTGGATCTCTGCATTCTACTTGGCATTTGTTGAGCTTCTTAGATGTGTAGATTGATGCTTTCATCTAATTTGGGAAGTTCTTAACCATTATTTCTTCAAAGATTTTTTCTTTTTTTCTTTCTCTCTCCTCCTGTAGAACTATATGTGTGTGTGTGTGTGTGTGTGTGTGTGTGTATGTGTGTGTGTGTGTGTATCTTGGTGTACTTAATGGTGTCCCACATTTCTCTGAGGCTCTGTTCATTTTTCTTCATTCTTTTTTTCTATTTTTCAGATTGTATCAACTCTATTGATTATTATGAAGTTTGCAAACTCTTCTGCCTGTTCAAATCTAATGTTGAGCTTCTCTAATGAATTCTTTATTTCAGCATTTTTACTTTCAAGTCTATAATTTCTATTTTTTAAAATCATTTCTGTCTTTATACTGGTATTCTCTATTTGAATAACATAGTTTCCTTTAATTTTTTTAAACATATTTATGATGTCTACTTTGAAGTTTTTGTCTATTAAGTCTGTCATCCATCTTGTCCCTCCCACAGCTGTTTGTATTGCTAGGTGTTTGGTTTTCTGTTTTCTTGTATAGGGACCATATTTCGTGGCTCTTTACATGTCTTACAATTTTTTGTTAAAAATTGAACATTTCACATAATTGGGGCCATCTCACAGAACAGATATGCATACTTCCCTCTCCAAAATTTGGTTCAGAAGTTGAGACTGATAATGATCCCACACATATACCAAGAGGGGGTGGAAAGGTTTATTAATCACAGAATGAGGTTTTCTGGGAATGGTAGAGCAGGCTTTCCAAGCTGATCTGAAAATGGTTTGAGAGAGCAAGAAAAGGAGGCAAGACTAGCATTGAGGGTTTTTGGTGTGTTTTGGGAGTGGGGCCTGGGTGAGGTTCCTGTGCCTGGGTGGGGATCATGTGGTGTGAACTTCCTGCCAGCATCAAATGAAGTTGCCTGCAGGCTTTCCTATCAGATTTCCTAGATGTGGGGCACAAGGGGAAGAGGGAGGGGTAAAATTTAAAACTGTCAACAGTTAAATATCAAAAAATGGAGCCAGATTCTTCATTACAATAGTATATCGTAGCAACTCTGGAAACTGCCCCACCCTTCAAAGCTTATTATTGTTATTTGCTTGTTTATTTCTTTAGGGAACAGCTGAATATTTAGTGATGTAGTGTGAAGCCTTTGATGTTGCTCCTGAGAGGCTACAGCTTTGGAGATGTGCCCAATCATCCTGGGATGACAGTGGTTTTAGCAGGGCTCATTGTCTCTTTCCCAGGTCACACTCAGCTATTAGGCTCCACAAATTGCCAGCTGATTGCTCTGTTTTTGCAATACCTTAGGGATATAAATTCTTCCATGATCTGATACAAAGTTTGGACCCCTTTGCAGATTAGTTTTTTAGGTCAGTGTTGTAGGTTTGTTCAGACCTCAGGAAAGTTCTTTGTATTAATAGTTCCTCTTTCCCTGGTTCTCTCTGGTAAGCTCGCTGGGCTATGGCTTCCATTTTTTCTTTCATGAAGCTGACAGCCTCCTCTTTGTTGCTTTCCATCAAACTTCCGTTTGTTTTGAGCATACCCTTAGGCTTGAACTGCACACTCTGTTTTAAATAAAGTGAGTTCCTTAGGGGAAAGCTTTGTGGCTATGTTATAGTTTACCCTTGCTCCTGGGCAAAATCTCTGAGCCAGGGCTCCCGAGCTAAGAGCCAGGACAATGATGCACTTCTCTCTGAGAGACACCCTGGCTTTGGGAGCTAAGCAGTATGTGGGAGTGGTAGTTTCTGATCTTCTTTGCTTGCCTTTCTAGCATGGAACCAAAGGCCTACAAAAGGGCTGGTGTACAGGTGATTTGGGACCCACTATTTTAAGTGTGCTGCACCTAAGGTAGATCCTTCATCTTATGAGTGGGGGCTGGGTTGGACACTCTCTTGGAATTTTAGCCTCTGCAAAAACTAGCAGGGGGAGATGAGAAAAGCTGATGGCCTGACCCCCAGGAAGATACCATGGCCCTTGACTAGTAGCTGGGGAGACAGGGAGCCCTGTGTTTCTGGCTGCACCTTCCCGGAGCAGAGTTTCCATCACACTGAGCTAGGAGGGGAAAGGAGAGAGCAGATCATAGTTCAGATGTCACAGACTCTCTCTCTTCTTGCCTTGTTTTAGAATACTTCCTTGAATAACTGTGTCTTCATTTGCCTTATGCTCTCAGAACAATTTCCAGGGACTTTTAATAATTTCCCCCCATAATGTTTGTTTTGCTGGGGAGCAGGTCTGCAGAGTTCCTCACACTGTCATTCTAAAAGGGAACTTTTGCAATTGGTAGGCATTTGCTGACCTAAAAGTAGTCCTAATGCCAGATAACAGTGGTTTTGTTTAAGTTTTTGGCCTTGAATTTTATTGTTCACTCTTTCTGATGTGCCTTTTTCAGGAGGAAGTTTTCATGATGGATGTTCCATGGGATTTTTCTGCCTAGTTACAGATTATTCTGTAAATTAAGTATGATCAGTTTACAAAATAGCATTAGAGCATTCCTATCTGGCTTAACAAGCCATTCCTTGTTGTTGGTGTAGTATTGTAATTAAGTCTTCAGTTTTAAATGCTAAAAGTTCCAGTTCTCACATAAGGCCCTTTGACATTAAAAAAGAAAGGTTAAATCTCTTCTGACTGAAGTGAGCACTCTTCACATGACCTATAAATAGCATTCTGCTATTACAACAGGCAGAGACCACTGAGGAAAGAAAGTTAATGAGAAGTTTATTAGTTACTATAAGGTTTACTTTTTGCATTACAGCTGTCTATTTTCCATATCATTAAAGATATGCTTTTAGAGTTAACATTGTTTCTTAAATTATTTCATGTAGCTGCTTGAAAAAATGCTATAATACATTTAATATACATTTAATATACATTTAATTTTCGTGTTTAATCACTGTTATACTTGTTTCTGCTTCAAGAGAAATCTCTTTATAATTTCACATGTGACATTTAGGGACCACCTTAATCAAATGCTATAATGATGAGGAAATTATTAACTTATCAGAATTATCTTTAAATTCAAATTGTGTACAGCTGAAATGCATATAAGAGCAGTTTTGTAATTGTCAAGTGCTGCGGTCCCCAACCCTAGTACCGGTCTGAGGCCTGTTAGAGACGCACTCCTCCCCACCCCCATGGAAAAATTGTCTTCCAGGAAACTTAGGAAACAGGCAGGGGGCGGGGAGGCAGCAGGAGGTGAGTGGTGGGAGAGCAAGCAAAGCTTCATCTGTGTTTACAGCCACTCCCCGTCCCTCCATCACCGCCTGAGCTCTGCATTCCCCCACCCATCTGTGCAAAAATTGTCTTCCATGAAACCGGTCCTGGTGCCAGGAAGTTTGGGGACCACTGGTCGAGTGTATTTAGTGTGTATATTACATTAAAAAGATAAACTTTATTTAATTTTTTTGAAACAACTTAGAGGTCATAAGTATGTTTCATTATTTTAATAGTTGCTTTAACCTGAGGTTCCTTGATAATCTGATTGTTTGATTTTAACTTATTTCATGTATAAAAAACCTTTATAAACTATAAAATGTCATGTGTTGGTAGAATTAGCATTTCACTGATGTGAGGATAATAAAGTCTAAAACTAATTACCAGTGCAAATATCACTTCCTCAATTAAGCCCTCCCCAAATGCATGCATGCAGTGAGTACCACTGCTAACTCTGTTCCCAAAGTCCATGTTCATAATTCTGGCAGAACCGTTAACACAGCCATTAACACATTCCACATCTGTCTCCTCAAAGACAAGGAGCACACTTCATTTGTGTTTATCTGTCTGATACCCAATCAAGTGCCAAGTGCTAGGAGGTACTTAAAGCATGTTTGAATGGGCGGGTGTATATAATGTGAAAACAAATTTAAAGACTGTTTAGTCCAACCACATCATTCTATAGGCAAGGAAATGAAGGCCAGAGAGGTTAATACTTTACTTTTTCAAAGTTATTGGAATTTATTACTTCAAGCATTTTATCACTACACTGCTCTAGATTCAGCAAAAATATTCCTTTCTAGTAAGTATATTTCAGAAATGATGCCTGGAAACCATATAGACAGATTATCTCATTAAGGCCACTGTTATTCTAATCTGCAGAAAGTTCCTCTCTGGTGTGTAAGAGAAGACAGTATACAGATCAAGTTTCTAGACTGGATAAAACATAACTGTCTACATTTAGAGGTTTGCTTTTGAGTGACTATGAGTTTAAATCATTTTAAATAACTTATTTTGTATTTTTAACTATCCTGCCCTTGGATTTCTAAGAGGAATAAACTGCCAAACTCAGGGACCATCTATATTGTGTTTTGCAGTTGTGTCTGATATAGCAGTTATTAGAGAGACCAGCAGCTTCTACTCATAAATTTTAGAGCATTCATCACCTTGATTGAATTGTGCCACTTAAGAAATAAATTACTTTCAGTTTGAATTTTTTTTAAATGTCTAGCCACTATTTTTGTGAGCAAAACTGAGATTTCTTTTCTAGCCCAAACCCCAAGGATAGGAACACATCATATAGTGAAAATTTAGAAATTTGTTACAAATGAAACAACTCAGGAGACAGAAATGCATTACAAAAATGCATTTGTGGAAGTCGTTTAACATCAGCATAAACTGACATACAGTCTTTTCATTTAAAGGAAATAAATACTCAGAAATCCAACTTGCCATATTGCACCTGCCACAAAAATTATAGGATAGTAGTGCTTGTGTAGGCAGCTATTGAGCAATTAGCAGGTGTAACATCCTTATAAATTTGTAAATGATGCAAGGTAGACTTGATAAGAAGGGATCAGGGTTTTGGAAGAAAAGGAACTAAGGGAAGTAGGTGACCTTAATGCATAAACCAAAGGGATATACTTTATTGCCCTAAGAAAAAACATCAGGCCAAGTGCAATTCCAAAATTTGTATTTAAAAAAAAAAATCCCTTCATTCAAGTAAATTTACATAAATGAGAATTGATGGAAAATCAGAAAATCTTACCAATGGTTGATGCCAATTTTATGTTCTCCAGTTTTTTCCATAATTTAGCATTATCCCTGTTGAGTTCTTTATCTTCTGGAACATAGAGGACTTATCTAGAAAGTGGAGGGTCTTATATTGGAACATTCCAAGATTGAAAATCTTAAAACTGCAAAAACTTACCCAAATTCCTGAAGGCCCTGACCTCACAGGAGTAGAGGAAATATATGACTTCACTTGAGATAAACACATACTGCTAGAATTCAAAATATTGCTAAGCCTTTGAAGATCGTTAACTTACCATAATTACCTTGATTACATTTCTCTTAACAATTCAAATACAAGTTATAAAAAATAAATCACCTCTGATAAAAATGTAGTAATTAGAATATATCCATTCCTTGTTTGTTAATAAGCCTCATCAAGTGAAAATTATAACCCCTTAGAAATTCTATGTCAGGGCAGTTAACAGACTCCTCTCATTATTTGCCACTGGCAAACTCATAATTGGAGTTTATTGTTTTTCCTAAGATTTTCATGTTTATATACAATCTGCAATCAATAAATCCAACCTGTTTTTCCCTTTAGAACAAAGATGCTTCCAATCATGATTTGACTAATGAGGGGAAGACAGGGCAGGAGTATGTTTATTGATTACCCAGTATTAGTGACTTTTAGTCTTGTAATAATGTGTGCCTGTATTTCGGAGTTTGGTATCTGAGTCTCTCTATATCTTGTACATACGTTCTTAAGTTAGATATAGTCAAAGCTGTCTGCTAGGGATGGTGAATGTCCATTTGGGGCCCCATGTTTCAGGAAATAAAGGGAAAGGAAATCTAGATAGAAGGTTATGAACTTAAGTACAATTTTAAAATGATTCCTAGAAATTTAGTCTTGTGAGTAGAGACCTATTCAGCAGATTCTTCGTATTATTATATTAAATTAGTGCATCTATACAGACCATTATCTGGCAGAATTACTTGATATAGGAAAATATAGGAAGTAGGGCAGATTCTTAGCAAACTAATATATAACTAAAGCATTAATCTCCATCAGAGTTTCAAACTAGTATCTGTGACCAAAATCAGACATGTTTTTTTCATTTATTTTGGCCCATGCTGTGTTTAAAATATTTTGAGTTAAGTTTCAATGTTTTAAAAGTACGATTTTTGTTATTTTAAAAATCGTATTTCTACAACAATCAGCTGGAGTTAGTTAGTTGCTATCCTCTCTGGTCAGTGATGGACTCCTTTGGTTCATCCAGTTCCCCTACTTCCTACTGTCTCTCTCATCCTGAGACCCTTAGGCAGTTTGTGTATACTGTGTCTTTTTATTATTTGATCATCTTGTTTGTGTTAGGCCCTCTTAACTTATTTAAGACCTCATGCCTCTGGTCTATAGAATGCAATTAAACTGCTATTGCAAAGAGTGTGAGTGGTTGGCATTACCTGGTTTTTCTTAGTGATGTCAGCAGTCATATGGCCTTCCAGTGTACTTTTTTATGAACAAGTGGAATAAAGGTATTTTATTTTATTTTATTTTATTTTATTTTATTTATTTATTTTTTATTTTTTTTGAGACAGAGTCTCGCTTTGTTGCCCGGGCTAGAGTGAGTGCCGTGGTGTCAGCCTCGCTCACAGCACCCTCACACTCCTGGGCTTAAGCGATCCTACTGCCTCAGCCTTCCAAGTAGCTGGGACTACAGGCATGTGCCACCATGCCTGGCTAATTTTTTTTCTATATATATTTTAATTGGCCAGATAATTTCTTTCTATTTTTAGTAGAGACGAGGTATCGCTCTTGCTGGTCTCGAACTCCTGACCTCGAGCGATCCACCCGCCTCGGCCTCCTAGAGTGCTAGGATTACAGGCGTGAGCCACCGCGCCTGGCCTTTAAAGGTATTTTATTTTAAAGATATTTTTATTCTTCCCTGTTACGCTGCCTAAAATAAACTCGATTTTACTATAGAATAGACATAAACATGAGCTTGTCATGTCCTCCTATCTGGAGCATAGAAACAGTACAGGTTTATGACATACTGCTTTAAACAATTCTTTGTAGAAATGCCTGAAGCTTCCAGGAAATAATACAATGTTTTATTAACTATATTTTTCCAAAATCAACCATAATATTCCTCCTTTGTGAATATAGTGACTGTTCTTATCCAAGGAGAATTTCTTCATGCAGTAACGCTGAATAATATTATGAATACTTTAAAAATTTCCACTGGAATATTTTTTTTAAAACCTTGAGACGTCACATTAAAAGGATATAGTGCTAGAAATCACAATTTTTAACGTCTTCCTTTAGACCTGCAGTCCCCAGTCTCCAGGGCTGCAGCCATACCAGTCCATGCTGTACATCAGTGGCCCCCAAAAGCCCCCCGATCCCCTATCCCCCTACCCCCACACCTGGTCTGTAGAAAAATCGTCTTCCATGAAACGTGGGAACCGGGCCGCACAGCAGGAGGTGAGTGGCAGGCGAACAAAGCTTCATCTCTATTTAGAGCTGCTCCCCATGGCTTGTATCACCGCCTGAGCTCCACCTCCCCCACCGCACCCCCAGTCCGTGGGAAAATTGTCTTCCACGAAACTGGTCCCTGGTGGCAAAAAGGTTGGGGACTGCTGCTTTATACCATAGTGTATCAAAAGGGTATCATGTATATCATGCTCACTTTTAATCATTAAGTTTCGTTTGGGTTTTCCTTACATGATTTAGTTCACATAATCAAGCTTCAACTTTAGGTTTCTGAAACTCCTAGGGCTTCCTTTTAATGCCAGCTCTAACTAGAGGGCTCTTCCTTTGAAGGGAAGGCTGTGCTGCACTTGACAAATAGTAAAATGCAGTAGCTTACTCCTTTCAAGCTATGAATGGAGATAATTGAAGCATAAACCATTTAATGTTTTTGTACACCCTTGACTATGTATCTGTAGTTTCTGGGGAAGAAGACACTGCATGTGCATTGAATATTTTCACTGTTTTACTTGTTAGATGAATCTAATGAAAAATGACTTAATTGGGTTTGGGGTTTGTAACTTGAATTTTTCACTAAATCATGATTTAGCCTTTGTTATGCGATATTTCTTCAAGTGAATACCAGTAATGCTAGCTATAATCATGGTGGTTTCTATTAACATTTTTAAAGTTAGTTTTCAAGACAGGAAAGGCAATCCCATATCTAGAATATGTGTTTGTTCCTGTGAAATGAATTGCTGCCACTGCCAAAGTGGAAGGACTCCCATGTAATCACCGTGCCACCAGCTCTTTATTTTGCGCGGTTCTTCAACCCGTTCTCCCTGTACCACCCCTGTCCTCCCAACCTCCCGCTCACACCTAGATCAAGCCCTCACAGCATATGGTCTCCTACGTCCTCTCCTGGCTCCTTCCAGTACGTGTTGACTAGGTCTTGAAGTTAATACCAGGTATAGTCCCCTTTCCCCACATGTCCATCACATTCCTGGCCAGGTTACCCTGTAACTTAACCCCACTTTTTGGCCTAGTGGCCGGGAGGAAAGGAGGGCAGCCCGTGGGAAGGGGCATGTCAGCTAATGAGGGCATAAACTTCTCCTTCATTTTCAAGCAGGAGTGAACACTAGCCTTTAATAATGGGCCGCTTCTGCAGGCTCTGAAGTTGTATGTGAATCTGGGGATTCAAGAGTTTCAGGTTCATCAGTCCAGATGTTCCCATTTCATTGGTCAAGTATTTTCTTTCCTAGCTAGAGCCCTAACCTTAGCATAGCGTACCTGCTTAGATCGAGCATGTAGCCTTCTTGGGAGCTCCTCTACTCTTACTGGCCAAAGTCCTCCTTGCCTCCTGCTACCGTACATGAGAACCTCTTTATATGCTAGCGAAAAGACCCTCTGCCACTCACATTTAGCTTTTAATTTCTGATCAGTCGTGTTCAGCCTTTGTGTCTTTCATGTATTTGCTCAGCTGAGCTTAGCAATAGCCATCTGATTCCCCTGTCCTTAGAGTTAGTGTTTACCCCATATTTCTCAAAAAGCCTGAAATATCACATACCCAGTAGTGCATTCCCTTCTGCTGGAATACTGTCCCAAGACAGCACCAGTAAAGACAGTGCTGTTTGTGGGGCTGTCTGTGCTTGGCTTGTCCCCACTGAAGGAGTCCTTACTGCCAGCTCTGTGACAGGGGATCCAACTCCAAAATCTCATCTTAGTGTCTCCTTTCTCAGATCATTTTTGGTATCAGCTGTTGTTGGTGGAGTTCCCCTAGCAAGCAGACTGTGAGACTGAGATTCACATGCAGGGTGCTTCGTTTTAGGGGGTGTTCTTGTACTTAGTGCTATGGAAGTGGAAGGAAAAGAAGCAGAGTTGGGCTGCACTTTGTTGTCAGTAAAAGCCTCAACTGACCCCTGGGGAGTTCTGAATGTGTAATGGCCCTGCAGAGTTGTCCTGAGTGTGGTGAGCGGGTCTAGCCTTTATACCTCCAAAGTGACCACTTACTGGAGGCAGGCTAGCCCAGAGACAGCTGTGACCTTCCATAAGGTAGCTCTTTTCCAGCCAAAGCTGTTCCAAAGGGCTGACTACTTAGGGCTGTCAACCAGCAGCTGAGGGAGTAAGTCCTTTATTCCTAAAAGGGGATCTGGGTACCATGTCAGTATTCATTATAGTACATTTCCTTTAATTTTATTTTGTGAATTACTCTTACCTATGTGGGAAGATGAGAACTTTATTGCTTTGTTGACTAAAAATTTTTTCTAGCGATTTTTTTGTACTCATTTCCTTCAAAGTCTAAGACATTTCTTCATATTGTATTGTTAATAATAGATGTTCTCTATTTTTATTTCTCCATGTAATGAATCATTTATTCTTGGATGTGAAATGAGATTTTTTAAACCTGTTTTACAAGATACTTTTCATCCCCTCATCTAGCTTTGCTAATTTTCAAAGTTTTAATAAATAGCTAGTGAAAATACAAAAGTAAAATCACCATTGTGTGTTATAGATCTTAAATTTTCTAAATGTGCGGAAAATAATAGGAATCTCATTTGTCACCTTTTCTACAAATATATATATTGAGACTAATACACCACCAATAGAAAACAAATTTTAAATTGTTTTCCAGGAGTGGCGATAGATTTCTGGTAGCCATCTACCACTACCTGCAACTATCCCTGTTTAGCTATATGTGGTAACAGGATAGTTCTTCTAAACACCATGACACTAACTTCCTTATGGAGGCTCTGAGCCTTTGATCCCTTGTTGTAAAGATACCTCCTCGTTTACTCTGTTTTCAAATGGGTTAAGAGTTTCACCAGTTGGATGTTTTCAGTTTGAACAATTCACCTGTGTTATATAACAGGATTGCTCCTTTTCTGGGTGTTACTTCTTTCAGATAGCTCAGAACTTGCACGGACATGCCTCTCTTAGTGATTCTTAGAAGTCTCTGTGGCTATTAATCCCTAATCACTTTCTTATGCTGATTATACACATTTTCAGATAATAGCTTTTAAACATGCTTTTAGTACAGTAGTCACTGTGACCAGTAATACTTATTTTTAATGAAATGTTTTAACATAAACCCTTCATTACCTAAGACTTTCCATTTAAAGATGAAATAGAGTAATTATTTTTAGGCAGTCCAAGCAAATTTGCAAGAACCACAATATACATATAGCATGATGTCCCTTAGTTATCCAACAGTCATTTGAACACATAGTATTTCCATGCTTATAGGAAGCACAGAGATATAAAAATCAATTAGGCATGATTCCTACCCTCAAGAAGCTTTGGAAAGATAGATGTGAAACCGTAATATCATAGTATAATATACTGTAATAGCCACTGTAATAGAGATATCATAGAATAATAATAATGGAGGGAAATCTATACGTAGGGAAAAGGAAGGACCTCAGGAAGGAAGACAACATTTGAGCCAATTTTGAAGAATTAATTCACCAGGTGGCTGTGAAGTGGAAGGGTACTGCAGAGAGAAGGAATGGCATGTTCAGAGACAAAAAGATGTCAAAGCTATTAATAAAAGCTATTGATTACTTTGCTCTGTCTGGACACAACCTTCTTGTGAGGGAGTAACACAAAATGAGCCTGGAAAGGTAGGTTAGGTGGCCTTCACATAACAGATGAGGGGTTTGTCCTACATCCTGGAAGAAAAGGAATGAGATGAAATTTGCACTTTTGTTCTTTAATCATGCTGAGGGCAGTGGGAGATACACGGGAGAATGACAAGGAGGATGGACAGTAGGTGTAATGTATTATCACACAAACCTCAGGTATTGTTTTGTTTGGAATTTTCTTAGATGAGTATGGAAGTAAACACTTCATTGGAAGTGCATGGGCGACTGTAAAAAAAAATCATTTTCATAGAATTCTACAGTTAGTTAAAGAAATCATATTTGTAGACTAAAGCTTTATATCCATAGGGAAAGCATCTTCAGTGTGGTGGAAATATATGCAGAGCTATTTCATACATGGACATGAAAATGATTCCACTTGGAACCAGGAGTTTTTAGTTCAACCAATTATAAAAGTAAACATATTACTTAGCTTTCTGGGGATTCTTTGAAAATCTTTATTATTGTAATTATTACATAAATTAGCTTCATTAAATTTATATGAAACCCTTACAGAAAACACATTAAAATGTGAATGATAGTTTTCTAAACATATTTAATGTGGGGAAGAAAATCTTTTATTTAAAATAGTTATGGTCTTCACATCACTCTGAATAATTTCCATTTCTTAAACCTTAAAAGAGTAATGTTGTTTTAGTATTCCTGAGTCACCTCATTGTTTTAAAACCTTATATATTCACTAAGTAAAATTGCCATTATGCAAACATTATAATAAACACCACTACTAGAATAGATTTGCAGTTTGTCTGGCCTTTGCATTAATAGGATATTTGATTTAAATGTTAACCTATTATTTTTCAAAGAAATTTTATTAAAATTATTGTACTTTCCAATAAAACAAACTTTCTTTAGCTGTAATTTATGAAAACAATTCTTCTGTTACTCAAAATTTGAAACATAATTAGTTGCTCATTTAATGTGAGTGCTAAAAATGTTGGGTGCCAGAATACTGTGATTTAAAATAATGCTGAAACCTGATTATGAAATATAGGTAAGTGTTCCTTCCAGGGTGAGAAAGCAGAATGTGATTATAATCAGAATATCTTTTTTAAAAATATAATGTACTTTGGAATAAAAAAGTATAAAATTAAAAAGTGCTATATATAATTGTTCTTGAAAATAAAGAATGCTTTTGATGGACTAATACCAAGTATGCCCTATAAATACATTTTCCTTAGTTGTACTAATACGAGATCATCTGCTTTGTTTTTTTCTTTTGTTTTTTGTTTTTTGTTTTGTTTTGAGACAGAGTCATACTCTGTCGCCCTGGCTAGAATACAGTGGCATCATCTTAGCTCACTGCAACCCCAACTACTGGGCTGAAACGATCCTCCTGCCCCAGCCTCCAAAGTAGCTGGGACTGTAAGTGTGTGCCACCATGCCCAGCTAATGTTTCCTATTTTTAGTAGAGACAGGGTCTCGCACTTACCCAGGCTGGTCTCAAACTCCTGACCTCAAGTGATCTCCCCTACCTGAGCCTCCCAAAGTGCTAGGATTAGGATTACAGACATGAGCCACCATGTCAGGCCTTTTTTTTTTTTTTTCTTTGAGATAGGGTCTCTCTGTGTCACCCTGGCTAGAGTATAGTGGCATCGTCATAGCTCACTGCAGCCTCAAACTCCTGGGCTCAAGCAATCCTCCTGCGTCAGCCTTCTGAGTAGCTGGGACTACAGGTGCACACCAACATGCCAGGCTAATATTTCTATTTTTTATAGAGATGGGGTCTCTGTCTTGCTCAGGCTGGTCTCAAACTCCTGGCCTCAAGCAATCCTCCTGCCTCAGCCTCCCAAAGTTTAGGATTTCAGGAGTGAACCACCTCACCCAGCTATTTTTTTCCTTTTTTTTCTTTTGTTTATTCAATAGGATCAAACTTGTTGAAATATAATTTAAAATATGTTTAAGCAGAATTGTATTCATGATTATTTCATGTATTGCATTCTTTTCTGTTTTTAAATGTACATGTCAGTATGACTGCAGAACTTACATTGCTATTATTTTCCTTCTAGATTTATTCCTCACGACATTGTCTGCCTCTAGTACCTTCCAGTTTGAGATATGGGAAAATTTGGTAAGAAATCTTTTCTTTGTAGCATTTTTAAATGATGGCTTTCAGTAAAAGCATACTTTTTTAGAAAATAAAATGAAAGTAATGACTTGGTCGGTTGGTTTCAACAATAAATGGAACAACTTTAAGAGGCTTTGGTTGCATTGCTGCATTCAAACTGCTGAATGTTGCTGAAGGAAATGATTCATTCAACATTGGTTCCTCTGCAGGTTTTTAGGCAGGGCTGCCGATTAAAACAATCAGCCTGCCCTAATGCTCATGTTAACAGGACCCCTGCTGAGCTGTCAGCTGTTGAGAGAGGTTACTGCCATTTAATTTGTCAGCATGATGGTTTATGAAGACAGCCCTTTTTAGGACTAATTTTTCCCCTTTGCCTTCAGGCTCATATAAAGAAATAAGAACAACAAACACTAAACTTACTGCCAAGATGACTAGGATTAAGGAATCTTTCCCCGTATGGGTTTTTGTGGGGTTTTTTTATTGTAAGTAGACAACTCCCAAATTGATGTCATGATTTTATTTTGTTTTTAGCTTTATGTGGGCTGTATGAAACATTGATTAATGGATAATAAACCACCTGAAATCTTAAAGTTGAATTCCAGGCTGCATAGTAGAAGATAGGATTTGAGACCAGGCAAAACTGGCCAATTCAGTGACATTCATCAAGTGTTGGTCAAGTATTAAACCTCACTTTCCTCTTATAGAAAATGGGTGTAAGAGTCTCTGCTTAACAGAATGTTTGTGAACAAACACATGGGAGGGGGACAGAGGGGATGGGTAAAGTCACACCTAACGGGTTCAATGCACAGTATCTGGGGAATAGGCACGCTTTTAACCTTGACAAAAGCAATTTATGTAACCAAAATGTTTGTACCCCTGTAATATTCTGAAATTTAAAAAAAAGAATGTGGGCCGGGCGCAGTGGCTCACGCCTGTAATCCTAGCACTCTGGGAGGCCGAGGCGGGTGGATTGCTCGAGGTCAGGAGTTCAAGACCAGCCTGAGCAACAGCGAGACCCCCGTCTCTACTAAAAATAGAAAGAAATTATTTGGCCAACTAAAAATATATATGGAAAAAAATTAGCCGGGCATGGTGGCGCATGCCTGTAGTCCCAGCTACTCGGGAGGCTGAGGCAGTAGGATCACTTGAGCCCAGGAGTTTGAGGTTGCTGTAAGCTAGGCTGACGCCACGGCACTCACTCTAGCCAGGCAACAGAGCAAGACTCTGTCTCAAAAAAAAAAAAAAAGAATGTGAAGATTAAGTGAAACAATGTGTGTAAAGTACCTGGCACATGCTAGATACTTACTAGATTTTAATTTTAGATCTGTTGATTTACCATCTATTTACTTCTGATTATCTTTTATTCAATCCAAATTAAACCCATAAACTTTTATAAATTTTATTAAAATACTGATGAAAAATAGCAGATTTTAAAAATCTAAAGCACAAACTTGTGGAAGGAGATTCATTAGCAGCCATCTCTTATAGCATGGTCAATGATGTTAGTCATGACTCAGCTATCTTCGTGGAAGGAAACTAAGACATGGGAGTAGCTTTGTTTAGACAAGATCACAGCTTCTTACTACTTCTGAGTTAAGCAGTCTGATCCTTTTTTGGTTTTTTGAACCAAAAAAGACTTTGTTTAATGTATTACTTTTTTTAAAAAAAGTAATTATATTTGATTTTCTGATGATAGAAATATGGATTTGGGGGGGCTTTTTGGGAGGGGGTTGTTGTTCTTGAGACAGGGTCTCACTCTTTTGCCCGGGCTAGGGTGCAGTGGCATGATCATAGTTCATTGCAACCGCAAACTCCTGGGCTCAAGTGATCCTCCTTGCTCAGCCTCCCAAGCAGCTAGGACTACAGGTATGCACTGCCACGCCCAGCTAATTTTTCATTTTTTGTAGCCACGGGGTCTAGCTGTGTTGCCTAGGCTGGCCTTAAACTCCTGGCCTCAAGCGATCCTCCCGCTTTAGCCTCCCAAAATGCTAGGATTACAGGCATGAGCCACCACACCTGGTTATTTGTTATATTCTTTATGACTTTCATGCATTAAGTCTCCCCCTGTTGGAGGATATTTGCAGACTGCCTTGCATTCCTACTTGAAGTCTGAAGGTATTAGAAAATGAGAGATATATTTGATTAATTTGTTTCTCGAGGTGGGGGACCTGGCAGGGAAGCTGCATTACAAATAATAGAATCTATATAGAATATTATAAAACATGGTTAAGTGTGTGATGTCCTCTCAGCCTAGGCTGATTTAAAGGTAATAAAGTGAAGCAACTTCATAGGAGAAAAGTCTTCATGAAGAGAATGGATTTGATTAGGATCTTTTTTCTTTTATTGTTTTCATTAAAAAAAATTAATAAATTATCTATTGTACCCTTTTTGGTACCAGGGACCGGTTTCATGGAAGGCAATTTTTCCACAGACCGGTGGGTGGGGGAGTGTGGGCAGGGGATGGTTTCTGGATGATTCAAGCACATTACATTTATTGTGCAGTCAAACCTCACTGCTAATGATAATCTGTATTTCAGCTGCTCCCCAGGGCTAGCATCACCACCTCGGCTCCACTTCAGCTCATCAGGCATTAGATTCTCATGAGGAGCCACAACCTAGATCCCTGGCACCTGCAGTTTACAGTAGGGTACAGTTTATAGTAGGGTTCTCGCTCCTGTGAGAAGCTAATGCCGCTGCTGACCTGACAGGAGGCAGAGCTCAGGCGGTGATGCACGGGATGGGGAGCCGCTGTGAGTACAGATGCAGCTTCACTTGCTCTCCTGCCACTCACCTCCCGCTGTGCCGCCAGCTTCCCAGCAGGCTATGGGCCAGTAATGGTCTACAGCCGGGCAGTTAGGGACTGCAGGTCTGTTGGACAGTAGGGACTAAGGGGTGTTCTTGCAATAAAGTAGATAGGTCAGTGAGTCACTGTTAATGAAAAAATTATTCAAACACTTGTTAAGGATGACAAGGCAGATTTTGTTCAAGGGTACTGCTACGATGAGTTTTTGCAATAGGGGAGAGATTGGGCTCAGCTCCAAATACAAGGAAAATTGGGACTTTTTAGCCAAGGAGCAGTGTGGTAGTCAGTGGACAGGAAATTACTAAAAGGGTATAGTCATGATTGATCTTAGTGAAGCAGAGGTCTCAGAGGAGCCTAAGGAAAGTTTGGTCAAAGATATAATCTTTGTCAGGACCCATGTTAACAGTAAGTTAGTCATTAGCACAAATTAAGGAAATATAGATTCAAAGGTAATTAGCACTCCAGCCTGGGCAACAGAGCAAAACCCTGTCTCAAGAAAAAAACAAATTTTAACTATTGCAGATAAAGTGTGGCTTTCATAAAGTGGATGATCATTTTCATTTAGAGATTGGGCAGACACTTTGCAGTAACATACTAATTAACCAAAAAGAACTCAAAACCTATAAAACTATATTAGCTAGTGGAAGAATAAGAGCTGCAACAAACCTTTTTAGAGTATCAGTTATGTGCACAGCCGCATGGTAGTTCTCCGGGAAATACAGAAGTGAGCAGAGCTTGGAGGCCAGGAGGGCTACGACGGGCATGTGGGTGACTCTGGCTGGCACGATGAGAGATGCAAACCTCAGGCTACAGGAGTTAAAAGGCAGAGCAGTTACATCTGTCCATTTGCAGGATCATCAATGAAGGCTTCAAGAAAGTTACCACTTTTGAAATGAATAGTATGGATGAGCAGGATTTTAGTGACTGGAAGTGAGAAAGAAAGGGAAAGACGCAGGCAAGGACGAGCACAGGAAACAGGGGACACGTTGAGACAGTAGAAGGTGGCTGGTTTAGACCAGAACATGAAATGGATATTGGAATGTAAGATTAGAAAAATTAGTTTAGACAAGATCAACAAAGACCTTGACTTCTCAACCAAGTAATTTAATCTTTTAAAAATCTACTGAAAAGCTATTAAGTGTTTTAGGACTGAGAGTAAGATGAATAGAGATTTCATTATTGCAGTTAATCTAGCTGCTGTTTATCAGATAGGTTGGGTGGAAAATCTGGAGGTGGGGAGATAAGTTAGGTAGAATTTACAATAACCTGGGAAAGAGGTGAATGATTAAAGAAGTAAAATGTTGGGAATGGACAAGAAGGACTAGATAGGATAAAACAAGATGACCATTAACACTGTGCTAACTTGTGTTTTATTCTGGTGTCCAATAAAAGAAATAGAAAAGACAAAAGAAATACCTAATTTTAGGCAGGAAAAAAAATTATTTTAAAATAGAGGCATGCAAAGGGAAGTAGTTGGAAACATAGAAGAGAATAGATAAGTGTTATGAAGAAAAAGAGTTAAGAATGACAAAACCAGACCCTTGGACACCCTTTCTGTCAGAATTTTTCAACTGTGGTGCTGTCGCCACTTTGGGCAAGATGATTGTTTCTGTGGAGAGCTGTCCTGTGCATTGTAGCTGTTTAGCAGTATCCCTGGCCTTTACTCACCAGATGCTAGTGACCACCCCTCAATTGTGACTATCAAAAATGTCTCTAGACATTGCCAGATGTTCCCTAGGGGATAAATTATCCCGTTTGAGAAACGCAGCTTTACGTGAATAAAGATATGGGCATATAATAGTCATTATATATTGTTTCCTGATCGTTTTTTAATGTTACAAATATGACAGTTTTAACATTCAATGTTAAGACTTGCAGGCTGAAGCATGGACAATCATCCATAATAAACTACTTGCCACAACATGGCACTGTGGTTGGACTTCAAGCAGAAAAGGGCAGGTTTCCCCGGTCAGTGGCGGCAGGTTAGCTGCTTCAGCGGTGGTGGTAGTTGTGCTAGCAGAATTATAATAGTAGCATCACTACCAGTGTCTCTACTACTAATAATAAGTAATGTTCGCTACATGCATACTGTGTGCTAGGCACTGTACTTAGCACATTGTAGAGATTATCTCATTAATCCTCACAAAAACCTTGTGCAAACACATTTTAGAGATGATTCAGTTGATGTTCAGAGAAGAACTAACTTATTCAGGCCTCAAGGCTAGCAAAAAGTAGAGCTGAGAGTTGAACTAGGAAATCTGCTTATAAAACTTCTACCCTTAAGTCAGTGAGGTCATTCGTTGCACAGTAATTCCAGAAACCAAGTAGAAAAAGAATAGGTGAAGACACAGCTGCAGCAGAATCTCTGTTAGTTGGTCCAGTTTTGGATTGTAGGGAAGCAGTGACCAGGGCCCTTGGCCCCTATAAAGGTTCACTGAAAAATCACTGACATGAGGCCGATTGATGAATAGGAGGAAAGGGCATACAAATTTATTTAACATGTGTACACAGGAGCCTTCAGAATGAAAACTCAACCTCCTAGTGAAGTACAGAAGTTTATAAAGAATGGGAACTTGGATCGTGGCAAAACAGGTTTAGTGGCAAGATAGGTTATGGGAAGAAGAAAGGAAGAGGCTTGGCTAGCAAAGGTGGTCTTGCTATGTAAATGCAACCTTATAGGTAGCAGCCCTTAGAGAGCACTGATGGTAATTGCTTCTTTGCAGACCTTTAAAGATATCAGACTCTCAGTTAATCTTTCCTAGATCAGATAAGGAAAGACCTGGCTGCATTAATGGAGATGCTCTATGTATGCAAATTTTTCCCCACAAAAGATAGATTTGCAGCTTTACTTCTAGCTGCTGGACCTGTGGTAGCCATCTCAAAATATGTCAAAGAAATATATTTTGGAGCAAAGTATTCTGATTTCCTTCAATACTGCTGAAGGTTGACTAAGTTAACAATAATACATAGTTTCAAATAACTAGAAGGGGGATATTGAATGTTCTCATGTGGGGGAAAAGGAAAACTTCCCTTCACCCCTGAAAGTTTCACTGAAAGAGCAACTCACAATAAGGCAGAGTAATAAGAGAAAGAGAATGCAAAAATGTATTTACCATGCACATGAGGAGAATCACAGAGTGATTACCCAGTATCCCTATGGGGTCCAGAAATTTACATACTCTCATTTTAGACCAAAAGGGGAGATGAGGAATATAAGTAATTCTGTTGAGTGTCAATAAATAATGACTAGAGAGGATAAATAGAGACTTGGGATAATGAATGGGTGGGGGAAACAAATTTGTAAATGATTCTTTTTGGAAATTAAATTAACCTGAGAGACTGGTATTATCTTTAATATGAGTTGGGCTAGGTCTAGTTGCATTCTTGATCTTCTTTCCAGCAATATATTGGGATAACAGGGAGGGTAAGGAAAGAAAATTGTTCTTTTCAGTGGGTCTGGTTTTTATGAAGATAGATGGAAAGCCCTTTCTAACACCTGTTGATCTCTAAGGGCCTTTAATTCAAAATACTTTTTATGCCAAGGAGTCATATTTTGGGGTGAAATTTCCTTAGCTCCTTCATTCAACACAAAGAAATGATAAATGTTTGAGATAATGGATGTGCTAATTACTCTGATCTGATCACCATACATTATATGTATGGAAACATCAGTATGTGCCCCACAAATATGTATAACTATTCTTTGTCAATTTTTAAAAAAGTGCAGTATGAAAAAAGTATTATTTATTCCATAGCAAAAAATAATATATAAGGAGAATATAAATATGTAAATATTAAGTATTCCAATCCAAAAAAAGTGTGGGGGTCAGGCCGTGGCGTGGATGGGTCCAAAATAGAAGCCTATGCAAAAAGTATTAATACTTGCAGATCATAAGCACAGGACTGCCATTATGAAAATCCCTTAGGGGTGCCTGTTATATTACATTTTACAGAACACTTTCTTTTATATCATTCCATTTGATCCTCTCTAGAACCCTGCAGGTAGGCAATACATTTAACTCCTTCTGACAACTGAGACTGAAACCCAGAACGGTAGACGGATGTCCCAAAGTGATGTTGCCGCCCAACCAGGTTCATTTGCCCGCTGCCCAATACGTGGAGACCAGCAGGGTTTACCATAGAGAAAGAGTTTATTCTGCATAGTGCTGAGATTGGGAGACAGGAGAAATTTCTCAAATCTGCCTCCCCCAGAATTTGGGAGACGGGTTTTTAAAAACAGTTTGTCATAGACAGTTGAGTCTGCTAATTGGCTGGCATGGGGTGGAACCATAGGGTTGTAGAAATTGTTTTCTTTGCTGGTCAGGTTCCTGGGTGGGGGTCACAAAGCCAGTTGAGCCAGTTCCTTGGTATAGGCCACTTGCCTGGGTGCGTCGGCCGTTCCACTGGATTGTGGGACCTGGACAATATCTCAGAAACTACCCCTAGGTTTCAAAAGGGTGGTGTTATCTATGGAGAAAGCTAAGAATCTTTAGGACCACCAGCTGTGCGGCTCCAGAGTGGCAATCAGAGAAGCAAATGGGGACAGTGGCTGATTATTACCATTATTTTTAGCTGGGCCTTTACCACAGTTCTCGCCTTCCACCCCTTTATCAATTTGTAAAGGTGGTTGCAGTGACACAGCTTATCAATGAAACAATGGAACCCATGTGTTAACAGGAAAAAAACCCAAACTCTATAAAATAATTTAAAGAGGTTTATTCTGAGCCAAATGTGTGTGATCAGAGCATATGGGCCTCAAGAGGTGCTGAGAAAATGTGCCAGCAACAGCTGGGTCACAGTTCCATTTTATACATTCATGCAGACAGGAATGACACCTAGGATCTTACGTCAGTATGTGGAGGGCATACATTGGTTTGGCCTGAAAAGGTGGGACATCTCAAGGGGGAAGCGGGGGGAGGGGACACTGCATGTTACAGGTGCGTTTAAAGATTCTTTGATTTGTAACTGGTTAAAGAAATGAAGCTTTGTCTTAAGGGCTTGAAATGTTTTAACTTAAAATAAGGATATCTGTTAATCAAAGACAAACCAGGGGACATTTATGGAAACTCTAGCAATCTGTTAAGTAAATTGATGGCCTGCAGGTGTGATGCAAGCTTTGCCTTGCATAGCCTTAGGTCTGTTAATGATTTCATATCTTATTGTTACAAAGACTATCTCCAAAAGGGGGGCGGACATGATAGGGTATGGCTGACTTCCCTTCTCATGGCTGGCAACTCTGCTGTAGGGTTTTTCTGGGGTCGCTTGGCCAAGAAGGGGTCCATTCAGTTAGCTGGAATGCTTACGATTTTATTTTAGTTCATACATGTCATCTGACTCCAAGTCTGGGACTCTTTCCACCAGACCATTCTCTCAGTATATGTTCAGAATGAAAAAGAGTATTGATAACATGTTTGTCTTCCTACATTAATAGCTGCATAGCAGCTTCATCTTTGAAATTAAGCAAGTCATGCTCTACTTTAATATGTGTTATCTAATGAGAATAAAAACATATTTGGTGTAGTTTATTACATCATTTTCATCAAATACTAAATATGTAAGTGACATTAATCTGAATGGAAATTATGTTATAGAGGTTTGTATGGCCAAGCAAAGAAAAGAACAAGTAATGATAATGATGGGAAATTTTTCTAGCTAAAGTATTGTCTTTTCCCCCAACGATTCATAGGTATGTATTCTGCATGCTTTCACTATGGCAAGCATATATTCGCCTTCTCCGGCAATTATTTAACAGAAGAGGGTATTGCACTTCTGTTGACCCTGACTGTGAATGTGGCATCTTAGACACTGGAGGCTGTTACCTGAGAAGTACTTAATGGGTCTTGATGGAGATAACTCATGAAGTTATATCTATATATTTCTACATACATTTACCAAAATTCACAGACCTTCAGTGGGATAATTTGTTTGCTTAAATCAGTATGAGTTGATAATCAGCTTTATCTCATATGAGGCTGTTGTGTTTTAAGAGTGACTTTCCATTCATTAAAGAATCATTGTATCCACTCTGTATGCAATGCTGAGATCTTTCTATAATGCAAAAACACTTGATACTTCAGTTAGGAATTTGGCAATTTGATACATCTCTAATACAATTTCAGGTTCTAGGTAGGACTAGAGGGGAACATAAGGTGTAATACACTTATGTAAAAAAGATGTCTGTAGAAAAATCATTTGAAAAGTATATCAGATACTTTAATAATGGGAGAGAAACTATGTTTCTGCATGTGGATAATGGAGTGTTAAAATGGCTAGGAGATCACCTGTCGCAAGTGTCTTATTCACTTACGGTCCTCTTGCGTTTGGTTTTTGTGCTTTTTTTGTAGCAGTGCCCTTGTGAAAGTCAGCAATGATTTCTTTTTTTTTTTTTCTTTAATTTCAGAATATTATGGGGGACAAACATTTTGGTTATATGTAATGCCTTTGCCTCACTCAAGCCAGGGCTACAAGCATGCCTTTCCCCCACACAGCGTGCCTCGCCTCCATTAGTTGTGAGTTTATCCATCCCCACCACTCCTCCCACCTGACAGGCACCCAGTGAATATTACTACCATGTGAGCACCTTAGTGTTGATCAGTTAGTACCAATTTGATGGCAAGTACACGTGGTGCTTGTTTTTCCATTCTTGTGTTACCTTACTTCAAAGGATAGGCTCAAGCTCTATCCAGGATAATACAAGAGGTACTAGTTTACCATTGTTTTTTGTAGTTGAATAGTATTCCGTGGTATACATATATATCACATTTTATTAATCCACTGATGTATTTATGGACACTTAGGTTGTTTCCACATCTTTGCAATTGTGAATTGTGCTGTCATAAACATTTGAATGCAGATGTCTTTATTATAGAATGTCTTTTTTTTCCTTTGGGTAGATAGATGCCTAGCAGTGGGATTGCTGGATCAAATGGTATTTCTATTTTTAGCTCTTTGAGCTATCTCCAGATTACTTTCCACAGGGGTTGTACTAATTTGCAGTCCCACCAGTGTTATGGACCAGAGCGAGAAAGTCAACAACGAAAGACTGATTGAAATTTAGTGAGTCTTTGTTAGCTGGCCAGCGGCACACTCTCCGGCAGGGAATCCCACCGAGCTCGGAGTGCGGCCCTGAGCACCGGTTTTGTGACAACTTATATACCCTCCACCATTGTACCATATGGAACATTAAACATATACACCTTGGAACATCTTAGGCAACAGTTTCCAGCTTCAAGGTTATGAGATCATCCAAAGACCCTCTGGTCCTATCTGATTAACTATTTTAAACAATCCAGTAAAAAGCAAGCTGGTTCACAGAAGCAGATAGCATCAGTTAGAACAAAGTACAATTTCCTACAACCTAAATAAGCATTGTAAAATTTAACTTCCTATAGCTGGGCAGTATTTGTGAAATCGACTTCCCCTTCCCTTGGACCTAGGACCTGCCTTAGGTCACTTTGATTATTTACCCATTGTACTATGCTAGCAGATAATCAACACAGTCAATAATCCCGAGACCTTCTTTCTTTTCTCTGCATCTGGGGTGGACTCTGGCCTTCCAACTAACTGGAGAGACCAGAATTTACGTCTGCTTATCACAACCAGCAGTGTAAGAGTAGTCCAATCTCTCCACATCCATGCCAGCATTTGTTGTTTTGGGACTTTTTGATAAAGCCTATTCTCACTGGAGTTAGGAGCTATCTCATTGTGGTTTTGATTTGCATTTCCTTAATGATTAGAGATGTTGAGCACTTTTGTATATGTTTGCTGGCCATTTGTCTTCTTTTGAAAAGTTTCTATTCATGTCCTTTGCCCATTTATTGATGGAGTTGTTTGATTTTTTTTCTTGTTGATTTTCTTAAGTTCTGTCCAGATTCTTGTTATCAGCCCTTTATGGGATATATACAATGCAAATATTTTCTCCCATTCTGTAGGTTGTCTGTTTGCTCTAATGATAGTTTCCGTCAGCAGTGATGTCTTAAGAAACTGACTTGCAGATTGTGATATTACGAAATATATATTTGGTCTTTGTCCCCATTTCCTGGCAGATAACTCCTAAAATCCTTGGAATCTTTAGTGTCTTTTTATATGCTAAATATAAGGCTTTTTGGATTGGCTGGCGCCAGAGAAAGAAAGACAAGCAGAGTTGAAAGGGATAAGTAAAGAGGCTTTATTGGAGCACTCCCAGGTGAGGGTAACGAGTCCCAAGAGGGGGGACCCGGGCAAGATTTTCTGGTCCCGGGAGAGAGAAAGAGAGAGACCCGAAAAGTCACCCCGCCCAGAAGTCTGAGTGGGTTTATATATGTTTTCTGGGCTAGGGGACGGGGGTTTCTTCCTGAGCAGAGTGAGGAATTTCTTTGTTGCAGTTTTAGGGTTGGCATTGAGGAATAGGAGGGGCTTCTTCTTTTTTTCATTAAGGAAGGGAGGGGTGCCTGCCACCAGCCTTACACTAAAGAGTTGGCTGATAGCTGGGAGCCCCTAGGTAGCTTCAGGATGGAGGGTGGTCACCACAAAGACCAAAGCATGTTTAGAGGGTTGGGACTTTCAGCCCCAACCCCCAACCTCCTAGGAGGGAGAAGGGCTGAAGGTTAAGTTAATCACCAATGGCCAGTGGTTTAATCAATCATATCTACCTAATGAAGCCTCCATAAATCCCCAAAAGAGCACAGTTCTGGAGGCTTCCTGATAGTTGAACATGTGGAGGTTCCTGGAGAGTGGTGAGCCAGAAGCCATGGAAGCTTCATGCCCTTTCCCCCATACCTCTCCCTGTGCATCTCTTCATCTTTGTCTTTTGTAATAGCCTTTATAATAAACTGTAAATATGAGTGTTTCCCTGAGTTCTGTGAGCTGCTCCAACAAATTAATTATTAATAAACCCAAAGAGGGGGTCATGGGAACCCCAACTTGAAGCTGGTCAGTCAGAAGTTCTAGAAGCCCAAACTTGTGAC
This sequence comes from Lemur catta, assembly GCF_020740605.2. Taxonomy (NCBI): domain Eukaryota; kingdom Metazoa; phylum Chordata; class Mammalia; order Primates; family Lemuridae; genus Lemur; species Lemur catta. Next base: position 3,578,905 of record NC_059147.1, on the reverse strand, counting down.
TGGTTTCTGAAAGGGCAGTTTTGGGGACTGAGCCCTCAACTTGTGGGATCCGACACCATCTTCAGGTAGGTAGTGCTAGAATTGAATGAGAGGAGACCCAGCCGCCATCTGCTGCAGAAGTGACTGCTTGTTGCTGGTGGGGAGAAACCCTGAGGCTGGTGTCCAGGCTGTAGAAACAGATGTCAAAAGGCAGTGTTAGTCAATAGGTCTAGCAACTGTAAAAAAATTTACATTTCCTTTTTGGGCTCTTTTCAGGTGTTTGTGAAAACAGAGTCCCAGCAGGTTGCCTGTTAGCTAGGAGGAGAAGGAGCAGAGCTGATTTATTTTGCTCATAAGACCCACCTTCCTTTCAGAAATCCCCAACATTTGGTCACAGAAGTCATCTTTCTATATTGATTGTTGTGGTGTGAGAGCACAGATAAAAAACACTTCTTATTTTTCCACTCAGATCTCCAGTATCCTTAAAGGAACAAAGATGCAAAAACTCATTTTAAAGTATACAGATACCCTGTATGGAGTGTTGTGGAAACCACAAGGGGATTTTTGGCCTATGTCCAGTTGCTCGTGGCATAAAGATCCAATTATTGAGAAAATGAGGATTGCCAAGAAGAAAGGAATTTTTAGTACATCTTGTCAGGAGAACTGGGAGAAGCTGCCACAAATCTCTCTCCCTGACAAATGGAGATCATGGGCTTTTAAAGGAGGGGCCCCAAGCCTTGGGGCAGTCGTGTAACTAACAGGGGCTGCATGCATTGGGGCAGGTTGTGGGGGGAGGGGGGGGATGGTGAGTCATCATGGCAGGAAGTGTGCTTAGCAACCTTCAGAATCTCGGCTCCTTTGTCTTGCAGAAAATCCACCATTTCTGGGAAACAACTCAAAAGGTCAAGTAGTTAGTAGTTAGTATTAACGAAGAAAAAGCCAAACTCTGTAAAATAATTTTTTAAAGAGATTTATTCTGAGCCAAATTTGAGGATCCTGACCCGGATCCACACCCAAGAAGCCTTGAGCAAGTGGACTCGCTGTGGCTGGGTTACAGTTTGGAGTGATACATTTCAGGGAGACAGGGGTTACAGGTAAAGTCATAAATCAATACGTGGGAGGCTTACGTTGGTTTGGCCTGAAAAAAGTGGGCCATCTCAAAGCAGGGGCTTACAAGTTATAGGTGGGTTTAAAGATTCTTTGACTTGTAATTGGTTAAAGACATGAAGCTTTGTCTAAAGGCTTGGAATATTCTAACATAAGGAGCTGTTTATCAGAGATAAGCCAAGGGACATGTATTTGTGGTGTAAATTGAGGACCTGCAGGTGTGTCTTACATACCCTTAGGCCTGTTAATGGGTTACAAGGTGTCCCCAAGAAGGGAGGGGGGCATGATAAGGCATCTCTGATCTCCCTGCTCTGGCAGGCAATTTAGTTCTAGGATATTCCTTTGGCCACGAGGGGATCCATTCAGTCATCCGGTGGGGGGTGAGCCTTAAGATTTTATTTTCATTCACATTAGTTAAGGGAGAGGATTATAAAAACATAGAGGTCATTGAAATTTGTTCATAGAACTGGTTACAAGAGAAATCAGAGTCAGTAGATCAAACAGTGAATAGAGATCTCAGTGATAAGAAAAGAACTGTGTATAAAATTGAGAGCTCAAAATTCCAAATTCATTGTTTTGATTTCTTTTTCTTGTGTAGTAATTTAAAATTATAGAAAGGAAAGGCAATCATTGAAAGAAATGCATATTATTTTTGGAAGTCAGGTGTGCACTGTTTTATTTTGGAAAGAGTAACTGAAACACAGAATCTCTAATGAGTTCTCCTTGCCTGTTTAGTGTAGCCTCTGCCTCGTACATGGCAGCTGTTGTAATCCTTTGCTTCCCTTCTCATTAGTACATGAACTTGACTTGATAAGTCAGTCCTTTAAGGATCAGTGGAATTCTTGTCTCATTTTAGTATCTTTTCTTAATTGTTCAGAACAGAATCTTTGTAAGGTTTTTTGGATTGGCCAGTGCCAAAGAAAGACGAGCAGAGTTGAAAGGGATAGGTAAAGAGGCTTTATTGGAGCGCTCCTGGGTGAGGGTAACAAGTCCCAAGAGAGGGACCCGGGCGAGCTTCACGGGTCCCACAAGTAGAACCAGAGAAGTCACCCCGCCCAGAAGTCTGAGGGGGCTTGTATATGTTTTTAGGGCTGGGGGATGGGGGTTTCTTCGGGGGGAATATTTTGGCGTGAAGAGTGAGGAATTTCTTTGTTGCAGTTTTAGGGTGGTTATTGAGGAATAGGAGGGGCTTCTTTTTTTTTTTTTTTCGTTAGGGAAGGGAGAGGTGCCTGCCGCTAGCCTTACAATCTTCTTCCCTTGAAATCTCTAAAATATAGCACCTTTGCTACTTACCTGTACCACTTATGTGTTACGATAAAAAAATTCTATCTTTTTTATTTATAGCCTGTTTCCCAACAGGACTTGTTGCTCTTTGAAGGTGGGAACTAGTTTTTATCCATAGTACTTGAAATTATTACTGTCTGAAATTATGGATGATGATTTGGTAAAAGATATTATACCAGAATTGACAGCAAGGAAGGCATTCCAAACTCACATCTTCTTCAACTGACAGCAGTTCCTTTTGTTTCATAATAAAAGTGAAACAGGAGATTGGAATAATTTTTGTGCAATACAACAGAAGCCTTAAATTATTTATTTCCCTGGTTTAGTTAAAATGCTTTGTTTCATTCACACTTGACAAAGAAGTGGAGTATAATGGTCTAATTCAGAGTCTTCTGCATTTAACAGGATGGAAACTTCTCTGTCAGTAGTGTATTGGAAAAACCTCAAAATATGTTGGTGGTTGGACAGTCAGCGTTTGCAGACTTTGGTAAGATTGCCTTTGCTTTCAAATTCTTCCGCTTTCTGACTTAGTCATACTAATTCCTTATAGCAGAAAATAACTATGGTGTCTTCAGAACTATTATAGCTTCAAAGGATGCCTATTTTAGTATTATACATGGCATGTGGTCAATTTCTTAATAACATAAAGAGGAACTTATGGCATGTGTGTTTAAAAATAGTTTGAACTTAATCCTGTTTGCAGGAGTAACATGCAAAAACCAAGGACGTCTACTGAGGCTTTTCTAAAGAATACCAAGTACTAGTTACCATGAATTCTTCATGTCTGTCCAACAAATGGAACAAATAGAATTGAAAGAGTTAGTCTGACCTCTTGAAACAATATTTAAAAAAAATTTTATTTATGTCTTAATTCCAAAGAAGAGTAACATTTATTATGAATTCCCCAAAGAAGACATGTGAATTTCTGTTTTCCATAGGATTCCACACAGTTAATCAAGTTCACATTGGTTAAGAACTTCCAAAGCATATATGGCTCTTTTCATCATTTGTCAGGGTTACTGTTGAAAGGATTTTTATATCAGATAGGAAAGTAGTCTAGGTGACCACTGCCTAAAAGATGTCCAGAGTTCATTCTCATCCTGCTGTTCCTTCATTCTGCCAGCAAACAGTTCAGTCTTTGCTCAAAATGTAGATAAGCTGTCACCATGTCCAGAGACGTCAGTTTCCTCGTGTATAAAATGGAAATGACAATAATATCCACCTCACAAGACTGCTGTGAATAGCAAGTGAGTAAAGCACAGTGTCAGGCTTACTGCAACAGCACAAGAAATTATAGTTTGAACCAGCTGCAGTGGTGCATGCCTATGGTCCCAGCTACTCAGAAAGCTGAGGCACAAGGACCACTTGATCCCAGAAGTTCAAGTCCAGCCTGGGCAACATAGCGAGACCCGTACATTAAAAAAAAAAAAAAAAGAAAAGTTATAGTTTGAGTCTTTTCATTCGACTTACCTGTTTTTTGTTGTTTTTGCTGCTGCTGCACTTTACTCAGTTGACTAAATCAACTCACTGTTCAGTGTCATAGAGATGTATCCCAAGGCAGCTAAAACAGAAGTTTTGGTAGTATTATATAATAGAAATTTTAACATTAATCTCTATGTTGTATTGTATTTTAGCTTTACTACATTGAATATTACTTTAGTTTTGAGTAAATTTCTTGTGCTTGGTTTACAGTTTTTGATATAAATAGCCAAGTGATAGAATACATGAAATTAGTTTCTGAAATTTGGTGACTGACTTGGTCAGCTAGATTAATAATGGATTCCTTTGCAAGTCTCTCTTTAGGAAAAAAGAATATATATCTAATATATAATTCTCAGGGGGTTCACAGACCTCCCTCACCCCATTAACACTTGATTAAGAACCTCCAAATTAAAGTTATTTATTTTATGATTGTGTTTATGTCATAAAATACCTTGCTTTTAACAAAATTATCAATGGTTTTACATTAAAATTTTTTAAGATTTTGCTGAGCATAGACATGTACATGTTAGTGTTTTTAAGATATGCAGGATATACAAAGGATATAGTCAATTTAAGAAACGTAACTATTTCTCCCATTTTAATAACTTTGGGTAGTTTATCAATAAACTTTTTTTAATCTACCAGTAAACTTTTAATAAATATTCCACAATGCCTTTTTAAGTGTTCATCTATTTTTAGTTGGATATTGTCAAAAAAATAAGACTGTGAATGAGTCCAAAGATGTGCATATTAGTATTTCCAAAATATGCATTTTCCTTTGAAAAATGTACATTTGAATACATCAGTGAGTTGCATCCTGCCCTCCATCTTCTATTCCACCCAGTTCCTTTTCACCAAGGCCAGGGAAGTGACTGAGAGCCAGGAAGTCAGCATGATTTCAGAGATTTACCATTCAGCTGGTAAAGAAAGCACAGGCTTGAATATATGATATAGGTGACAAGAAGAAGCCTGTATCAAAGAGGAGTGTTTAAGGGGCTTCCATCTCACATAAGTTGTCTAACAAAAAAAGACCAGAAAGAAACATATCAAAAGGATAGTAGTTGTGTTAAAGTCAGATGATGAGTTATCTTATTCCCCATTTTCTGAATTTTTATTTGGTTTGATTAATTTAATATGTTAATTTAATGATGAAAAAGTAAATTAGAGAAAGTTAATAGTGAACAATGGTGAGAAAGAAACCAAACTATGTATGCCCATTACATTTTTTTTTAAAGTGTTAGAATTTTTGTCATAGAACTTCTAAGTTCATGTGTTAATAAAATCAATCCTATCTTCTGAGTGGCATGAAAAACTCCTTTAGAAAAGATCATGTAGCCAGTTCTCTTCTGCAGGGAGAACTTGCCTCTGCTCTGTCTGTGGAGCAGACTTTTTAACTCGCTATGGTTTCTGAATAAATCTCACTTTCACTGTAAAAAAAAAAGAAAAGATCATGTAGTTTCACAGGTTCTTTAACTGCTACAAATAAAATGCAAAAATTAGACCTCTATTGTGCTTAAAATATTGTGCTGAACACCACATAAGAAAGCAGAGATTTTAAAGGTAAGGTCCTTGCCTTTAAGAAATTTGGAGGCTAGTTGGGAAGACAAAAGACAAATATGTAAAAAATAAATACAAGAATAAAGCAAGAGATAACTGCCACAATATAAGATAAACCAAAATGTATTTCATTGTTAATTATTTAATGCATAGAAAAAGTACTAAGTCTTGTGGCAGTACACATGATTCTAAGCTGAGAAAGAGCAGGAAAGCATTCTGGAAGAGGTGGGATTTCGGACTGGACTTGAAAACAACTTCAAGGTTTGGCTAAAAATAATGTGAAGGTATGAAAATGGCATGGTTAGTGACTAGTAAATAAACCAGTTTGGCCTGAGTTTCTGTAAAATTGTGGAAACATAAATGGTCTGTGAACAAATTGGATTATCAAATGAATAACAAATGAACAAATGTTGATTTTATTCTGTAGAAGTGATGTGAAGTAGTAGAACAATTTTAAACATCTCTTTAATACCATTTTTATTAACTTCAGAAAGTAAAGTTTAACAAAATCTTATGGTCTGGTGGGATATGCATAAGGCAACTTTTCTTGAGCATGAAATAGGAATTCAGAGGAGGATTATTAGAATCTCTGAGGTACCTGAGATTTCGATATCAAAAGAGGCAGATTTTTAAAGTTTTAGAATACTATATTTTCTAGGGATGGAAACCACTCAGGAGATAGGTCAGGGCATGAGGTGGTGAGAGCTGGAGCTAGAACTACATTAATAAATGGAGGAAGAGGTGTGAGAAAATTTGCAAAGAAAAAAATCAGTAAATTTGCTGATTGGTTTGACGCTAGAGAGTATAAAAAATAAAATAAAAAATTGACTCTAACTGACCTAAATAATGATGATACTGTTCCTAAAAATAGGTAAGTCAGGAGAAGAAGCTGTATTGAATTCTAAGATACTTTAGAGTCCTTATGTTAATCATGCTGGTAAGAAAACAAAGCTGGAACATTTCACAGACCTCAGCTGAGGAATAAAACCAAAACAGGTTTGAGAGTCCTCTAAGAGCAAACAGGTTAAGACCTGAATGAGCCCTCCAAAGAAGAAGGTATAAAAAAGAGATTAAAAAGGAGTGCTTAAAAGATGCTCAGAAACTACTGACAGGTATTAAAATGTGATGCAGAAGGGTGACCAAGAAAAGACCTTTAGAGTTACAGTTTAACAGGGTGTTAGTGGCCCAAAGTTACCATTTACAGAGCTCTCAGAGCAGTCCCCAAGCCATAGAAATCACCTAATGAATAGTGGCTCCTATTGGTAAATGTCCGATGAGGTGCTATGCCCTACCCTCATGCTTTTAAGATCTGCGACCCATAAATGCTTCTACTAGTTAAGCAATCATCAAGGAATGTTTACCTACTAGAACAGCAGTTCCCAGCCTTTGTGGCACCAGGGACCAGTTTCATGGAAGACAATTTTTCCACAGACCAGGGGGTGGAGGAATGGTTTTGGGATGATTCCAGCACATTACATTTATTGTACACTTCATTTCTGTTTTCTTACATTGTAATATATAATGAAATAGTTACACAACTCACCATAATGCAGAATCTAATGCCACCACTGATCTGACAGGAGGCAGAGCTCAGGCGGGGATGGGAGCAATGGCGAGCGGCTGTAAACACAGGAGAAGCTTTGCTGGCTCGCCCACCACTCACCACTCACCTCCTGCTGTGCAGCCCCGTTCCTAACAGGCCACGGACCAGTACCAGTCCGCAGCCCGGGGATTGACAGCCGCAGTTCTAGAAGATGTGTTTTGTGTCTTGCCCTCCTGCTTACGATATCATCCTTTTATATATGTTAGAGTTGAATCTTTTTCTACGTAGACTCCAAAGATTAAATTCTAGAGTTTCCATAAATAAGGTGGTATCTCTTTATTAAAATTATATAGGACAAAGAAGTCAATAGAAATAAAGTATTTTTTCTACCAAAAACCGTTACATAGGACCAGACTTAGAGAAAACATGTATTAATTTTGTGTGTAATATCAGATGTAGTGAAAATAAATAAATACATAAACTACAAAACTGAAGGGAAAATAGAAAACTTGTACAGAATGTCAGCATTTTCTTTAGACTGAATCATTTTGAATCTCATATAAATATATATAGCCAAATCTAATGCCAACTCTTGTGTATCAAATCATCACAAGGAGATCACACTTTATTCTTCAAGTGGAGAAAGAATACTGTGTGTGATGGTGAAGCCTTGGAAATGTCAGTCAGGTCTCCCTGATAATCCTATAATAAATGAAGGAGCTAATGAAAGTGGAAAAGTTTGTCATCCATGAAAGTTATTAACATATTAGAAAATCTTGAACAACATAAAGATCTTGTGGTTGATGGTTGACACTAAATCTAATTCAATTGAATACGCCCAGTGCCTAGCACAATAGATAATCAACGACTTTATTAAAGTGAAGGAGAATGGGGCCAGGTACAGTGATTGGGTGGCCCAGGCAGGAGGTTTGCTTGAGGTCACAAGTTCGAGACCAGCCTGAGCAAGAGCAAAAAAATAGAAAAATCAGCCAGGCACGCTGGTGCTCGCCTGTGGTCCCAGCTGCTCGGGAGACTGAGGAGGAGGATCGCTTAAGCCCAGGAGTTTGAGGTTGCAGTGAGCTATAATGACACCACTGCATTCTAGCTGGGGCCGTAGAGCAAGACTCTGTCTCAAAAAAAAAAAAAAAAAAGTGAAGGGGAAATGGCAGGGAAACTTCACAATAAAATTGTTTCAGAAAGTCTTTATGATGATCAGTAAAAAGTCAGGTGTTAATGCCAAATTAACCATGGTAAAGCTGAAATGCTTAATTTTAAACGTTTATAGCAATTGTACTCCCCTTGTTTTACAATTAGGTGTATTCAATAACAAATTATTCTGACAAATTAAAATCAGTTATTATTACGTGCTTGCTCTGTAAATAAAAGTAAATCAGATGAGCATGATCTGGAAATAAAAGTAAATCAGCTGAGCCATGTATGGCAATTTAAACTTTGTATTTAGTCTGAATGCTAATTGGTAATTGAATGTTCATATTCTCTTTTATAAAAGAATTTTAAAAGTCAAATGCCCTCTAATAGGTAATGTTTATACTATAAAAGAGGCTGAGTAGGAGAAAGCCTGGATGTTATGCTTTCTGGACTCGGTCTTATATGAGTCATTTAAGGTTGCCTTTTCTTCCAGAGTCTTAAATTAATAATGTATTTTTTTGTTAATTTGTTTCTTACAGTTGAAAATTGGCACTCTTTTGTTAAGTAGCCTTATTATTTTCATTAAAAAGGGACACTGACTCCAATTGAGAGTCATCAATAAGAAAGAAGATGTTTACGGTTTCAGATATTCTCTATTAAATTTACTATGGTATCACTGTCATCTCCAGTCAAAATTTATCCAGTAATTATAGTACCTCAATTTGTGTAATATGGGCAAATTAGATTTAAGTGCTGGGTTTAAGGAACTTGAAATACTTTTTTTTCTTTGAATGAATTGTGTGGTATAGACATATCAGTTCAAATAGTTCAATCTATTTATTCTTTAAAATTGTGTAGCAATCAGGTTTTCTTCCATTTAGTCTCCTTCCTGTTTTATAGTAAAAGATTTACACTGTGTACAAGGTGTTGATTAATATATTCAAAAAATAATTTTTAAGTGCCCCCTGTTTAGACTGGCTCTGTTTAAGATGCTTGGCATGTAGCCAGGCATGACGCATACAACACCCTGCTCTCGTGGAGTTTAAATTCTATTCAGGGAAGAAAAGCAAAAACAAGTAAATTAGTAAGGAATTTTTAGAAAGTGGTAAAGAGCTTTGAGGAAATTAAACATAGTGCTGTAATAGGAGGTAAGAAAGCTATTTTAGGTAGCTGGGTAGAGGTCACATTTGATCCAAGACTTGAATAAAGTCGTAGGAGATCTTGGGGGAGAGTGCTCCATGCAGAGGGAACATCTGAGTGACGGAACAAAAAGAAGGCAGGCACTGGGCCAGGTCTTGTAGGGCTTTGTGGAACAAGGTAAGGAGTTTGAATTTTATTCTAAATGCAATGGGAAGCTTCAAGGAGATTAGTTAAGAGGATATGCAATTAACCAGGCTAAAGCTATGATGATTTGGACCAGGGCAATCACCAGGAAATGGAGAGAAGTAGTCTTATTTAGGATATATTCCAGAGAAAGTGGATAGGACATGTTGATGGGTTAGATGTTGGAGGGAAGAGAAAAAGAAGAATAACTTCTGGGGTTTTGATTTGAACAACTGTCTTGATGGAAGTGCCATTAAATGAGATAGGAAAGGAGTGGGAAGAGGAACTTCAGGATTCTGATAATTAATAGTTCTGTAGGGGCATGTTAAGTTTGAGATGTCTGTTAGAAGCCAAAACAAAATACAAATTGGAGATTCAAGCTCTAGACAGACAGAGTTGGATACACGCCTACCCTTATTTAACTGCCTTCTAGAAGATGGATAATGGATAAATGAAAGAATACATGTCAAGAGCGTCCTCCCCTTCTTCCTAACACAGTAAATGTAAATGTACTCCAGCCACATTGGCCTCCTTGGTGTTTTGCAAACTGTTCCTCCTGGTAGCCTTTGCCCTTGCTCATCTCTCTGCATGGAGTTCTCTTCCTCCAGATACACCTCATGGCTTACTCCCTGTCCACCTTATGGTTTTGCTAAAATGTCACCCTCTTCTGGAGGCTTTCCCTGACCACTCTATTTAAAAGTATAAACCGAGCATCCCTGACCCCGCTTTCCCACTTTAATTTTCCCTATAGCATTTATAACTATCTGACATAGTATACATTCTACTCCTGTACACTCACTAGAATATATTCCATTGGTGTATTTTGTTCACTGTTAACAATCCTCAAGCCCGTAGCAGTGCCAGTCACATTATAAATACTGAGTAATTTTGAATGAATTATTTAATTAAATGAAAAATACTCTAATGGATTTAATTGGGTATTAAATATTCAGTATTAACATTGAATACTTAATTTAAAAGTATTATAATTGGTTGTTGAGTCCAAATTTAGGACATCTTAAGTACCTTCAACCATAATCCCAACTCAAAACTTCTGCACATCATTCATGTGATGAAGACTGATACATCATTACTTTTGCTTATTTTGATTAAAGTTAAGTAATAGAACTAAAAATTGTTCTGAATCTCTAAAATAGATGGGTGCTGATTTTAGTAGGAGATATCCTAGATTCTTATAAGTTATAATTTTTAGTATTCATATTTCCATTTTTATAATTAATGAATTTTGACCAGTGGACAGAACGTGCATAATCCACAGTGTTTATTACTATTTAACATTTAAATAGAAAACTGTATTTGCATAGCTTCTTAGTATCCTCTTGTATTTTTATAGTACCAATTTTGTTTTCATATGATCAAAGTCATAGTAATCAGTTTAAATAGTTCTCCCTCTAACCTGCTGGACCCAAATCTCCCTCAGCCTGCTCTGCCCCTGTCCCACCAAAAACAGACAATACTATTATAAATTTTTGGTAAAATAGAAATCTTTTATGTGCACACATTGCCATACAGCATCTAAAGTGATTAGATGTTCTTAGAGTAGTCTAATATTTGCAGTACTCTTTCAAACAAGTAATAAATCCAATTCATTACTATTTCCTTTTCATTCCATGTCACTGTGGTGACGCAGTGCAGTAGTTGTTGCCATAGCAAAAGTGGTTAGTCCCTAAGTTTCTACTGTGTAGCAAAAACTTCTGTCAGGCATCTATCTTGGTGAGTCATGGATGCCAGATGTATTCCTGATAAATATTTTGAATGCTTTTTGATTGGAAACAAAAATTTATATAAAAATCATAAAATTGCTTCTTCATATGCTTGATTTTATACATACTCAGCATTTAAAGCAGACTAGGTTATATTAGTTTCTTTTAAGGTATACAAATATGAGAAAAATCTAGGACCCTATATCCCTGAAACCATTTTGTACAGGTTTACATTTAATAAACTGTTGCTTTTCTAGGTAAAAGTGTTTATTCATAAAGCTGTACCTCTAATCATAATCCTAATTCAAAACTTCTGTATGTTTAATTTTTTTAATGATGCAAAGTATTATGAATGTATATTTAGCCCTTTGAATATTAAATTTAAAGTACTTAAAAATTCTACAGAGTAATGTTATATTTTACATTATTACATTGCTATTTTGTAATTTAATGTATGATATTTTTAATACTTTCCAATATGACCCACAACTTAATTAGAACATTTGTCACTGTAAGCCTACCCTAATTAATAGAATGGTCTATGATAAGTGGAACAAACCATAAAACTGTCCTGTGAACTTAACCATGCATGTCTCCTTGTTATTTGATTGCAACAGTACTATAAAAATGATTATTGCAGACAACTTGACTATTGTTAGATCTTACAGATGTATATCTTGGAAGGATCAAAATATTTATTCCTCATTACACCAGAGGGGAATTCCCTGCCATCAATTAGAGTGGCATAGAAGCCTGCTAATTTATGAAGAGCCTAGTGCCATCCTTTTTCTAAATATCCTGCCCTGTTTTCAAACAACTCTGACTCTCATTTCGACTTAATTTTTTTTCCATCTTGAACACAAAATTTTCTTTCTGTATAAATGTCCCATCTATGGATAAGCAAAATCAGTTGTGCTTCTTGGATGTAGGTGGGTATACAGCTTCTGTGTTTAACTTGAACCCACTAAAGAGTTGAGTGATAGATTGATGGATTGGATGGATGAATAGTGGATGAATTCATGAAAGTGCCTTTTACTGCTTGTCTCTTATTCAGTGCAATTCATCCCCTTAGCAGCTCTCACAAAGTAATCCCATTTTCCTGTTCTCTTCCACAATAGCAAGACAGTTCCCTTTTATTCCTTGTTGCAGACAGAGACAAATGGACAAATCTCTGTACTTAATCTGCCCCTGCCTTTCATCACAGTACTTCTTATAACTATATATATAGTTTATATGTGTGTGTGTATAAATTTAATCAAGAGTAAGATTTTGAGTTTTTGTTAATCAGTAACATTGAAAGGATTTAGGAGTTTCATATATTGCAAATGTTTGCTGCTTTTTCATAATACATAATTATGGTTATTTTTTTGGCAGAAGCTATTTTATAGGAAATGTTTTACATATTTCTAAAGAAATCCTTCCAAACCTCTCTGAGGTGAATAATATTATTATATTTATCCTCATTATATAATGTGGTAATAGGGGTTTGGAGAAGTTAAGAAACTTGATGAAGGGCACAGAGCTAGGAAGGAAGTAGCAGAGCTGGGACCTGATCCTTGTCTCTGTCTCACTCTCTGTGTCCTTAAACACTGGACACCTCTTCTTCTTCAGCAGTAGCTCTTTCAATATGTGATCACCTTCATTGATGGTCACCAACAGTTACCCACTGGTATACGCTATTTGTTTTCTTAACCATGTATTGTAATAATGAATCTTTCCTTCTCCTTGCATTTTCTGATATAAATTTCTTTTAAATCTTTTTAAACTTTTAATTGATATATAGTAATTATACATATTAAGGGGGTATAATGTCATGTTTTCAATACATGTATACATTGTGTCATGATCAAATCACGGTAATTAGAAAACCCATCACCTCAAGCATTTATTATTTCTTTGCAGTGAGAACAATCAAAATTCTTTTAGCTACTTTAGAATATCCGATACATTATTGTTAACTGTAGTCACCTGACTGTGCAGTAGAACACAAAAACTTATTCCACCCATCTGACTGTAACTTTGTACCATTTGACCAAGTTCATCTAACTGCAACTTTGTGCCATTTGACCAAGTGCTTCCCCGTCTATCCTCCCTGCTACCCTTCCTCGCCTCTGAGAACCACTATTCTACTTTGCATCTATGAGGTCAACTTTTCTAGGTTCCACATGTGAGTGAGATCATGCAGTGTTTGTCTTTCATTGTCTAGTTCATTTCACTTAACATAATGCCCTTCACATTCATCTTTGTTGCTGTAAATAACAGGATTTAATTCCTTTTTATGGCTGAATGATGGTCCATTGTATATAGATACCACATTTTCATTATCCATTTGTACATCAGTGGATACTTAGGTTGTTTCCATATCTTTGCTATTATGAATAGTGCTGAATAAACATGGGGGTGCAGATATGTCTTGAAATACTGATTTCATTTACTTTGGCTATACAGCTAGTAGTGAGATTGCTGGATTATATGGTAATTTTCTTGGTAATTTTTTGAGGAACCTCCATATTTTTTTTCATAATGGCCATACTAATTTACTTTCAACCAACATTTTGTAGGGGTTCCTTATTCTTCACATCCTCACCAACACTTGTTATCATTTGTCTTTTTCCTAATGGCTGTTCTAACTGGAGTGAGATGATATCTCATTGTAACTTTGCCTTATATTTTCTTAATGATTAGTGATGTTGAGCCTTGTTTTTTTTCATATATTTATTGGCCATTTATATGTCTTCCTTTGAGAAATGTCTGTTCAGAGATTTTGCCCATTTTTTTTGTCTGCTTCATTCCAATTTATGTTATTTCATTTTTTATTTTATTATTATTTTTTTTAATTTCAGAGTATTAAAGGGGAACAAACACTTTGGTTACATAAATTGCCTTTACACCGCCCAAGTCAGAGTTACAAGTGTGCCCATCCCCCAGACAGCATACACTGCACCCATTAGGTGTGAATATACCCATCCCCTCCCCCCCACCTTCTACCTGCCTGACACCGTATGAATATTACTTCCCATATGTGAACATTAGTGTTGATCGATTAGTATAAATTTAATGGTGAGTACATTTGGTGTTTGTTTTTCCATTCTTGTGATACTTCACTTAGAAGAGGGGGCTCCATTTCTATCCAGGATAATACAATAGGTGGTTCACCAGTGTGATTTACTAGCTGAGTGGTACTTCATGGTATACATATATCACATTTTATAAAGCCACTTATGTATTGATGGGCACTTGGTTTCCCACATCTTTGCAATTTGGAATTGTGCTGCTAAAAACATTCGAGTGCAAATATCTTTTTTACGTAATGTCTTTTTTTTCCTTTGGGTAGATACCCCGTAGTGGGATTGCTGGATCAACTGGTAGTTACACTTGTAGTTCTTTGAGGTATCTCCATACTCCATTCCATAGAGGTTGCACCAGTTTGCAGTCCTACCAGCAGTGTATGAGTATTCCTCTCTCTCTGGATCCATGCCAACATTTGTTGTTTGGGGACTTTTTAATAAAAGCCATCCTCACTGGATTAAGTGATATCTTATTTTAGTTTTGATTTTGCATATCCCTGATGATTAGAGATGTTGAGTATTTTTTCTTATGTTTGTTGGGCGTTAGTCTATCTTATTTTGAAAAGTTTCTGTTCATGTTCTTTGCCCACTTTTTAATGGGTTGTTTGATTTTTTCTTGCTGATTTTCCTGAGTTCTATGTAGGTAGATTATACTTATCAGCTCTTTATCAGAGGTATAGCATAAAAATATTTTCTCCCATTCTGTAGATTGTCTGTTTGCTCTAATGATAGTTTCCATGGCTGTGCAGAAGCTTTTTTTTTTTTTTTTTTTTTTTTTTTTTGAGACAGAGTCTCACTTTATTGCCCGGGCTAGAGTGAGTGCCGTGGCATCAGCCTAGCTCACAGCAACCTCACACTCCTGGGCTTAAGCGATCCTACTGCCTCAGCCTCCCAAGTAGCTGGGACTACAGACATGCGCCACCATGCCCGGCTAATTTTTATGTATATATATTTTTAGTTGGCCAGATAATTTCTTTCTATTTTTAGTAGAGACGGGGTCTCGCTCTTGCTCAGGCTGGTCTCGAACTCCTGAGCACAAATGATCCGCCCGCCTCAGCCTCCCAGAGTGCTAGGATTACAGGCGTGAGCCACCGCGCCCGGCCAGAAGCTTTTTAATTTGATCAGGTCCCATTTATTTTTGTTGTTGCTGTGATTGCTTTGGGGTATTCATAAATTCTTTGCCTAGGCCAACATCTACTTCTAGAATTCTAACAGTTTCATGCCCTTAGGTTTAAGTCTGTTATCCATTGTGAGTTGATTTTTGTGAGAGGTTCAGATCCTGTGTCAGTCTTCTTTGAGACAATTAATTAGATTGTTGATTGGTGATCTTTCTTTCTTTTGGATGTAGGCATTTATGGCTTTGAATTTTCCTCTCAGGACTGCTTTAGCTGTGTCCCACAGATTTTGATAACTCTGTCTCCTTTATAATTTAGTTCAAAGAATCTTTTGATTTTCATCTTAATTTCCTCCTTAACCCAATAATCATTCAGCAGAAGGTTGTTTAGTTTCCATTACTTTGTGTAGAGATGAGAGTTTCTATTGAAGTTGATTTATAATTTTATTCCACTGTGGTCTGAGAGGATACATGGTGAAATTTTATTTTTAAAAATTTGTTGAGACATATTTTGTGGCCTAGGATATGGTCAATCTTAGAGAATGTCCCATGAACTGATGAGAACATATTCAGTGGTATTTGGGTAGAATGTTCTGTAAATATCTGTTAGGCCTATTTCTTCTAGAGTTCTGTTTAAGTCCATTGTTTCTTTTGTTTATTTTCTGTTTGGAGGGTCTGTCCTGTTGTGTCAGAGGGGTGTTGAAATCCTGGTAATTATGGTGCTGCTGTTTATCATTTTGTTTAGATCAAGTAGGATTTGCTTTATGAATCTGGGTGCACCTGTGTTGGGTGCATACACATTTAGGATTGTAATATGTTTTTGTTGAATTGTTCCCTTTGCCATTATATAATGACTATCTTTGTCATTCATTATTTTTGTTGATTTGAAGACTAAGTTATCTGATATAAGAACTGCTACAGCAGCTTTCTTTTGGTTTTTATTTGAGTGGAATGTTCTTTTCCATCCCTTCACCTTGAGTCTAAATGAGTCCTTGTGGGTTAGATTTGTTTCCTGAAGACAGCAGATACTTGGCTTGTATATATTTATCCATTTGGCCAGCCTGTGTCTCTTCAGTGGGCAGTTTAACCCATTCACATTTACTGAACGAATTGATAAGTGGGGTAGATTTCTGTTCTTCTTGTTGAGTAGAAGTGTGTTGCTTTGTTTTATTTCTTCAGCCATTGTGATATCTGGCCTTTGACCTTTAGCTTTTGGATGATTTTACATTGGTGTCTATTGTGCTGATCTGTGTATAATGCAGTTCTGAGTACTTCCTGCAGGGCAGATCTTGTCTTAGCAAATTCTCTCATTGTTAGCTTATCTGAGAAAGATTTATTTCCCCTCATATACAAAACTTAGTTTTGCAGGATACAGAATTCTAGGCTGGACATTATTCTGTTTGAGAAGACTGAGAATGGGGCCCCAATCCCTTCTTGCTTGTAAGCTCTGAGTCGAGAAGTCTGCAGTTTGTCTGATAGTTTTCCTTTGTAAGTTACCTGCTGCTTTCACCTTATGGCTCATAGGAAGGCCTCATTGGTGTTTATTTTGGCCAGTCTATGACTATGTGTCATGCTGTTTGTCTTTTTGTGATGAATCTCCCATGACTCCTTTGAGCTTCTTATCCCTGGATATCTAGATTTCTAGGAAGGCCAGGGAAATTTTCCTTAATTATTCCCTCAACTAAATTATCCAACCCTTGTGCATTTTCTTCTTCATCCTCAGGGATGCCTGTGATTCTTATGTTAGGCCTCTTCACATAATCCCACATTTCTTGTAGGCTTTGCTCATTCTTCTTCTTTCTCTTCTCTATCTCTGTGACTGACTTGTGTAATTGAAACGTGTTGTCTTCAATCTCTGAGAATCTTTCTTCTACCTGATCTAACCTATTCTTAAGGCTTTACACTGTGTTCTGTCATTCCTTGTATGAATTTTTCATTTCCAGTAGTTCCTTTTGATTATTCTTTAATATTTCCTTTTCTTTAGTGAATTTTTCAGTTATTTCCTGCATTGTTTTAGTGGTTTCTTTGTGTTAGGTTTCCATTTGATCTTGCATTTCTTTGAGCTTCCTTACAATCAATCCATGTTCAAAATTCTTCATCTGTCATTTCAATATTCTGATTTGGGTTTGTATCCTTTGCTAGGGGGCTAGTATTCCCTTTTTTTGGTGGTGTCCTTTTGCTTTGATTCTTCATACTTCCAGAGTTCTTTTGCTGATTCCTTCTCATCTGGAGCACCTGTTGCTTCTTAGTTTCGGATTTTCTTTTGTTTAGATAACCACATGCCCCAGTTTAATCTCTGAGCCAGTAAGTGGTCCTTGTGGGCAAGAATCGTCCGCACCTTGTATGATCGGTCAGTAAAGGCAGCAAAAGGGCATACAAATTGACCTCCATGTCATTAGGTGGCACTTGCTAGAAGGAACAAACTATAATGTTGTTTTAGGGTCCTGTGACCAGCTCTAGTTCCTAGGGAGAAGCTCTCTAATGCCACAGGTGGTGGGTGCGGCCCTGGACCTTCCAGGTGTGTTCTTATTCTCTACCTCAGCAAGGGCAGGTAGGGGCATGAGGCTGGGTGGGGCTGGGTTGGGTGCACCTGCCCTCAAGCTCCTCAAATGCTTTTAGCAGGGGTCAAAGGTCTTCTTGCCTCTGGGCAAAGCTGTCAGAGGGGCTGAAGTGGCCCTGTCAACCAGAAAGTTCTGCGTATGAAGGTGCGGCTGTCTGACACTGGCAGTCAGGCTGGCTGGAGCAGGCCTATTGAAGGATGTAATTGGTATTTTGATAAGGATTATGTTGAATCTGTAGATCATTTTGAGTAGTATAGACATTTAACTTTATTCTTCTAATCCATGAACTCAGGATATCTTTCTTTTTATTTTTGTTCTCTTCATTTCTTTCGTACTTTTCGTACTTTCAATGTTTCATACTTTTTTTTTATAAACACCTTTCACCTCCCTGGTTAAATTTATTCCTAGATTCCTAGCTTTTTTTTTTTTTTTTCTGGTAGCTGTTGTAAATGGCATTGTTTTCTTTCTTTTTCAGATAGTTTACTGTTAGAATATAGAAATGCTACTGATTTTTATGTCATGATTTTGTATCCTGTACCTTCACTGACTTCGTTCATTAGTTCTTACGGGTTTTTTGGTGGAGTCTTTAAGGTTAGTTGTATATAAGATTATGTCATTTGCAAACAAGGACAATTTGACTTCTTCCTTTCCAATTTGGATGCCTTTTTTTTTTTTTTTAAATCTTTTTCTTGATTGCTCTGGCTAGGACTTCCAGTACTATGTTCAATAGAAGTGTTGAAAATGGACATCCTTGTCTTATTTCAGATCATAGAGGAAAAGCTTTCTGCTTTTCCCTGTTCAATATGCTAGCTGTGGTTTAGTCATGTTACTTTTATTGTGTTTAGGTACATACCTTCTATGCCCAATTTGTTGAGAGTTTTTAGCATGAAAGGATGTTGAATTCTGTCAAATACATTTTGTCCATTGAAATGGTTATATGGTTTTTGTCTTTCATTCTGTTGTGATGAGTCACATATGACTTGTGCATGTTGAACCATTCTTGTATTCCTGGGATGAATCCCACTTTATCATGGTGAATGATCTTTTTAATGTGCTGTTGAATTTGGTTTGGCAGTATTTCATTGAGGATTTTTGCATCTATGTTCATCAGAGGCATTGGCCTATAGTTTTCTTTTCTTGTTCTGTCTTTATCTGATTTTAATATCAGAGTAATTCTATCTTTGTAGAATTAATTTAGAAGCATTCCTTCTTCATTTTTCTTTAATAGTTTGAAAAGAATTAGTATTAGTTCTTCTTTAAATGTTGGTAGAATTCAGCAGTGAAGCCTAGACTTTTCTTTGGAATGGGAGGCTTTTTATTACTGATTTAATGTCATTATTCATTATTGATCTGTTCAGATTATCTATTTCTTCTTGAGTTAATCTTGGTAGGTTGTATGTATCCAGGAATTTATCCATTTCTTCTAGATTTTCCAATTTGTTAGCATGTAGTTGTCCATAATAATCTCTTATGATCCTTTGTATTTCTGTGCCATCAGTGGTAATAGCTACTTTTTGACCACTGATTTTGTCTTTTCTCTTAGTCTAACTAAAGGTCTGTTGATTTTCTTTATCTTTTAAAAAAAAAAACCAACCCTTATTTTAATTGATCTTTTGTACTTTTTTATTTTAATAGATTTATGGGGTACAGAATTTATTTGTTGCATGGATAAATTATATAGTGATGCAGTCTGGGCTTTTAGTGTACTCGTCACCTGAATAGTGTACATTGTACCCAATAGGTAATTTTTCATCCGATTTGTTTTTTTTTTAGTCTCTATTTCATTTACTTCTGCTGTGATCTTTATTATTCTTTTTTTCTACTAATTTTGGAATTAACTTGTTCTTGTTTTTCTAGTTCGTTAAGGTAAAACATTAGGTTTTTTATTTGAGATCTTTCTTCTTTTTTGATGTAGATGTTTATTTTTATAAATGTCCCTCTGAGTACTACTATTACTGTGACCCATAGGTTTTATGTTGTGTTACCACTTGCATTTGTCTCTAGAAATTTTTTAATGTCTTTTTTAATTTTTTCATTTACTATTTCTTCTTGAGGAGCATATTGCTTAATTTCCAGGTATGTATATAGTTTTCCAATTTCCTCCTGTTATTGATTTGCAGTTTTGTATCATTGTGGTCAAAAGCAATACTTGATATGATTTTGACTATTTAAAATTTGTTAAAACTTATTTTTTAGCCTGCCATGTGATCTATCCTGGAGAATGCTCTATATGCACTAGATAAGAATGCTACATTTGGATAGAAAGTTCTGTACATGTCTGTTAGGTCCATTTTGTCTAAAGTGCAGTTCACTTCCAGTATTTCCTTGTTAATTTTCTGTCTTGTTGATTTGTCCATTGTTGGAAGTAAAGTATGGAAGTCTCCTACTATAATTGAATTGCTATCTGTTTATTCCTACATGTCCATTAATATTTTCTTTATGTATTTAGGTTCTCTGATGTTGGGTGCATGTGCAGTCATACACTGCATAGTGCCATTTCAGTTACAATGGCCCACGTACACAATGGTGGTCCCATAAGATTATAAAACCCTATTTTTACTGTACCTTTTCTATGTTTAGATACACAGATACTTGCCATTATATTACAGTTGCCTACAGCATTTAGTACAGTAACATGCTGCACCGATTTGTAGCTTAGGAGCAATAAGCTATACCATATAGCCTAGATATATACTAGACTATACAGTCTAGGTTTGTGTAAAGACACTCTACGATGTTCTCACAACAATGAAATTGCCTAACAACATGTTTCTCAGAATATATGCCTGTCATTAAGCAATGCATGACTATATATATTTACAATGATTGTGTTTTCTTAATGAATTGAAACCCTTTATCATTAAATAATGACCTTGTCTCTTTTGACAGTTTTTGTCTTCAAGTGTATTTTATCTGATATTAGTGTAAAGTCATTCCACTGTAAAATTTCTAAGTACATGTAATAGGGCATTTCCTACAAATCAGCTTGATCTCCCTTTGATTTTCACTTTTCCCCCTACTGTTATATACAATTTTACAGCCACATGTCAGTATTTTATAGTCCATTCTGAGGTTCTAACTTCTAAATTGTGAGTCATTTTGTGGGACCTGTATCTCTCTTATCCAAACAGATTCTTTCTTAAACATTTAGTAATAAATATTTAATATTTCTTTATGTCCTCTCCCAGTTTACATTTTTTAATCAAGAATTTTGTTGGCTTCATAGTGAGTTCTTTTTTGTATTTTCTTTTGTGATTTAGGAGTCTGCTTTTGAAGTATCTGATTATATCTGTCATGTATGTCAGTTAATTGTCCTACTTCTCAAATTTCTTATAGTCTTTCAAAATAAGCTCCTAGTATTAAAACAATGGCATTATTTATAATGATAAGTGAAGTTAGCTGAGAATAGAAATTTTACATTAAATATAGTATATATTTCATTTTAAATTTATTACCATGACCTATAACAATTAGTACTATTTTGCTAAGGTAAGATTTATCCTAGGCTTTAGATTCACATAGATCCAAATTCCAGCTCTGGGTAATTATTCAAATTCCCTAAGAAACTATTTCCTCATGTATACTATGAGGTTATAACTGGTAGTTTGTGGTAAATATAAAATGAAAGTGTATTTTAGGCTGTTTAGTACCTTCTACATAGAACATGCTGAATAAATGTGAGCTGCAATATTAATAGAATATTTCAGATCATTTACTTATAGTTTAATATCCTCCTTTTTCAATATATTCTTCAAAAGATACAAGAGAGGGAAGGAGTTCCTACTACAAAATTCTTTCATTACAGCCTTTCTGCTTTCCCTCTGCTACTCCGAGAACATCTACTTAAAATTTTTCATCCTCGTTGCTACTGCCTGACCCTGAAGCTACGAAGTCCCATTGAGTCTTGCCTCTTTCATATCTCCTAAAACTGTCCTTCCCCATTCATACTTCTTTAATTCATCTCTCTCCTGGCTACTGAAAGATTATTGATCTCCCTGACTCTAATTATGTGATTCTCCAATCCGTTCTCCATGCACCATGTGAATATACCATTTCGTGTACTATGTCTACACGAAATAAATCTGAAATCCTCAAAATCCTTTAATAGCTCCTTGTGCGCTTAGGTTAAACTTCAAAGTACTCACTCTGGAGTACCTTTTAGATCTGTCATCTCTTTACTTATTTATAAGACTTTACAGACATGCTGATCTATGTGAAGTTCTTCAAATATATCATACTCCTTTTTTCTATTTTACTTCCAGGCCTTTATGTGTGTTATTTCCTTTGACTGCAGTCCCCTTCCTCCTCTTTCACCCACTTAGTCCTTATTCATCTTTCAGATCTTTAATAGTAGTTGTTTTTACCAACACTGAGCATAGTACCTGACATATTTTAGGCTCTCTGGAAGTGTTTGCTGATTGAATGAATAAACTGTTTAGTTGATTGCTTAGATAATTATGTCTGCTTGAATTTCAAATTCAAGTGACTTGCTGATTCCTTTTGACTCCTTTTGTGCATTTCTTTTTTTTTTTTTGTCAGTCTTAGTAAAGGTTCATCAATTATTTTCAATGTTTTCAAATTGTTTTTCTATCCTGTATTTTATTTATCTCCATTTAGTTTTATTTATTTTTTTCTTTTCCTTGCTTTGGACTTGGCTTGTTTCTCATGGTGTAAACAGGTTCTTGATTTGAGATCGTCATTCATTTTTAATATAAGCATTTACAACTATAAATTCACCTCAGAGTACTGCCTTTGCTGCATCTCATAATTCTGGGTATGTTTGTTGTATTTTCATTGTCATTTGTCTCTTAATTATGTTCTAACTTCCTTAATGATTCTTCTTTGACCCATTGGTTGTTTAAAATGTGTTACTTAATTTTTATATATTTGTGAATATTCCTGTTTTTCTTCTGGTATTGCTTTCTGGCTTCATTCCACTGTGATCAGAGAATGTGCTCTGTTTTTAGGTGCATGCATGATTACAATTGTTGTATCTTCTTGGTCAATTGTCCCTTTAATCAATATATCATTTCCTTTTTTGTCTCTCATTACAGTCTTTGACTTAAACTTTATTTGGTCTAATATTAATATAGCCTCTCCGGCTCATTTTAGTTACCATTTGCATAGAATATCTTTTTCCATTCTTTCAACTTATTTCTGTTTTTGAATGTAGAATCTCTTGTAGACAACATACAGTTGGACCTTTTTTTAAAAAAGCCATCCTGCCAATCTCTGCCTTTTGTTTGGGGAGTTTAAGCTATGTACATTTAAAATGGTTACTGATAAGGAAGGGTTTTCTTCTGCCATTTTGCTATTTGTTTTCTATATGTCTTCTAGCTTTTTTGGTCCCTGGTTTCTTCCTCCCTTTATGTTTAGTTGATTGGTAGTGAATGGTTTTGGTTCTTTTCTCATTTCCTTTTGTGTATATGCTGTATATATTTTTTGTGTGTGGTTGCCTTGGGTATTACACTTTACAACCTAAAGTTATAGCCTTCTAATTTGAATTGAAACCAACTTAACATTATAACATACAAAAGCTCTGCTACTGTATAGCTCTGTTCCCCACTTTATGTTATTGTTGTCCCAGAGTACTTCCTTATATAATTTGTGCCCAATAGCATGCATGTATAATTTTATACATTTGTTCTTTAAATCATATAGAAAATAAAAAGTGGTGTTATAAACAAATAATACAATGATCCTGGTTTTTATATTTACCCAGGTATATACCTTCACCAATAATGACTTTCCTTCCTACGGCTTCAGGTTACTAGGTAGTGTCCCTTCATTTCCTGAAGGATTCCCTTTAGCATTTCTCATAGAGCAGATCTATGAAATCACATAGTAACAAACTCCTTCAACCTTTGTTTATGTGGGAATGTCTTAATTTTGCCCTTATTTTTGAAGGAGAGTTTTGCTGGAAATAAAATTTCTCTTTGAATGTGTTTTTCTTTGAGTGCTCTAAATATGTCATCCCACTGACTTCTGGCCTCTCTGATTTCTGATGAGAAATTATCTATTAATCTTTTTAAGTACCCTTCTAACGAATTGCTTTTCTCGTGCTTCTTTCAAGATTTTCTTTTTCTCTTTGACTTTCAGCAGTTTTAATATTAACATAATTTGTCTTGGTATGGGTCTCTTTAAGAACATCCTATATAGAGTTTGTTGAGCTTCTTGGATTTAAAGATTCATGTCTTTCCTCAGATTTGACTATTATTCCTTGAGATGTTCCTTCTGTATCTCATTCTCTTCTGTCACCTGCATAATGCATATGAGGTCCACTTTATGGGGTCCCATGTGTCCCTTATGCTCTGTTTACTTTTCTTTATCCTTTTGTTTTGTTTTGTTTTGTTTTGTTTTTGCTCCTCACACTTGATAATGTCAATTATCCTATCTTCAGGTTCACTAATTGTGAACTTCTTCCTGCTCAAATATGCTATTGAACCTCCACCCTTCTAGTGAACTTTTCATTTCAGTTATTGTAGTTTTCAGCTCCCAAATATCTTGTTTGGTTTCTTTTTATAATCGCATTATTGATAGTCTCATTTTGTTCATATATCATTTTCTTGATTTCCATTAGTTCGTTATCCATGTTTTCTTTAGTCCTTTGAACATATCTCAGATAGTTGTTTTAAAGTCTTAGTCTAGTAAATCTAATGTTTGGGCTTCCTCCAGGACTTTCTGTCAATTAATTTTATTTCTTTGAATGGGCTATACTTGTTTTCTTCTTTTTATGCATTGTGATTTTTGTTGCTATAAAGTTGACACTTGAATATTATTTTGTGGTAATTCTGAAAATCAGATTTTCACCCTTTCTCAGGGTTTGGTAGTTTATTCATTGTTTGCAGTAGTCCATTTGTTAAGTAATTTTCCAAACTGTCTTAAGAAAGACTGTATTCCTTGTTATGTATGGTCACTGAAATCTCTGTTCCTTTAGTTTGTATTCAGCTTATGTTTGAGGGAGATTTCCTTGAATACCAGGAGCTAAAAACAAGAAATACAAACAATAACCATCTCTCCCAGTCTTTGGAGATTGGCTCTGTGCTAGGGCACTCTTTCAACACTTGTGCTGAGGCTTGCATTGAGTCTAGGGAGCCGCCCACGGTGAAAACTCAAGGTCCTCTCAGCTCATTTCTGAGGATGTATCTTTCCCTGGACATGCATTTGGCTTTCTGAATCTCTCTCACAACATACATACATGAATATTTCTTTCTTCTTTCATAATTAAGATTGTATTGGTTGGGTTGAGGATCAGTACACAAATGTTTCAATTTGTACACAATTCTTAACATATGTACCAAAAATCTAATAAGTCATTTATTGTGATTCATTTTAAAACAGTTTTTTTCCAATGACTTTTGAGCTTAAAATGTGGAGGCAAGCTTTCCTTGTTGGATAAGTACCAGTATCTTAAGTGTAGATAAGCTATCCTAATTTCTTAAAGAATCTCCCTCAGCTTTCATTCTAGTGCCTTAGATGGCCAAATCCATAATCTTTTGCCTCAGGCATCTGCAGGCTTTGAAGTGTTTTTGAGCAACATCTGCTAGTTTTCAGGCCTGAGTTCCAGGTTAGCCAGAGAGAGACAAACACCATCTTTCAGATAGTCCCTAGATTGGTTAGAACAGATATACACAATAATTGCTAAATACAGTCTGCTCTATTTCATCAAAATCCAGGGACTAGGCCGGGTGCGGTAGCTCACGCCTGTAATCCTAGCACTCTGGGAGGCCAAGGCGGGTAGATCGCTTGAGGTCAGGAGTTTGAGACCAGCCTGAGCAAGAGCGAGACCCCGTCTCTACTAAAAATAGAAAGAAATTATCTGGCCAACTAAAAATATATAGAGAAAAAAAATTAGGCAGGCGTGGTGACGCATGCCTGTAGTCCCAGCTACTCAGGAGGCTGAGGCAGGAGGATCGCTTCAGCCCAGGAGTTTGAGGTTGCTGTGAGCTAGGCTGACGCCACAGCACTCACTCTAGCCCGGGCAACAAAGCGAGACTCTGTCCCAAGAAAAAAAAAGAAAGAAAGAAAAAATCCAGGGACTGCTTTCACTGCTTCAGCACTGCTACCATGCCAGAGAAGGGTAGGACGAGGGCAATTAAAAATGTTATAAAGTTGTCCTGCCATTTTCAAGTTGCCTTTTTTTTTTTTCTTGATTCAGCTTTTGGTTGATTTCTGGCCATGCACAGTGGCTCACACCTGTAATCCTAGCACTTTGGGAGGCTGAGGCAGGAGGATTACTTGAGGCAAGGAGTTCGAGACCAACCTGGGCAACATAGTGAGATATCCATCTCTACAAAAAATAGAAAAATTAGCCAGGGACAGTGGCGCACACCTGTAGTCCCAGGTACTCAGGAGGCTGAGGCAGGAGGATCACTTCAGCCTAGGAATTTGAAGTTACGGTAAGCTATGATGACACAACTGCACTCTTGCCCAGGCAACAGAGGGAGACCCTGTCTTAAAAAAAAAGAAAAAAAGCATTTGCTTGATTTCTGTCAACCTTTGACTGTTTTTCAGACTTCTCACTAAGTGGTTTATGACAATTTTGGTTTGTTTTTTTTCTGTGTATCTGTGAGGGAACCAGAGCCTAAAGCTGCCTACTCTACCATTTTGCTGACATCACTTGATCTACTTGTTGTCTCTGTAGTTTTGCCTATTCTATAAATTTTATATAAATGGAATCTGTACAATATTTCTGGCTTCTTTTTTTTTTTTTTTTTTTTTTTTTGAGACAGAGTGTCACTTTGTTGCCCGGGCTAGAGTGAGTGCCGTGGCATCAGCCTAGCTCACAGCAACCTCAGACTCCTGGGCTTAAGCGATCCTACTGCCTCAGCCTCCCGGGTAGCTGGGACTACAGGCATGAGCCACCATGCCCGGCTAATTTTTTTGTATATATATTTTTTAGTTGGCCAGATAATTTCTTTCTATTTTTAGTAGAGACGGGGGTCTCACTCTTGCTCAGGCTGGTCTCGAACTCCTGACCTCGAGCGATCCACCCGCCTCGGCCTCCCAGAGTGCTAGGATTACAGGCGTGAGCCACCGCGCCCGGCCCGGCTTCTTTAATTAGTATCATGTTTCTAAGGTTCATTCATATTGTAATATATATTAGTAATTTATTTCTTTATATTGCTGAGTGGTATTCCATCGTGTGAGTGTACGGTGTTTTATTTATCTGTGACTCATTGATGGACATATTAGATTATTTCCAGTTTGGGGCTATTATAAATAATACTGCTTTGAACATTTGCTGAAAGACTTTGTGCAGATGTATGATTTCATTTTTCTTCGGTAATAACTAGTACTGGAATTATGAGATCTGTATGGTAAGTGTATGCTTAACTTTTTATGAAGCTGTTAAACTGTTTTCCAAAGTGGCTATACCATGTTATTACTAATATCAGCATATGAGGGTTTTACTTTCTGTACATCCTTGTCAACAGGTAGTATTGTCTTTTTTTTATTGTAACCATTCTATTGGGTGCATTGTGGTAGCTTATGCCTTTTATTTGCATTCCCTTATGACTGATGATACTGAGCATCTTTTTATGTGTTTATTTGCCATTTGTAGATTTTCTGTGGTAAAATTTTTAATCCTTTGCCCATGTTTAAATAATTCATTGTGTGTCATTTTATTAACTTGTGGGACTTCTTTGTATGTTCTCAATACAAAGCCTATATCAAAGGTATAATTTGCAAATCTTTTCTCTCAGTCTATGGCTTACCTTTTCATTTTCCTAATAGTTTCTTTTTTTTTTTTTTTTTGAGACAGAGTCTCACTTTGTTGCCCGGGCTAGAGTGAGTGCCGTGGCGTCAGCCTAGCTCACAGCAACCTCAAACTCCTGGGCTTAAGCGATCCTACTGCCTCAGCCTCCCGGGTAGCTGGGACTACAGGCATGTGCCACCATGCCCGGCTAATTTTTTGTATATATATTTTAGTTGGTCAGATAATTTCTTTCTATTTTTAGTAGAGACGGGGTCTCGCTCTTGCTCAGGCTGGTCTCGAACTCCTGAGCTCAAACGATCTGCCCGCCTCGGCCTCCCAGAGTGCTAGGATTACAGGTATGAGCCACTGCGGCCGGCCTAACAGCAGAAATATTTAATTTTCATGAAGTCAGCTTATCAAATTTTGCTTTTATTCATCATGTTTTTGGTATCATATCTAAGAAATCTTTACCTAATAACCCAGGGACAGAAAGATTTTTTCCTGTTTTCTTCTTTAAGTTTTCTAATTTTAGTTCTTTAAGTCTATAATCTATTTTGCATTAATTTTAAGTAAGTTTTTAATAGTTATGTTATCAAAACCTTAATCTGGATTAAAAGAAAAATATTTTTCTCAATTTAAAACACTATGTTATTTAGAGTATTTTCTAAGCATATTGTTTGCATGTATGGAGAGTAATATTATAAAATGGGACATCTCTGAGAAATTAGAGTAATATTAATTGATGATTATTTGCTGTATCTTAGAGTGAGGAAGAAGCAGCAGGAATTTCTTGAATGTCAAAAGTTGAAATTACATAGACCCAAGTGTCAGCATTGTAATCCAGCTGACACTTCTTTGTCCTTGTAAAGATGTATATTTTGCCCAGATGCAGGACTTCAACCAAGCCACGAGTTACAGACCAAAACAAAAAATCTCAGAAAGTACTGCTCTAAGATTTTTTTTTAAGATTCATTACTCATAGATTTAAGTGTTTGTTTAATATAGAATGAAATGTATTTTTTGTAACCATAACTCATCAAACAAGGAAATAACATCATTTATCAAGGAACTAAGAAAGAATATATTCTCTTTAATATATTTAAGAGATGTTTTTTGAATGGGAGTAATATTAGTGGATTTTATTGTACTTTGCAAAAATCAGTGATTAACCAAATCAACAGGAACATGATTAAAAGCTTTTAAGCTGTGTGTCAAATAGTATTGTGGATGTCTAAATTAATAAGACACTATTTCATGTACAGAGAAGTCATGCAGATATGGATATTACAAACTTGTTGAATTTTGAAATCTCAGTTCAATCCATTGTACTTTTCAAGGCTTAATATTGTTTAGTAAATACTTAGTGATGAAGATTATATTTGCTTTCCTATTTGAAGACCAATCCCTTAAAGCAAGCCAGGGGGTCTCTTGCCCACTCTGTTTGTTTTGTGGATTAGAAAACCAACCATAGGGA
Source organism: Lemur catta (assembly GCF_020740605.2). Taxonomy (NCBI): domain Eukaryota; kingdom Metazoa; phylum Chordata; class Mammalia; order Primates; family Lemuridae; genus Lemur; species Lemur catta. Next base: position 3,549,840 of record NC_059147.1, on the reverse strand, counting down.
ACTACATCAATTCGCCTGTGGTCCTAAAGCCAGATAATTCTCGGGATGAATCCCTTACTGACTTTATGAACTTATGAAAGTTACTTGACCATTTATATTGTGGTTAATACTGTGCTAATATACTTCACTAAATGAAAAATTTTAGAATGAATATTCAGTTTTCCTATTCTTAAACTGATCAACTCAAAATAAGATAAAAAGTCATATGTAAGGATGTATTCTCCAGTACTGGCCTTTCCTTTCAATCCAGAGAAAAGCCATATTTTTCAGCTGTTTGCTAGGTCTCTGGTTCTGGATGAACCCTTCAGAAATACTTGTCAGTTTTAGGAAGGAAAGGAGACAGCCATGGGTAATGAACTTAGACAGACTTGAGTTATAATTCCACTTTTGCCTGCTGCTTGTTGACTTTTTGCCTAAGTGATTAATATCACAAAGCATCAATGTCCTCTATAAAATGAGAATGATACTATTTGCTTCGTGGGTTTTATCAGAATTAAATATGATAGTACATATAAAAGAACCTCTACTAGGACTTAATAGATGCTCAGGTATTATCAGCTCCCTTCCTCTACCCCAGGATATACCATACCCGTCGTGTGTATTGGAATAGAAAAAAATTCAGAGCCACAGCCTTAGGCCCTGTACATTTATTGAAATTGAGACAAATGCATATCTAGATGTCTTCTCCCCTTTTTTTCCTTCTGTAATTAATTCGGTGCTTATGAACAAAATTAAAGTTTGTTTCTAAGTGTGATAACAAATGATGTTTAAATTATTTCATAGATGACTAACCCCTTAAATTACTTTAGTACCTTTGAATAAACTGCCACTCTAATGCAGAAGGTATTTGGAAAGCCTGTCATTAATATCCTGATGTTGTGCAGTGACTTAATACCTAACAAATTGAATAATTACTGATTCTGGCCATTCCTAAATAGAGCTTGCATGGTTGAAGGAACATGTGACTGGAGTCAAGTCTTGGCTGTCCCTTTCTGTGTGATCCCAGACAAACCATTTAACCTTTCTGGGCCTCAATTTTCTCATCTGTAAAATGATGGAGGTAAAGGACATAATTTCTATGGCCTTTATAGCTTTAACAGGTATAATTTGAAATCAGTGACAAATTAATTTAGTCAAAGCTGATTATTATATTCTCTTGACTGATTATTTAAAGTGATTGATAATTAGGAAAATATGAATAAAATATGTGGGAACAAAACACCAGTGTTAGAAAGGATCTTTATACTTCTTATTAGGTAGAACATTTTACTTTTAGTGGCCATGAAATGCTTGCGGAGGTCACGGCTGCCATAAAATTATTTGTGCACTTGCTTTTGAACTTAGCAACTTTATAATGTTTGGTTCCCTGTTTGTCCTTTGAAAAGGATGTATAATAAAGATTTTAATCTTGAAAATGTATATCTTGTGAAACCCATGGAATATCATTGTTAACAGCTGTTTATTTCACCAACCTCCACCCTTCTGAAATAAAGTTCACAGGCACCAGTAAAATAAGAATTTAGCCAGAGTGTGAAAAAGGCAACACTGGTTCAGACATTCCATACATAAAAATCTTTCATTAATATTATAAGAGAAGAAACAAACTTCTTAAAGATGAGGCGCTTTGACCTGAGAGTTTGATATCCTAATACTTTTAGGTATTTGAAAAGATTACATGTTTGGTTGTTTCATAGCTGACCTAAAATATCTGTAAGTGGAAAGTATAATTACAAATTTGAAGGGAATTAAAGATGTTTATCTTCTGAGTAAAATACTAATTAGTTCATTGATTGTACAACCAAATGACAATACTTTTCTCATAGAAATTTCAAAATTAGCATGACCAGAGTGTTCTTTTATTATTCAAAAGCATATTTCAAATTATTCTATATATTTCTGAAATTTGTCCTTTTTTTATACTTTTAAGCTAGCCTACGTTTATTTAGAATATTGCCAGTTATAAATGGATTTTGAAGATGAATCTCCCAAAGTTAGATATTTCAAGGAAAGATGAGTATAGGCAGAAGTTTTAGAATAACCTTTATTAGCAATTATTATCAATGTCCATTTTAATGGGAGCCATTTTCATCCATCGTTGGAGGCCACACTCTTATGTGCTCCAGAAGAAACTAAAAGTCTACAGCCCATCCCTGCTTCTTCAGAGAGTGCTGACTCTCGGCTCATGTAAAAGCAACTATCTTTGACATTGTGTTGTCAACATTTGACATCTTTGAATATTCATCATCCTAACAGTAACTCGCATTTATTAAGCTCTTATATGCCAAGGACTGTGCAGAGGGCCGTGGCTGAGAATATAGGCCCTTGAGACAGGCTGCCTGAGTTTGTGTTCTGGCTCTGCCTCTAACTCTGTGGTCATGGACAAGGTACCTCTTGCTACCTCTGTTCCTTCTTGTGTTAAATGGAGGTTATAGTATAGGATAATAACATAATGGGAGTTATTATGAAGATTAAAGGAGTTAATGCATATATGAAACATAACTGTTTCACACATAGAAAACACTGAATGTTTACTAGTGTCATCATTATCATCATCATTTAATCTTTATAAGAAAATGTTTGGGTATTATGCATTTTACATATAAAGAAAATGAGGCTAAGAAATGATAAATAACCTGCCCAGGGTCACACTGCTAGCGAATGATAGCTGAGATTTGAACTCAGGTCCTTGTGATGCACCTAAGCCCATGCTCGTAAATTAGATTGTGACTTCAGTGGAAGTGGACTACCAGTACCATTTTAGAATGTTATGTATGGAATCTGACCTTCTCATTTGGGGATGAAAAAACTGAGCACCTTAGTAACAGAACAGTCCTAAAAGCAAAATCTTTCCCATTGTCCTTTCTACTACCCCCAGGCATGTCTGCATTTCTTAAGAATTCTTTGGAATAGCTTTAATCGTAGGAATTTTGATTCTCATCTTCTTCCCAAATATAAAATACTAGATTGTTGGCATTTAATTAAAGGTTTTGAGTGTAAAGATTTCATTTTTAAATGAACTAATTTTACTTATACTGTCATTTTATGCTTGCTCATGCTTATCAAGACAAGAGTTTGAACCATTCTGCTACCCTTTTGCTTAACTGTGGACTTTTATGTTTAAATACATTTCTGTTCTTTTGATCTTAAGCCTTATTTTGGATGCAAGATTGTATTGATGGAAAGAGACTAGCAGCCTCCTTTCCCTACCCTGTGCGGTGATTGTGAATAAATGTATAAAGGAAAAAATAGGATTTTGTTTCAGTTTCATATTTGTTTATTTTTAGAATTCAGATTATGTATTTGAGCCAGCTGGTAATTTGTCATAATAGGTTACTGTGTTAGTAGGAGTAGAGATCACTGAAAGAAAAAATATAATCTCCTTCATTTAAATGAGCCAGTCTTAAAATGACCCCCTTACCCTCACACACAGCATTTCCTTCCTCTTATATTGAGAGAACTCAGAAATAGACCAAGTAATACTCTTTAAGGATCACTTTTCTCGGTGAAAAATAAGGATGTTTAAAGTAAGCTAATCAGTTATCTAACAATAGAATACACTTAAGCCTTTTTCCGCTATTTTACCAACAAGGTAAATGTATGTAGGAAATTTAACACATGTAAATCCTTCTTCTCAGCTATCACATTTACTCCAAATTTTAAACAACATATGATTTGATTTTTAAAGATATACTCAAAAATTTTAAAGCAAAAATGTTAATAGGAATATTTCTCTTCATTTTATATGATACATGAACATTATAGAAAAAAATTTACTATATATGTGCATAGTTAAATAAACATGTTTGTTTTTGGTAAGAAACGCTAAAAGATTGAAATTTCAGGGCACATTTTATAATTCATATAAAATAATAACCGTAGAGTTTTGGATTTAATTGTAAGAATCTTAAGAATAATCTAATCCAACCCTCCACTCCGTATTCTCTGCTAACCTTCACAAACTAAAATAAATAAGGTTACTGCCATTTAGAATGTTTAGGAGATATTTCCATTATCGTATACTGCGGTGACCGAAGGGGAACTGGTTCTCAGTCCACCCCCAGTACTACTACCCCACTCACCGAGATAATCAGCTTTTACCTCTGTTCACATATTGGAGAGAACAGAGGAAGCTCAGAATAGAAGTAGAATAGGTCATGACTTTGCTTTTTAAAATTCTGAGTTAGGAAAAATATCATCAGGGCATAGTAGTTGTCTTAGTCCATTTTCTGTCGCTTATAGCAGAATACCTGAAATTGGGTAATTTATGAAGAAAAGAAATTTATTTCTTACAGTCATGGAGGCTGAGAAGTCTAAGATTGATCAGCTGCATCTGATAAGAGCCTTCTTACTCTTGGGGTTTCTACAGAGTCCTGAGGTGACACAGGGAATCACATGGCCGGGGGCTGAGCGTGCTAATGCGCTGGGTCTGGTCTCTTGCTTTTCTTATAAACCCACAAGTTCCTCTCCCATGATAACCCATTAATTTGTTAACCCATTAATTGATTAATCCATGACTAATTGATTAAAGCCCTCATGAATGGATTAATCTTCATATGGGTAAGTTTCAGCATGAGTTTTGGAGGGAACAAATATTCAAGCAATAACAGTAGTCAAAGAACCAGTATATTCAACGAAACAGAAAAGAATCAGCAAATAAGTATCCATGAGACATTGCTGAAGCCTGACAGGGGATTTAAATGACAAGGAAAAATATTTTAGCATTTCAATCAGAACAATAAAGAGAATGGTTTATCTCAGACCTTGACAAGAGAAAAACATCATCATGAAAGGCCTGTCTCATGGCCAAGTATTCACAAAGCCTAAACTTAGATTAAATACAACATGATGACCATAGTTAATAGTAATGTGTAGTACTCTTGAAAATTAGTAAGAGAGTAAGTAGACTTTGTGTTCTCAACACACACAAAAATGTTACGTATGTGAGGTAATGCATATGCTAATTAGCTTGATTTAGCATTTCACTATGTATGCATATTTCAGAATATCATGTCGTAGACCATAAATATGTAAATTTTTATTTATCAGTTAAAATAAATAAGTTTTTTTTTAAAAACTTACATTAAGTAAATTTAGTTAACTTTCTGTATCTTTAGTCCAACTTCACACTTTCTAGCATTACCATGTTTGATAGTGACCAGTAGCATCTTAAAGAAGTAGCTTTTCTGTTCTGATCCTGTTAATATTCTTTGACAGTATGTATTTCTTATCACTGAAATTCTATGAAAGCCCAGGCACTTTGTAGACTTGTCTTCAGGCACATAGGTACATTAACGGTATATTTAGGCCAGGAACGGTGGCTCATCCCTGTAAATCCCAGCACTTTGGAAGGCCAAAGTGGGAGGATCACTTGAGGCCAGGAGTTTGAGGCCAGCCTGGGCAGCATAATAAGACACCATCTACACACACACACACACACACACACACAGAGAAATTAGCCAGGTGTAGTGGTGTGTGCCTGTAGTCCTAGCTATTTGGGAGGCTGAGGTAGAAGGATCACTTGAGCCTAGGAGTTCAAGGCTGTAGTGAGTTATGATCACGCTACCGCATTCCAGCCTAGGTGACAGAGTGAGACCCTATCTTTAAAAAAAATTTTTAATGCTATATTTATGTGAGCATAACTTAAAAGTCACTGTGTATACTATTTAACATTTGAAACAGAGTAGGTAAACACATGTACATATTCATAATTCTGTCATTTGAATATTTTTAAGAAATTATGTTTATTCCTTCCATATACTGTTGGTTAATAGGATCCTCTTTTTTTTTGCTCGTTGATATAGAACTTGTTTCACACTGTCATAGTTTGGTTTATGCACACTTAAAAAATAAATGTAAATATTTTTATGCATGCCATCTATTTTTTATGTTATTTGTCAATTATTTAAATATTCTTAATTTGTTCCTAAAAATATCTAATATCTAAGCTGATTAATATAATAATTTTTGTATCATATTTGGTATTTTTTTTTAAGAGATGGGATCTTGCTATGTTGTCCAGGTTGGAATGCACTGGCTATTCACAGGTACAATCATCGCACACTACAGCCTCAAATTCCTGGGCTTAAGGGGCCCTCCTGCCTCAGCCTCACAAGTAACTGGGACTACAGGTGTGCACCACTGTACGCAACTCAGTGTATTTTTATGTGAATAATTTCTCTTATGTTAATGATGTGCTCTTCTGAAAAATATAAAGTGATATCCCATATGTTAAGATATTTCAGTGGAAGTAAAATGGAAATGGATTTTTGGTAATTGTTTTAATGTCAGTATTGTATTGCTAGCTTTATGTTAATAATGAATCACAAAAAATGTTTTATATGTGAATGTTTATATGTGAATAAATTATCTCTCTTGACAACTGTGATGGGAAAGCTACTATTTCTACCTATATTCTGGGTCTATTTGAGCAAGAGGTACAGTTTTAGAAACCCTGTATAAAAATCTTCCAGCCCTGGGTCCCAATATAAAAGTTAAAGCCATGAATTTTATTTAAACTTTCTACCATTAGTCATGTCACTTATAGTATTTATATCTCATGTATGCTACCGTCATCCGTGAGTAAATTTTCCAGGTGTTGGAAGGAGACATTTTCACTTATTCCCCATTTGAGCTGTTGTGCCGTGTTCTAATCTGTAATCAAAAAATCACTGATTTATTGTTGTTATTGAACTTAGCATTCCAGATTATAGATTGAAGTATTTAGCCATCTACCTACAATTTTTTCTCCATCTATGGAGTAACATTTGTCAAATTCTAAATTATTACTTTCATTTTTTATGTCTGTTTTAATTACCATGACTGGAAGCATTGCAGTGAGTCCTTGAAGTCCTGAGGAAAAAAAACTCTTCTGTCCTTCCAAGAGTTACACACTTTTTTACTCTATTGCCTACCTACTAAGCACAGTACATTACTGTCCGAAATACAAATACACAGTATCCTACAGTGATAAGGGGGGATGTGTAGGGATAACATATTCCTTTATGTTTGCTTACGCTTTACAATTTTTCCCAAATTCTTTCTTCCACAGTTAATACTCACAGTGACCCCATGTGGTTACCAACTTATGTTCCTGTCAATTATTTTTCAGATAAAGAGAAATAATACAAAAGAGATTGAGTTTCTTTGCTAAAAACTATATATCATTCAATAATTGGTGTGGAACAAATGGATATCCATGTGTAAAAATTACAGTAGAATGATAATTCACATTTTATACCAAAATAAATTTCAGATGAATCTAAGACTTAACAGTAAAAATAATACCCAAAAGTACTGGAAGAAAACAGAATGGGGTCAGAAAACAGGAAGTTATAACTGTGGAGTGGAAAGGCCTTTATAAATTGTAAGCAAAGCCTAGAAGCCATGAAAGAAAACCTTAATAAATCACAGGCAAAGAATATTTTTCTTAGTATGAAAAGGACTCCTACAGATTAGCAGGTAAAAGACGAAGAACACCATTCATAAGAAAAATTTAAGCCACAGTGAGGTACCATTTTCACTTGTCAGATTGGCAAAAATTAAAACATTGGTTAATTCAGGTACCAGTGCAACCTCTCTAGCAGTAATGCTCAAAGTTTAGTCCAAAGTAAGAACCTCTATAGGGGGTTGGTGTCTTCAACTCTTTCGGGGGGTATACAAAGTGAAAACTATTTTTACAATAATACTAAGATATTATTTGCCTTTTCACAGTGTTGACATTTATACTAATGAGGCAGAAGCAATGGTGGGTAAAGCCCCTTGCAGTTTAGCACAAATCAAAGCAGTGGCTTTAACCTCATTAGCATTCTTTGTGTTCTTCACCACCATACATTCACAATATTAAAATGAAAGAGGAGGAGGAGGAGGAAGGAAATAAACGATCAGTTTCACTTAATAGTAATATTTTTGTTGAACCAGCAAAAATAATAATTTTACTAAATCTCAACTCTTTATAGTATTCTTTGTGGGGAAATAAGAACTATGTAGAAGAAGACACTTCTGCACACCAAGTATTACGATTGTGTTGATGAAATGCACTGGTGCAATTGAGTTGCAAGCTAAACTAGCCACTTTTATTTTATACCATTTTTTTACTTGAAAGAACAGCTGACAAACTATGTTTAGTCAGATTTGTGTGTTTGATAGATGTTTCCTCTAAAATGAGCAAGGCAAGTTTGTCACATCAAGAAAACAACTGACAAGATTTGGTGCCAATGACAAAATTTGAGCTTTCAAACAAAACCTGGAATTTTGGAAAACTTCTATCTGCTAATGAGCTGATAGTTTCCCAATAACTAAAGACTCTTATGATAAGATTGTAGTGATATTAACAAATGTAAATTTTTGGTATTGTGTAATGAAGTATATCAACATTTGGAAGAGCCACATAACTCAGTAAACCAGTATTTTCCAAATGATTATGTGCGATTTTACAAAGTCATGCATTTTACATGACTTCATGGATGGTTTTAAAGCATCCCTTCAAAGTGCAAGATAAACCAATGGATTTTAATGAACAGGGTGTGGAAAGTTCATTGATAGAGCTATAGATTCTTCGTTGCAAGTAACCTTTAAGAAATTATTACTTGCTAAGTTTCGTGGTGGTATGGAAGAATAGCTAGAGTTATCTGAAAAGGCTATTAAAATAATTCTTCTAACTACATATTTTTATATTTGTTAACCAAAACAACATATCACAACAAATTGCATATAAAATCTGTATGAAAATTTGATACTATTTTCTGTTAAGCCAGATAGTGAAGGCTGACAATTATATTCTTTTTTCAAAAAGCTTTTTGTTTTGAAAAATAATTACTTATCATGAAAATGTGTTCATATGTAATATATTTATGGTTGTTATTCTAACTTAATAAATATTTAACTATTTTTCAGTCTTAATTTTTAATACCATAAATAGCCATTGATAAAACCTACAGAAAGCTTTTTGGGGTAATCAGTTTTTAAGAGTATTAAAAACTTTGAGAATTACTTTTCTCTGGAGATTAAAATTTAAGTTTTGATTTCATGTAACAACTGAAGTAGTGATTTCCATTTTAAGAATCTATACTATATAGTTTCACAAAGGTGAGATTATACAGAGTTATTCATTGTTGGATTGTTTGGATTACCAAAAGATTGAGAACAACACAGTGTTCATCAACAGGGTGCACATCAACATCACATCACAGTGCACATCAACAGAGACTCCATTATATTGAGATACATCTACACAATGCAATATTATATTATATATAAGGCAGATATAAATTCACCATTATGAAACCATCTCAGAGATATATTAAATCAGAAATTGAGGGTGCCAAAAAGTGTGTAGAGGACACTACTATTGGTGCAAAATTATATATAGCATGTGTCTATGCAAAGACTGTCTTGTGAAAGGATACACAAGAAACTGCTACAGTGCTTGCCTCTGGAGGAGAGGAGGGGACAAGAGCAGGAGGAAGACATTTTTTACAAACTGAACACCTCTTGAATAGTTTTGGGGAAAAAAAAGGCTGTTCCTGTTCCAAAAAAAGATAATGTTTTTTAAAAATTATGTTTTAGTTTCTCCCTTAAGATGGCATGGCTAATTATTCACTATTGGGAGCTAAACCAACTTAAAAATCCAAATCTAACTGATCCTGATTTTACCTTCTTTCCATTACATTAAAATCTCCACACACTCTTACAGAGTTGCAAGACATTTGCTATGTATAGCTGTATGTGTTTTGTTGCCATAGTGAGTTGACCTACCTAAGAGACTCAAGAATATGCAGAAGATATCCTGGAATTCCAAGAGGCTGGAGCAAAGTTCCTAACTAAGGGATACAGACTGAGTCCTAAAGGGTAGTGAATTTGATTAACAAAAAAAGAATTTATTATAAATGGAAAAACATGATCAAGACATTAGAAGTAGGGATACGCATCGCACCCTCTGGCATCATTGGGAGACCAGTGTAGATACCTTAGAGCCTGTGTTCCCAAACCTTACCACGTATCCAAATCAGCTGGAGGACCTATGAAAACATAGGTTGCTGGGCCTCCCAGCTCAGAGGTTCTGACTGATTAGGTCTGGGCAGGAGCCTAAGAATTTACGGGTTTAACAAGTTCCCAGGTGATTCAGAGGTTGCAGGACCACATTTTAAGAACCACTACATTATTGGAACAGTAACCTGGGGCCAGAACAATGAGTTGTAATTTGCTTAAGCAATACCACAGGTTAGTTAACTTCATTAGACTGAAGATATTAAGAGGATAAAAGGTGTTTAAGAGGATAAGTGATATATTATGACCTTTTTTTGTGTGTGTACCTTTTTTCCCTACTTAATTAAAAACAGAAAAATTATTATACAAAAATTGATATAATCCATTTTTATAAGAACAATAACATTAATTTACCGTGCTCTTGATTTTAAAATTAAAATTTTTCTGTAAATCACTTTTGAATTGTTAAATTTATCTCCATAAAATTATTTGTATGTTTTAGAGAAGAATTTCATTTGAAGTTTGGCTAAGGTTAGCATCAAAGGAAGTTAGCATGTGTTTGCTCTTTAGTCCTGGGTGATCAGTCATACAAAAGGTCAGTTTTTCACACTGGATTTTATAAGTATAAGTAAATCAAAATGCCATTCCTTCTGTTACATTTTCTAGTGAGTCTTTGAGAAGGATTTTAGCCTTCAAGAAAAGGAGATATATACTTCACCGAAGTTCTGAGGAGAAGGCAGTCAGAGTTACAAATCTGGGGACTTCTGTAAGGACTGTGTGCCAGGCTCACAGACCGCTTCTCCATCAGCAGGACTTGCTTCATAGTCTGCTCACAAGGGACATTGTTTCTCTGAGAATTTGCTTAAATTAATTCTCATTCCTAGCCTTGTGACTCTGATTTTTCCCATGTGAAAGCTGCTTTCTGAAAGGAGGCATAATAAGATATTAAAATACAGAAGATTCCTGCAGTGGGAGATAAAAAAGATATGCAGATTAGAAAAGACAAAAAAGACTATGGAAAGATTCTAAATTAAAGGAGGCTAGTAAGTAATAACTGAGTGTAATTTCTATTCCTAACCTGGATCCTGTGCTGCAGGGACAAAAATGTTATACAGGGCATCGTTAGGTCAATGGACAAAATTGGAGTATAGATAATACATTAGATAAAGGCATTATATTTGTGTGAATTGTGAATTAACTCTATTGAGGATACATAATATCTCTATTCCTAGGGAATACACACTGACATATTTAAGGGAAAAGAGCCATAACGTATGTACTTATATACATGGTTCAGAAAAAAATTTATTTCATAGAGAGAAAGGGCATAGATGAGAAAACAAATGGGTTAAAATGTTAACAAGAGGCAAATCTGGTTAAAGGCTTCACAGGTCCTCCTTATACTATTACTGCAACTTCTGTTATTGCAAGTTACTACCAAATAAAAAGCTTTTTAAAAAGCAGAAAAGTGAAACATGTAAAAGTTTAAAATTTGTTTCCTTTAAGACAGCAGATTTCCTTTGGGCTCAAAATTGAACTCTCAGAAAGCATTTCTAATGCTTCTCTTGTGCACTTTCAGTTAGCACAGGGAGCATATTCCGTGAATATTCTGTGAGTTCTAGATTTCTGTGAACATGTCTATAAAATATTGCTGATAATTTATACTAAAATGCATAATTGTGCTGTCATCACGTTAGATATATATTTATTAGATAGTTATTTGCCAGAACATTTCATAAAATATTGGCTAGTTCATGGTCAAAATACACATAGGAAATTTGAAACTACTGGGAAGAGAGAGGAACTACGGGAAAAGAAGAGTGAAAATAAAATTCTAATTTGAGTATTTTCCCATTGGGGTGAATATGAAGGGCAAAGACTTAGTACTGTTCTTCTAATTGGTCCCCATTAACTTACAGTAGAATGGTTTGGTTTTTATGAAGTTTGTGGTATTATTTGATATTTAATTTATAAATAACATTTTTTATTTAGTTCTTTCTTACTTGGCTAACTCTCTTTTATTTATTTTTTTAACCATGGTGTATGTTTATCTAATCAGAAAGCCTTCTCTTTTCCAAGTATTCCTGCTGAAGTTGTATCCCTATCTCTAAACTTCTTTAATTCCAAGCAGTTCAAATCTATATATTGTCAAATCACAGATGTTCTCTATACTTTTTATTTTTAATTCAACTGTTTTATTTAATGCTGTGCTCATCTAAGTAAGGATTTATTATCACAAATACTAATCATGGTCATAAATAATTAAATCATGAAATTAAATGAGAGAAATCAATTTTTCCATTTGCTGTGCCTTTTTACTTTTCCCTACAGGGGTCAGCTTCCATTGGCTAGATTTTCACCCCAGTCAGCCTTAAAATTCATTTTGTTCCTTTGGAATACACTATTGGAGACTTGATGAGCTTGTCATAGTAATATAGCTCTCATAATATGTAAACCTATACAGTAAAGGATATTTCTTTAATAATTACTCGTTATTTTTTCAGACAGTGTCTCACTCTATTGCCCAGGCTACAGTACAGTGGTGTCATCATAGCTCATTGCAACCTCAAACTCCTAGGCTCAAGCCCAGCCTACATTAGCCTCCCAACTAGCTGGGAGTACAGGCACATGCCACCAAGCCCAAGAGATGGGGTCTCTCCATGTTGCTTAGGCTGGTCTCAAACTCCTGGCTTCAAGCAATCTTCCCACTTCGGCCTCCCAAAGTATTAAGATTATAGGCGTAAGCCACTGTTCCCAGCCTAATGATAATTTTTTTTTAATTTCCTTCTAAGTGTGAAATTAAATGATCTAATAAACCATAGCAAATAAATCAGTAATTAAAGCAACACAAAATCAGGCTCCAAATTTTAAAGCTAAGTAATTACTCTCTTGTGAATGTCCACGTAAAGAGATTTAGCTTGGGGACGCCAGAATCTGTGAACCCTAAAAGGTGGGGGACACCAGCTAGGAAGGAGCACTAGAGGAGCAACCTCCAGGTCCCTCAGTAACCTCCCCTCTACAGATGTTTGCAGAATAGTGGGCAGCTCTGTAAAAACCAGTCAGTTGTAAAGGACATCTGTATTCCCTTCATTTGCTTTTTTATTGATAAAAATTTATTGGTACTTTTTAGAAGCCAGAGTGCTAAGAGGTTTATAACTCTTGGATAAAGTTCATGCTGAATAAAAGGTACTTAAAACCATGTATAATGATAAGAGTCTCACATTTAAAAGATGCTGTATAATAATGGATTGCTATTGACATGCTTATTTTTCTCCTGTGGCAGCAATGATAATTATGTGAATAAGTCAAAGCTACATTTTTTAAAATTGATGATTTTTAACATTAAGGCCTGAAATTGGGTCTTTTTCCAACAGTGAATAAATGTTTAACCACAGAAAAGTTTGCAGTTTAAAATAAGACACAGTTCAGATAATAGGTAGCAAGGGCCAGAGCGATTTTTAATTGAATCATATTCATTATAAACCCACGTGTCAAATTCTTCAGTTTTATCTAGATTGATGTAGACTTTGAACAAATAGAAAATTGAATCTGCCATACAAGAACACTTTATTTTGTGGCTATTAATGGACTCTTGAAGTTTCTTTTGACAGATGGAGATGGATACATGGACCACTTACTACCAGGGTGTGAAGATAAAAACTGCCTGAAAAGCACCATCTACTTAGTGAGATCTGGGACAAAGCAGGTATATCAGCTTTTTCTTTTAATGTAAACAGAGTTATTTGCTTGAAAGAAATCTTCAAGGGTTAGAAAAGATATCTGAAAAATCAGAGAGAAGCCCAAATTAAGTTGTTGATGTCTTCATTTTAACATCATAAAATACATTTAAATCTATTTTGTGTTGTTTATTGAGAGGAAGGGTACTATTTTAATCATATCTGGTAAAGAAAACCCATTCTGGATACTGTTATTAAATGACCTGTTAGCTTTTTATATGGCAAAACACACTATAATAAAGGGCTATGTAGAACAACATTTTATCTATTTTCAAAGCTAATGTTGTATTTATTTATGATATCTAGATCTATTTCATTCTCTCATGCTGAGGTTTTACCTGTAGCTTATGGGTAGGCAATTTCGAATATGATAGTCACCATGGAGGATTAATATGAACATGATAAATTATAACAGTAGTATTTGAATTAACCAGTTTTCTTTTCTTTCTGGAGGGGTAATAAATGATAGAGTAACACTTGGACTTTTATAGCCTTTATGGGTAGGGAACATCACATTTTATATGAAAACACTAAAGCAAACAAATCTTCAAACAGCATTCTAATGGCATTTACCTGGTTGGTCTGAGTACGGTGATATTTACAACTAATTGATCACAACCAGTTACAGATTTCTTTATTTCTTCTCCACTCCCAATGCTTCACATGACTAGCCTTAAAAACAAAATTAAAATAAGTAAATAAAAGCAATTAACTTTCACACTTTTATCTTGAACTTTTTTTTAAGTTTTGAATCACTCTAAACATTAGTTCAAATAACTCTTCATTACTGAGTCATAAGTAGCAGTAAACCTATGATTTAGTCTATCCCTTCAAGTGACACAGTACTATAAGAATATTTTCAAATTATACAGACATCTCTCTCTGGGAAGATAAATGTCACAGTCCTTTGGTGACTATTTTGGGAGTCACATTAAGTGAAAAATCTATTTACTTTTTAGACCTTATTACATTTACCTTAACGGGAATACTTTATCAAGTACAGCTTATCCTCATTAATAACCTGTCAGCCTCTTTGGAAATTTCTCATAACTTGGCATTTTGTGGAATTTCCCATCTTCTTCTAAAACTAAACCAACAATTTTTTTCAAAGTCAAGTGAAACAAACATTTTGATGATATATAAAGTAATACTTTTTTGCTTGAAGAAAGATTGAAAAATTATTAAAACTCATTTTCTATATGTCTTCATCAAGTTTTTTTCTCATGGCAAAATGTTTTTAACATATGAAAATGTTGGAAATACCCTGTTTTTACTATACCGTTTCAAGAAGCCATTTTTAATATAGTCTGGCTTGCGGCTGTAAAAATAAGTCACCTGCTTATAAGGGAAAAAAAGAAAATCTGTAGGCATATTTGGCCTCCTGCCATTTCAAGTCAGCTGTGCCCGCTTCTGTTCGGACATCTTTGGACTCTTAGCTAATTGTGGGCACATCTATCATTTTAATGGCATGATTTCCACTCTTCAGATTTTTAGTTATTAGAAGTGAAGATTTGTGCAATGAGAAGAAAAAAAGAGTTTGCAAAAGCTCATTTTGAAATCAGCCTATTCTCTCTGTTCTCTTTACTGCAATCAAAATAGAAATAAGGAATTTACTAAAAATGTAGCTTCTAGCTGTTTTAATGACAGAGCTCATTCTCCTTGGCTAAAAAGTACCTGTCAGTTGCAGACAAAGCTTGTTGGGCCTGGTGTTATTTGGAAAGCCTCATGAGCTGCTTGGTTGGAGGGTGATGACTAAAGTCATCTTAATGTACAAGAGGCACAGCCGGGGAACAGGGAGGCTGGTAGTGTTCTAACTTTCTTCCTAAGTTGGTTCTCCTGAAAGGACATCAGTATTACACGATATTACAATTTGCTTTAACTAAAGCTTGAAATATTCATTTAAAGCTATATCCCCACTTGCCACAAATTTTTAATTGGGTAGTTCAACTACATGAGTACTGATATCAGTTCATTGCTAAAATTTGTGTTACAAGCCAGGCATGGTGGCTCATGCCTATAATCCCAGCACTTTGGGAGACCAAGGCAGGAGGTTCGCTTGTGGCCAGGAGTTCAAGACCAGCCTGGGCAACTTAGTGAGATCTCATCTCTACAAAAAATTTTAAAAATTAGTCAAGTGTGGTGGTGCACGCTTGTAGTCCCAGCTACTCAAGAGGCTAAGGCAGGAGCATCACTTCAGCATAGGAGTTCGAGGTCGCAATGAGCTATGATCACACCACTGCACTCCAGCCTCGGCGACAGAGCAAGACCCTGTCTCAAAAACAAAAAAAATATGTGTGTGATACTGTGAAGAAACTTTCTAAGGCTTTATATGCCAGTTCAGAGATAACTGGTGATAAATTCTAAGGGAGACTACTTTTTTTCCCCCCAGAGTGTCAGTCACCTGTTCATTAAAGTAAATTAAAATACTTTACCATATTTTACAGAAAGAGAAGTTAAATAAAATAATGCTTATCTTGAGAACTTTAATTAATCATTTGTTTTGCAAATGGTGAATTTTTTTCTAAAATAAAGTCTAATCTTTTTCTCTTATTCCGTAGTGGGTTCCAGTCCTACAGGATTTCAGCAGTAAGGGCACACTCTGGGGCTTTGTGCCATTTGTGCATGAGCAACGACCGCTTGAAATACCGATTCCAATTACCCTTCATATTGGAGACTACAACATGGATGGCTATCCAGATGCTCTTGCCATACTGAAGAATACATCTGGAAGGTAAGGAAATTAAATCAAGTGAGAAATATTTATAAAGTATCTTCAGTATGACACTTTGTAACTGAATAGCGCCTGAATATATTATAGTCCCTAAATAAGGAACATGATAAACTCAGTTCCTATTTCTTTACATGGTCCCTGAACTTCTCCCAAGTGCTTAGAATGCCTGTTCCTAGAGAGATAAGTTCAACATGGCTGACTATATGCAGAGGAACCAAAATAGCAAGTAGATGTTCATACTTGAAGTAGATTTTCTAAGAGAGGACACTGGACTTCAACAGAAATGATGGGAAGCACCAAAAGCAAGTAAGGAGAGGGAACCAAGGCAGCTTACTTAACTGGAATCAGCTGGAAGCCAGGAGAAGCTCCCTGATGCAGGGAAACGGTAAGAGAGAAATCCCCAGGGCTCCACAGTCTCTCCATGATCTTTTGCAATCTTAGCTATAGGAGAATCCCTCGACCCACATGGGCCTTGAGACTAACATAGGTAGCTGCCTAGAGATTGCAAAGAAACATTGCCCCAGAGAGGGACCTCATGTGGAGGCCCACAGGCATCCAAGTCCAGAGCAAGTGTAGCCTGGTGCCATTCTGATCCCAGCGTCCAAAGGTCTGTGTCCTCCCCTGAAGCTGGGCTGAAGCTGCCACTGCTACCACCAGGGCGAGGAGGGAAGGGGGACGTCTGACACTGCCATGAACCCTGAGGACAAATCCTACCACCACTGCCACAGGCTACTGTGAGACCAAGGTGTGAGCACACCACACTCTCTACAGCTACCTGCCCATGCTGCTCCAGCTGAGAGGGGCCCGCCCTCCCTGGTGGTGAGCTCATAGCCAATGCCATTTTGACAGCCTGGCCTACAAGGGTTGTGTGTCTTGCCTTTGGGTTGGGCTGAAGTGGCTGCCACTTCTAGGTCATGGAGAGTGAAGGAAGACTGGTAACTTTCCTGTACTTTGAGGACAAATCCCATCCCTGCTACTGCTGCAGGCTGTTGTGGGAACACGGCATGAGCAAACCACACACCTCACACCTTTCTGCCTATGCCATTCCAGCCGAGAGGGGGTCCCCACCCTCCCTATTGGCAGCCCTACAGCACAGCCCCCACTGTCCATACCTGAGCATTCTGCCTATAGCCTGAGGACCACTCCTGCCTATCAGAACTGAGGACAAGTCTGCTGGCCCAGTCCCATCCCCCTAGTAACCCAGCATGCCATACAGTTGCCTGGAAATCAGACAGCCCAGTCCACCTTGGCTGGCACCTGATCCTTCCCGCCTGGGTCTGAGGTTGGGCCAACCCAAACTGCCAGTACAACCACAGCTAGCACCTACCTATACATGTGCCACCACTGGGCCTGAGGACTGGCTACCCCAGCCTATTGCAGTTACTGCCAACACCAGCATGGACCATTTGGGTTCCAGTGGGTTGCTCTGCCACTATTACTGCCATCATGTACATCACACCAGCTACCCAGGGACTCAAGAATGTGCCCACATACACAGCCCACCATTGCCACTACCAGCATTGGAGCAGGCCTCTTGGAGGCCCAAGAATTGGCCTTCCTGGACCCACTAAAACCAGTAACAGCATAAGCTGCTCCGGGGGCCAAGAACAGGAATGCTTAGCCCACCAGTGGGGCCAAAGTCTGGCCCATCTGGCAGCCTAGTCCCCAGCAAAACTTTACCACAGCCTCCACTAATAACTGCACCCTAAGCCACTGAGGAAATCACAGATACAACTGACACTGCATATAGCAAAAGAAGTCATACAGAAATCACACTACTGCAGGCACCCAAAATCAAACCCAAAGTAACCTACCCAACCAATGGCATATATACATCTTCAGGAAAAAGTTCTCCCCTATGAAAGCAATTTCAAAAAATTGGAAGAAACAACTATTACATCAGATGTACAGATAGGTATCAATGTAAGGACACAGAAAACATGAAAAAGCAAGTAAATATGATGCCACCAAAGGTGGTGCAACAGATCGTAATTAAAAAGAAATTTATGAAATCCCAGATGAAAAATTTGAAATACTACTTGAGAGGAATCTCACTGAGATACAAGAGAAATCAGAAAAACAATTCAGTATATGACTGATAAATTTATCAAACAGATATTTTTAGAAAGAGCCAATAAAATATTCTGGAATTGAGGAACTCATTGAATGAAATACAAAATAACATTTGGAATCTTCAACAGAAGACTAGATCAAGGAGAAAAAAGAATCTCAGAACCTGCAGACAAGTCTTTTGAAATAATTCAGTCAGACAAAAATTTTTTAAAAACCAAAATAATAAAAAGGAATGAGCAAAGCCTCAGTGACATTTGGACAACTTAAAGCAACCAAGTATTGGAAATATTGGTGTCCTTGGGTGCGAAGAGACAACAAAAGGATTAGAAAACCTACCTAACAAAATAATATTTGGAGTTTGTTGTTGTTGTTGTTGTTTTTTAATTATAGAGGTGGGGATCTCACTCTTACTCAGGCTTGTCCCAAACTCCTGACCTCAAGCCATCCTCCCACCTTGGCATCCCATAGTGCTCAGATTATAGGCATGAGCCACCACGCTTGCCCACAAAATAATATTAGTGGATGAAAACTTCCTAAATCTAGCAGCAGATTTAGACATCCACATAGAGAAGGCTCAGTGATTTCCAAGCAGATAAAATGCAAGCACGTCTTCTCCACAGCACGTTATATTCAGCTTGTCTAAACTCAAATAGGGAATACTAAAAACAAGAGAAAAGCACCTAGTCACCTATAAAGGAAATGCCATCAGACTAACAGGGATTTCTCAGCAGAAACCTTATAGGCCAGAAGGGAATGGTATGATATATTCAAAGAACTGGGGGGCAGTGGGAGGAAGACCCTTCAGACAAGAATTACTAAATCCAGCAAAATTATACTTCAAATAATGGAGAAATAAAGTCTTTTCCAGAGAAGCAAATTCTGAGGGAATTTGTTCCCACTACACAGGCCCTACAAGAAATGGTCAAGGGTGTCCTAAACCTGGAAGCTATAGGATGACAATTACCATCATGAAAACACACAAAAGTGTAACACTCACTGATAAAGCAATCACGTAAAGGAGGAAGAGAAAGGAATCAAATCGTAACACTATGGAAATCCACCAAACCACAATGACAAACAGTAATAGAAAAAGAAGGGAATGAAAAGAATATATTAAACAACCAGAAAACAACAATATGACAGGAACAAAGCCTCACATAGTAATAATCACCTTGATTATAAATGGATGAAAATCTTTTAAAAATGTGATCCAAATATATTCTGCTTAGAAGAAACTCACCTTACCAGTAATGACACATGCAGACTAAAGTAAAAGGATGGAATCAGTTATTCCACACAAATGGAAATCAAAAGCAAGTAGGACTACTTATACTTACATCAGATAAATAGAGTTGACATCTGAAACATTAATAAAAAGACATATAATGGTAAAAGGACCAATCAAGCAAGAAAATTCACAAGAGTTTTTAAAAAATTGAAATAATATCAGGTACTTTCTCAGACCACAGTGGAATAAAACTAGAAATCAATACCAAGAGAAACTTTGGAAACTCTACAAAGATGTGAAAATTAAAAAGCATGCTCCTGAATGATCATTGAGTCAAAGGAGAAATTAATATGGAAATCAAACAATGTCTTGAAACAGATAAAAATGGAAAAACAATATCCAAAAACCTGTGGGATACTGCAAAAGCAGTACTAAGGGGGAAGTTTACAGCTATAAATGCCTACATCAAAAAAAACAGATTACAAATTAAGTCTAACAATGCATGTCAAGAAAATAGAAAAATAAGACCAAATCAAACCCAAAATTAGCAGAAGAGAAATAATAAAGATCAAAGCAGAACTAAATGAAATAGAGAATAAAAAATCAATACAAGGGATCAACAACATAAAAAGTTGTTTGTTTAAATAGATAAGCAAAATTGATAAATCACTAGCTAGACTAACCAAGAAAAGTGAAGATACAGATAAACCAAATCAGAAATGAAGAAGGAAGGCCGGGCACGGTGGCTCACGCCTATAATCCTAGCACTCTAGGAGGCCGAGGTGGGTGGATTGCTTGAGGTCAGGAGTTCGAGACCAGCCTGAGCAAGAGCGAGACCCCGTCTCTACTAAAAATAGAAAGAAATTATATGGACAACTAAATATATATATAGAAAAAATTAGCCGGGCATGGTGGTACATGCCTGTAGTTCCAGCTACTCTGGAGGCTGAGGCAGTAGGATCGCTTAAGCCCAGGAGTTGAGGTTGCTGTGAGCTAGACAGATGCCACGGCACTCACTCTAGCCGGGCAACAGAGTGAGACTCTGTCTCAAAAAAAAAAAAAAGAAAGAAAGAAATGAAGAAGGAGACATTACAATTGATACCACAGAAATACAACAGGTATTCATAAACTATTATGAACAACTATATGCTCACAAACTGAAAATCCTAAAGGTAATGTATAAATTCCTGGAAACAAACAACCTCCCAAGTTGAACCAGGAAGGAATAGAAAGCCTGAACAGACTAATTAAGAAGTAGCAGGATTAAATCAGTAATAAAAAATCTCTCAACAAATAAAATCCCAAGACTGGATGGATTCACAATTGTATTCTACCAAACTTACAAAGAAGAACTGATACCACTCCTCCTGAAACTATTCCAGAGAATCAGAGAGGAGAGAATTCTCCCTAACTGATTCTATGTGGCCAGCATCACCCAGATACCAAAACCAGACAAGGACACTGCAAAAAAAGAAAACCACAGACCAATATCTCTGATGAACATAGATGTAAAAATCCATAACAAAATACTATACAATCAAATCCAACAGCATATTGAAAAGATAATACACCATGATCAATTGTTATTTTTCCCACATATGCAAGGGTGGTTCAACATACACAAATCAATTAATGTGATGCATATCAAAAAAATAAAAGACAAAAACTATATAACCGTCTCAATAGAGACAGAAAAAGCATGTAATAAAACTCAATATCCCTTCATGATATAAAAATCTTAACAAAGTAGGCATAGAAGGAACATACTTCACAGAAATACAAGCCATAGATTACAAACCCACAGTTAATGTCATACTGAATGGGGAAAATGAGAAAGCATCTCCTCTAAGAACAGAAAAAAGACAAGGATACCCACTTTTGCCACTCCTATTCATCATAGTAGTACTTGAAGTCCTACCAGAGCAATCAAGCAAGAGAAAGAAATAAAAGACATCCAAATTGGAAAAGTAGAAGTCAAGTTGTCCCTTTTTGTTGATAATATGATCTACCTAAAGACCCCACCAAAATATTCTTAGATTTGAGGAATTAATTCAATAAAGTTTCAATAAAATTCAGTAAAATATAACATCAATGTACAAAAATTAGTAGCATTTCTATACACCGTTAGTTATCTAGCCAAAAAAGAAATCAAAAAGGCAATCCCATTTATAATAGCTACCAAAAATAAAAATAAAATGAAATACCTAGGAATAAATTTAACCAAGGAGGTGAAAGATCTCTACAAGGAAAACTACAAAACACTGGTAAAAGATATTGAGATGACACAAACAAATGGGAAAACATCCCATGCTCATGGATCAGAAGAATTAATAATGTAATATAACATAACTGTATGACCTAAAGCAATCTGCAGATTTAATTCAATCTCTATCAAATTATCAATGTCAATTTTCCCAGAATTAGAAAAAACAATCCTAAAATTCATATGGAACTCAAAAAGAGCCTGAGTAGCCGAAGCAATCCTGAGTAAAAAGATCAAAGCTGGAGGCATCACATTACCTGACTTCAAAATATATGTCTATAGTAACCAAAACATCATGGTACTGGTATAAAAACAGACACTCAGACCAATGGAACAGAATAGAGAGCACAGAAATAAAACCACTTATTTAAGCCAACTGATCTTTGACAATGCAGACAAAAACTTACATTAGGAAAAGATACCCTCTTCAATAAATGTTGCTGGGAAAATTGTATAGCCACATGCAGAAGAATGAAACTGGACCTCTATCTCTCACCGTACACAAAAATCAACTCAAGATGGATAAAAGACTTAAATGTGAGACCCAAAACTATAAAAATACTAGAAGAAAGCCTACGAAAGACTCTCTGGGACATTGACTTCATCACTAAGACCTGAAAAGCACAGACCACAAAAACAGAACTCAATAAATTGGGTTTAATTAAACCAAAGTCTTCTGCACATCAAAAGAAATAATCAATAGGGTGACAAGACAACCTGTTATATGGGAGAAAATATTTTTAAACTATTCATCCAACATGGGACTAACATTGGCAATATAGAAAATACTCAATCCACTCAATAAGAGAAAAATAATTCCATTAAAAAGTGGGCAAGGGACACAAGTAGATATTTCTCAAAAGAAGACATACAAATGGCCAAGTATTATGAAAAAATGCTCAACATCACTTATCATCAGAGAAATGCAAATCAGAACCACAGTGAGACGTCATCTTACCCCAGTCAGAATGGCTACTGTTAAAAAGACAAAAAAATAACAGATTTTGGCGAGGAGCCAGAGAAAAGGGAATTCTTATACACTGTTGGTGGGAATATTGGATGTTCATTTTTGTAATGAAAAAATGGCTAGTATAGCCACTATGGAAAACAATATGGAGATTTCTTAAAAAACTAACAATGTGATCCAGCAATCCCACTACTAGGTATCTGCCCAAAGGAAAAGGAATCAATATATCAAAAGGATATTTGTACTTGCATGTTTATTGCAGCACTATTCACAATATTAAAGATAATGTGAATAAACCTAAGTGTCCATCAATGGATGAATGGATGAAGAAAATGCGGTGTACATACACAAGGGTATACTATTTGACCATAAAACAGAATGAAATCATTTGCAGCAATATGGATAGAACTGGAGGTCATTATCTTAAATAAAATAGGCCAGACACAAAAAGGCAAATATCACATGTTCTCACTTAAATGTGGAAGCTAAAAATGTTGATCACATGGAGGCAGACAGTGGAAAGATAGAAAACAGAGACTGTGGAGAGTGAGTTGGAGGTAGGGAGGGAATGAAGAGAAGTAGGTTACAGGCTATAAACATGCAATTAAGAAGGAATAAATTCAGTGTTTGATAGCAGAACAGGGTGGCTATAGTTAAACAAAAATGTGTTGTGCTCAGGGGATGGACACCCTAAATACCCTGACTTGATTGCTACACATTGTGTACATGTAAGAAAATTTCACGTCCCCATCAATTTGTACAAATTTTTAAAATAGAATACTTATTTCCTCTCAAAGATTCGTATTCTGTAAAACAAAAACAAACATCCAATCAAAAGTAAAAAGTTACGTTTCACTCAACAAAACTTGATCTTTAAAAGGTCAAGGGTTTTTTTATAGGCAGATTACCCCACTACATTTTGTGACTGAAGACCGTGGTGGTTAAGAGATGACCCTAGGCTTTAAGCTCATTCCAGCCACTTACTGTCTGTGTGTCCTGGGCAGATTACCTAAATCCTCATCTAAAACAAGAGTAATAACTGTACCTCTGTCAGTGAATTATAGTAAACATAAAATGAGGTAAAATGCAATGAACCACTTAGTAAGATACTCTGCACATAACCCATTTTATCTTCAGTGAATGTTCCCTTATTGTTGCTTGTTTCATAATGACATTGGAAATTACAATGTGACTATTGATATTATTTGCATTTATAAATTTGTGAGTATATGTATTGCATTACCAGTGAGTTTTAATGCTGCAGCTAGTTTTGTTTTTGGAATAAAAATACCAGTAGATAAAACAATATAGCCTGAATCTTGGCAGATGCCATAAATGTGACTATTCCTAAATTTTAATGCCTTATTGTTTTGTTCATCTTACAATTAGTTTTATTCCTTGGCATTTATTCCTTCTTAACTCTTGTATCATTTGTCTATCCATAGTTTTCCCAAGCATGAATTTATTTGTTGATTGTGAAATTAGTAATAACTCAGCTCCAAATTCACTATTAGGCTTGTGATGCAATACAGCTTTCCCAGAAAAACTCAGACCTGTTACTGATTTTAACACCAAACAATGTTGCTGGTAATCTGATTTTTGGATAAACATGTATCATTAGTCCCTAAAATATTTGTAGAAAATTATGGAGAGTTTATAAATTATAATGGCTCTGAGTTGTGTTTATAGAATTTTCCAGGGCCCTGGTCATCATGCTCTGTTATGCAGAGTTTATATATACTAATAACTTAGGCGTGTAGCAAATGTGATGTAACCAAAACAAACTTCTGAATGGAATGTGAATATTATTTATTCCTTTTAAAAGTATAGTGGCACATAAAAACAAAAAAATGTAAAAAACATTTTATTTTGAACATTTGCTCTATTCTAAAGAATAAGAACCTATTATTACTCATCTTTGGAAGAACATCCAAATAATTTTTATTTTTGCCATAAAAGTTTTTTATCAACACTTTCTCTTTTAAACCCTCAAGTATTTAACTTAAGTTCCTTTACCATTTCAGCAGTAATAATGATATCAACAGCTAATTCAGCAGTAAACATTATAGCTGTACAGGAAACATAGGTACCAAAGGCAGTTGTGGTTTGTTATGAAAGTCATGATACTTTTATAAAGGCAACTGTTTAGTTTTAAAATCTTAGGGTGTCTTGGCCGGGCGCGGTGGCTCACGCCTCCTGTAATCCTAGCACTCTGGGAGGCTGAAGTGGGAGGATCGCTCGAGGTCAGGAGTTCGAGACCAGCCTGAGCAAGAGCAAGACCCCGTCTCTACTAAAAATAGAAAGAAATTAGCTGGACAACTAAAAATATATATAGAAAAAATTAGCCGGGCATGGTGGTGCATACCTGTAGTCCCAGCTACTGTGGAGGCTGAGGCAGTAGGATCGCTTGAGCCCAGGAGTTTGAGGTTGCTGTGAGCTAGGCTGACGCCGTGGCACTCTAGCCCGACAACAGAGTGAGACCCTTTTTAAAAAAAAAAGAAAAAGAAAAAAAAGAAATAAAACTTAGGGTTTCTTTTCTGTACTTCTGAGCTAAATGAGAATTGTAGGATAGACTTCAGTGTATCTCAGTGTTCATTCCATTACTCAGTGGAATTTGACAGGGAAATGTGTGTCTTGGAGAATCCAGCACAATGTATTCTTGACACTTAGAAGTAGGAAAGATACGGTGGGCTTTATAATCCTTTCCTACTGTCTTTTGTTGAAAAAACAGCTTATAATTTTTCACTGATTTCCAGACTGCTATATTGCTGAAAATTAGCACAAGGCTGATGTTTCTAATTTGAGGGATTGTACCTGGAGAATTCTGTCTCCTTTTTTCCTGCAGATTTTGAAAATCAGGCAGGGATTAACTATACGGATGAGAATACAATCCACAACCTGTATTTAATCAAAAGAATTTCTGAAGCTATGGTTTCTTAACTTGTTTTGTGTTTTTTTGTTTTTGTTTTGAGACAAGGGTTGTTTCAGTTCTATTTGTTTTTTACTAAATTTCCTAATTTGTCTAATTTGTCTTAACCTTTAAAATCATGTTACATGAAAAAGCTCTCTACTAATGACATTTTATAGCGGCAGCAAGTAACTTTATACTACATGGTCAGGGATCAGCTGTTTTATGTATTTATCACCATAGACTAAAAACCCTGAGTTTTTTTCCCAGTTCCCTGTGTTTACTGTAATGTTCTTTATTTAGTTACTTTGTCTTAATTCTCCAAATTTTTTTTTGAGACAAGAAAGGCAAAATGACACTGTTATAATAGTAAGACTTAAGAGTATACTATTATTAATAGTATAGAAATATAATTCTATTTTTAGAAATTGTTTCTTAATTTCATTTATAAGATAAAACTGAAAAGATGTTTTATTTCCTAATAGTATATTACTGAAAAATGTTTTTTAAAAGGAACTGAAGGATAAATTATAATAAAGAATATTTGGGTACCATTTATGTAAATAAACTTTTTATGAATTTCTAATCACTATTATTTTTTAATGACAGTTACTAGAGAAATTAATACAATAAAATGAAAAGTTTGAATTTAAATAACTTTTGCCCACTATTTAGAACATTGGAGCTTGCATTTTCCACATTTATTATCAAAAATTTTCCCCTAAATGCTATAGGAAAATTTGACTAACCATATTTCAATTAATGTTCTAGACTTTGTTAGGTCATTTTCTGAAATTCAGGAACAGAAAATAGATTGTGATTTGCTTATAATAAACAATTGTTTAACACTGGTACTATAATCTAGAAGTTGTGTTAATGATTTATCATCTTGTCAAGCATATACAGTTATATTTCTTCCTTGTTTTAAGAATTTAACTGAGTGGCTGTGTGTAAGATTGTGACTCCTCGTCTTTATTCTGACTATTCCATATCACCCTCATCTGCTATAACCAGAGTATTTATATAGTTGAGAAGAGTTGTATTGTTATGAATTTATTGCAAGTCAGTGGATGAAACTGTGTAGCAAAATCTCACCTTCCAATAGGCTTATTTTAAAGGAGATCCAAACCTAGAAGCAACTTAAAAAAAAAAATTGGGGGCAGCAAAGAAGCAGTCTTGAGTATCAGCCATAAGAACATCCAAAACCTGTTAAATGGCAAGTAAATCAATAAATGGTCAAATGCAATATATTGCCTAGTAGTTAATGCCAGGAAGAAAATGACTTTAGTTTATGAAGTGATTTTAATTTATATTACTTCACCATAACTTTTTATAGGTTGGTTATTATCTTTATTTTATAAATATGAAAATAGTCTCAAATAAATCAGACAACTTGTCCAATATCACACAACTAGTAAGTTGCAGTCAGGATTTTAACTTCTGAGAATTCAAATCCTTTGCTTTCCCTGTAAGAAAAAAAAAATTTAGTAGGAAGGAAGGAAGCAATAGATAAACAAAAATAACAGGTTTTTGGCAGAGGTTGTAAGTAATGATTTGGGCAAAGAGTAAAATTCAGTCTGATGAGAGAGAAGAGGAGCAAGCTAAAGACAAATAAAATCCAGAATTTCTCTGAGTCCTGGAGAAGAAAAAACAATTACCTATCAGTACATTTTATATCAATAGTTTCTCACAAAACTACTTGCTGTCAAAAGAGATGAGATTATAGGCAAGCTTGAGGTCTCTTGTATTAATAATTCAGAAACCACAGGTAATATTTGAATGTGTTAGTGGTTATGCATTCAAGGTACCACAATGAGAGACTGGAAAATGACCAGAAGCAGATTGGAATCTGAGACTTTGTCAAGAATATACAGTGCTGGGGACTTCTACAGAAAGTATTAGCTAATTAACCATTCAGTTGTAATCTGCATTTTTACCTGCATTCTCAACTTTATAGAATAATTTAACTTGATACTGATGACCCAAAGTCATCAAGAAAAGATTACACTGTATTCCAGATGTTCTGCTTTAGAAGGCAAGGAAGTTGATAGTACAGGGGTCTACATCTATATGAACATTTCCAGACACATTTGTCTTTCATTTTCTCTATGAAGTATACCAAAGAGTTTCATCATCTTCTTAAATTAGATCAAATCTCTCACTAATTCTATAATTTGCTTTCTTCACAGTTTATTGTATTTTTTAGGTTTTAGTTTATTTCATTGAATATTAACAGATTTTTACCCTTTTCTTGCTTTCTAAGATGCGTTTTTAAGACCAGTAATTATGTGCTTGGCTTTAGACCACATATTTTCATAACTGGTGCTTTCATTGTTCTATTTGTAATTTTTAATTTTTCTTAACCACAGAGTTATTTAGAAAGGTGTTTTAAAATGTTCATGTAAATGCAATTGGAGAGTTGTTTTTTATTATTGTTTTAGGGTTTGGGTCTTTTTACTGTTTATTATAATTAATATTACTGCATTATAAATATAAATGTAGCTTGCACAGTAATTTTAGAAATTTGTTCAGGTTTTTTTCTGGTAGTTTAATAGTTCAATGAATGGTTATTTGAAGTAACATTCATGTTAAATATGTTGTTTAAATCTTCCATATACATACCTTCTCTATTGTGTACTTTTTAAAGTGTAATAATCCTCCACCATAAAAGTATACACTTATCAGCTTCTCTTCTATCAATTTTTCATTTATATGTTTGCAATCTTGATTGTTAGGTGCGTAAGGTTTTGTAACTGATTTGTCCTCTTTATTCTTGTATTAATTATGAAATATCCGTTTTTTCCATTTAAGCCTTGATCTCTTGTTTTAGTAATAATTCCTATACTATTTCTTTTCTCAGCATTTACCAGGCATTCTCTTCTGTTCTTTTATTTTCAGCTGTTTTTGTGGCATTTTAGTAAGTTAAAATTTATATTCAGTGAAATCCAAAGATCTTCTCTCGTACCTCCCTTCTAGTTTCTATCACCATACATTGGTTTTACCTGTTTTTGAACCTTGGAACACTGCTTAGAGTAATAAAAGAAGACCTAAAAGAAATGAAAAATGTGCATACTTATGCATCAGAATATTCAATATTTCTAAAATGTCAGTTCTCTCCAACTTGATCTATGATTGAATGTAATTGCGATCGAAATCCTCAGAAGATTTCTTGTAGAAATTGATGTGCTCATTCTTGTATTTATATGAAAAAGTAGAGGAGGACCTACATTAGCAAATTTATGGTGAAGAAAACAACAAAGATGGAAGACTCGTGCTACCTGAGTTTAAGACTTACTAATGAAGCTATAGTAATCAAGACACGGGTATTTGCATGAGGACGCTTATGAAGAACAATGGAGCAGAGCAGTCTGACCAGAAATAGAACTCTATGTATATGTTGAAGTGATTTTTTTCCCCCAAAGGTACCAGAGCAATTCGATGAGGAAGGTATATGAATGGTCAATAAATAAATGAAAAGATGTTCAACATCATTGATAATTACAGAAATGTCATTAAAGCCATTATAATACTTTTTGACACCCACTAGAATGGTTGCATTTAAAACCAGCAAAACCAATGTAAGTAATTAAGACCAGTAACACCAAAAATTGGTAAGAATGTGGAACTACTGGAACTCTCAAACATTTTTTGATAGGAATATAAAATGGTACATTTTGGAATCCTCTTGTAGTTTCTTATGAGGTTAAACACATACCTTCCATGTGATTCAGCAGTTCTACTCCTAGGCATTTATTCAAGAGAAATAAAAACTTAAGTTCACAAAAAAAAAAAAAACTTATAAAAGAATGTTCATAGTAGCTTTATTCATAATATCCACAAATTGGAAACAAACATCCATCAACAGGAAAACAGATCAACAAATTAGGTGTATTCATGTGATACTACACAGCAATTTAAAAGAAAGAATAAATTACTGAAGAAAAGGTAGTCAGCAACATGGATGAATCTCAAAAACCGTAGGCTAAGTGAAAAAAGAAGTACATGATGGGAATTTTTAAAAACTGAATACCTGAGCCTCTGTCTCTTAATACTAGAGTTTAACCCATTCAAAGAGGTTTAGTGTTTAAGAGCTTGGGTTGTGAAGCCTAGATTCAAATTCTGGCTCTACGCTGTATTACCTGTCTGATAGTGGCAAGTAACTTAAGCTCTCTGTGTCTGAGTTTTAATGTGTGTTAATGAGAATAACCACATAAGGTTTTTATGAGGATCAAATGAATTAATATATGCAATGGACTTAATAGCACTACTTGGCAAAGCATAGGTGCTATGCAACTGTTTAGTATTTCTTTAGTTATTTAATAATATAATTATTATGTGGTCAGACATGATTTGATTTATTCTTACCATTTTGTTTTATATTTATTATGCTTTTTCTGCTTGCTTTTTTCCTTTTCTGCTTCCTCTTGGATCATTCAAATTTTTCTTCCTTTTATAGTTTCTAAGGTAGTTTATATATTATAAATTTCATTTTTTGTGGTTAGATTTAAATGTTTAATACATATACTTAAATTAACTTTTTTTTTTTTTTTCTTTTTTTGGAGACAGAGTCTCGCTTTGTTGCCCAGGCTACAGTGAGTGCCATGGTGTCAGCCTAGCTCACAGCAACCTCAAACTCCTGGACTTAAGTGATCCTCCTGCCTCACCCTCCCGAGTAGCTGGGACTACAGGCATGTGCCACCATGCCCGGCTAATTTTTTCTACATATATTTTTAGTTGTCCAGCTAATTTCTTTCTATTTTTAGTAGAGACGGGGTCTTGCTCTTGCTTAGGCTGGTCTCGAACTCCTGAGCTCAAATGATCCACCCGCCTCGGCCTCCCAGAGTGCTAGGATTACAGGCATGAGCCACTGCCCGGCCTTAAATTAACTTTTAATGAACTACTGGAGTTAATATGTAAGACAAGAATTTTAGGAAACTCATTTCTCTCTTTCTCTACCCCAATTACTCCCCATTTGGTGATATCATCGATTGTTGAATTTCACATTTTATTTTTATAATTATTTACATGTACCTACAAGGTTTGCTAGTTTCTTTGACTACCAGTGAACACTATGTCTTTCATTCTTTCTTCAGTTTGTATATTATTTTTCTGGATCTGTTATCAACTAATTCTATCAGAGAGAGTTTGCATATTCTTTCTGAAACCTTGCATGTCTGCAGATTTCTTTATTTTCCTCTAGCCTGAATGCTGAAGTAGCGAATATAGAATTCCAGGTTCAAAGTTGTTTTATTTCATGAATTTGAAGATACTTCACTATTAAATTCTAATCACTCTTCCTAGTGAAAAGACTGGTGCTAATCTGATTGTTCATTTCAGATAATCTCTTTATGTTGTCTCTGAGATGCAGAATTTGTACTTGATTCATAATATTCTGAAGTACACTATGTTGAGTCTAATAGTGATTCCTGACAATTTCCTTTTGTTATTTAGTCTTTTATTCCATTCCCTTTTTTGTTTTCTGTTTGTTTGTTAATTTTTATAAAGCTCATATTAGAATAAATGAAGGAACTTCTAGATCAGTCCTCCTTGTCTCTCCTCTCACACCCTCACATTTTTCCTTTTTCCTTCTGTTCTGGGTTCTGGAAAAATATTTTTGCTCAACTCACTAAATACCCTGAATATGTAAGTGAACAAAATAGAGTTGGGATTTAATCACTGCAAGGTACTAATCACCACTGCGAAAACAACTGAAAAAATACGACCTACTGACCGTGGGTCAGGAGCATCGTTTTTATAAGCAGTTTATATGCTTAAGGCAGCACATCATTAATTACAGAGAGAGAATAATGATGATATATGATTGTATATACTAGTCTTTCCAGACAAACTATGTTGGTAAATTTTATTACTTACACATTATTACTACCAAGATAAATCCCATCGACCATTTTCTATATAACTGATTAGTGCATTACTAAATTTGTTTTTCCACAAAATTATACTCTGATAAAGTTTTTAGCTGTTGAATCATCTGCATGCACAGTAAACATTTATATTTGGTAGGGCAATGCTGGGAAAGGAGACAGGCATTCTGAGATAGCATACTGTTTTATTTCATTTTAATCAGCTTCCTTATAAGAAAAGTAGTCACAGAGTTTTCTAGCTACTAAGGAATAGTTATAGCCCTGTTTAACAGAGCAGTGGCATGGAAGATTTTATGAGTCAGAATAGCGGTGGTGCTACATGGAATCCATTTCCCAGGATGATGGAATGGGAAATGCTTCTCCTAATAGTCCATGAATAGGGCAACACTCAGATTCAGACCTCTCTGTTATATAAATACTTGTAGTCAGATATATTAACTAACAAAAGGAGAAATAAAATGTAAATGTTGATTTTTTTTTAATTTAGGGACAAAATTTATCCTGAAAGGAATTGAATTGAGAATGCATTATGAAACACACGCACTATTTGTTCTACTGCATTATATCTCACATAAGGTTATATGAAAAGTTATTTTTAAATTAACTTAGAATAGGAAAAAAAAAGAACATGGACTTTGAACCTCCCTTTAAATGCCAGTGCTGCCACACGGTAGCTCTGTTTCCTTCAACAACTTATTTATCCTATGTTATGTCTATGAATCTATAAAATAAAGGTGGTTATACCTACCCTGTAAATTTCTTGTGAATACTGAGTGAAGTATCATTCCTTCCTCTTCTCTGTCAAGCTAAACGTGTTAAGAAACCTATATTTAAGCTAGACTGGCAGAACGTGAATGGGGACTAGAGTTCCAAGAGATCTGTGGCAGCTAGGTAACCTCCTACCAGCTATGGGCTACGCAGATTATTTATACAGAAAGGACTGATGACTATTGCATTTCTATTCTTTTTGTACCATACTCTTCTTAATCCCACAGAGCAGTTTATTTACATGTTAGAAAATTTAAAACATAAAACATATCAATCTAAGTATTTTATTCAAACCTAAGTGGTTTAGTCAGATCAGAATATTTTAAGTTAAGGCGGAATTGGTTGAAAGTTTGCAAAGGAAAACAAGTAACACTAAAAGGAAGAGTTAAAAGGTTGCTATTGTTTTGGGGAAGTAACTTAAAATTTCTAAATCTTTCCAGATCTTCACTTTGAAACCTTTTCCCTCTAAGGCTGATTGATTAAATGCTATAGTGGGAAACTGTTTTCAGTGTTGTGTACATGAACTTTAAAAAACCATAATAGGTCTTTGATATCAAGATTTATCTTTTAGGCCGGGCACGGTGGCTCACGCCTGCTGTAATCCTAGCACTCTGGGAGGCCGAGGCGGGTGGATTGCTCAAGGTCAGGAGTTGGAGACCAGCCTGAGCAAGAGCGAGACCCCGTCTCTACTAAAAATAGAAAGAAATTATCTGGCCAATTAAAAAAGATATATATATATATAGAAAAAATTAGCCGGGCATGGTGGCGCATGCCTGTAGTCCCAGCTACTGGGGAGGCTGAGGCAGTAGGATCGCTTAAGCCCAGGAGTTTGAGGTTGCTGTGAGCTAGGCTGACGCCATGGCACTCACTCTAGCCCGGGCAACAGAGTGAAACTCTGTCTCAAAAAAAAAAAAAAAAGATTTATCTTTTTACATAAGTCCATCATCTTTTCTCACTTTTTTCATGAACAAAGGGAAAGATACAATAATAAAAAATATATGTAAAGAATATATAATGAAAATATAAGTCAGCATTATTATCCATTTTTATTCATATCTTTTTCACTAAATCTACATAAAAATTTTAAGAGCTAGACTCTCTGTGCAGAGGGGTAGCTTGATTCAGACTAATCTAAGTATTTTCTTCATCCCAATGTGCAGACATAACAAATGTAAGCCAGGAAGCAAGTCAGCAGGGCACAGTGGCATGAGAATTGGATTTAATATGAAAAGATTTGCCTTAAAATCCTGATTTGGAGTCATTATTTCCTCATCTGTGAAATGAAGCATATACTCTTGCTGCATTACAGAGACGCTGTCAAAATAAAATAGGATAATGGATATGAAGGAGGAAACTACAAAGTGCTATATTAAATTAAGGCTTTATTTATCTTTAATTTCTTAAGAACAGTTTTTCATCCCGCAGAGTATGTTTTTACAGTTTTGAAATTGCCTGCATTTAGAAATTACAGTATTAAGATCTTGGACATAGTATAATCTCCTTTAAATATACTATATATTAGGCATTAACATTGCTAAAAAGAAACAAGACCAAAAAGTTCATAGCTAAAAAAGAGTTGTCTTCCTTAGCAGGACTTCTTGTGACTGAATTATTTGGAAGCAATGCTTATGACTTGTTCTTTTTTTTTTTTTATTTTAGCTTATTATGGGGGTACAAAAGCTCAGGTTATATATATTCCCCTTGTCCCGCCCATGCCCCTGAGTTAGAGCCTCAAGCGTGTTCATTCCCCAGACAGTGCGCCTGGCACTCACCATGTAGTCATACCTCCATCCCCT
This sequence comes from Lemur catta, assembly GCF_020740605.2. Classification (NCBI taxonomy): domain Eukaryota; kingdom Metazoa; phylum Chordata; class Mammalia; order Primates; family Lemuridae; genus Lemur; species Lemur catta. Next base: position 3,515,500 of record NC_059147.1, on the reverse strand, counting down.
CCCCCCACACCCCACCTCCCCGAGTCAGCACCTTCAAACATGACCATTCCCCAGACGATGGGCAACGCACTCATCAGGTAGGCATACACCCATCCCCTCCCCCCACCCCCCACCTCAGTCTAATGTCTAGTTGGTATCATTCCCCAGTGTGCATTTAGGTGATGATCAGGGAAACCAATTTTCTGGTGAGTACATGTGATGCTTGTTTTTCCATTCTTGGGATACTTCACTTAATAGAATGGGTTCCAACTCTCTCCAGGAGAACCAAAGAGATGTCATATCACCGTTATTTCTTATAGCTGAGGAATACTCCATGGTATACATATACCACAGTTTACTAATCCATTCGTGAATTATGGGCACTTGGGTTGTTTCCAAGTCTTTGCAATTGTGAATTGTGCTGCTATAAACATTCGGGTGCAGGTGTCTTTTTTATAGAATGACTTTTGTTCTTCTGGGTAGATGCCCAATAATGGGATTGCTGGATCGAATGGTAGGTCTACTTGAATCTGTTTAAGGTATCTCCATATGGTTTTCCATAGGGGTTGCACTAGTTTACAGTCCCACCAGCAGTGTATGAGTGTTCCTGTCTCTCCGGATCCATGCCAACATGTAATGTTTTGGGACTTTTTGATAAAGGCCATTCTCACTGGAGTTAAGTGGTATCTCATTGTGGTTTTGATTTGCAATTCGCTGATGATTAGAGATGTTGAACATTTTTTCATATGTTTGTTAGCCATTTTTATATCTTCTTTTGAAAAATTTCTATTCATGTCGTTTGCCCACTTTTTGATAGGGTTGTTCGATTTTTTCTTACTGATTTTCCTGAGTTCTAAATATATTCTTGTTATCAGTCCTTTATCTGATGTGTAGTATGCGAAAATTTTTTCCCATTCTGTAGGTTGTCTGTTTACTCTCATGACTGTTTCTTTGGCTGTGCAGAAGCTTTTTAATTTGATTGGGTCCCATTTATTTATTTTTGTTGTTGCTGTGATTGCCTTAGGGGTCTTTTTCATAAATTCTTTCCCTAGGCCAATGTCTGTAAGAGTCTTTCCTACATTTTCTTCTAGGATTCTAATAGTTTCCCACCTAAGGTTTAAGTCTGTTACCCACCGTGATTTGATTTTTATGAGAGGTGAAAGCTGTGGGTCCTGTTTTAGTCTTCTACATGTGGCTATCCAGTTTTCCCAGCACCATTTGTTAAATAAGGAATCTTTTCCCCAGAGTATGTTTTTGTCTGCTTTGTCAAAGATTAGGTGGCTATATGAGGATGATTTTATATTTGGATTTTCTGTTCTGTTCCACTGGTCTGTGTCCCTGCACTTGTGCCAATACCAAGCAGTTTTAATAATCACAGCTTTGTAGTATAGTTTGAAGTCTGGCAAATTAATACCTCCCATTTTGTTTTTGTTGCTTAAAATTGCTTCTGCTAAACGGGGTCTTCTCTGGTTCCATACAAAGCATAAAATTATTCTTTCTATATCTGTGAAAAATGATGTTGGTAATTTAATAGGGATTGCATTGAATCTGTAGATAACTTTGGGCAGTATAGACATTTTAACAATGTTGATTCTTCTGATCCACGAGCATGGTATGGTTTTCCACCTATTTACATGTTCTGCGATTTCCTTCCTCAGTGTTTCGTAGTTCTCCCTATAGAGGTCCTTTACCTCCCTAGTTAAAAAAAAAATATTCCTAGGTATTTTATTTTCTTTGTTGCTATTTTGAAGAGTATTGAGTCCTTAATTTGGTTCTCCGTTTGACTGTTATTGGCATATATGAATACGTCTGATTTGTGTGTATTGATTTTGTATTCCAAGACTTTACTGAATTCATTGATCAATTCCAGGAGTCTCTTGGTTGAATCCCTGGGGTTTTCTAGATATAACATCATATCATCAGCAAAGAGTGAGAGTTTGATCTCTTCTTTCCCTATTTGGACTCCCTTGATTCTGCTCTCTTGCCTGATAGCTCTCACAAGGACTTCCAATACTATGTTGAAAAGTAATGGGGACAGTGAGCAGCCTTGTCTGGTTCCAGTTCGAAGTGGGAATGCTTTCAGTTTTTCCCCATTCAGTATGATGGTGGCTGTGGGTTTCTCATATATGGCTTGTATCATTTTTAGATAGGCCCCGTCTATGCCTATTTTGTTAAGTGTTCTTTTCCTAAAAGAGTGTTGAATTTTGTCAAATGCTTTTTCTGCATCTATTGAGAGGATCATATGATCTTTATTTTTGCTTCTATTTATGTGGTGAATTACATTTATAGATTTGCGTATGTTAAACCATCCCTGTGTCTCTGGGATAAAGCCCACTTGGTCGTGATGGATTTTTTTTTTGATAAGCACTTGGATTCAATTTGCTAGGATTTTATTGAGAATTTTTGCATTTCTATATTCATAAGGGATATGGGTCTGTAGTTTTCTTTCTTTGTTGCATTCTTTCCTGGTTTTGGTATTAAAATTATGTTGGCTTGGTAAAATGTGTTGGGGAGAATTCCATCCTTCTCGATATTGGAGAATAGTTTACGTAGGATGGGCACCAGTTCTGCTTTGTAGGTATGGTAAAATTCAGGTGTGAACCCATCTGGTCCAGGGCTTTTCTTTTTGGGAAGGTTTTTTATTGCTGTTTCGATTTCAGATCTAGATATTGGTCTATTCAGAAATTCTATTTCTTCCTGGTTGAGCCTGGGAAGGCTGTGTGTTTCTAAAAATTGGTCCATTTCCTCCTCATTTTCCAATTTGTGTGCATAAAGATTTTTGTAAAATTCATAGATGATGTCATGTATCTCTGTGGCATCGGTCGTGATTTCTCCTTTCATGTTCCTGATGGAGGTTATTAGAGTTTTTCTTTTCTGCTCTTGGTTAGCCTAGCCAGAGGTGTGTCAATCTTGTTTATTTTTTCAAAGAACCAACTTTTTGTTTTATTAATCTCCCTTATGGTTTGTTTGTTGTCCTTTTCATTCAGTTCTGATTTGATCTTAATAATTTCTCTCCGTCTGCTGGGTTTGGGGTTGGTCTGTTCTTCCTTCTCCAGCTCTTTGAGTCTATTCATTAGATTGTCTATTTGTAAGTTTTCTGTCTTTTTGATATAGGCATTTATGGAAATAAATTTTCCTCTCAGGACTGCTTTAGCTGTATCCCACAGATTTTGATAAGTTGTGTCTCCTTTGTCGTTTAATTCAAAGAATCTTTTGATTTCTGTCTTGATTTCTTCATTTATAAAATAATCGTTCAGGAGAAAGTTGTTTAGCTTTCATGACTTTGAGTAGGAATGAGAATTTCTGTTAGGGTTCATTATTACTTTTATTCCACTGTGATCTGAGAAGATGCATGGTATAATTTCTATTTTTTTAAATTTTTTAATACATGCTTTATGTCCTAGGATATGGTCAATCTTGGAGAATGTCCCATGAGCTGATGTCAAGAAAGTATATTCAGTGGATTTTGGGTAGAATGTCCTGTAGATGTCAGTCATGCCCATTTGTTCTAGCATTCTATTTAAGTCCATCATTTCTTTGTTTATTTTTTGTTTGGAGGATCTGTCCTGTACTGTCAGTGGCACGTTAAAGTCTCCTACTATTAAAGTGCTGTTATCTATCATTTTGTTCAAATCAAGTAGGGTTTGCTTTACGAATATGGGTGCGCCTAAGTTGGACGCATATATATTAAGTATAGTTATGTCTTCTTGTTGAATTGTACCCTTCACCAGTATATAGTAACCATCTTTGTCTTTCATTACTTTTATTGATTTAAAAACTAAGTTATCAGAGATTAAAACCGCCACGCCAGCTTTCTTTTGGCTTCCATTTGCTTGAAATATCGATTTCCACCCTTTTATTTTCAGTCTAAATGCATCCTTGCAGGTTAGATGAGTTTCCTGAAGACAGCAGATACTTGGCTTGTATTTTTTTAACCATTGGGCCAGTCTATGTCTCTTGAGTGGGGAATTCAGTCCATTCACATTTAATGAGAGAATTGATGAGTGAGACTGATTTCTGTTCCTCATGTTGGGTTGAATTTCATTATTCTGTTTTCTCACTTGAGCCATTGTGATAACTGGGTTTTTATCTTCTCTTGAATAGTTTTATATTCGTGGGTCTTTCTTGTGCTGGTCCGTGTGTAACTCTGTTTTCAGTAGTTCTTAGAGAGCTGGTCTTGTCTTGGTGAATTCTCTGAGTTTTTGTTTATCTGAGAATGTCTTAATTTCCCCTTCATATATAAAGCTGAGCTTAGCTGGGTATAAGATTCTAGGCTGGGCATTATTCTGTTTGAGAAGAGTGAGAATGGGGCCCCAGTCTCTTCTTGCTGTAAGGTTTCAGTTGAGAAATCTGGTGTAATTCGGATGGATTTTCCTTTGTATATTACTTGTTTCTTTCTCCTTACAGCTCGAAGAAGGGCCTCTTTAGTGGAAATTTTGGTCAGTCTGATAACTGCATGACGTGGTGTCTTCCTATTTGGTATGAATCTCCCAGGGGTTCTTTGAGCTTCTTGAACCTGTATATCTAGAGTTTTGGCAAGGCCTGGGAAATTTTCCTCAGTTATGTCTTCAAATAGCTTATCCAACCCTTGCTTATTGTCTTCTTCACCCTCAAGAATGCCGATAACTCTCACATTAGGCTTCTTCACATAATCCCACACTTCTTGTAGACTCTGGTATTTTCTCTTATTTCTTTGCTCCATCTCTGTGACTGACTTATTTAATTGGAAAGTGTTATCTTCAATCTTTGGGATTCTTTCTTCTGTTTGATCTACCCTGCTCTTGAGACTTTCCACTGTGTTTTGTAGCTCCCTGAATAAATTCTTCATTTCCAGGAGTTCAGTTTGATTTTTCTTCAATATTTCGATTTCTTTAGTGAATTTTTCTTCCAAGTCCTGGATCTTTTTTGTGGTTTCTTTATGTTGGTTATCCATTTTTTCTTGCATAATATTCAGCTTATTTATGATCCATGTTTGAAATTCTTTCTGTGACATGTTGCTATTTCGAGTCTGGTTTGTGTCAATTGGTAGAGAACTAGTAATCCTCTTTGAAGCCAAGGTTTCAGCTTGATTCTTTATACTCCCAGAGATCTTTCCCTGAGCCCTTCCCATCTGGATCAATCCTTAGGTCCCTTTCTGCTTTAGCCTGGATAGAGGCACGCCGTGCCCGCTGATCTTGGGCTGTGCAGCAGCCCAGGTGAGCTGCCTCCTCTGTCACTAGGGGGAGCCCTTCTCATGTTCAGGTTTTTGCTGCCTCAGCTGGGGGGCTGCTCCTGTTGGGTCCAGCCCCAGAGAATTAATTTGACCTGAAACCGGTTTGAGAGTCCCGTCACTGGGCTGTTCTAATTGCAGACGGAAAGTGACTTTTTCCTTGCCTCTTCCTCTCCCGAGGTGGTTTCTGCCTCTCTCTGCACGAAACACAGCGGCTGGGGGAGGGGGGTGCCCGCGTTCGCCCCACACCCCGGCTGCTGCGGCTCCTGGGGGCGACGGTCCGCCCGCCCCAATGTCCGCAAGGCCCACGCTCCGCTCTCCCGCGACCGGGGAAGCACTCAGTGTTCACGCAAAGGCGGAGCTCCTAGTGGGGGTCCACGAACTAGGGGAGGGAGCCGCCCAGGGAGCCACCCGGTGTCCAATCGCTCCGCAGGGGCTAGGCTGTGGACCCCGACAATGGCGGCTGCCCACCCGCCGGTTGCTGGCATTGGGGGCAAATGTTCAGGGTCCGGCAGGGGCCGGGGGAGCCGGGATTGAGGGAGCCCAGCCGCCCACATAAAGGAGACAGTTCGGCATCCCCCAGGTGTCTGTCGCTGCAGCCCAGCGGGAACCCTCTCCCGCGGGTCGCAGTCCGCCCACAGGGCTCCGGGGTCCAAAATGCCTCTCACTATTGTCTCCTCTCCACAGAGCCCTGTGTCTCCCGCGGTGATTCTGCACGGGCTTCAGGCAGATCCCTGACTGAGTGGGAGTCGGGGTCAGTGGGGAAACAGGCCACTTTCCTGTGGGGCTGAACCCCCCTCACTCACTGGTGAGGCGGGTACAGCCATCCCACGCTCCCCTCTCTATTGTCCCTCCCGCACTCTCCAGATTTTCACGATCTGATTTCCCGTTCACCTCAGTCTTTTCTTGCTCTCTGTGTCCCATGCTGATTCTCCATGGATTCACACCGCTCTGGGGGAGCAATCCTCTAGCATTGTGGCAGACTGAGATCCATGCCTTCCTCTCCAGGAGCACGAATCCAGGAGGTCACCACCACTCCTCCATCTTTCCAATCGTGACTTGTTCTAAAAGACAAATTTTTCTTGTCTTATAAATATGAGCATAAATTTTGACTATTAAAAGTGACTGATCCTCTCTGTTTTAACAGGGGTTATGTTTTACTTTATTTGCTTTTGTGCTTCTTTTTAAATTTACTACACCACATCATTACTTTGAGATCAGAAATGTAAGGGTTTTTTTTAATTTTGAAGAGTCAATTGGAGAAACTAGACAGGGTCACATCCATATGGTTGACTCCCTCTTCAGCATCTGGCATCCATGTGAAAATGCATAATGAAGTTAGTTAGAGGACGAGTTGAGTTTACCAACTGCTATAGTCTAATAATAAAACATCCAACTGATTTTGATCAATAAAGTAAGACCTGTTAAACAAAATTTAACTGGTGTCTTTGAATACTTAGTTGGAAATTTGCACCAGATGAAGATAAAATAGTTGGCCAGGCGCCGTGACTCACATCTGTAATCCCACCACTTTGGAAGGCTGAAGTGGGAGGAGAGTTTGAGGCCAGGAGTTCAAGACCAGCCTGCGCAACATAGCAAAACCTCATCTCCACAGAAGAAAAAAAAAAATTAGCCAAGCGTGATAGCATATACGTGTAGTCCCAGCTACTCAGGAGGCTGAGGCTGGAGCATCATTTGAGTCACTTAAGCCCAGGAGTTTGAGGCTACAGTGAGCTATGATTGTCCCACTGTACACCAGCCTGGATGACAGAGCAAGAATCTTTTTAAAGAAACCCAAAAAAGATGAAATTGTTTTCTAATTGATATTCTGTCAGATCAGACATTCCCTATATTATTATAATTTATCATTTGCCAGTCACATGAAATATAATAGCTAGAAAAATTGGTAATATTACTAGTTCAAAGAAAATTTATTTTTACTTTAAATCAACACAAACTAAGGCATTTACAGATTTGACCTTATTGTATCATAATATATTAATCTCTGTTTTCTTCAGTTTTTATTCCATTGTCTCTCAGTGAAAATCTGCACCAAGAATCACCTTAGACTCTTTGTTGATACAGAAAGAAGTTTTGTCTAATGTGTATTGTTTTGTTTTGCATAGTGGTCTGAGTGTTTTGTTCTCACATGTCTTTTAGTAAGTGTCTCTAATCATGAATTTTATTTACTTTTATAAAGGCATATAGAGTTCTGTGTTTCAATAGTTTTTTTTTAAGTTAGACTCATAGGCTTTTAGGGATGAAAGGAAATTTAAAATCACTTTCTACTTCCCTTATTTATAAATTAATTAGGGCTCCAAAACTTAAGTGACTTATCTAAGACCACTCAATTAGTACTAGAATTGAGTGGATCACTCAGTTAATACTAGAATTGAGTGGATCACTTAATTGGTGGTGGATTCAGTTCATTGCGCATTCCTTTTTATTGTACTATTTATTTATTCAACAAATTGCCTGCACTTGGAAAGGAACATTATCCTAGGAGTTGAAAACACGAGGAAATCTGGAGTGACGTCAGCAAGATAGCCAACAAGAAGCTCCAAGCACTAATTACCCTCATAAAAGACAGCCAGAACAACAAACAAACAGCTGCATTTTAACCAAAATAACTATGGGAGAGCACTGGAGTGTATCAGAGGAGTAACAGAAAACTTACTGAATACAAGAACTCAGGATGGCCAAAGAGAGAACAAAAGGCAACAGTGAGCCTCCACCACCTCATCCCCCAACAGGGATCAGCTGAGAACCAGGGGGAAATTCTCCCTACAGTGATGAGGTAAGTAGGAGCATCCCAGCAACCCTCATCAACACCTACAGACCTCACCACTGGGGTCCCTCGCCATCCTAACAAGCACTGAGCCCAGCCAATGGAGCAGGATGGAGTCCTCTAGAAAATTTGGAAGGCATGATTGTTCACCAGATGCACAGACAGTAGTTCAGGGGCACCAAAAACATGAAAAAGCAAAGAAATATGACACCACCAAAGGAACATAACTCTCTAGTGATAGACCTCAATGAAAAGGAAATCAACAATTACGAGAAAAGAAACTTAATGACTTTAAGGAAATTCAATGAGAAAAAAGAAAATACATATAGACAATTCAATGAAATCTGGTAAACAATTCACAATATGCATGAGAAATTTAGCAAATAGATAGAAATCATTAAAAAGACCAAACAGAAATCTTGCAGCTGAAGAACTCAATGAATGAAATTAAAAATATAATAGCTTCAACAGCAGCCTTCATCAAGCTGAGGGAAATAATCTCTGAACTTGAAGAGAGGTTATTTGAAATGACCCAATCAGAGAAAAAAAACAAATAAATAACAATGTAAAAGAGTGAAGGAAGCCTACAAGATTTATGGGACACCATAAGGCAAACAAATAATTGTGTTACGGGAATTCCAGAAAGGGAAGAGAAGGGAAAAGGCATAGAAAACCTATTTAATAAAATAATAATGAAAGCTCTCCAGGTCTGGGGAGAGATATGGACACCTAGATGTAAGAAGTTCAAATCTCTCCAAATAGATTTAACTGCAAAAGTTCCTCCCCTAAGCATGTTATATTTAAATTATCGAAAGGCAAAGACATGCAGAATTCTACAAACAGCAAGAGGAAAGCATCGATTCACATATAAGGGAACCTTCATTAGTATAACAACAGATTTCTCTGAAGAATGCTTATAGGCCAAGAAAGAATGAATTGATCTATTTAAAATGCTAAAAGAAATAACCACCAAACCTATCCTTCAGAAAAGAGGAAAGAAAAGTTTTTCTCAGGCAGGCAAAATCTGAGGGAATTCATTACCACTATACCAGCCTTACAAGAAATGCTCAAGGGATTTCTACATCTGGAAGTGAAAAGACAAATCACCATCATGAAAATCAGGTAAACAATTCATAATATGAATGAGAAATTTAACAAATAAGTAGAAATCATAAAAAAGAACCAAACAGAAATCCTGCAGCTGAGGAATTAAATGAATGAAAAAAATACATAATAGCAAAAGAGTAAAACTAATAGCGCAGATATTGTCATTGTCTTCATAAAGTCCTGTACAGCTTTTGTTAGATTCCTTCTTGATAACTTTCATTGCTATTGTGAATGAGTTTCTTTTATTAATTTTCTAATGATTATTTTTGGTATGTAAGAAGACTATTGATTTTGGTACATGGATCTTAAATTCATCAATCTTATTGTATTCTCTTATTCTGATAGTTGGTATTTTCTCTTTGATTTCCTTAGGTGATAATCATTTCATTTGAAAATAAGGATAGTTAGATCTCTTGCTATACAATTATTATTTCTCTTGTTTCTTTTTCTAGTCTTATTGCATTGGCCAGGATCTTCATCACAGTGTTGGGTAGTAATGGTGTTATGTGGTATCACTGACTTTTTCATGACCATACATTAGGTTTCTATTCAGAAAAAGAGTTTATTTTTTAATATGTAACAGAGCCACACATAATTTAATAGAATATAATACAATATTTTTCATTTTATATACCTTTCTAATAAGCACAAATTATAGCAATTTAGGGAGTACAAATAAAAAAATTAAAATGATCCATAATCATATCACCCTGAAATGATCACTGTTTGCATTTTGTTATGTGACAGAATCACAAATTAGGTTTTAAAGTCAGTTTAAATATGGCAAAGTTACTCTTAAAGATTCAGTACATCATTCGCAAGTTAAAATATACATATATGGACTTCTGTAATCTTTTGTATACATGTACAGTAATATATGCTATGGGATCATATAGAGAAAACTACATATGAAAATACAATTCTCTAGCCCTTTTACTATATTTCTGCAATTATTAAACAACAGATTAAATATTGATCTCCTATAATATGCCAAACCTCTAGTTGGATTCAGGATGTTAAATGTGTGTATATTAACTCAAGCATATACATGATTTTCGTCTTACTGATTTGAAAACCTATGCTTGTGTAAGATGCAACTCCCTCATATGAAATGTACTGTATTTTATACAACTATATTTTATAAATACTTATTATTATGTATTTACTTGCTAGCATTTTTGTCTAGGCCCATAAATGGCATTTCAAAAAAGTACTCTTTATAAAAGCAGTTGGAGAAATATAATAGCAAGGGAGAAGGCTGGGATTCTGAACTTCCAAGAAAATATTTCTTGTAAGACCTTTTAGGAAGTGGATAATCAATGTCAACTAAACGGAGTAACACATTCATAAATGATCAGGTACATGTGGGAATTTAGGAAAGGATTTATGAACATGAATCCAAGCAGAGGAAACTATTAACATAACAGAAATTTGATATATAAAATTCACCAGATAAAACCTCTGGTTATATTAACCAAGCTTTTATAATGCTGTTTTTCTTAAGTCGTAGAAATTCCTTGAAACTCCTTTCCTCCCTTTGTTTCCATAAATGAACATCAGAAACCAAGCAGATGACAAAAGTGAGAGTGGTACATAAGTTGTCACTTTTTACAGACTGTAGAATGGAATTCTAAAGAGTGAAGGAGGAATCATGGACTGCCTGAAAACCCCTTTGGCATTATAGCTAAGGGTATTTAAACACTTATTCAGGTTTTGTTCCACAGAACATAAGTAGGACTCATGACCTTTTCCACTGTAGCTCTATCTTTCTACACCTTCAACAACTTACTTTTTAACATGAGTATTCTAGAAATTGTCATTACTGTAGATATGCCATTACTTGGCAGTTTTAAAGCCATCATTATCACAAGAAGGGAGAATTTTATCTCATCTTTGAGTAATGGTAAAAACTAACTTAGCATGCTGAGCTTAAATCTTAAATTGGGTCACTTGGGGTCGCCCAAGGCCAAGAAAGACCAGAAGAGGAAAAGATTTTAGTTTCTTAGAAGGGCTAATTGTGTTACATCTGCTTTTCCTGTCAGCCCAAGTTTTAGTTAATTATCTAAATATTTTGTCCTCTGCTTAATAAAGGGTTTGATAGGCGATTATGTTTACATTCCTGGTTTAATCTTACCTTAATGTATTTTCATTGATGGGATAATGCCCCTTTTTAGGGTACATAATTATGTTAGCTCAGCATGTCATCAAGCTTTTTTCCCGATGAAGTAAGATTGAATCTTAAATTTGTTTAGTTCTTGTGTCTCACAGGTATTAAGATACGTACATATCTTACCTTTCAGGTGCTAATGACTATTTCATAGCAGTTGGTGTGGTGTGAATACAAAATATGACTGGTGACAGGGTAACAGTTTGGTTTCCTTGATCGAATTTTATTGGTATCCCCATCTACAAATGAATATGACTTATTTTTATCTAAAAATATTAATATATACAGATGAATTTGTTGTCCTTTCAAAGAGTCATCCTGGTAGAATAAACTCTTCTTTAATAATGTGTAAAACACTTTAGAAATTCCTCTGTAAGAGCTGCTTGTATGGAGAGTGACTGCTAATGGGTATGGGATTTCGTATGGGGATGATGAAACGTTCTGGATTTAACTAGTGGTGGTCATTGTACAACCTTGTGAATATGCCCCAAACTGCTAACTTCTGTACTTTAAAATGGTGATAATTGTGGTATATGGATTGTATCTCAATTAAAAAAAAAAAGTTAAAGATTCAGACTCAGATAAATCTCACTACCTTTTATGTACTGTGATTTTGCACAAATATTGTACTAACCGACTGTTAAAAGATAAACTTAGTCACATTAAAATTTTAAAGAGTTTATTTGAGCAAATAGCAATTCATGAATTGAGCAGCTGTAGACCACACGTGGCTCTGGGCCCCACGGAAAGGGCATGAGAGGAAGGCTTTAGAGGGGGAACTTGGAAGCAAGGGACAGAAAATATTTGATAGGTTAAAATGGAGCAATAGCCTTATTTGAATTATTCCCATGGAAAGTCCCTAGTTAGAGGTTATTTGGCAGTTTCCGGTTGGATAAGCTTAAGTTTTGTTTTACGGTTTATACTGACCCGGGTTTCTATTTACTTAAGGGCACTAGAGCCACCTCAGTCTAATGGTTTCCCAATTGATTATTTTAACATAACCTATTTACTGACCTTAACCATAACACTTAAATCCAAATTTACTGCTCACATACAAAAGCATTACCTGTTTACTTTTACTTTTAAGATATTTATTGAATGCCTATTCTATTGAAAAAAAACTTCTAGATATAAGGGAGGCAAGTTTGAATAAGACTTTTGGAGAAGGTAGACAGTAAACAGCAAATCACAAGTAAGGAAAATATATGATAGTTCTGAAACTATGCAATGAATTAAAATAGATGATGTGAGAAGAGGTGGCTGGTGGCTACAGGCAAATACAATTTTCTGCTTACTGTAGAAAAATATATAAAAATGAACATAAAGAAAATAAAATGTACCTAAAATTCTACCCACTGAGAGACAACCATCGTTAATCTTGGATGTGTATTCCTGCTTTATTTCTGTGTGCTCATGAGTGTGAATTTAAGTAGGTGTTTGATGTTTTGTTTGTATTGCAAAATAAGATCATACCATTAATATTGTGACCTGTTTTTTTCACTTGATGTATTATGAACAATTTTACATGTCAGTAATAATACTTTTAAAATATTTTAATAATTTCAAAATATTCCCTTGGGTTAATTTATTTAACCAGTCTTCAGTTACTGAATGCTTGGTTTGTCTTATAGCATAACTCTTTAAAAATCACATGAGAAGATTTCATATTTAGCTGAAGTTCACACGTTCAAACTAATCATTCATTTCCAGTGTTGAATGATACAAGTTTCTCTTCATCACTATAAGATATGTTTCTCATACTTCTGGGTTATTTTGTTTTGTTTTATTTTTAAATCTCTGCCTGCCCCTGAGGACATTACAAAAGGTAGAAACTTCAGCCTATTGACTTTTTCTTTCTGTATAACTTCCCTCAGCTATTACATTCAAATTTACAGTACAAGCTCTCTTGGCTTCTGGGTTAATGACTCCTAGAACCTTCCCTTATACCTTGGCTTCTCTGCCATGTGGTTTTCCAGCCATCTCCTCAAACTTAACTTGTCTAAAACCAAACATGATCATACATCCCCTTCTCTTTAAATCGTTTTTCTTAATTTTCCTGTTTATCATAGGGTGTCAGGGCACCAATCATTTTAGCCTAGAAAAGTTAAATTACATTTGACTCTCTTCCACCAAGCAGCCACAATCTTCTTTTATAATGTGATTTTCAGGCTTCTCTTCTTTTCCATTTTTTGCTGCTACCTCCTTAATTCAAATCACTTCTTTTTACCTTGAATTATTTTAACAATATCCTCATTGATTTCTCTTTCTCTACTTGATACCTTCTTCATTTCAATCCTGAATATCCCCTCTGGATCTTGCTGCATCAATTATCCCCTCCACTCTGTCTTTAAAACCTTCTCATTCCGCTCTCTTTTTCCCTAGTCTTTATTTAAATATGTAAAAGTCTCTCCCAACTTTAAAAAAAATGGGGAGATGAGGGGACTCTGAATTTACCTCTGTTAAATTAACTAAGTTTTGCCTGAGGCTGCCTTCGTAACTTGAGTCCCTGCACAACCAATGTCAGTCTTAGTACAGAAACAAACTGAAAGCCTAATTTAGTAGTATCCTTTTGTAAGAACTAGGCGAGTCTCAGTCAATCACAGCAGCCATACTTCAGCCAATCACAGACTGAAAACTGAGCAGACTATGCCCGTACAAGGCAAATGTCCACCTGTAACCAATCAAACTATTTCTGTACCTCACTTCCATTTTCTTTCTATAAATGTTGCCTGCCCCAGTTGTGGAGCAGAGCTCTCTGAACCCCCACTGATTCCCAGGGCTGCCCAATTTGTGAATCATTCTGTGCTTAATTAAACTCTATTAAATTTAATTCATCTAAAGTTTTTCTTTTAACACCTCAAATTTACCCTTAACCTGCCACAGTCATGCTTCAGCCAGCTTCACTCTACTCGAGATCTCATTCAATCCCAGTGACTTCTGATTGACAAATCCAGTTGACACTTCATAGTCTTTCTGTTGCCAGATTCTTGTCTACGTTGAGCTGTGGATGACTTACTCCTGAAACTTCTGGTTCTCTGTGTCCTCTTTACCTGTTCCTACTGTCTCTTCTGAGGACTTTTTGTCTTGGCCACCTTAAACAGCGGTGTTTCTAGGGTTCCATTCTTAGCCCTTTGTTCTCACTCTGCATGTTCTTTATCTACTTTGGCTATTTTAATTACCAGTTATAAGCTTAGGACTTTTAAATCCGTGTACCTGTGCCTAATACTTGTATACAGGTCTCCTCAACTTACGATGGGGCTAAGTGATGATAAACCCATCATAGGTGGAAAATATAATCAATTGAAAATGCATTTAATACCCCAATAAAACCATCATAAAGGTGAAAAAATTGTAAGTCAAACCATCATAAGTCGTGGACTGTCTGTACATAACTGCCTGATGGACTGTGCCCCTGGATGTTCCAGCCCTAGTATCCCAAACCCAAAATATCGTTTCTCCCTAAACCTATTCTTGGTACACTGTTTATCTCAGAAATGTGGAAGTTATCATCCAACAAACAAATAAAATGACCATAACATTTCATTTTATATAATAAACACAAATATCATAATACCTAGAAAGAATATGTTGTAGTGACCACCGAATTAGCCAATATAAGGAACAGCTTTCAATAAAGATAAATTAAAATATGACAAAATATTTTCTAACCACTTACTTGATCAGAACTTTCAGCATTCACAGACTTACATCCCATTAGGTTTTCCCTTTCGATTGACCTTGTTCTACAAAAGATAGCTCCCTTCCTTCTTTCATTCAGGAAACATTTACTGTCTGCCCTCTGAATCACTTATTAACCGTCTTGGGAATAAATGTGTTGCTTCTGACCACAACTCAGGTGAACTTTGTTCTGTATATCAGGTTAATCACTTTATGTGAACATTTCTAATTGTCACTAGTCTGTATTACAAAATATATCAATGGATTTTTGTTTTTCAGAGTAAAAGGTTTATATTAGCTTAGCCGAGCATTCCGCATTTACCAATAGCTGGCAGCCTGGGTTTCAGAGCAGCAGTTCAAAAAAAAATTGTTTCATTTTTAGAAGATTCCTAATAGATTTGTGTTTCTTCTTAATTTGTTTTTCTTCCCCATGTAGAGCTGCCTTTCTGAAGGTTTATACAGTAAGATAGGCATATCCCCAGACTGAAGCTCTTTTCTTTATATGTGAGCCTAGGCTGATAATGAAATTGGAGAATTAAGAGGAAGACAGTTAAGAACAATCTAGAAGAACAGAACTCACTGGATACAGAAAAGACTAAAGTGGACACACAAGCTCTAAAGGCAGCCAGGAAGAAAATTAAACTTCAAGTTAAATGATCCATCTGCCACCTCTCTTAATGAGAAATAAGACAGATGTTCACAGCAAATTAACAACCTAGACTAACCCAAACTTTGTCAAGTAATAGTATATTGAGAAACAACATCAACTTTACGGCCTTTGAGGAGAAATTAAAACCAGCACCAAAAGACTGCAGACTAGACAGATAAATATTGGCCTATTCAGAGAAGTGACATTTTATATGTGCATTTTATGTGTGATTAAACACTCCCATTTTTTTATGGGTTAAAATTTTTGGCAATTCTTTTTTTATTAACAGCTTTTTTTTTTTTTTTTTAAGAGACAGAGTCTTGCTCTGTTGCCTGGGCTAGAGTGCTGTGGCATCAGCCTAACTCACAGCAACCTCAAACTCCTGGGCTCAAGCGATCCTCCTGCCTCAGCCTCCTGAGTAGCTGGGACTGCAGGTGTATGCCACCACACCCAGCTAATTTTTAGTTTGTTTGTTTCAGTTGTCCTGCTAATTTCTTTCTATTTTTAGTAGAGACGGTCTCGCTCTTGCTGAGGCTGGTCACGAACTCCTGGCCTCAAGCAATCCTCTTGCCTCGGCCTCAGAAAGTACTAAGACTACAGGCATGAGCCACCACGCCCAGCCTTCATTTCTTTCTCTTGTCAAATAATATTCCATTGTATGTATAAGCAACATTTTATTAAATTATCAGTTGATGGACACTTAGGTTGTTTCCACTTTGTGGCTGTTATGAATAATACTGCTATTACCATTCATATACAAGTTTTTGTGTGGATGTGTTTTCATTTCTCTTGAGATATACCTAGGAGTAGACTATGCTTTAGGAATGGAACTCTTATTTTTGTTTACTAACTGTTTGAGGAACTACCAGACTGTTTTCCAAAGCAGCTGTAGCATTTTACATTACCATCCTCATTGTACACGGGTTCCGATTTTTCTGTATCCTCACTAGCATTTGTTACCTGTCTTTTTTATTATAGCCATCTAGTAGGTGTGAAGCATTATGTCATTATATTTATTTCTATTTTTATTTTGTATTATTATGAGTATATAATAGTTATATATCTTTATAGAGCACGTGATGTTTTGATGCAGGCAAACAATTTGAATTAATCAAATGGGGTAACTGAGGTGTCCATCACCTCAGGCATTTAACATTTCTTTGTGTTAGGAACATTCTAATTCCACCTTTTTAGTTATTTTAAAGTATACCCTAACATATTGTTGATTATAGTCATTTTGTTGTACCATCAAATATTATTCATCCTATCTAACTATATGACTGTATTGTTGCACCCATTAACCACCCTCACTTTATCCCTCCCTCCCCACTACCCTTCCCAGTCTCTGCTTACTGTCATTCTTCTCTGTGTCTCCATGAGATCAATCATTTTTAATATTTGGCTCCCACATATGAATGAGGACATGCAAGATTTATCTTTCTGTGCTTGGCTTCTTTCACTTAATATAATGCTTGCCAGTTCCACCCATGTTGTTGCAAATGGCAGGATTTCATTCTTTTTTGTGTCTGTATAATATTCCATGATGTATATGTACCACTATTTCTTTATCCATTTATCCATTGATGGATACTTAGGTTGATTTCATATCTTGGCTGTTGTGAATAGTGCTGCAATAAACATGGGAGTACAGATATCTTTTCGATATACTAATTCCCATCCTTTGATATATGCAATCTCATTGCTGGGTCATATGATAGTTCTAGTTTTAATTTTTTGAGGAACCTCCACACTGTTCTCCATAGTGGTTGCACTAATTTACATTCCCACCAGCAGTGTACGAGGGTTCCCCTTTCTCCACATCCTCAGCAGCATTCATTATTACCTGTCTTTTTGATAAAAGCCATTTTAACTGGGGTAAGATTGTAGTTTTGATTTGCATTTTTCTGATAACTAATGATGTTGAGAATTTTTTCATATGTCTATTAGCCATTTGTATGTCTTCTTTTGAAAATGTCTATTTAGATCCTTTGCCCATTTTTGAATCGGATTATTTTATTTTTTCTATTGAGTTGTTGGAGCTCTTTATGTATTTTAGATACTAATTCCTTGTCAGATGGGTTTGCAAATACTTTCTCCCATTCTGTGGGTTGTCTCTTCACTTTGTTCATTGTTTCCTTGCTGTGCAGAAACTTTTTAGCTTGATATGATCCCATTTGTCCAGTATTGCTTTTGTTGCCTGTGCTTTGGGAGTATTACTCAAGAAATCATTGCCCAGACCAGGATCCTGAAGTGTTTCTCCAGTGTTTTCTTGTAGTAGTTTCATAGTTTCAGGTCTTAGATTTAAGTTTTTAATCCATTTTTATTTGATTTTTGTATATGGTGAGAGACAAGGGTCTAGTTTCATTCTTCTGCATATGGATATTCAGTTTTCCCAGCACCATCTATTGAAGAGACTGTTTCCCCACCGTATGTTCTGGGCACCTTTGTCAAAGATAAGTTCTTTATAGATATGTGGATTTATTTCTCGGTTCTCTATTCTGTTGCATTGGTCTGTGTGTCTGTTTTTATGCCACTATCATGCTGTTTTGATTATTATATAGCTCTGTGGTATGAATTGAAGTCAAGTAATGTGATTCCTTCAGTTTTGTTCTTTTTGCTCAGGGTGGCTTTGGTTCTTCTGGATCTTTTGTGGTTCCATATAAATTTTAGGATTATTTTTTCTATGTGAAGAATGTCATTGGTATTTTGATAGGGATTGCATTGAATCTGTAGATTGCTTTGGGTAGTATGAACATTTTAACAATATTGATTCTTCCAATCCATGAGCATGAAATATCATTCCATTTTTTTGTGTCCCCTTCAACTTCTTTCATCAATGTTTCATAGTTTTCATCATAGAGATCTTTCACATTTTTGCTTAAGTTTATTCCTAGGTATTTTATTTTATTTGTTGCTTCATAAATGGGATTACTGTCTTGGTTTCTTTTTCAGATTTTTTACTATTGGCATATGGAAATGCTACTGATTTTTGTATGTTGATTTTGTATCCTACAACTTCCCTGAATTTGGAAAGTTGATTAGAATCAATTCTAATATTAGTAGTTTTTGAGTGAAATCTTTAGGTTTCTCTAGATATAAGATCATATCATCTTTAAACAAGAATAATTTGACTTCTTTCTTTCTAATTTGGAGGCCCTTTGTTCCTTTCTCTTGTCTGATTGTTCTAGCTAGAACTTCCAGTGTTGTGTTGGAAAACAGAGATGAAAGTAGGCGTCTTTTTCTTGTTGTAGATCTTAGAAGAAAGGCTTTCAATTTTTTTCCATTCAGTATACTAGCTGTGGGTCTGTCATATATGACTTTTATTGTATTAAATTCCACCTATACACAGTTTTTTAAGAGATTTTATCATGAAGCGATGTTGAATTTTATTGAATGCTTTTTCAGCATCAACTGAAATGATCATATGTTTTTTGTCCTTCATTCTGTTGATATGATGTATCACATTGATTGATTTGCATGTGTTGAATCATCCTTGCATGCCTGAGATGAATCCGACTTGATCATGTTGAATAATATTTTTGATGTGTTGTTGAATTCGGTTTGCTAGTATTTTGTTAAGGGTTTTTGCCTCTGTATCCATCAGCATATCTCATTGTATTTTTGATGGTTAATGACATTCAGCTTGTATATCTTCCTTGGAAAACCATGTATTCAGATCCTTTGCCCATTTTTAAAATGGGGTTGTCTTTTTGTTATTGAGTTGTAAGAGTTCTTTATGTATTCTAGATATAAGTCCCATATCAAATATATGATTTCAAAATTTTTCTCTCATTCTATGGGTAGTCTTTTAACTTTCTTGATATTAACAGTATCTTTTGAAGCACAAAAGATTTACATTTCAGTGATGTCAGATTTATTTTTGTATTCTTTTTTTTTCCAGACAGTGTCACTCTGTCACCCCAGGGTAGAGTGCAGTGGCATCATCATAGCTCACTGAACCTCAAACTGCAGGGCTCAAGTGATCTTCCTGCCTCAGCCTCCCAAGTAGCTGGGACTACAGGCACACACCACCATGCCCAGCTAATATTTTCTATTGTTAGTAGAGATAGGGTCTCATTCTTGCTCAGGCTGATCTCAGACTCCTGAGCTCAAGCAATACCCCACATTGGCCTCGCAGAGTGCTACGATTACAGGCATGAGCCATTGCACCCAGCCTATCTTCTCTTTCATTACTTGTGCTTTGGATATTTTTATCATGAAGTATCCCATGTATTTTTAATAGCTGAATTAAGGTTTAATTGACATAGAGTAGACTGCATATCTTTAAAGTGTGTAATTTGATATGTTTTAGTATATATACATATACCTATTACAAATGTCACCACAATCAAGATAATGAATATATCCATCACCCACAAAGTTTTCTCTTAATATTTTGTCATCCACTCTTTCCCTATTCCACGTGTAACTGCTAATCTGCTTCCTACCACTATGGATTAGATTACATTTTCTAATATTTTATATAAATGGAATATATAATATATACTCTTATGTCTGGGTTCTCTCACTCAGTATAATTATATTGAGATTCATCCATGTTTGTATATGTGTCATAGTTCATTGCTTATTATTAGTGGGCAGTAGTCCATTTTATGAATATATCACAATTTGCTTATTATATACATTTACATATTGATGAACATTTAGATTTTTATCAGTTCTGACCACTACAAATTGTCTGCTATAAACGTTCATGTAAAAGTCACTGTCTGGGCATATGCTTTCGTTTGTCTTGGGTAAATACAAGGAATGGAATAGCTAGGTCTGTAGGAAGGTAAATGTTTACCTTTTTAAGAAAATGCCAGCCGGGCCCCATGGTTTATGCCTGTAATCCTAGCACTTCAGGAAGCAAAGGCAGGATTGGTTGAGGCCAGGAGTTTAAGACCACCTGGACAGCATAGGAAGACTTCATCTCTACAAAAAAATAAAAAATCAATTAGTGGGGCATGGTGGTGTGTGCCTGTAGTCCCAGCTACTTAGGAGGCTAAAGTGGTAGGATTGCTTGAGCCCAGGAGTTTAAGGTTGCATTGAGCTATGAATCATGGCACTGCACTCCAGCTCGGGCAACAGAGCAAGAGCCTGTCTCTTAAAAAAATAAAAAAGAAAGAAAATGCCAAACAGTTCCATTTGCTCCATTATTATATCCAACATTGGTGTTGTCAGTCTTTTTAATTTTGTCTGTTCCGTTTCTAGTATTGCTGTTTGTAGTTTTAATTTCAATTTCTCTAATAAATGATTGTTGAGCATCTTTTCATGTGCTTATATGTCTTTTGTAGATATCTTCTTTGGTGAGGTGCCTGTTCAAGTATTTTGCCCATATTTTAATTGGAGTATTTTTTTTCTTATTATTGAATGTTGAAAGTTCTTTATATATTCTGAATACGAGACCTTTGTTATTAGATGTTATTTGCACATATTTTCTCTGTCTCTAGGTTATCTTTGCATTCCCTAAACATGTCATTCAAAGGGCAGAAGCAATTAATTTTGAAAAAGTACACTATTTCAATGTTTCTGTCATAAATTCTAATTTTAGTGTCATAACTAATGAATTTTTATGTAACTCAGAGTCACAAAGATTTCCTACTATGTTTTACCCTAGAAATTGTATCATTTTATAGGCATTACATTTAGGTCTGTGATCCATTTTGAGTTAATATTTGTATATGGTGCAAGGAATGAATACAAGTTCATTTTTTTGTAAATTGTTCCAACACCATTTTTCCTGCTAAATTGCCCTTGATCTTTGATGAAAATCAACAGACAATATGTGTGGGTGTATTTTCTCACTCTTCTGTTCCAGTGATTGACTATATTGATCCAATACTCTGTCTTTGCAGGAGTACCACATTTGTTTGGATTACTGTTGTTTAAAATGAGTAGTGAATTCAGATAGCGTAAGTCCTCCAACTTTATTCTTCTTTTCCAAGGTTACTGGCTATTCTAGTTTCCTTACATTTTATATCAATTTGGGGGTCAGTTTGTCAATTTCCACAAAAATATGTAAAACGTCTGCTGAGATTTTGGGGGATTACATTGAATCTATAGATCAATTTGGGGATAATTGACACCTTAACAAGACCGAGTCCTCTGACCAGGAACATGGTACATATATAGCTCTTCTTTTATTTTAGGTGTTTAATATTCTTAGCAGTGTGTTCTGTTTTTCATTGTATAGGTCTTCCACATCTCTTGTCAGATTTATAGGTGTGTTTTCTTTTTCTGTTTTTTTTTTTTTTTTTTCTTTTTTTTCCCAGAGACATAGTCTCACTATATTGACCAGGCTGGTCTCAAACTCCTGGCCTCAGGTGATCCTCCCACCTCAGTACCCCAACTAGCTTGGACTACAAGCATGAGCCACTGTGCCCAACTAATTCTTTTTACTTTTTTAGAGACAGAGTCTCACTGCGTTGCACAGGCTAGTCTCAAACTCCTGGCCTCAAGTGGTCGGGTAAGCTCAAGCCACTACACCCATCTTCTGTTTTATAGTTTTGATATTATTATGACTGGTACTTTTTTATTTCAATTTCTGATTGTCCTTGACTTTTGTGTTTGCCATTTAGCGAAGCTTACTTACTAGATCTAGTAATATTTTTATAGATTTCATAGGATTTTCTAAGTAAATGGCCATATAATTTACAAATAAAGATAGTTTCACTTCTTTCTTCCAATCTGGATTCCTTTTTTTTTTCTTTCTTTCTTACTACAATGGCTAGAACTTGTAGGACATTGTTGAATAGAGGTGGTGAGAGCAGACATCCATGCCTTGTAAGAGTAAGGATCTTAGGAGGACAGCATTTAGTCTTCCACCATTAGTATGATGTTCACTGTAGGTTTTCTATAGATGCCCTTTATAATGTTGAGAAATTTCCACTATTCCTAATTTCCTGAGAGTTTGGGTCAGAATTGGATGTTGAATTTTGTCAAATGCTTTTTCTGCCTTAAATGAGATGATCATATGTTTTCCTTTTTTAGTTTGTTAAACCAGTGAATTATATTAATTTAATTTTGAATATTAAAGCAACTTTGCATTCCTGCAATAAACTCAACATGATTATGATTTTTGTCTTTTTTATATGCCTATAGTCTTCACTTTGCAGTGTACTGTGTTCACTGAAACGTGTTATCAGAACTGAGTCCTTTTTCTGCAAGGTTCACTGGTAATCACAAAGCAGAGATATGGTTCAAAAATGCCCAAGTTTCAAAGACTACTACTTACTGTGCAAAGCAAGATCTAACTGTATTATTGAATTTGATTTACTAGAATTTTTTTTAGAAATTTTGCATCTGTCTTCCTGAATAATGTTGGTCTGTAGTTTTCTTGTAATTTCTTTGATTTTGGTGCATAATGCTAGCTTCATAGAATGAATTGAGAAGTATGTCTTCCTATTCTATTTTCTGAAGAGTTCTGTAGAATTGGTATTATTTCTTTGAATATTTGGTAGAATTCTTCAATGAAGCCATCTGGGTCTGGAGTTTCCTTTTTTGGAAGATGTTAAACTGTGAGTTCAACTTCTTTATGTATTCTTGAGTAATTTTTGATACTTTTGTCACTTCTAAGGAATTTTGTCCATTTCATCTAACTTGTTAATTGTATTGGCACAAAGTTTTTCATCGCATTCCCTTGTTTTCCTTTTAATATCTCTAAAATCTGTAGTGATATCAACTCTTTCATTCCTGATATTGGTAGTTTGTGTCTTTTCTCTTTTTTAGTTTTTCAAATGGCCATTTTTGCTGGAGATTTATCGATTTTATTGTTCTTGGCAAAGAACCAGCTTTAGTTTTCTTTGATTTGTCTCTATCTTTTTCCTGTTTTCTAATTTATTGATTTCCCTTGTTATTTCCTTTCTTCTCCTTCACATTTTATTTGCTCTTCTGTTTCTAGTTTCTTACAAAAGAAACTGAGACTTCCATCTTTGATTTTAGACTTTTCTTCTTTCTTAATACAGGGAGTTACTGCTATAAATATCTCTCCAAATACTACTTTAGTGGCATACCACATATCTTGATATGCTGTCTTCATTTTCATTAAGTTCAAAGTACTTTCTCATTTTACTTTTTATTCATTGTTTATTTAGTAGTATTTTATTTAATTTCCGAATATTTGGAAATTTTCCAGATATCCAGTTATTGATTTCTAATTTAATTCTGTGATGGTCAGAAAACATACTTTATGTGACCTGAATTCTTTTATATATATTGAAATTTATTTCATGATCCAGAATATGCTCTATCTTGATTAATATTTCCTGTGTACTTCAAAAGATTGTATATTTTGGGATTGTTGGGTTATATTCAATAAATGTTAATCAGGTCAAATTGGTTGATAATATTGTTTGAATCTTCTTTATTCTCATTGATTTTATGTATTTTTAGTCTATCAGTTATTAAAAGAAGTGTATCGGAATCTTTGACTATAGTTGCAAAATTGTCTGTTTCTCCTTGCAGTTTCCCAATTTTTGTTTTATATAATTTGATGCTGTGTTATTAGATGCATAAGCTTTTCGGATTTTTATGTGTCTAGATGAAATGACTTCTTTTTATTATGAAATGACTGTCTTTATTCTGGTATTCTTTGTTCTGGAGTGTACCTTATCTTTTATTAATATAACCAACCACTCCAGTCTTCTTTTTAATTTGCGTTAGCCTGCTATATGTTTTTTAACATTTGTAACAGCTTTACTGAGATATAATCACTTACCATACAGTTCACTCATTTAAAGTCTACAATTCAATAGTTTTTAATGTATGCACAGAGTTATTTAACCATCACCTTCAAGTTTAGAACACTTTTGTTACCCCAAAATGAAACCAGTACCCTGTTTCTCCTACTCTTGGTACAATTTTATCACACATTTTACAACCACTACATTATTAACACCACACCATGTTGGGTTTTTTTTTTTGTTTGTTTTAAAAGTAAATTCTCTCTAAAGAAATATAAATAACAAGAAAAATCTTTTGTACTTGCCTACATATTTGACATTTTTAATGCTCTTTATTTTTTGTGTAGGTCTAGATTGTCATCTGGTGTCATTTTCCATTTGCCTGATGGACTTCCTTTATCATCTCTCATAGAGCCGTAAAGGAAAAATATGAACATAAACGACTACATACATATTAAAAACCTTTTAGTGAAGGATACCATAAACAAAATTTAAAAAACAAAAGGCTGGGAAGAAATGTGTACAGAACATCAAAGTAACAATAACAACAATATATTATAATAATAATAACAGCATTTATTAAATGTGTACTGTGCCATACCAGGCACAATACTAAACACTTTACCATGCATTTTCTCATTTAATCCTTACAACAGCCATTTGAGGTAATATATTATTATTACTCCCATTTTACAAATAAGGATATGAGAATAACAGGTAAGGGGCTAATGTCCCTAACAATCAGGGATCTAAAAACTCAATAAGAAAAAAATTATTAATTGGTAATTTTCAGAAGAAACATAAATATCTGATAAACATAAAAGTAATACTCAGCTTCTCTCATAATCAGGAGAATGAGATCATTTTTAAGCTATTCAGCTAGCAAGCTTAAGAAGCGATATTACTGATATTGGCAAGATACGAAAGACACACTCATACACTATTGGAAATATAGGTTGGTACGTTTCTAGAGGGCCATTTAGCTTTATCTGTTGACATATAAAATATGCATATCCTGGCCAGATGACTATCATCTGGAAATCTTTGTACAAGTTCCCAAAGAAAAATAACTTATCCGTGTGTGTGTGTGTGTGTGTGTGTGTGTGTTTAATATGGAGAACAGTTGTTGACAACCTGATCATCAATGGCATAGCGTTAAGATGAACGATGGCTTAGCTATATGATGGGATAGCCAGTGGAAAGAAAGAGACTGTGAAGAAACAGGCAATTCGCTGGACTAACTAACAGGGGACTTAAGTTGTTACAACTTCTCAGTGGGGAATTTTCAATAAAGTCCTCAGTCAAGCTATATTCCTTTCCCCTACTTGTACACTATATTATATAGTAGAAAGAAAATAGTTGCAGAAAAATATGTGTAGCAGCACCCGATCGAATTTTTTTTAAGATATATGTACATATTTATATGTGGCCAGAAGGTTTGGAGCGATGCACACCAAAGTAACAATGATTATCCCTGGAAAGGAAGGATTTTGGCTTTTTAAATGTTTGTATTACTTGAAGTTTATACTAACTTTTATAATCATTTTTAAAAAAGAATTTTTTAAAAGATACATTAGTTGTAATTGCCAGGAACACATAGAGAAACTGACTCAAAAGAAGCAAGACCATTTCTTCCCAAGGGTTTCCAAACCAAATGGATCAAGGTTCTTCTCTCCTGGGTTTAAATAGAATTTTATTTTTAAAGGTAAGATTCTAGGTTCTCCCTGTAGAGCTCAGCAGAATTTAAAAGAGCTGAACTTTCATGGACCCTGAATTCCACAGTGCAAGACCAGAGAAGCTAGTGAACTCCATTATAATCTTTACAAACACGTATCAAAAATTAGGAATAATGTTTTAAATTGCAGTAAGGGTTTCGTTATAGGTTGTTGTTGTATATTTGAAATTGTGATCAGAGTTACAATAATGAAATCTATGGAATAGTTTTGAACAGAGAAATAGAAGCACATGCTTGCTCACAAGGTTGACCAATATGATGCATTGATTGGAGAATAGTGCAGAAAGTCACATGTTCTCATGTTTTAATGCAATCTCCTAACAACAAAACAGTGTGTGGTGCATCTCTGTGAAATATCTAGTAAAAATTTTTAGCTAAAAAGGTAGGATGGGTAAGTTACTTAAAAATATTATAAATTACAATTTAAAAATCAGTTTTCAGACAGGAGACAAAGAAGAAGTCAGTTATTATTTCTAGTGGAAGAATACTGTTACATGTTAGGTCTTCAGCAAAGTTTTCCAGGTAAATGTTATGATGTGAGAGATTTTTTTCATTTGTTAAAGAAATGGTCTGTCCTTGCCCATCCCTATCCATATGGAAGAAGGAAAAAAAAGGAAATAGTCTTGTATACTATTTCTTTTGGAATTTTTTATTTAGAAAAAGAGTTTAAAGCCAATCATATATTTAGTATACATCATGCAAATTGAATATTTTGTACATGGGTTTCCATGCTGCGTTAAACACTTAGAAATTTTCCTTTCTTATAATTAAGTCTTTTTTTCCTTTTCCAAATCACCCAGACCCAAAGTAATAATTTTATATGAAAAAAACAAATCTGCCTTTATGGATTTATTTAAAAGAATTATTAGAGAAAAATTGAGCAGTAATAGAATTTAAGCCCTATAGTCTGTTACTTTTTATGTGCATAGAGGAAGGTGAAGGAATATTTAAATATATTGGAAAAATACCTATAAATAGAAGCCCTTACATAAAATCATACTTTACAAAGGTTGACTCTATATCTAAAGAAAATATTTTTACATGGCATTGTGTTGCACTCCAGAATAAGAATGATGGTAATATAAACATTTTCACTGAGTGCTAACTGGATGCCAGAAATTGTTCTAAGTATTTTCTATTCAGTATTTCATCTTAAGTGTGCTTCTAACACAGTTTACAAATGAGGATCTGAGAGGTTAAATAACTCACTCAGGATCACATAGCTGCTAAATGACAGAGCCAGGATTTTCTAGGTAATCGGGCTCCAGAATCTAAGCTCATAACTACTTTGCCTATAAGTAGGATTCAAGAGGGAGGACTTTGTGGCCATGCAAAGTATTATGCTTCTATTATGTGCAAGGTGTAATATCTACCCTACCGCTTATCATGCCAGCTGGAATTCCATCCTTACAGATTCACTGCTTTGGGTTTGCAAGACTTGAGAATATCAGGGTTTTCCAGTTAAAATGCATATATTCATAGAGGAGTACTACACATGTAAATGGATAATGACAGTGTCCAGGAAGTCAGTAATGGAGCACAGCGTCGATGACTATGGAGTAGCAAAGGAGGAAGGAGGGTTGGACTTGAAAACTCCACGTAAAAGAAGAGAGGCCAGCAACTAACTAGCCTACAAAATCAGAGGATTTCTACTAAACATTGAAGGATAACCAACAGTTTTTTTTTTATGACAGTACAATAATCAATAAGATGTGGGGATTTTTTCATACACTTTCACTATATACCATTTACCATCTCCTTTGATTCTAGGAAACACATACAGCACAACTGACACTACACCATGTGGATATGTTATGTTAACTAAATGCCTTTCCTTTGTCACACAGCAATCAGCAGGCCTTTTTACTGGAGAATGTCCCTTGTAATAATGCAAGCTGTGAGGAGGCACATCGTATGTTTAAAGTCTACTGGGAGCTGACAGACCTAAATCAAATCAAGGATGCCATGGTTGCCACCTTCTTTGACATTTATGAAGATGTGAGTTCAGAGCTGTCCTGTGTGTTTGGAATTTAATTGCCATCTACTTCCTCTCACTTTAGCTTCATCCTATTTGCTCAGAAAATGTATACAACAATAATAAAAGCAAATGAGCTGATTAAGGAAAGCCCCTTTTAATGTTAAATGGCAGAGGAGACAAACTTACTGACGTTATTGGTTGATCAGTAGAGTCAAATATGAAAACTCCTCCCTTATCTCATTTTTGCTGATTTGTATTAAAGCACTAAAGAATCTTGCTGCGAGACGGGCAAATCTGCAT
This sequence comes from Lemur catta, assembly GCF_020740605.2. NCBI lineage: Eukaryota > Metazoa > Chordata > Mammalia > Primates > Lemuridae > Lemur > Lemur catta. The sequence goes on along the minus strand of NC_059147.1, from coordinate 3,487,226 downwards.
GTTCAGCAGTAAACAGAAGCACAGCCAGCAGATAACAGACCCTTGAATCTGCACAGGATCACAGAAGAATGAGTTCAGTACTCACTTTTATCTTTTTTGAACTGGAAGTAGCATCTATTTCCACACATTCTTGTGACTTTGGTTGCTAGGTGACCTTGTGAAAGGCTTTCAGGGTTCTGTTTTTCCCCTTTCTAAAGTGAAAAGCCAGTTTTCCACTCAGAAAAATAATAAATACTGAAAAAAAAAAGTTAAATTCTGGAGTTAATATATCACAGTAAATCCTTGTAAGATAATTTATTTTAAAAAGTTAAATGCCCAATAGGACATTTATGTCTCTATTTACCCCATTTTGGGTTCCATTTTATTTTGTTTTTTATAAGAGGCTTATTCTCAATTATATGAATTATTCAGGCCCTTGTTTCCCTCTGTTTCTCCTGCTATCAAATCTCGTGTTAATTTGGTTTTCAATAGCAATTTCCAAGCATAAAAGTAACTGGCAGAAATATCACAAGGAGAAAAATCAAGAGAATTGATTATAAGTCATTTTTTAATTTTTGTACATCAAACCATCATAAATGAAATTTATAATTTTTTAAATCTGGGAAATAAATTTGCTATGAAAGAGTCTGATAATTAATATCCTTTTATATAAAGAGGTTCATACAAAGTGATAAGTCACCAAAAACTCTCTGGAAAAATAGGAGACAGTCATTTTACAGGAAAAACTGACGTTGCTAACGTGAAAAAATATGCTAAATGACCAATCTCATGAAAAGAGTCAGAGGAATGTCACTTTAAATTAGCTGACCTTTTTTTCTTCAATAAAATGAGCAAAGCTTCCTCCTTTTTTAGGAAAAACAAATGGTAATGTGCAGTAGTGGCAAGGGCAGATAAAAAGGTACTCTTCCTGATAGTTGGAAAGGATCTAGTAGTCTGTATCATGAGCCTTTAAAAATTCATGCAAATTTGACTGGAAGGAGATATACCAAAATGCTAACAATTACCTCCAGAGACTAAAATTACAGAGTTTTTCATTGTATTTATATTTTATTATTCAAAGTTATATGCATGCACCATAAATATTTTAATAGTAATTTTATTTTAAACAGGTTGAATACATAAGGTTTACATTTACATGATAAATAACATACCATGAATTTTAGTGGTCACTTTTTTAATTGGTCTAGTAGCTTGTTCTTACCATTTTTGTTTGTGTTTTTTCCAGGGAATCTTAGATATTGTAGTCCTAAGTAAAGGATATACAAAGAATGATTTTGTCATCCATACACTAAAAAATAACTTTGAAGCAGATGCTTATTTTGTTAAAGTCATTGGTGAGTATGTTAAGTATTAACATTTAATTTTGTTCTCTCTCTCTCGTTTTCTCTCTCTCTGTCTTTCTGTCTCTTCCTATTCATATTCTAAAGAGCAAGGACACACTTCTGTCTGATCTACATTCAACCCTCCTAATCAGCAAATCAACTTCAGTACAATGCCATGCTATCTATATACATAGACCTCATTCAGATTGCACCAGCTGTCCCAACAATGACCTTTTTTTTCTTTCTGTTCCAGTATTCTGTTCAGAAATATCTATTACATTTAATTTTCCCATCTTACCAGACTTCTTCAATCTAGATTTTTCTTCAATTCTGTTTTTCATGTCCCTATCAGTTTTAAAGAATATGGGCTTTACATTATGTGAGGTAACCCTGTTTCCTCATGACACAACTCAGGTCATGAATTCTTTGCAGAAATTCCACTGCAAGGAATCGCAGAATTGATGCTGTGTGCTTCTCAGTCCATCATATCAGGAAGCACATGATGTCGACCTGTCCCACCACTGTGATGTTAGCCTTGCTCACCTGGTCATGTTGATGATTACCAAGTCTCTCCACCTTAAACTCACTGTTTTCTCCTTTGTAATTAATATTTTGTGGGGAGGTACTCTGGTATTACTTTAATATGCTTTTCCATATCAAACCTCTACCTTCTACTCTTAGAGTCCATTGACAGCTCCTACCTGAATCAACCTTGTGTGTTTATCAAATAGAGATTTTCCATTCCCATTATTCCTTGTGCATTTATAAGTTGGCATTCTACTGTTCATCTTTTACCTCTGTTGCCCTAAGCCTGGATCAGACATTCTTCAAGTACCCCTGGTTTCTTTTAGTAGAGGATGGTATTTGAAAACCCAGTTCTGGATGTTCAGCATGCTTGTTGCTGCTGGGTTGTCATTTCTCCCAGGTTCTCTCAGTGCACAGAGCTGCGAAGATACAGGTATATCTTCACATGCATACCTACAAATATATACATCTATAACTATGTTTACATCTACCTCTATTTATATGTACTATAAAACCATGAATTCATAGCAATAATTCCATTTCTAATCCAACATAGCACTTTACAGTTCTTTCTGATCTTTTCCGTATTTGTAGATATCTTCTCTAGCCATGAGAAACCTGCCTTCCGTTGTCTTCAATATGTTACTTATTTGTTCACTCTAACCAATTGCCAGCCATCTCCGCCACAAATACCCATGTCTGTCATAAAGACTCTGTACATGTTTTGTCAAGTATATGCCTATTTTATTTTCTTTGGAATGGTTATAAATATTATTGTGTTTTTAAGTTTTGTTTCTACATGTTTGTTTGTAGTATATAGAAATAAAATTGATTTTTGTGGGTTGATCTAATATACTGCAACCTTGCTCAACTGACTTACTGGTTCTTGGGATTTTCTACATGGACAAACGTCATCTGCAAAGAGGGGTAATTTCATCTGTCTGTTTTAAGCTATATGCTTTTATTTCCTTTTCTTGTGCTTACTAGAATTTTCATTACTGTCTTGAATAAGATTGGTATTCACTTTTATTAATAATAACAAAACATCCTTGCCCTGTTTCCAATCTTAAGGGGAAAGCATTCCATCTTTCACCCTTAAATATGATATTAGCTATAGGGCTTTTTTGTAGATGCTCTGTACATATTAAAGAAGTTCCCCCTGTTCCTCATTTGCTGAGCATTTTATCAGGAACTGGTGTTGGAAGGTGACTGTTTTTGTGTTGCTATTATTATAGCCAACACAGAGAGAGCCATATTAGTTCATTTGTCAACAAAATGGAATGTGTACTTTGTAGAAATATTTATTACCATTTTTAAATGAGTATAAATAGCTGAACACAGAAAAGCAACAGAATAGTGAATAAGCATTGAGATTAATTTTGAGAGGTAAAATTGACAAAATACATATCTTTCCTTTCTAAACAGCAAATTCACTGTTACTTAATCTGAGTAGCTCCCATCTTCATTATTGCTACAGCCATAAAATACTGATATATGAATCTAACGACCATTTTTATGCTTTTGTCATCCATTTGACCATTTACTCTCCTTTGCCATTTTCAAAAAGGTATTATTTGGCTATTTTAGAGCTAAGAAAATTAAACTATACTGTGTATTTGGTATGCTACTAACTTACGTAGGTTGAAGTATTTTTTCTTATCTCAGTGGTTTTTATTCAACTTCAGACCCCTAGATATTATGACAAGGGATCCTTAAAACTTTTGGTAACTCTAATTGTATACGTAATTATTATAGAATAACCTAGTTCAGTTAATTAAATAAAAGGGCTGTTGGAGTAAGAGTTTGAGGATAAATTACTAAATCACACAATTTCAACAACTGTCAACAACATGTGGCCAGACTTGTTTCATCTATACCCCACCTTCTACTTCATTGGATTATTTTAAAGAAAAACCTCAGACATGTCGTTTCATTCTGAAGTAGTTTGTTGTGTTAATATTTAATTCTTTAAAGAAGTCTACTTTTTCCTGAACAGGACCACTGTGTGCAGCCATTTGACTGTTGCAAACTTTGGTTCCCAGGGGGAGATTCAATAGAGTCGTCATCTCTAGGATGAAAACATCTCAGAATATCTGTCTTGTGACCCTGGATCACTGGCATCATCCTCCTCAGTGAAATACAGCACGCTCTCAGTCGCCACTTATTTTAGTATAACATATAATCTCCTCTCCTTCCACCATCCATTCCAGAATATTTGAGAAATCTAGGTTTATTTATTTGTGTCATTTGCATTAGCATCTCTCTCCTAGTGTACTGTGGTAGTGAAAGCGACTTAAGGGTCATATCTCTCTTACTTGTCTTTGATGACTCAATGCCTAGCACAGGTCCTGGAGGCATTCAGGAAATTTCTGTCAAATGAACAGCCAGCTCCCTTCGAAGCATGGAGTGACTATTTGGATTAAAGAATATTCCCTTCTCCTCTAGTATTAAGGCAGCACTTGATGCCTCTGACCTCATCTTGTATGTCAAAGAAGCATTCTACCAAAATGTGAAACCCTAAGATTCAGTTTACCCGTTTTCTGATATCAGGGACCCAGCTAGTCAATAGAGATTGAAATGCCCTACGGGATGAGTTACCCCTTCCTGGTTTAACTTCTCAAGTCTACTCATCTTTTTCAGATTTTCTATGACTAGAAATGTACGTAATTTCCCAAGCTTACACCTAAAATGTACAGAAAGACTAACACACAACGAGTAAGAGGAGATTTCTCTCTCATTACCTGAATGAGATGCTGTAAAAATAACTCTTTTACTTCAACCTAAAATAAATGTTACTTGCTTCAAGAGGATACATTACATCCTGATCTAATCACCATATATTATATGTATCGAAACATCACTGTATACCCCATCAATATCAAAACATTACTATGTGCCCCATGAATATGTACAATTATTACTTGTCAATTAAAAAATAAAGTTTAAAAAAGAATAAAGCATATAAATGCAAACTATGTATGTTAAATTTAAATTAATAATTCTCTTTCAAAATGTTGTTTTCTTTCTATATAGTGAGTTATTTATAGGATTTGTGTTCTTCATTTAAGTTTTGCCATTATACTTTTTTTTTTTTTTTTTTGAGACAGAGTCTCACTTTGTTGCCCAGGCTAGAGTGAGTGCCGTGGCGTCAGCCTAGCTCACAGCAACCTCAAACTCCTGGGCTTAAGCAATCCTCCTGCCTCAGCCTCCCGAGTAGCTGGGACTACAGGCATGCGCCACCATGCCCGACTAATTTTTTCTCTATATATTTTTAGTTGGCCAGGTAATTTTTTTATTTCTATTTTTAGTGGAGACAGGGTCTCCCTCAGGCTGGTCTCAAACTCCTGACCTCCAGCCATCCACCCGCCTCAGCCTCCCAGAGGGCTAGGATTACAGGCGTAAGCCACCGCGCCCGGCCATTGCCATTATACTTTAAAGGAACTATTTTCTCAAAGCTGAAGCTTTCAAAAAAACATAGATTTATGACTTAATTCATCTGAATGCAGTATGTGAATGTGTATACCTGGATGGATTAAAGATGAGTCCTTTCTAGAACAGACATTAGGCATTGAGGAATAAGGAAAGAGATGGGAAAGGCCTCAGGAGGCATCTTGCCCAAGTGGAACCTAATGCAGCATCTCAGCCAGCTTCTGCTTGGATGCCTTGCAGTGAAGATCTCACCTCCTCATAAAACATCTCAAACTTCTTTTATGACTCAGTTTTAGTTATTAGAAAACTTACTCTACATCAAGTCAAAATGTGCATATTTACTTCTATCCATTGATACTCATGTCTAGTGTATAGTGGCTCTTGATTAGTATCTGTTAAATTGAAAAAAAAATAGTTCTAATAAAATTATTGACATTTTTATTCTTAAAGCAGACCCTAACTTTTAAATGTAGTAACAAAATACTCAGAACACACAGTGGTCCTGTTCAGGAAAAAGTAGACTTCTTTAAAGAATTAAATATTAACACAACAAACTACTTCAGAATGAAACAACATGTCTGAGGTTTTTCTTTAAAATAATCCAATGAAGTAGAAGGTGGGGTATAGATGAAACAAGTCTGGCCACATGTTGTTGACAGTTGTTGAAATTGTGTGAAGTGTGTGTAAGGTTTACTATATTTTTTCAATTTTGTATATATTTGGAATTCTGTTTGAAAATTTCCATGGTAAAAATTTTACTAAAAAAACAAAACCCTAAGAGACTCTTGAAAATCTCTAGTCTGGAGAGTTTAAGAATCTTGGGCCTTTAGTTTCCAAGCCTAAATCAGATTCGGTAGCACTGCCGTCCAAGTGACGTTATCCTGAGAAAAGGATTCTCCACACATCTCCAAGTTGAGACCCAGAGCTAGCCAATTTGGTGCAGGAGGTTTTAGTTTTAGAAAACAGGACAACTTTGCATTAAAGATAGTAGCATAAATATTAATAACATACTTTACAGAAAGGTCACAGGAAATTAGATACCAATTTAAAGCAATCATTTAGAAGAAAAATAACCTTCTGGTTGTTTTGAAATGCCCTTCTACTCTTTCCTTTGATTATTAGTTGTTTGCCTTAAGTCAGATAGTTACTAGTATGTAATTATCCTTCAAAGCCACCTACGATGTCCAGAGTTGATTTTGCTCTAAAATTATTCTGTTATTCTAATGCTCAAACCAGCCTATACTAAATGTCACTGTTTTTCAGTTAAGGAAATTTGGGTACTTAAGCTTTTATATGTAGTTACGGCGATAAAACTCTGCTTCTTCCTACTTCCCCTGCCCCTCACACGGTACCAGGAGGGCACGCTGTGTGTTACAGAACTGCGGGATTCCTTGCTCTCCTGAATCCAAATTAATTCCTAGTCCTAATCTTGTTTGTTATTCCTATCAGATACATTTGGAGGTTCTGAATCCTAATTCTATTCTACTAGAATTTAACTCAAGTTTCTAAAAAACATACGAACTTTTATTTCCCTTAACACTTTTAAAATTGTCACAGTATCTTCACCTTTACTTATCCAACAAGATGAGACCTTTGCTTGAGAAAGTTTTTATTCTCCTTGCCTGCCTGTAGATTTTGTTGAAACATCCTGGAAGTTTAATTGCTGGATAATTAATTCTGTTTTACCTTTTGTGCCTTCTATTTTATAAATTCTTTCTTAACAGTTTACAACCATATCAATAATTAAACTTAAATTTTTACCAGTTATACTTTTTCTTATATTACATCTTTCCCTTTCTTCATTCTAATTCCTATTTCTTTTGCTAGAGTACTTCCTCAAGTGATTTTCAGAAAAATTGTACTTAAGTTAATATATTTTCTGGGTACTGGTATGTCTTAAAATATTTTTCTCTTGCCCTTACATATTAACACTAATTTTCCTGGTGTAGAATTTTATAAACATTGTTCCATTTTCTTCTTGCATGACAGTAGTCCCCCTTATCCATGGTTTTGCTTTCTATGATTTCAGTTACCTACATTCAACCATAGTGTGAAAATAGGTAAGTACAGTACAATAAGGTAGCTTGAGAGAGACCACATTCACATAACTTTTATTACAGTATATTGTTGTAATTGTTCTATTTTATTATAAGTTATTGTTAATCTCTTACCGGGCCTAATTTTTAAATTAAATACCATCATAGGTATGTACGTACAGGAAAAAGCACAGTGTCCATAGGGTTTGGTACTGCACGGTTTCAGGTCTCTACTGAGGCTCTTGGAATGTATCCCCTGTGGATGAGGGGGGACGACTGCAGTGTGGTGGCCTTTGAAATGCTCTCCTTTTCCTGCATGCTTTGTTTAGGTGGGGGCCATTTGTGTGATTGCTCACTTTAGTCTTCCTTCTTGTAAGCTGTTGTTTTTCTTCATGTGTCTGAGGATTTTTCTCTGCTTATAGTTCTAAACAAATATCAGGGTTGGTAGTTAAAATGAATGGCGAAAGCTACTGTGTCCCCATACAATTCTGCCCCGCAGACCATTGCCACGGCGCCGTTTCCCCTCCCCATGCAGGAGCCCCTTGGGGCTGACAAGCTGGAAGTCAACCAGAGATAGAAGCTGCATTTGAGCAAAGTAGTAGAGTGGAGTTTTCAGACGGCACAGCAAAATTGATGCCTTAGAGTTGAACTGCAGCCACCTTCCCTGTGAGGGTCCCTAGTGAGGGACACTGCAAGAGTCCCTGACTTACTCCCATAGCCTCAACCAAGGGGATTATCAGGCTCGCTGAGAATGAGCAGTTGTGCTTTCCAGGAGAGAAGGAAAGTGACAGGGAGACACTCACTGCCTTGCTGAGTCTTTTTGTGTTATTTCATCCTGTAGGCTCGGAAGTTTGTGTGTTGGCAGCACTCTGATGTAATTAGGGCGCTGTCTAAAAGGACCAGCAAATCCCCCACTTTACTTTGCTAGCGAGAACACCACATGACAAATGTAGCTATTCCTGCTGTGAGCCTCTGGCCGGGTCCCAGAGACCTTCAGCTCCCCCTTCTTTCCCTGGCCCCAGGGCGCCTGCCCTTGCTGCCAGCGGCTGCGGCCTGAGAGGAAAGGGTTCCAGTGGGCTGCTGGGGGGTCCGTCCACTGCGGCCACAGTGGCTCTCGGAACTGGTCAGCACACATGTGCTCTGTTCCCAATATTATCCGCCTATTCAGCATCCTCTAGAAAGTTCTCAAAATATCTGCTGTTTATATCATGTATGTTTAATCACTGCAGTGATACTTAGGGAATTCAGCGACATAAATATATGTTTTTATTTGAAATTGTTTACTAAAAGTTCTTTTGAACATACTTATCTGGAATCAATATGGTTTTGTGTGTTTTTTAAATTCCTTTTTTTAACATTTATTTGTTTTTATGTTTGTGGTGTACAGTGTGATGTTTTAATATATGTGTATATTATAAAATGATTAAATCAAGCTAATTAACATATCTGTTATCTCCCATACTTATTTTTTATCTAATATGTGTTTAAAGGTCAAACTTCTGAATTTAGCAAAAATTTTAACAAATTTATATGTGTATAAAATATATTTATATGTACATATGTGTTTATATATTTATAAAACATGTAACTACCACATTTGTTATTTAATATGTTTATACACATAAAGAACAGGGTTAAAATTACTCAAAAGATCACTTTTTACTTTATATATTTACATATTTAAGTTTTCTACAAAGAGCATATGATATTATAATTAAAAATATAACAAATGAAAGATAGATAACAACAGACAAAAAAAAATCTTTCCGTGGAATGTCTAAAATAATGTGCAGATGACAAGAATGGTGGGGATGGGGCTTGATTTCACACATGAATGCAAAGCTTGAGTAGTTTGTAGGGAAGTTATAACGTTTGTATTGTCTTCACGTATCTTAAAAAAGCAAACTGGTATCTTGTTTATTAGAATAACACATTGCCAGAAAGATTTTGAAGGGTTTCCCAGAATTTATAACTTAAGGTTTGTGGTCAAACACCTCTTGTGTTTTGGGTCTCCTACCTCTGCTATGACACGTCCCCTTGTCTTTGCATTTCCTCGAGATCTGAGAATTAAGTGTCTAGAAATTTAAAAAAAGAATCCTCTTCTTTTCAGAGAACAAATATGAAAAGTTACCCATAATCCAGGCAAAGGTTTTTATTTTAAACGCTGTAAAACCATTATGTAATACTGACCTTCACAGCTCTGACTTTATTCAACTCATCACTCTGCCAAGCTGCACACTGCTTTAGTGTTACAACATTTATGCCAAGTATTGCCACAGTTTGGTTTTGGTTTTGGCATTTGTGTGAAATAGCTAATACAGAATGAATCACAAAGCTAGATGCCAAATTTTTATATTTTTAATATCTTTAAGAATACATGGGCTATAACATATAGTGTGGTTTAACATGAAGTGTTAAGAGCCTAAGCATTATTATTGTAAAGGAAACAGGAATTGCACATCTCATTAGCCATGTTTTAAGCTAATTAAATCTACTAATAACCAGTACTTCATATAGCTCATTAAGTGTTTTAATTACTGTTTTTTTATTTATTTTTGTGAATAGACTATTTTCATATGTATTTTATTCATCTGTTTTGAAAACTTTGGTTTTAAAAGTCTCTAGGAGTATTAGAAATTACTTTTTGGAACATTTTATTATAAAGATATAAAATATTATAATTGTATATAGAATTTTGTCATATGATTACAGATAATATTAATATAATTACAAAAATTTATGAAATGGTGAAAAATCCTTAAACGTCTAGATTAGACTATAGTTTAGCCAAGATCAGCTAGTTAGTAGGAAACCATTTAGTGACACTTTAAATAAGCAACCTAGAGAGATACTTAAAAACCAAACAAACAAAAATAGTCCTTTAAGAAACTCACAGGGGCAAACAGCACAAATAGTAGAGGGTTGAAATTATATACAGGTGTCTGTCCTATTAAATTTCCCTTTTCCATAATGGGCCGTTTATGTATTTTAGCATACCTTCCCAGTTGTTATTATAGTTGCCTAAAAAAATAAGTTTTACTTCACTCATAAGCATATACTTTCACATCAAAAATATAACTGTCCCAATTTTAGAAAGTGGGCTTTTGCTATAATAATAGTAAATGCAGCCTTGGAACATTTATTAGAGTTTTGGGGGTTTGTTTGGGTTTTTTTGTTTGTTTGTTTTTTGCCTAACTAAAGCACAAATGATGAAATTTTTATTCCAGTATCGCTAGGGAAATTACATCCTTGCACTCATTTAATAGACTATACTTTTTACTTGTTCATAAGCTTGACATTACAGAGTCTTAAAATTGTAATTTCAGGGTGACATTTGTAAAAATGCCATCAGTCTGTCCTTTTTTGATTATGTTGGAGAACTTTAAAGCATTATTTCTTTTTTATTGGTAATGTTTTGGTTTGGTATTTGTTTTGTTTTCTGATTACAAAAATAAGATAGCCAATTGTAAAACATTTGAAAAGTCTGGGAAAATATTTTATAAAAGCTTAGCTCTTTGCCACTTAGTAGGTACAACTACCATGAACACTGAGCATTCTCTACTTGCTTCTGCTGGCTCCTGAAGTTCCAAGCACACCAAAAGAAGCTGCAGCAATGAAAGCTGATGCTTTTAAATCCTGGAATCCAGAATTATAGAGTCTATAATTTGTTTTAGAAACAAAACAATAGCTAATTTTTTTTTTTTTTTTTTTGAGACAGAGTCTCACTCTGTTGCCTGGGCTAGAGTGCCGTGGCATCAGCCTAGCTCACAGCAACCTCAAACTCCTGGGCTCAAGGGATCCTCCTGCCTCAGCCTCCCAGGTAGCTGGGACTACAGGCATGCACCACCATGCCCGGCTAATTTTTTCTATATATATTTTTAGTTGTCTAGATAATTTCTTTCTATTTTAAGTAGAGACGGGGTCTCGCTCTTGCTCAGGGTCTCGAATTCCTGAGCTCAAACAATCTGCCTGCCTCAGCCCACCAGAGTGCTAGGGTTACAGGTGTGAGCCACCGCACCCGGCCAATAGCTAATATTTATTATCATGTGCTTTATCTTCTGCCAAGTGTTTACATGATTCTCTCATATTATAGTATCCTATATATGATAATTTTTAAATGAAACTACCTGAGAATATATTTCTTTTTTTAAATAATATAATGTTACATATTATATAAAGAGAAAGCAGAAAATTACCTTACGGAATAACAAGTTATACTCCTGGTTTTGCTCTGTATTTCTGAGTCTTATTGTAGAGAAGATGTGTCATCCATGATCCAGCCTCATTCATTCAGACCCTAACTGTTCAAGGCTCCCTGTTCTCTGGATAATTTTGTCACATATGAGCAAACTTATACAAAGGGCACTTTAAACACAGACCAACTTCCTCTGTGCTAAGGCACAATATTAAGCACCTGAAACTACCTAATGGAAATATAGATCCAGCTTGGAATTAATGGAATTTGGGAGTTTTTTAAATCTTATAAATTATTTAATCCAATTCTAGTACTTTAAAGATTTTTCTAAAACCGTAGGAGAAAGAGATGAGGTCATTTGCCCATGACCACACCTTGCATTAGCTAGCACAGCACGACAGGGCCCTACTTCATGAGATTTCCTGTGCTGGATGAATAGAATGCCTGAAAGGAATGGAGCTTGTGGTTTATAGCTACTGGTGGTGTCAGATAGTCACTTCGAGATTTACTCTTACCAGCAACATCATGACCTGAAGACTTAATCTGGTATTAATCTGGTACGAACAGAAACTAAGATGGAAAGACCTAACTGTTAGTAACAGAAGATGAACTACTAACATATATAAAACATATAATACCATGCAGTGTTTCCCAGCAGCATTTATTTCAGTTCTGCCTTTCTTTTCAGGAGAACTTATATCTAATTTTAGCAAACTGTGATTTAACAAATTAACTGCCCTGTGAGTTGTATTTAAGTCATGCTGGTTTTGAGCCCAGGGCCTCATGAAGCATATGGAGCTCAGGCATCTCTACCATGCAAGTCACATGAACCTTTTTTCAAGTTGCATATAACTCACACACAGAAAACAATTAAAAATAACAAACTTTTAATGAAATTAGAAAAGATCATTTTGTTTTCAGTTTTTATTCTATTTTCATAATGAAACACCATGGACCCAAGGAAAAAAAAATTTTTTTCTAGTGTGGCAGTCAATGTGTTAAACCACATTCCTGATAAGTATATTCCTGATAATATACTGAGCAATAAGAAGAGAGAAATAAGAATAAAAGTTTTCTTTATGTGGTCTATAGATTTCAAGAAACTTAACACTTTTCAGACACTTTTTTATTTCATTAACTTAAGAGGGGGCCGGGCACAGTGGCTCACGCCTGTAATCCTAGCACTCTGGGAGGCCGAGGCAGGTGGATCATTTGAGCTCAGGAGTTCGAAGCCAGCCTGAGCAAGAGGGAAACCCCATCTCTACTGGAAAAATAGAAAGAAATTAGCTGGACAACTAAAAATATATAGAAAAAATTAGCTGGGCATGGTGGTGCATGCTTGTAGTCCCAGCTACTCGGGAGGCTGAGGCAGGAGGATTGCTTGAGCCCAGGAGTTGGAGGTTGCTGGGAGCTAGGCTGAAGCCATGGCACTCTAGCCTGGGCAACAGAGTGAGACTCTGTCTCAAAAAAAAAAAAAAAAAAACTTGAGGGGAAGAAGATAGTAAGAAGTAAGCTTGTGAAAGGATGTGTCCCTTTTCCGTCGTGTAGGAAAACTAAAAGGTGGGTCTTCTATAGCATTCCTTAACAAAAGCAGTGCAATTACTGAAAGTGGCTGGAGACATGATTACTTTCCTACCCTACGTCAAACATACATGGGTAGCAGAGCCTAACAGCCACACAGTCTGAGTCTGCCTCACCCTCTGCCATAGCCATGTCAGTGTCACTGGGGAAAGGTCAAGTTCTTCTGCAGGTGAAATAATAATTTCAAACTGAGAATAAGTTAACCTTTGTGATAATATGTTAGGAATTCTGAGTTCCTAATAACCAGCATGGTAGTTAAGCTCAAGGATTAGTATTATTTCTTCTTGAGTCAGTGGTTGCAAAAACCAAGGAAATGCATATTCTATTGGTATTATGTATACATCTCTTTTTATAACACACATATATGACATATATGTATGATATTTTTCCATGTTTAAAACCTAGCTTGACTTTTTTATATGTAGTTCCTTGGTGGAGAAAAGCTCTAAGATGTGAAAAAGTTACAGTTACATTTAAATCTTAACATTTTGATCCTATTGTCATAATGTGAAACTTCAAATTTGATAGCAAGTCCTATAAAAAAACAAAAATAGATGCAGGAACCAAATTTCTAGCATACTGTACACAAAATGAAAGAGACTGTTAAGTGATTTTGAGTTAATACTCTTGACTATGCTAAACAACACACAGACATTTTATATTATCCAAAAAATAGAATAACCCAATGGTTTCTTGATTTCCCATCTCCCATAATAGTAGGTTAATGTGCTCCTTAAATGAGTTAGTGGCAAAAGAGTTCCATTTACTGTATAACCTTTAGTAATATGATGGCACAAGCTTCAGTTTCCTCTTCTGAAAAAAAAAAAAGAGGAGAAGGGGCAGGGACAATTAGACTCATACCACAGTCTTGATATGAGGATTAAGGAAGAGCATCTGTGAAAGGAAGTTCATGTTCAGAGCTTGGTACTAGCCAGATCAATAAATGTTTGCTAAAAGATGTTTGGTAATGTTTCTGGAGGATAGTTTCATTGTACACATCAAAAGCTTTTAAGATTGACCAGAAATTGTATTTCTGTGACTTTATCCCAAGGAAATTGTCAAAGATGTGTCAAAGATCTGTGTATAAATGCACTAGGTCCATAAAGATGATCTTCCCAATGGTACTTTTAAGAGAAAAATATAGTTGCGGTATGGGGAGGGGAAAAACCTAAATGTCCTATAAGAAGGATGGGTAAATACACACACAAACAGAGGAATGCCATGCAGTTATGTAGTAGAAGTATATTTAATGATACAGACACAGTTAACTCAAAGAAAAGCCAGTTATGAAATAGTATGTAGTATGATTTCATGTACGTAAATTTTTTTTAAAGTATTTGTGTATATTAGTCTGTTAAATGTACATAACAAAATACCACAGGCTAGGTATCTCAAACAACAGAATTTTATTTCTCATGGTTTTGGGGCCTAGTAAGTTGAAGATCAAAGTGCTGGGAAGGTAAATTTCATACTGAGGCATCATCTCTTCCTTCTGGGTGGCCACCGGTATTCAGTGTGTTCTCTTTGCATTCCTGCATGTGGAGACAGCTCGTATGCAAGCTCTCTTCCCATAAGGAAACATAATCCCATCGGATCAGGACCCTACCCTCATTTAACCTTAATTACCTCCTTTGAGGCCCTATCTCCAAAAACAGCCACACTGGGGGTTAGAGCTTTAATGTGTGAATTTGGATAGGACACAGTCAGTCCGTAACAGTGTGGTACTATAAGAGACAGGACAAGACCAAACTTTTTTTTCTCTTCTGCTGTCACACAGTCACTGCAACACAGAATACTTCATCTCTGGTCACCAAAATGTCTGGGGAGTACCCTACCATACACCAGCCAATCAGTCAGTCGTGACACCACCTGGACAGTGTAGCAGATCCCACAGGGTAAGGGCTCAGTCCAGCAAGACTGCCCCTCACTTCAGATGCCAATCACAAGTCCCAGGTTGTAACCTATACTTCTGCCTGACTGTCTATAAATAGAGTTCCCATGACACCTTCCTTGGATTTGATTAATTTGCTAGAGCAGTTCACAGAACTCAGAGAAATATTTTACTTATATTTACCCATTTGTCATAAAGAATATTACAAAGGAGACAAGTGAAGATACAATGGAAGAGATGCATAGGGCAAGGCAGGCCTAGGGCGCCTGTTTCTGAAAATGATGTAAATGAAATAATGCAGTATATGCTCTTTGTGTCTGGCTTCTCTTGTTTGCTCCACACTGTGTCTGTGAGATTCATCCAACACATACATTTTAAAATGGACTTTTATTAAATATATTTGCCTACATCTTGGGTTCTTACCTTAACAAGAAAGTATATAAAGCTCCTTTCAAATCAACACTTGCAGATCTCCTCTTTCTTTTAATAGCTCCACATCATTCCATAATATTATATGCTTCACAGTTTGTTTAGCTTTTTCTCTGTAGCTGGATATTTAGGTGGTTTCCAATATTTTAGAGACATGAAACTGAGTTGAAAGGACTATGTTTTTAATGTTAGTAGATAACAGATGACCCTCTCTGAAAGTTATAGGGATTTATATTTTCACCAGCATATGACACTGTTCAGTTTACCACATACTCATCTGAAAGTTCTAAATTTTTATTCCATTAATAAATTTGTTTTTAACATAAGTAATGCATACTAATGGTTAAAAAAACACAAAAGAGTATATGGTGAAAAGTAAGTCTCGTTTGCACCCCTGTCTCCCAGTGATACAATTCTCTCCTCGGAGACCTCTTATTTGTATCTTTCCAGGATATTTTATGCATATACAAGCACATATGTGTAATCTAAAGCTGCCTCTTTTCTTTAAACTACTGAATAATATGGCTGTAACATAATTTAATGAGTTCCTTATTGGAAGATATCAAGGTGATTTTCAATCTCTTATTATTATAAAATAATGCTTCAGTGAATATCCTGTAGGATAAATTCCTAAAAATGGAATTCTTAAAGTATGTATATGAATTTTTAAATTAAACATTTTATTGAAATATACATATAGAAAAATATATGTACATAAGTACACAGGTCTATAAATTTTCACAGAGTAAATGCACCCATGTAATTACACTCAGATAAAGAAACAGATATTACCAACATCCAGAACTCTCCTCTTACCCCCTTTTTAGATACTAAACCGGTTCACGTAAAGGTAATACTATTTTGATTTCCAACACCATAGATTAATTCTGCCTGATTTTGAACTTTAAATTATATTTTTTATATTTTAACAGATGTCCCATCATAGAAATTTTATCAGCTTACATTTCTGCCTATAGTATATGCAAATGCACGTTCTCTAACACCTTCACCAACTCAAGGTGTTAGAAACTTTTTGATCTTGGGTGAAAAATATTGTCTTATTTTTATTTTGCATTTTTGTTACAGTGAGTGAAGTTCAGCATCTTTTCGTATATCTAATAACCATTTGTATTTTTATTTCTATGAACAGTCCTTGTCCTTATTTTCTTATCGATTTATAAATGCATTATAGTCTATAGTAGGGAAATTAACGTTTTGTTATATATGTTGCAAATGTTTTTCCTAGTTTGTCATTTATCTTTGATTTTATTGTTTTTCCGATAGACATTTTTATCATGCTTTTATTTTTTGCCTATCTTTTGGGTATAAAATGAGGTTTTTTCCTAAGTAGTTAGGGTATCATGTTTTTTTATTATTTGTATTTTCACTTCTGGATACTGCTTCTTAAAATCTTTTGTTTTCTATTAGATTATCTTCTCTTAACTGATACCTAGAAGTTTTTCTATATTAGCAAAAATATATTTTCATCACCGCAGAAAGAAACCCTCTGCCCTTTGGCCATCATCCCTAACCACCCAGTCACCCCCAGCCCCAGCCAACTACTAATCTATCCATAGAGTTGCCTATTCTGGACATTTGATATAAGTGAGGTCATATAACTTGTGGTCATGTGTGACTGGCCTTTTTTCTCTTAGCATAATGTTTTCAAGGTCATCCATGTTGTATGTAGTATGCATCAGTACTTTATTCCTTTTAATAGCCAAATAATATCCCACTACATGTATCTACCTTATTTTGTTTATCCGCCCATCAACTGATGTACATTTGGATGGTTTCCACCTTTGGGCTATTGTGGATAACACTGCTCTGAACGTTGGTGTACATGTTTTTGTTTGGCTACATATTTTCATTTGTTTTGGGATATACCTGTGAGTGAATTGCTGTGTCAAATGGGAACTTTGTGTTCAACCTTTTAGGGAATTGCTGGATTGTTTTCCAAAGCAGCTGCACCATTTCACATTCCCACAGAAATGTGTGAGGGTTTTCCATTTCTCCACATCCTCAACAACATTTGTTATTATCTATTTGATTATAGCCATCTTATGGATGTAAAATGTTATCTCATTATATCATCTTAACCATTTTTTAAATTGTGGTAAATAACATGTAATATAAAAATTGCCATTTGGGGGGTATAGTTCAGTAGTAGTATGTATATTTGCATTGTGTGAAACACATCTCCAGAACTTTTTCATCGTGCAAAACTGAAACTCTATACCCATTAAACAATTCCCCTTTTTCTGTTCCCCAAAACCCCCAGTAACCACCGTTTACTTTCTGTCTCTATGAATTTGACTGCTGTAGATACCTCATTAAGTGGAATCATACAGTATCTGTCTTTATGTGACTCACTTATTTCACTTAGCATAATGTCTTCAGGGTTTATCAGCATTATGACATGTGACAGGATTTCCTTCCTTTTTAAGGCTGAATAATATTCCATTGCATATGTGTGTTGACCCCATTTTATTCATTCATTTAGCCATCAGTGGATTGCCTCTGCGTCTTGGCCGTGTGAATAATGCTGCCGTGAACATGGGTGTGCATCTCACAGTGATTTTGAGATATATTTCTCTGATGGCTGATGATGTTGAGCTTTTCATGAGCCTCTTGGCCATCTGTATATCTTCTTTGAGGAAATATCTATTCAGATCTTTTGTCTTTTTCAACTGAGTTTTCTTGTTCTTAGTGAGGTACAAGAGTTCTTTCATTATTATGCCTTTGTCAAATGTAAGTTTTATGTTGTGAAGTAAACCCTACTTTATTTTCCTCCAAGTAGCCAGTTATCCGGTACCATTTATTGAAGAATCTTTTTTCCTTCTTTAACAAGTATTTATTTAGCAAATATGTTGGGTTAGACCCTGAGAAAATAAGGATAAATCGATGCAAATCTAACATCTGAGTACAAAGACAGACTTGTGAGTAAATAATTACTGTTCAGCAAGATAACAGTTTAAATGAAGGTTTACAAAAATAATTTGGGGACAATTGGAAAAGAAGTTCCAATGTCTACCTAGAGTTGAGGGAAAAGGAACAAAAGAGAGGGGAAAGTTAGGACGTGGAAACTTTGAGAATAAAAGAGTAAGAACCAGGCACTGTGCTAGGGTGGCAAATTTAAACATTGAAAACTATTTTGCAAGTGTAAAATATTTATGTCACCATTTCTTAAATTGTATTTAATGTAAATATATTATGTAAATGAACAGGTATCCTCTTTTGTGATGAAATATGTCATACTCATTTCTTTGTATCTGTGCACTTTACATATTCTGTCTTGGACTACTATAACAAAATACCTTAGAAAGCATAATTAAGAATGTATTGCTCACAGTTCTAGAGGCTGGGAAGTTCAAAATCAAGGCACTGACAGATTCGGTGTCGTGTAAGGACTTGCTCTCTGCTTCAAAGATGGCCCCCTGTTACTGTGTCTTCCCGTAGCAGAAGGGGCAAGGGAGCTCGCTCAAGCCTTTTCTAGCAGGGCATTAATCCCATTTAGGAGGGTGGAGATAGCGTGACTTAGTCACTTCCCAGAGGCCCCACCTCTTAATACTGTCACATTGGATGTTAGGTTCCAACATAAGAATTTGGGGGGTATACCAACATTCAGATCATAGCACTCTGCCAAAGTACAACATTTCTATTAGAGTGATTGTCATTTCATCTTCATACAATATAAATAAATATAAGAAACCATTTTCCTATGGATATATTTTAATCCATGGACAAATATTCATAATGATTATTGAAATAATTTGTGCTTACTGAGCAGAACTGTCAGCTGTCTTAGTTTATAACATAAATTATTCAACTAAGAGTATATAATATCTGCTTTCTTAACAAAGGTATCACTTCACCAGAAGTGGTACAAATATAGTTATGTCTCAAAACTCATCTATATAAAGATTGTTCATATATTCTTACCTTTTCTTTTTGTTTTCTTTTTTGGTGATTATAGAATAACTGTCTCATTAAATTATTTTTGTATATTTGTTGTAAACCCATCAATTATTTTATAGTTAAACTCTCTGTCATCAAGGGTGTCCAAAATTTTTGACCCAGAAACTTTTAACTAGATAAATGGAAAAAGTCTAGTTTGAGATATAAAGTACTGAATGTTCTGTCTGTTTTTCTTAGTATACATTTTAATTGGTTTGCATTTAGCACCCTTCTGTTGGATTCTAAGTCATCCTTGGAATTTAGCTAACCATTTGGAAAATAGAACCAACATTAAGTATGGTGTGATATAACCATAATTAATTATCTCACCTATATAATTCACAAAATGACAGCATCTTGACAGCTTAATAGAGACTTTTGAAATATTGGTAAAAAGTGAACAAAAGAATTTTAATTTGCTCAGATCTAAAGTAAAGAAATTGGTTTCTGCTTGTGCTCATGAATCAGCAGAGTGTATTAATGATTTTGGGGGGAAATTAGAGTTCACTTTAAATATAAACTTATAATAGTAATAATTGCCTGTTCTTTACTTTTTCCACAGTTCTTAGTGGTCTGTGTTCTAATGACTGTCCTCGTAAGATAACAGTAAGTAAATTTAACTATTGGTTATAAATATTTCTCTGAAAATTCTATGCATGATAAATAGATACACACAAAATAGTTGTTATAGATTACAATCAAAATGTTATTACTACTTAACAGTGATTAAAATCTTCTTTGTTATTCAAGAAAACTTTGCTGAAAGTAAGGTACCTTTCCTAAAAATTTCTTACCTGAAGGGTCACCTCCTTTATGAAGCTTTTTCTGATATCCTTGAAGGAATGACCACCCCTCCAATTATTTCTGGGCATTTTGTCATTTATAATACTTGATGTCACCTGTTTAGGTTAGATGTCTTACACACTGGACTGTATCTCCTTGAGGTCAAGAACCATGTCATCTTTGTATACCTGGTATAGGGCACAAGGTCAAGCATATAGTAGGCAATTAATGACCTTTTTTTGTACTGTCTTAGTATTGACTTGCTGTTTAAAGGAATATTTCAGTGAAATAACAACTGTGAAAATAATTAGACTTAGTTCTTAAAGTAGCCAGTTCATGTAAATTATAATCAGAACATTATATTATACTTAAAAGTGCACGCGCATGTCTGTGTGTGTGTGTGTATGTGTATACAGGGACCTCTTTGGGGGTCTTTGTAGTAATCCTGTTTTATAAGAAACTATCCCCCATTTAAAGATAAGGAAACTGAGTCTCAGAGAAGTTAAATTACCCAAAGTCAAAGAGCTATTAAATAGTGGAACTGCAACACCAAGCTAGGTGTTTTGATTATAGTCTCATACTCTTACTACCCCATTAAAGTATTATGTTAACAATATGTATGTATAGTTATTCCCATATTTAAGACATGTGGAAACAGGCCCTGACCCAGAAATAGAACCTGGACTCACTTTGGAGCAACACCTCTGAATGAGGAAAGCAGGATTGGTGGAAGGAGCAGGTACATGGAGA